>NC_133758.1:97005123-97612935 GCF_036562045.2 Rhinolophus sinicus
AGATGGCAAGATTTCATTCTTTTTATAGTCTTTTTTCAGTCTGTGTGTGGCTTTTTTATCTGAAGTTAGTCTCTGATAGGCAGCATATGTAAAGCTCTTATTTTCTTATCCATTCAGCCACCTTATTCCTTTTGATTGCAGCATTGAATCCATTTACATTAAAAGTAATTGTTGATAGACATATTGCAATTATATTATTGCAATTATATTATTTGTATTTTTGATCTTTTGGGTTTTTTTTCATCTTAAAGAAGTCCCTCTAACATTCCTTATAATACTGGTTTGGTGGTGATGGATTTCATTAGATTTTTCTTGTATGAGAAGCTCTTTATCTTTCCTTCCATTCTAAATAATAGCTTTTCTGGGTAGAGTAATCTTGGTTGTAGAGCCTAACTTTTCATCGCTTTGAATATTTTGTGACAATCCCTCTAGCCTGCAAAGTTTCTGTTGAGAAATGAACTGACAGTCTTATGGGAGCTCCCTTGTAGGTAACTAACTGCTTTTCTCTTGCTGCTTTTAATATTCTCTCTGTCATTTGTCATTTAACATTTGTCATTTTAATATGATGTGTCTTGGTGTGGGCCTCTTTGGGTTCATCTTGTTTGGGACTCTGCACTTTCATGGCTTGTATATCTATTTCCTTTGCCAGGTTAAGGAAGTTTTCCATTATTGTTTCTTTAAATAAGTTTTCAATTCCTTGCTCTCTCTCTTCTCCTCCTGGTACCCCTGTGATGCAAATGTTGGTACACTTGATATTGTCCCAGAGGTCCCTTAAACTATCCTCATTTTTTTTGTTCTTTTTGCTGTCCTGATTGGGTGTTACCTTATGATCCAAATCATTGATTCAGTCCTCTGCTCAGTCCTCTACTGTTGATTCTCTCTGATGTATTCTTCATTTCAGTTGCTGTATTCTTCATTTCTGACTGGCTCTTTTTATGTTTTTAATCTCGATTTTTATGTTTTCTGTCTATTTGTTGAAGTTCTCACTGAGATGATTGAGCATCTGTATAACCAGTATTTTTAACTGCATCTGGTACATTGTTTGTCTCCTTTTTGTTTAGTTCTTTTTCTAGAGGGTTGTTTTGTTTGTTTGTTTGTTTGTTTGGGACATGTTTCTTTGTCTACCCATTTTGGCTCCTTCCCTGTGTTTGTTTCTATGTATAGTAAGGCTGCTTTGTCTCCTGGTCTTAGTAAAGTGGTTTTATGTAGTAGATGTCCTGTGGGTCCCAGTGGTGCAGTCTCTCTGGTCACCTGAGCTGGGTGTTCCAGGTGTGTCCCTCATGTGGGTAGTGTGTGCCCTCCTGTTGTAGTTGAGATTTGGTTGCTGTTTGCATGTCACTGGGAGGGATTGACCCTCAAACTGCTGGTTGTGAGGACTGGCTATGACTACAGTGGAAGAGCTGTTGTGAAGGGGCTGACCCTATGGAGCAGCATTCACTTCAGCAGGACTCTGGTGCATGCCAAATCTGACATTTGGGGGTGTAATTTGTGGAGGTGGTTCAGTGGTGCTCTGGTTTGGTCTGAAGCTCAGCACTGCATGTGCTGGTTCAGGGCCCTCTTGGGAGGGTTCTGGTACAAGCCCGGTGCCACTTGCTATGAGCTACAGTGTGATCTGCAGATGTTTGCCACTTATGTTGGGCTTGCAGGTGCCTGGGAGATGCCAAGCTGCAAACCGAGGCTGGCTGCCATTAGTGCTGAGCTTTGCATTGCTTAGCAAGAGGTATGTGGCATGCCAAGGCTACATGCTACTTGTTTGCAGTTTATGAAATTTTGATAGATTTTAGAAAAGTCTTCAGCATGAGCCAAGACAGCTCCAGTTTGTATAGAAAAGCCACTGGAAGAAGCTAGGGTAGGCCCCTAAGTTGGGTGGGGCAAGGCCTCAGGGAATCACCAGGGTGGGTCCAAGAGTGTTAGCCAGGTTGACAGAGACTCAGATATGGCGGCTGCCTGCATCTGCAGATTGGGTCAGGGGAGGGCTCCAAAAAGGAACAGGGGCTTCTGTAAGCACTTTTGTCAAGGATGAAGCTGCCCCTCCAGCCCTCACCCTGCAGCCAGACAATTCAGTTCCTCCCCATATATCCCTGGCTCACCCTAAAACAAGACAATTCAATTCCTCCTTGTATATCCCTGGCACCTTTTGAGCTTCTGCCCCAGAGCTGGAGTTTAGAGTGATTCTGTCAGTGAGTAAGTCTGTGTGTGGACCTTTTAGGAAGACAGCCTGGGATCCAGCCACCCTTGTCTCACTCAGCCACAATCTCTGCTGGTTTTTACAGCCAGAAATTGTGAGAACTTCTCTTAGCATCCCTGGAACCCCTTGCTGGGAGCCTGGTATGAAGTTGTGCCTTCTCACTCCTCAGGGGGGCCTCCACAGCCAAAATAGCCATCCCAATTTTTAACCACCACTTGTGTGTTCTGGGAGGATTTGAACACAATGTTTACCTACTCCACCATTTCATAGGATGGGATGAAAGCCCATCCTAGCTGTCTTTTTTAAAACCAGATTTCAAGATAATTGCAAAAGTATAACACCATGTCACTTTTTTCACTACATTTCTTAGTCTTAGAAAATATACTTATTCTTTAGGAAAACTTGTTCTGTTTTCATTTCTAATAAATACATATAACCCAAATAATCAAAAAACTCTTTGAGGTGCTCAATAATTTCTTAGAGTGTGAGATTCTTGCTATACTAGAAAGGCCATACAGAGAGTTTAACTTTCCATTGGGGAATTTTAGAAAACAATAAAGGCTGTAAATCAGTGCAGATCATTAATGAGATAGTAGCCTCTTGAGTTATTAAAATTCTGTCATAGTTATTTTCTAACCCCAATATTTCAGGGGACAGATGTGGCTGAGTTTGAACCTTTTAGCTTAGTGTTGTTTCAAGGGAAAAGCAAAGCAGCCATTTTATTGGCTAAAGTAGAGTAGAGAATTGGATAAAGTAGAGTAACAGCAAGCACTGATAGTGGAGGGTAGAAAAGAGGAGTGAGGCCTAAAGCAAAGGAAATAAGAGGTCTTCTATTAATCCAGGTAAAGCTTCAATAGACACTGACAATAAAGGTGAATCTAAGGGTGGAATGAGCTCAGAAGATGTTGAGGAATAAACAGATTCCATTTGAAGGAGTAAAAGGGTAGCTCTGGGATTTGGCTTAATATCTGAGTATATCATATAAATTTATTGACATCCCAAAAAACTATAATATTAATATTGAGCTCTCGCGTTCTGCCTTCATGTGATTCTCGTGGTTTCTACCTATAAATTACAAACCAGGAAGTCCTTGGAGTTCTATGATTAAAGCATGGAACAGCATGAGTATCAGAAACCATGTTTGAGTCACATATTTTACAGATGAAGAAACCAAAATCTTGAGT
Source organism: Rhinolophus sinicus (assembly GCF_036562045.2). NCBI lineage: Eukaryota > Metazoa > Chordata > Mammalia > Chiroptera > Rhinolophidae > Rhinolophus > Rhinolophus sinicus. The sequence continues at coordinate 97,008,496 of NC_133758.1, forward strand.
GGTAAAATGATATGCCCATATGGTGGCAGAGCTAACATTAGAATCTGGTTTTTCTGACTCTTGAATCTGCAGTTTTTGTGAATGTAAAGAATAATAACACCTTAATTTTTTTTTCCCCAGGGAGACCAAGAGAGTCATTTCATCCTTGATCACCTGAATAACTTTGACTAATGTAAATGTTCTGGAATCTAGATTTGCCTCTTCAGTTGTTAAAATTCTGTCATAGTTATGGGTGGGTGTGTCATTTACTGGGTGTGTCAAAGCTAGATTAACCAAAACACACTGGCTTTTTCATATGAGATGGTTTAAAGAGGAATGTTAAATACCATCTGCATGTACAGCCTAAATCCTATTTCATTAATTCCATCTGCAGCAACTTTTGCTTTTTCTTGTATAGTGTAAGTCACTTTTCCCCCCTAAATGTATTGCATGCACCCTTGTTTCTGATGTGGCAGTACAATTTTTCAAATATTATTATGCTAGTCCCTTTCCATACTCCAGTTAATAGGTCACAATACTGGTACAATATGCAATCCAGAAAACACTTGGTTTTCCACATTAAAAGAAAGAAAAGGGTGTGGATAATTAAAAATGGTGACTAATCCAGAAGACATTTAAATTTGTAATGTGCTTTGTGCTAACATTAAACATGAACATAATTATGTTTTGAAAATTTTCTTCAAACAAATGAAGTCACTCTCTAAATGTCTCCCTTTTACTTGTTTTTGCTGTTTGCTTATCCATACCCTATCTCATATCCTCCTTTTGTGTATGTTATGTTTCAAACCTTTAAAAGTACCCTTATTTTAGAAATATAAAGAACTTGCTACGTTATGTAGTTGAGATACAGCAAATATTTAATGCAAAGATAACTATTTCTTTTCCTTTTCCTTTAGTAGATATCTATTATTGATCACAGTACTCTTGACCAATGGGCCTAAATTGTGCTTCAGAATTCTTAACACGGCACTTCCGGACAGCTGTGTTGGATTAACACAAGAATTAAACCCTATTTGACAGTGCTGATCAAGTCAATAACACTTTCTCAGTGATGATCACTAACACACAGTTGGTTAACGACACAACTCAGTCAAGAATGCAAAACTCCTCTTTCCAAATCTGTAATGCTTTTTGTATAATAGAAGAGTGTCAAAATTGTCGCTTCTTCAGTTAATTCCCTTAACATAAGTTATATGAATGTGTATAACATAACAACTACATGTTAAAGTGGCAATAAGATTTTATTCTAAAATTTTACACTGCAAGTGATTACAGCTAATCTATATTCTTGTTTATCTTAAATCATTCTTAATTTCCTAATGCTTTATATTTTCAAAGAGCATTAAAGAAACTAATTTCTTTTTCTAATTTTTTTTCAATTACACTTTACATACAATATTATATTAGTTTCAGGTGTACAACATAGTTGTTAGACATTTATATAACTTACAAAGTGATCACCCTGATAAATCTAGCACCTATCTGACACCATACATAATATATATATATATATATATATATATATATATATATATATATAAATTCCCTGTGTATTCTTTCCAACCCCATGACAATTTTGTAACTACCAATTTGTATTTCTTAATTGCTTCCCTTTTTATACTGATGCCCCAAATCTCTCTCCCAGCTGGCAACCATCAAAATGTTTTCTGTATCCATGAGTTTGTTTCTGCTTTGTTTGTTAATTTACTGTTGTTTTTTAGATTCCACATATAAGTGAAATCATGTGGTATTTATCTTTGTCTAACTTCTTTCAGTTAGCATAATACCCTTTCCGCCCATTCATGTTGTTGTAGGTGGCAAGATTTCATTCTTTTTATGGTTGTGTAATATTCCATTGTATATACAGAGGGTGCCAACAATGTGTATACACATTTTAAGAAAGTAAAACTGTATTAAAATTGTAATACTCAATACAGAGGGCGCCAAAAAAAAAAAGTATACACATTTTAAGAAAGGAAAAAACTATTAAAATTTTAATACTCAATATATACTGATAACAGAAGATGACTACAAGTCACTTTTGACTTTTGCAATTACAAGAAGGAGGAGCTCAAAGTGTTTACCATTAGCATGAAAACACTTCTGATTACAGTGAAATACTACTTGAGCAACACTGACCAAAGTGTCCACTTGTATACATTTTTTTGGCACCCCCAGTATTTACTACTTCTTCTTTATCCATTCATCTACTGAGGGACATATAGGTTGCTTCCACATCTTGGCTACTGTAAATAATGCTGCAATGAACACATGGATGCATATGTCTGTTCAAGTTAGTGTTTTGGATTTCTTCAGATAAATACCCAGAAGCAGAATTGCTGAGTCCTTCTTTCTCTCTTGTTATAGTCTGTGTTTCAAAGTCTGTTTTGTCTGGTGTAAGTATTGCTACCCTAGATTTTTTCCTTCTTTTTTCTTTTCATTTTCAGGAGATATCTTTTTCCATCTCTTTACCTTCAGTCTGTGTGTCTTTTGATCTGAAGTGGGCCTCTTGTAGGCAGCATATATAAGGGTCTTCTTTTCTTATTCATTCAGCCAATCTATCCTTTTTGATTGGAGCACTTAATCCATTTACATTTAAACTAATTGTTTATACATATGTATTTATTGCCATTATATTATTCATATGTTTTATCTTTTTCTTCTTCCTCTCCTTCTCCTTCTACTTCTTCTAAAAGTCCCTTTAACATTCCTTATAAACCTAGTTTGGTGGTGATGAGCTCCTTTAGCTTTTTCTTCTCTGGGAAGATCTTTATCTAGTTTTTTATTCTAAATGATAGTTTTTCTGGGTAGAGCAATCTTGGTTGTAGGTCCTTACTTTTCATAAATTTGAATATCTCATGCCAATCCCTCTGGCCTTCAAAGTTTCTGTTGAGAAATCAGTTGACAGCCTTATGGGTGCTCCCTTGTAGGTAACTAACTTCTTTTCTCTTGCTGCTTTTAAGATTCTCTCTTTGTCTATAACCTTTGGCTTTCTGTCATTATTTCTTTATGTATATATCCAATCCCTTACTCTCTCTCTCTTCTCCTTCTTGTACCCGTATGATGCAAATGTTGGTGTGCTTGATGTTGTCCCAGAAGCCCCTTAAACTATACTCATTTTTTGGATTCTTGTTTCATTTTGCTGTTCTGATGAAGTGTTTTTTGCTACCTTATCTTTTAAATCACTAATTCAATCCTCTGCTTCACATAATCTACTGTTGATTCCCTCTAATATATTCTTCCTTTCGGTTATTGTATTCTTCGTTTCTGAGTGGTACTTTTTTTAAGTTTACTGTCTCTTTGTTGAAGTTTTCACTGAGGTCACTGAGCATCTGTATAACCAGTGTTTGGAACTCTGCATCTGGTAGATTGCTTGTCCCCATTTTGTGTAGTTCTTTTTCTGGAGCTTTGTTCTTTTGTTTCATTTGGGACATGGTTTTGTTTGTTTGTTTGTTTGTTTTGTCTTCTCATTTTGGCTGCCTCCATGTTTTTGTTTGTATGTATTATATAGAAATGTTATGTCTCCTGGTCTTGGTAGAGTAACTTATGTAGTAGGTGTCTTGTGGGGCCCAGTGACACTCTTGTTGGTCACCTGAGCTGGGTGCTCCAGTTCTGTCCCTTGTGTGGATTTTGTGTGCCCTCCTGTTGTAGTTGAGACTTGTTTGCTGTTTGCACATCAGTGAGAGAGCTTGACCCTCAGGTTAATTAGTTGTGAGGATGGGCCAGGACTACAGTGGAGGAACTGTTATGCTGGGGCTGACCCTACAGAGCAGGATTCACTTTAGTGGGGCTCTAGTGCCTGCTGAATCTGCCATTTGGGTGTGTTGTTTGTAGAGATGGTTGGAATGTACTCTGATGTGGCCTGAAGCTGGCCACTGGGTGTGCTGCTTCTGGGGCCTCTTGGGAGTGGCTCTGGTGCAGGCCAAAATCAGCTGCTGTCTGTGCTCTTCCTGGGGACACTTGGATGAGCTACAAAGTGATCTGCAGATGTAGTGGCCTTGGAGGTGCCTGGGAGAAGCTAAACTGTGAACTAAGGCCAGCTTTGCACTATTTAGCAAAAGGTACAGGGCTTGCCATAGCTAGATGCTGCTTGTTTGGGGTTTTGAAGGTTTGAGAAATTTTTAGCAAAGCCTGCAGCCTGAGCCAAGACAGGCCATTTATACGGAAAAGCCACTGAAGCGGCTTGGGAGGGCCTGAATGTTGCGTGGGGTGGGGTCACAAGGAATCACCAGGGTGGGGCCAAGTCTTGATGGAAACTCAGATATGACACCTATCTCTGTCCACACACTGGTGGTGAGAGGGCTCAGAAAGGAACAATGACTTCTGCCAGCACATCTGCCTGGGAGAAGCTGCACCTCCAGTCATCACCCTGAAGGTAGACAATTCAGTGCCTCCCTGGATATCCGTGGCAGCTATTGAGTTGCTTAGCCAGTGTTGAAGCTCAGACCAAGTGAGTCCATCAGCAAGTAAGTCCATGCATATAGAGACTAATTTCTTGCAAATTACTTTTCTTTTAACATATTGTAATATTTAAAAACCCTTAATAGATATTTAAAACCCAGACTCAGTCATCACTCCTACATATATGTCTATCTGAACTATATAGTTGGATGTAGTAGAAACTGTCTAATTGGTCACCAAATCTGTTTCCTCTTTCTTCTGGGCACACAACTAATCTAATACTACTCAATGTGCTGGTCTACCACTAAAAGTTTGTACCAGAAAGTAAATCAACAAACTGCTTCCTTCATCAAGAAAGTTGTTTATGTACTTAGTGCCATATTTGATTACATACAGAACAAATTCCTTATCATACATACAGAACAAAATCTTATCAAATATCAGTAACAAATAATTTAAAGTTAGGCAGCCAATACAAGCACGACAATTTCAATCCTACTGACCTACACTAAAGTCCCTCTGTAGTAAGTTCTAACCACTGGAATGTGGTTGAAAAGGAGGTCCACTACTTGCAGGGCTGCAGATATAAACCTCCCATGGTCTTATACATTATGCAATGACTTTGGAAGCTATGTGGCTGAAAATGTAGTTAGGCAAAGAGACTACATCTCTTAATTAGCCCACGTAAGCACTTATATTGGACTTTTGTATACAAAATATAAATTTTTACTGTGTTAAATCACTGAAATTAGGAGATCATCTATTATAACAACTAGTGTAACCTTAACTATTGGATTGCATAATACAGTATGTTTCCATGTCAAAATCTTCAGTCATAAATAACCCACTTTGCAAATCAATTGGCTTTATTCTTCTAATGATTATCTTATTTTCAAAAAAATTAAGTCAGAGTTTAATAAATTAAGTTTAAATTTTAAACATATTCATGAATATCACATTTTACTTTATTGTTTTTTTAAGCCCAAAGTAAGCCTTTTATTTTTCTCAAGCTAGTCTTGCCTGTCAATTTGCAATTGGAATAAGTCAATTAATTACAAATGGCTTTATTTGGGTATGTGTCATATTACTTTCTTCAAATATCACTCTGACCTGCAGACCCTATTGTAAAGAGGCTTAGTCTATCTTCACCACCTAGAGTAGCCCAGGTCTGGATAACTGTCTGTTTAATGAATGATAAAATTAATGCTCTGATTTTTCACATACACATTATCAGCACATCCCTCCATGCTATGAACATTGACTTTTAATTTTTAGTTATGTATCTTCAATTTTTATGCTTAGATCAGCATCTGCATTTGTACCTCTTTGCCTTATATAATGCACAACCTCTTTTCTTAATATTAGAACTCCAAACTAAATAGAATTCTTCATTCTAAATAGTACCTATTATTCATAATATAAACAATAATAATACAGCTGGCATCAGTTCACAGCTTAGCCTCTCCCAGGTACCTCCAAGCCCAGGCAAAATTTATTATGTATCAAATGTTAAGCTGGGTACTTTCAAATTAGTGTCACTAATCTTCATAAAAACTCTCCCAATAGGCACTTTGAAGCCATGTTGCAAGGAAAAACTAAGGACTTTGGAGGGTCACAATGTGCATAAAGAATAGCTGTGATTTATACTCCACAGGCCATAATTTTTCTACCATCTCATTCTACCAAGCACATTGACTGATATAACTTGTACACCTTTACATGTCCTTACCATGATTTTGTTGCACATGTTGTTTATGATCAACACACTTAATTCCACTATTCAACAGCCAGTGAAACACACTAATTACAGGTGTCTTCTACATGATAAATACTTCCTCTTCAGCATGGGAACTGGGTGTGTTCTAAGACCTCACTATAAGGATTCCGTTTATGGGTCAGGATATGAATGAACTAATACTTCTGTTTTGTGATAGGTCCAACCTCTCTGACAAAAAGAAGAGCAAATCACTGCATAGTTTCTAGGCTTTCAGCTTACTTCCCAGTCTCTTAACATAGTTTAGTGATTAAGTGTGTGGGCTCTGAAGCCAGGCAGAGTAGGGTTCCAGGCCCAGATACTCCATTTATTGGCCATATGACCTTGAAGAAGTTTCATAACCATTGTGATCACCAGTTTCCTCAACTTTCTATTTCATGGAATTAATTTGAAGATTAAATAAATGGATACATATAACAGTTAACGGTGACAAGTGAGTGGTAAAAGCTAAATAAATACCAGTTATTACTTGTTTCTTGCTTCCAATTTCTAGTTTTGCATCTTTGACTCTTTCACTGGAAACTTTCCTGTTCCATAGGAAGAAGATTATGGTAGTATTTTTCATAAGGGACATTTCCTGTTTGGGTAAATACATGCAATGTGGAACTAAAATCCAACTGAACGTAGGAATGGGGAAGAAACCTAGATAGAGGAAAATATTGAGGAATATAAATAGGGGTCCTTAACTAGAATGTGAATTGACATGCATATCATAAACATCTACTGCCCATAGTGAATATGAAAAAGATTGGAAATTAATAATTAATCAAAGAAAGTGTTTATGTATGAATGATAATAACATTTATGGATCTCTGGCACAGAAGTGCCTCAAAGGAAACAGGACCCACCATCTGGAACTAACATTCTATCTTTCAAACTCCCTACTATTCATTTTTTTAAATTATTTTTCTTTGCCTATCTTTTATAATAATATCTAAAGATGATGTTATAAGATTTTAATGTTTTAATTCCTTTTTAATAGTTACTCTGAATGTTTTCATCAGTGAGAACATTTAATAGTTTTTAAAATCACTCCTGCTAAGGACATTTTAGAGAACTCTCCCAATATACTTCAAATCCATGTTACAACATAAAAGCTAAACAGAAACTGCTGTCCAAAGGGACTACACAATGATAAAACAAACAACAACAAAAAAACAAGAAATGAAGAAAATGTAAAAAATTGACAGTTGGCAACGTGTTAACTTTTAAACAGTATCCACCCAATAAAATATTTTATTAAAAAAACATTTTAAACAGTAAATTCTGTCATCTTGAGATGATAATCCCAGATAGTTGGTCTCCTCCACATTGTAGGAGTTAGTGTTCTTCAGTGTAGGAGGAAGAGTCAAACAGGAATTTGGGTTTTAATATTAAGCACAAACCAAATTTTTAAAAAGTAACATGAAAAATTATTGGAAATCTTCATCTAACTAGGTATTTAATATTAATGAAATTCATCCTTTTACAAATCTCAAACAAAGCAATTTATACAAATCATCTAAAATATTTTTATGCTATAACAACTCAAAATTTGGTGGTCATAGCAAAAGAATATTATATATAGTATAATTTGTAGTGCTATAAAAATAACTTGTATTGGAATGCAATGTAATACAGTTGGAAAAACAAAAAATTGTGAAAAATCATACCCATAACCATACCCATATTTTAGTATTTTTTTCTATGAATACTTTTAAAATTCATACTTAAGATTACATATACTAAGATGGATGGTAACTGGAATTATTGTGGTGATAATTTCACTCTGTATACAAATATTGAATCATTATATCGTGCACCTGAAACTAATAAAATATTATATGTTAATTATACCTCAATTTAAAAAAAATTACATATACTACCAATTTTGCATGTTGCTTTTTTCACTTATTATATAACTACTTTCAATATAATTAAAAATTATTTCTAAAAATTATTTCTAAAATTCCAACATATGAGAGGTGCCAAAATTTATTTATTCTAACATAGGATATTAATGATAAGTCTATTCTTGATATTATAATTAATTCTATTCCAAATATCTTTTTCTAAATTAAAGTTTATTGGGGTGACAATTGTTAGGAAAGTACATAGGTTTCAGATGTACAATTCTGTATTACATCATCTATATGTCACATTGTGTGTTCACCACCCAGAGTCATTTCTCTTTCCATTATTCCAAATATCTTTATACATAAATTCTTTTATACATTTCCTCAAAAAAAAAAAGTCTAGTAACTATCATTATTGGCCAAAAGGGAAAGAGTGAACATCATTGATATGTCCTTCAATACTATTTTGCAATCAGAAGAGCTTTGCTAATTTGAAACACACCTATTGGAACTTTTCAAAATTTGCGTTTCTTTGATTTCAAGTGTAATTGAATTTTATCTAGTACCAGTTGTGTTCATTTTATCAACAACTCATTGCTTATGACATTGATTTCCTTTTCTTCTCAATTTATATCCATTTAAAAGTAATTATATACACAGAGTAAAAATCTTATAACAATCTATATATGTGATTCTCTACTTAGAAGTTCTGCCATTCAAGTCAAGAATAGGTTTAGATTTCCTTCATCTTGCCTAAATCACCTTCTTTCTATGGCTATATATTATTAATTGTTCATTAAATTATTTGTTCTTATAAAGTCACTAAATCTGGTTAATCTTTAAGAAAGACGAAAATGTTATAAGACTCTCAAGCCTATGGCATATTTGTTGAAGATATTTCTCAGTTTTTCTCTCCTGATTTCACTTAACATTTCTGTATTTCAGACATGGACTCTTTTATGTACTTATGTTTGCTATTTTTTTTGTGAACACTTTTGTTCATTTCAGCAATGAAAGTCTTTAGAGATCCAATAGATATTCATATTCCCTTTTTTTAGCATTTAATTACTTTCTTAATTTCAAATGTGTTTTTTGATTATAGTATGAGGTTACAAAGTAATTTTTTCAAATATCTATTCATTTTCCTGATATTATATTTTTGAATAATCCATTATAGGTTTTTAATTTTACCTTTATAGTATGTTAAATTATTGTATCCATATCTAGATCTAGACCAATATGAGTAGATAAAAATGTTTTCATTATAATTTCCCATTCCACTGATCTTTACCAAAAACCACATTGCTTTAATAATTCTAGCTTTAAAATATATTTTAATGCCCATCTTTTTGCCCCATTTTTTACAAAAATTTCTTAGGCTTTTCTAATGTTTATTTTTCCAAATGAATATTAAGAGTATTTTACCACATATCCTATTAATGTTATGAATGGATTTATGTGAAACTTCTTAAAAAATATTTTTTCAATTGGCTTTCACGTTTATTTATTGGCCTGTATGTCTCCTTAAATAATGGCCACCCCAGCCCAGAATACAGCCCAGAATGTTCTTTTTCAGGTTCAGTGCTCACCATTGGATGGCAACAATTTGTAACTTTTCAAGTTAACTGAGAAAGAGTCTAGCTCAGATCACTCACTGTTGGAAGTATACATTGTCTGCCAAACAGTAACTTGGCTGCGTTTGTGTCAGGTCTAGACCAGGATGTGGTTGGGGGTTAGAAACTAGATAGGATAGTAGGAACTCACTGCATGAGAGGATGAGATAGACACATGAAACCTGCCTTTTACAGTAGGTAACAATTACTGGTTTCATAGTCAATTGTTTAATACCCTGGTAAATATACTTTATATTTGGATGGCAAAGATTGAACAGACATTAGCATGGGACATCACTAAGTTCCATGCATTTGTGCATTAAGTTCATTGATTGTGAAAGAATCTCTAAAGGAATAATCCTCAAGGGTGGACATATGTGCTGCTACAGAATATTTCTTTTTCGGCCCACTTTTTAAGCCAAATTGGTTATTTTTATGCTTATTTTTAGTATTTTATTGTCCATTGTTTTGTGAATGTGTTTAGTGTATTAGAAAGGGAGATTCCTGAATTCATTCATGTATTTAATGCATCTCACAGAATCTTGAGTACATACTATGAGTATGTTCCAGGAATTTTGCTTGCTATGGGGAGATACGATTGAATATGGTGTGTTCCCTTCCCTTAAAAAACGTTATCCTTTGAAAACTGAGCTGTCCCTCTTGCTGTTATTATTAGAGTTCCTACCCTCTGTACCTTTGAATCTTTCACCAACTGCTCCATGAGTCATACCTTATCTCACCTATGCTCTCCTTTACGGGATCCTTCCCTAGAGTCTGACAAGCATACAAATCTCTTCCCACTCATTCCTAAACCTACTGCAATCTGATTCTATGCTCACAGCTCTATTGATGCTGCTCTCAGTAAGATCAACAGATACCATCTAGTTGCCAAATCCCCTGGACATTTAGTGGTTTTTATCTTACTGAACTATTCATTCTGCTTTTGGACACTGCTGATCACTCTCTTGTGGAGATATGATTCTCTTAGCTTCTGGTCTACCCGTTACTGTTTCTTTTTATATCTTTCTAAGCATGCCTTCTTGGTCATCTTCATGGGCTTTCTTTTTCTTTTTCTCCCCCTTAAGAGTTGATGTTACCACTATTTCATCCTTGACTTGCTACTTTCTTCATTATCTACTTCATTTTCACCTTTCAGATTACTATATGTGTAGTAATAACTTCAAAATTTTCATCTTCAGAGTCTTCCATTAAATACTAACTTCATCCAGTTATTTGCTGGCTGTCTGCACTTGAGGTCCCTATGTATTTTACCCTTAATATGCCCCATACTGAACTTCACTCCTTCATCCAGAAAACAAAGCAGCAAACACGCCGTCCCCCAACACTGTTTTCTTATATCTTGTTTAGGGTGACTAGCTATTCAGTCAGTTATTATTCTAACTTAAAAAGCTATGATGATGGCTTTCTCATGCTCCATGCAGTTAATGATAAGACCTATTGATTGGGTCATCTAGATATTTCTCCAATCTACAAACTTCTCTCCTCAACTATCTCTGCCCTGTTTCTAGCATTTAGATAATATGACTATAATTACCCTTCATAGGTATTCCTGCCCCAGGTTGCCTATTTCAAGTCTTTCAAAATGAGAGAATGGTTTAAACGTAAATGCCCCACTTGCTTCTCACAATCTATCTTGTGAAAACAGCCTTCATTGTTTTCCCCATGGAACATTGTTCCTTGCTTTAATGCCTACTCCTGTTGTCTTCTCTTTATCAGTTGCCCTAATCTTCATCTGGCTATGTCCTGTTACCCTGAGACTAATCTTAGGTGCTGACACTTTCTAAATTTTTAAAAGGTTGTGCATCTTTATAACACTTAGTTTTGTCATCCCAGAATGTGACTTGTTAATCTATTCACTTAAGTCTCTTAAAAGTAATTTGAATAATAATAACCACCATTTATTCATTATCTAAATATCCTGTCAATTAATGTATTCACAAAAATCTGTAAAATTAACATGGATCCTCATGTATTTATCCCTATTTTAATATTAGGAAAACAGGCTCCAAAAAGTTAAGTGAATTGTTGATGATCATATAGCTAGCAAGTGACAGAGCTAAAATTTTCATCTAGATATAGCTCTATTTTCTTTCTACGTAGACAACTCCCTTTGAATTCTAAAATTTCTTATATAGATTATTCTGGAATTTTATATTTTTATTGCTTTTATGTACACAATTCTTTTCATTGATTATTCATTAATCATCAATATGACTTTCTTCTACACTTAATATAAAGTGTTCATTATTGCATGTTGTTATATAGTCTCATGGAAAGGAAATAATGTATGATTATACCATAACATTTTCTTATGACTGGAAATTTGGGTATTTGTGTTATTTCCTTGTTTTCTAATGTAATTATGTATTATATATTCTTGGAGAGAATTAATTGTACATACACGTAATTAATTGTGCAGTATGCATTCCCAGAGATGGGTTTGTTAGACAAATTTATGCACATTTCAAAGGGATTTATAGGTAGTGGTCTCAAAAAGAATGTAATAATTTACATTTCCAGCAACTCTTCATGAAATTAGCTCCCTGCATTTTTGTAAAAAAAAAAAAAAAGAGAGAGAAAAAAGAAAGAAAGAAAAAAGGGGGGGAGAAGCTAATATTTATGAATTACTTTATGAATAACTTCTAATTTTCAAAATAATCTATATTTAGCTCAATAGTTATACATCTTTTATTTATTTTTTTGCTTAAATTTGATGCCATTTTATTCTTTTTATTCTTTTTTAATGGTTGCTCAAGAGTTTACAATATGCACCTTTAACATATTGTAGCCTATCATCAAATAATATTAAACCACATGATGTAAAAAGTAAAAGCTTTACACCTTTATGCTTCTATTTCCTCCTCCCATTGTAAATATTATGTTGTTGAGTGAATTTTGTTGTGCTCCTTTAGAGTGTTGAAGTTTCTTTTCTTTAGCACTTGTTACTTTCAGATCAGCTTGATTATTTCAAAGCTTAGTTTAGGTTATAATATGGCAGATCTAAAGTATCTTTTACTCTACATCTAGTTTAGCTTTACTATTAAGGCACTGTATGTGTATGTTATTTTTTAATGAGTTTTTATTTTTCAATTACAGTTGACATGTAATATTTTATTAGTTTCGGGTGTACAACACAGTGATTAGACATCCATGTAACTTATGAAGTGATCACCCTAATAAATGTATTACACATACACAGCCATCACAATGTTATTGACCATGTTTCTTATGCTATACGTTATATCCCCATGACAATTTTGGAACCACCAATTTGTACTTCTTAATCCCTTCCCTTTTTTACCCATCCCCCCAAATCCCTCCCTTCTGACAACCATCAAAATGCTGCCTGTATCTGTGAGTTTGTTTCTGTTTTGTTTTTTTTTTCATTTATTTGCACATTAGATTCAACATATAAGTGAAATCATACAGGATTTGTCTCTCTGTCTGACATATTCCACTCAGCACAATACCCTCTCGGTCCATCCATGTTGTTGTAGATGGCAAGATTTTGTTCTTTTTATGGCTGAGTACTATTCCATTGTATCTATGGACCACCTCTATTTTTATCCATTCATCCATTGATGCACACCCAGGCTGCCCCCATATTTGAGCTATTGTAAATAATGCTAGAATGAAAATGAACATATGGATGCACATGTCCCTTCAAAGTAGGGTTTTGAGTTTCTTTGGATGGATACCCAGTAGTGGGATTAGTGGGTCCTTTGTCTCTTGTTAGTCTTTGTTTTAAAGTCTGTTTTGTCTGATATAAATATTGCTAGCCCAGCTATTTTTTTCCATTTTCATTAAATACCTTGACCATCCCTTTACTTTCATTCTGTGTGTCTTTCAATACAAAGTGAGTTTCTTACCATTATAGTATTAATAGCTTTGATTTTCTCTTCTTCTTCTATTTCTTAAAAAAAAGAAAAAAGTCCCTTTAACATTTCTTGTAATACTGGTTTGGTGGTGATGAACTCCTTTAGCATTTGCTTATCTGGGAAGCCTCTTTATCTGTCCTTCCATTCTAAATGATAGCTTTGCTGGGTAGAGTAATCTTGGTTGTAGGTCCCCACTTTTCATCACTTTCAATATTTCATACCAATCCGTTCATGCCTGCAAGTTTCTGTTGAGAAATGAGCTCCCTTCTAGGTAACTAACTGCTTTTTCCTTCTTGCTTTTAAAATTCTCTCTTCGTCTGTAACCCTTGACATTTTAATTGTGATGTCTTAGTGTCAGCCTGATTGGGTTCATCTTTGGGACTCTATGCACTTCCACGGCTTGTGTGTCTATTTCCTTTGCCAGGTTAGGAAAGTTTTCATCATTCTTAATGTAAATAGGTTTTCAATTCCTTGCTCCCTCTTTCTCCTTCTGGTACCTTTATGATGCAAATGTTGGTATGCTTGATATTGTCCCTAAGGCCCCTTAAACTACCTTCATTTTCTTTGCATTCTTTTTTCTTTTTGCTCTTCTGATTGGGTGTTTTCTGCTACCTTATCTTCCCTTTACTTCATGAAATTCCATCATATACACACAAAGTGTAGTAATCAGTCACCCCTATGCAGACACCCCTATGCAGACTCCTATGTTCCCTTTCTATTTAGCTACCTCCTCTCTGGTAGTTTGTATTTCCAGTTGCCTCAGCCTTCATAACTCTGCTACTTTAGAAAAAAAAGCAGTGAAGGAACAATGGAAGAACAAAAGATACATGACATATAGAAACAAAAGGTAAATTGGCAGATGTAAATCCAAGAATATCAATAATGACATTAAATAGGAATTAATTAAACAACCAAACCAAAATACAGAAATTGTCAGATAGGATTTTTAAAAATTCCCAACCCAGCTACATACTGTATACATGAAACACATACTAGGTGCAAAGAAACAAATAGAGTGAAAGTTAAGGGATGGGAAGAGATATAACATGTAAACAGTAACCATAAGAAAGCTGGAGTGGCTATAATAATATCAAGCAAAATAGACTTTAAATAAAAAATGTTAGTAGAGATGAAGTGAGACATCTTATAATTCTAAGATGGTGAAACCACCAGGAAGATAAAACAATTATAAACATGTATGCACCTAATGAGAGTGTACCAAAATACATGGAGTAAAACCTAACAGAAATGAAGGGAGAAATAGAAAATTCAACAATAATAGAGTCTTCAATACCCCACTTTCAATAATGGATAGAATAATTAGGCAGAACAAGGAAATAGAAGACTTTAACAAAACTTTAAACCAATATTCCTAACAAATATCTGTACAACACTCCACCTAACAACAGCAGAATATTCATTCTTCTTAAGTTTATATGGAACATTCTTCAGGGTAGGCCACAGAACAAACCTCAATAAATTTGAAAGGTTAGAATTAATATAAAGAATATTCTCTGATCACAGTGGAAGGAAAATCGAAGTCAATTATGGAGAGAAATTTAGAAAACTCACAAATAGGTGAAAAGTAAACAACACACCCTTAATTAACCAACAGGTCAAAGAAAAAAAATCAAAAGGGATGTTAAAAAACACTTTAAGGTAAAAACAATTGAAGAAATACGTACCAAAACTTATTGGAAACATCTAAATCAGTGCCTATAGGAAAATGTATGCCTATAAATTCCTATATTTAAAAAACAAGGAGGATAAATTAACAATTTAACCTTCCACTTTAAGACACTGGAGAAAGAAGAATGAACTAAACCTAAAGTAAGCAGAAGCAAGGGAATAATAAGATTTGAGTGGAAAAATCAATGAAATCAAAAGCTCGTTCTTTGAAAAGATTAACAAAATTGACAAATCTTTAGCTATAGTGACTAAGAAAACATTTGAATATGCAAATTGATAGAATCAGAAGAGAAAGAGGGGACATCACTACTGATAAAAAGAAAATAATTAGAAAGGAATATTATGAACAATTGTATGCTAATATATTAACTAACATAGATGAAATGGACAAATTCCTAGAAAGATCCAAACTACCAAAATTGACTCACAATCTGAATAGAATTGAATACACAATCTGAATAGAATTATAACAAGTAAAGAGACTGAATTGGTAATCAAAAACGTGTCCACAGTGAAATGTCCAGGCTAAAATGTGTGGCTTTACTGTTGAATTCTACCAAGCATCTAAAGAAGAATTAATATCATTTTTCCCCCCACAAACTCTTCCAAACAATGGAAGAGGAGGGAACACTTCCCAATTCATTATGAGGCCAGTATTATCCTGATACCAAAACCAGACAATCACAAGAAATCTACAGACCAATGTCTTTTATGAGTATAGATACAATACTCATAAAAGTATAGATATGAGTATAGATACAAGTCCTCAGCAAAATACTAGCCATCTAGTAACTTATAAAAAGAATTATATGAGTGCACCATGACAAAGAGGGATTTATCCCAGAAATGCAAGGTTGGTTTGGTATCCGGAAATCAATTAATATAATTAACCATATTGAATGGATAAAAAAACAAAAACCAAACTATTATCTCAATAAACTCAGAAAAACCATTTGACAAAATCCAACACCCTTTCATGATAAACACACTCAGCAAACTAGGAATTGAATGAAATCTTCTCAACCTGATAAAGGGCATCTATGGAAAATTCACAGCCAACATAATGTTTAATGGTGAAAGACAGAATGCTTTCCACCCTAAAATTAGGAATAAGGTAAGGATTTCCAGTCTCACTACTTTTAACTCAAAATTATACTGGAGAATCCAGGGCAATTAGATTCTATAAAGACATAAAAGCATCCAGATCTTGACTATAGAAAATTCTAAGGACTTTAATAAAACAACAAACAAACAAACTAATAAAACTAATAAATGAATTCAGCATGGTTGTAGGATCAATATACAAAAATCAGTGGTATTTCCATAGCGATAAGCAATCTGAAAATAAAATTAAGAAAAATTAAATTTACAGTAGCATCAAAAGTAATAAAATGTTCAGGATTAAATTTAACAAAAGAACATTATTAAACATTATTGAAAGAAATTTAAAATATCTACAGAAGTGAAAAAAAAATGTTCATGGATTGGAAGACTTAATATTGTTAAGGTAAGAACACTCCCCAAATTGATGTATAGATTCAGTGTGTTCATATTAGCATCCCAGCTAATTTCTTTGTAGAAACTGACAAGCTGATTCTAAAATTTATATAGAAATTCAAGGATAGAAAAGCAATCTTTTAAAAAAGATCAAAGTGGGAGGATTCACATTTCTGTATTTAAAAACAATTATAAAGTAACATTACAAAGTCTGGTGCTGGCATAAGGATAGACATATAGGTCAAATGAGTAGATTTGAGAGTCCAGAAATAAACCCACATGTCAATGGATTTTCAACACGTGTTCCAAGACCATTCAATGGGAAAATAATGTTTGTTTCCATAGATGGTCCTGGGACAAATTGATAGCCACTTTCAAAATGAAGTGAGGCCCTTACCTCTCAGTGATACAAAGCACCCAAAACATGCTTTTGCACTAGTTCTCTTACAAAAATTAACTCAAAATGGATCAAAGACCTAAATGTAGGAGCTAAAACTATAAAACTCTTAGAAGAAAACAGGGATAAATCTACATACCATGGGATTTGGCAGTGGAATTCTAAGATATGACATTGAAAGCATGAACAGCAAAAGAAAAAATAGATACATTGGAGTCAGCAAAATTTAAAATTTTTATGCTTCAGGACACTACCAAGAAAGAAAAAGTTAACTCCCAGAATGGGAGAAATTATCTGTAAATCAATACAAGTGACTTGTATCCACAACATAGAAATAACTCATGCAACTCAATAACAGAAAGACATATAATGCCATTTAAAAATGGGCAAAGGATATGAATACATAGCCCTCCAAAGAAGATATACTATAAATGGCTAGTAAGCACATGAAAAGTTGCTTGACATCATTAGCCATCAGGGAAATGCAAATCAAAAGCACAATGAGATACCACTTTATACCCATAAGAATGGCTAGAATCAAAAAGTCAGGTAACAAAAAAATGTTAGCAATTGCAAATATGGAAAAATTGGAACCCTCATGCACTGCTGCTAGGAATATAAAATGGTGAGGCCACGTTGGAAAACACTGGCAGTTCTTCAAATGGTTAAACATAGAATTATTAGATGACTCAACAGCCCCACACCTAGATATATTTCCAAGAACAAAGAAGACTTGTACATGAATGTTTATAGCAGTATTTTTTATAATAGCTAAAAAGTGGAAAGAACCCAAATTTCCATCAGCTGATGAATGAGTAAACACAATGTGGCATATCCATACAATGGGATATTACTTGGCCGTAAAAATGAGTGAAATACTAATAAATGCTACAACAGTGATGAATCCTGAAAATATTATGTTAAATGAAAGTAGCCAGTCACAAAAGACTGCTTGTTACATGATTCTATTTAAATGATATCTCCAGAATAGGAAAATCTATAGAAACAGAAAGTAGATTGATGGATGCTTATGGCTAGTGGTATAGGGATATAGGGCGGTGATAGTTAAATGATTTTTTTTTTCTTTAAGTAATGAAAATGTTCTAAAACTGACTGTGGTGGACTTTATATATGTTAGTGAATATACTAAAAATCATTGACTTGTCCACTTTAAAGGGGGTGAACTGTGTGGTATGTGAACTGTAAAAAACATCTACTTTTCAACATATCAGTTGTAGAATTGAATAATATTCAGAAAATTCAAAAGAACATATGGCCAAATATTTTTCCCTTTGAAGCTTTGTGTTAATAATACCACCGTTTATGATTCATTTACATGTAATTCATCAACATGGTTTCTAAGGAGACATTTGATGACTAAGGGGACTGATAAACCTTTTATTTGGTGAACCTCGGGTGGATGTTTTTCTTTTTTCCCTCTGAACCATGATGTTGTGCTTGACGACATTAGTTTTAACTTAGTTCTGGAAAGGTTCATTTCCAGTTCCAAAATCAGATCTTAGGAATTGCAGGGGAGTCCGACATTTTGTAAAAATGCGGAACATATTATTTCCTCTGATTTCAATGATGAAGCAGATTACATGTGACACTGATGAGCAAGATAGCAAGTTCAAATGCCTGGAGTTTGTAGCCATATGTAAAGTGATACAAAGCACCCCAAACATGCTTTGCACTAGTTCTCTTTCCTGTGGCTGGAGCATTGGTGGGGGGTGAGAAGGGCTGTGCTTCTGCTGATTTAGTGTCACTTGGTGACCTCCTGTTAGGCCCCTTATATGATTTATGTCTGTGGGAGAATAACGAAAGTAAAATGTACTGTGGAGAAGGGACGGTGATTTGGGTGCTCAGTGGGGAAGAGAAAAAAGGTGATACAGTTACAAATCTGATGTTTAATTGTAGAAGAGAAGTGAAGCAGAGACACTGACTCGGGGTATCTAAGAGTCACTGGCTGCCTCAGAGCCGCAAGACTGACAGTACTGAACTTGTTCCATGGAATATCTCCATGGCGCGTGTGCTCTGTGAGCCTCCAGCCACTTCTCGGAGTACCAAGCAGGATGTTACCCTCAAGACATGCAAAGAGTTGCTAAATGCCCTCACCCTGAAAAGTTTGCTATGCTTACCTAGGTTTTTCTTATTGCTGATCATCTTTGAATGTGGATAAGCAGCAGGAGTATTGTCAAAAGAAGTAGGATGGTTTGCAAAGAGTGATGTGCAAGATATAGTTCATATGCTTCTATTTTTCTAATGCCCTATGTGTGCACCCCGCACAAGAATTCCAGCACTCTTTGCAAAAACATGCCAACGTGTTTCCCTCTTAAATCAATCTAGAAACTAACTTGTTAGTGACTGTGTGGTCAGTAACCAAGAAAAGAGGGGTTTTTATTATGGTTGCCTTAAAACTTGGCATAGTCAGGAAGGTGTTTTTTTTTTCTTTTCTTTTCTTTGTTTTTGTTTTATCTTTGAAAATATTCAATTACATAAAATACTTGTAGGATAATGCTTAGTCCTAGAAGTCAGGCAGGTTACCCAGCCTAGCTCCTCCTCTGACCCAGTAGAAGAAACCTTCCCATTATTCTTTAGTCAGAAACAGTTTTACAACCCTTCCCATTACCGGGGAATAGCCATCCGTACCTCAACTGTTCCTGAGTCACTGTAAGTAAATCACGTTTACCAAGGGAAGAGGAGGAGGGGAAAACGTTCAACCCCGTGACCTAATGCTATTTAGAAGTGGTGGTCCAGCCTCCTGCCCTTGCTACACACCCACACTCTTCCACACACTTTTGCATTTGTGAGTGTGGCTGGGAAAGGATTTAACGTGTGGGCAAGGCTGATAAATTCAGATTTGGGGCAGCAAGGCTGTACTGTTACCTGTGCTGCCGCCATGTCAGTGTTAGAAAGCAGAGGACACTCCACTTCCGACCAGCAGAGTACTGTGAGGAGAAAAGTTCAGAGAAATAGCTTTTTTTCCTTTGCTCCAAAGCTAAGAGTGATGTTTTCATGTCTTCTGTCACGGTAATCACAATAGCAAGATTGAATAGTTATTAAGCAATTGATGTGAGAGACACCGGTCTAAATCCTTTTACATAGAAAATCCTACTTTACTTGCACACACTCTTGAGACACATATCCTTACGCCCACTTAACAAACATGGAAACTGAGTGGAGAGAGATTGAGCGCTTTGTAAAACATCATATTGCTCAGGGAAGATCTGAACCAAAGGAATAAACTTTGGAGGCCAAGGGCTTCACCAATATAGGGAAATTGAAAGGGTTATCTGGGGCAAGTGATCAAGACATATGGCCACATGTTCGTTCAATTCACCAACCATTTACTGAAAGCCTCCTATATGTAATGAGTATATACATGGATGCCAAATGTATTTTTCTATCCTGTATTAAAATCCAATAACTACAATTAAATATGGAGGGAAGAGAAGGTTAGCTTAATTTTAGAACTTATGCTTCTGACTGGGAAGAAAGGCTTTCAGTCATATACACAATATTTAGTTTATAAAGCATTTAAGGAAACACATGAGACTCTGGAATGGCAGATTGATAGAAATCATATAAAAATGACGAACGGGTCCTATAAAGTACCTCAAAGTTAAAAGAAAACAAGTCTCCCTGCTGAAGAGCCAGAGCAGAGTTGCTGCCTAAAATTAGATCAATCATATGATTTAAACAATTCCACTAGAGGATGGGAAGGGGACATGAAGAAACAGTAATATTTAAAACGTTAAAAAGAAAAAGAAAAAAAAAGTCTTCTAGAGACTTGAGAACAAACGCAGCTTTAACAATGTGGGCATCAAGCCCAAAACTGCCACGTTGCCTTTGGGGATAAAGACACTTAGCAGCGTTCCTGGATGGATAACAAAACAGACTGTTTTCCTCTTCTCCTACCTCCCTGTAATAAATAGTCAAAGATGCATTGTGTGAAAATACTGCATTTGGGCTTTGAGGCCATATGCTGACACTGAGAATCTGAAATAGGCTGACTCATGGGCCTTGTGATTTTTTTTCCCTTCATTGTCCTGATTAATAAGGTTAGTTGAAGTCAAGTTATGAGAAAAACCAGTTGAGAAAAGATGGGTGATTTTTCTTTCTTTTCAGAAAATACCACCCCAGCTTTTAACTATACATGCTGTATTTACAATAACAAGCCAATATTTTGTTTGCCTTTACTGAAAAGGAAAGTAGCATTTTCAGTTTTTTTACCTTTCAAAAAAAGCAGGATGTTTAAAAAGATTATCAGGTTGTAATTAGCTATGTGTCCCCAGCCCATTAGAGTGGCTGTTTTGACTAGAGACAAAGTTGGGTAGGGGTGAGGTCATGGGGCTTTGAACCTGACAGACTTAAATTGAAATCCTGGCTATATCCATTAATGGCTGATTCCATCCATTATTACCTTATTTGTAAAATGGGGATTCTATATATATTACACTGCATATAATCCTACATTGTGAGGTCCTTCAAGCATTAGAGATAATGTATATATGCCTAATATGTATGTTAATGTATATTATAAACAACTGATTATTTATCTGATGAACTGATTGGCTCACAGGTATGTCTGCTAATCAAGACATTCCTTGATATGACCAGGATTGCAACCAGAGTTTTTGAAGTCTTTTATAAAGACATGCTTTGGACTTACAGAAGACAAAGACTTTTTTGTTGTTCCTGTAATGTAAAAGGTACAAGATGCAATAGAGAGTAATTTAGAGCTCCAAATTCCTAGTTTGTAATGTCTAACAGCAACCTTGCTACTAATTCATGAAATATTTACTTATGTTTCATTGTACAGCTAACACTGGGATTACACAGGTGACAAAACAGACAAGGCTCTGTTCCTATGCAATTTGCATTTATGCAACAGGATGGGGATGAGAGGGTCCGGGCTATGAGGTTAGGGTAAGAAACAAAGGCTATGGGGAGATATCAGGCAAGGTTATAGGTGGGGCTGTGGATTATTTGTGTGGATTAAACAAGAAAGAACAGCCATTTGAAGTAGCTCTCCTCTTATATAAATGAAAAAATATAGTTTTTTAGATTTAAACATTTTTTTCATCATATCCTAGGTGGCCACTTCTGATTTTAATTCAGTTTTTTTGCCTAATTACTCCAACTAATTTTTTTTTAATCCAAAAGTCTTGTCAATATATCTCCTAGGAATATCACCTATAATTGTCAGGATTGCAAATTGAATACATTTAAAGTTTTTGGCAATGTAAGTAGGAATTGAGGGAAGAGATTAGATTGCTCAAGGTATTTCAGACAGAAAAAGGAGTCTGTGACAGGCTGAATTGTGTTCTTCCAATATGTTGAAGTTGTAACCCCCAGTACCTTAGAATGTGACTTTATCTGGAGATAAGGTTATTAAAGAGGTAAGATTAAATGAAGTCATTCGGGTGGTACTTAATCCAATATAACCGGTGTCCTTATAAGAAGAGGAAATTAGAAATAACCTAGGTGTCCATCCATGGATGAATGGATAAAGAAAATGTGATGTGTACATATATAATAGAATACTATTCAGCCATAAAAAGAAGGAAATCTTGACACTTGAAACAACGTGGATGGGCCTTGAAGGCATTATGCTAAATTAAATATGTCAGACAGAGGAAGACAAATACCATATGATCTCTATGTGGAACCTAATTTTAAAAATGAAGCAAAACAAAAACAAAACAAAAACACAATTTCATAGATACAGAAAAGATTGATGGTTGCCAAAGGTGAGGGGTGGAGCAGTAGGAGAAATAGGTGAAGAGGGTCAAACGGTACAAACTTCCAGTTCTAAAATAAGTAAATCATGGAGAGGTGTACAGCATGGTAACTATAGTTAATAGCACCATATTGCATATTTGAGAGTTGTTGAGAGTAAATCTTAAAAGTTCTCATCACAAGAAAAAAATGTCTGTAACTATGTAAGGTGACAGATATTACTGGACTTAATGTGGTGATCATTTTCCGATGTATACAAATATTGAAGCATTATGTTGCAAACCTGAAACTAATATAATGTTGTAAGTTAATCATACCTCAATTAAGAAATAAAACAAAGGAAAGGAAGGAAGGAAGGAAGGAAGGAAGGAAGGAAGGAAGGAAGGAAGGAAGGAAGGAAGGAAGGAAGGGTAAGACATAGAAACACAGAAGAGAGACCATGTGAAGCCATAGGGAGAAGACAGCCTTCTACAAGCCAAGGAGAGAGTCCTCAGAAAAAAACAATTCTGCCACACCTGGATCTTGTACTTCTAGCCTCCAGAATTGTGAGAAAATACATTTTTGTTGTTTAAGCCCAATCTGTGAGTCTTCGTTATGGCAGCCCTAGCTAACTAATACAGGGTCCAAAGTAATACGAAAGGCATTTAGCCCATTTGCTTCTCAGTCATTTATTTTTCAGGTTATTTGACTACAGCTCTTAATAAGGATGCAGAACAAATATTGTTTAACATTTATGAAAAGCCTCAGTCTTCACCCTCTAGGACCAAAGATGTGCTTTCCTGCTCTAGTCCCTTTGGTTGTTTTTCCCTTTTAACAGAAAGATAAGGTTATCAGACTAGGAGTAGACCTCTACATTTTTTCTTTATGAAAGTGAAGAAATATTTTGAAAAAAATAAAAGATATTTCCAGTTGAATTTTTGATATCTCACTGCATGAAATATAAAAAAACATATCCTATTCCTGGGGGAGAGAGAGAAATTTAAATTGCGAAACTATGTTAGTGGAGATTGAAAAAAATGTATGTTTATTAATTACTTCTCAAATTTTCATTCCTCTCTGTCATTTCTCTCTCCTGTACTGTAAAAAAAAAAAAAAAGGGCAGAGAGGCTAACAGGTTACCAAACAATATCTGTCAGCAGGAAATCATTTGGGATGGTATCGGCTAGTTCTTTCTTATTGATTTCTCAGAGTGTAACAGAAAGTGGAATGCTGGGCCAGCAGAGCAGGAAATTCCTTACAAGCCCCCACTTCCACATCTGCTGCCTCTTTTTAAATCTATTAACTGAAGTTCAACAGTGTTCCCAAGTTTCCTCAGTTAATCTGTTGGTTAGCAATTCCTTATGAGTGACCCTATATTTTTGGTAGATGAAAGATCCCCCAAGTCCTTTTTGCCAGAAAGATTAATATTGTAAAGATATTTGCAAAGAGGTAATGAGAATGGTACACTATTCGTATACGGTCCATGCCACACATATCCATATAGTCATCAGAATAGTACATTTGCAAAAAGCTTTATATTTCTAAAGTTCTTCTTAACCGTGCTCTCATTTAACCCTCAAGACAACTGTTTCAGTAAGTAGGCAATTATTGGTCTAATCTTACTGATTTCTGAGAGGTAGGAGAGACGAGGTGACTAGTGGCAGAGCTGTCAACTAAATCAACTAGTTGGACCTAGAACCCAGGTATCCTGTTCCCATCTAGTGAGTTCCATTACACAAAAATACATAAATGCTGTGCTTGTGTCACACATTTGACCTTTTTGACAATTTGAATATATCAACAATTTCTTTAATCTGGTAGTTTGATTGAAATTACTGATCAACCAAGGGCAAAGAGTTACTCTGATGGTACATGTAACCACTGCCTTAGGGCCTGTACTATCTGGGACACAGGTGTGCTTTGTTATGCCAGTGGGATTCAGGGCAATTAATGTTTTCTGTCTCCTGTCGCCTATTTAGCACACAGCAAAGGCTGGCCTCTTCCAGAATCCTCATATGATCCTTGATTGCATTACAAAATATGATCAAAAGACTCCACCTCAATGGGCATGATTGTACTGCTTGCTAAACTCAATGGCAATTTATTTAAATATGATACTCTGCAGGAGAACTCCTTCAAAGAAAAGGCACAACAGGCAGTTTATCATTTCCATGCGAGGCATTTGGAGTTATTGCCTCTTGAAAGCATTGGAGAAACAAGGATAATGCTGGTGGAAGAGTTAAAATGTGATATGATCATAATTCCCGTTCTCTGGGAACAATGCTAGTTATGTCCTAGAGTTAATAGCTTGGTGGTCCCTTCTTAACACAAATCAGCCTTCCAAACAGAGGAAAGAGATGGGTGTGGGTGGTAAGGAAATTAGGAGCATGGATTGTAGACAATAATGCATCTGAGATAATCGAGTGATGCAAGCACATTACTATTCAGTGTGTGGCAGACTGCCGCTAATTCACTAAAAAGCTAACTCAGGCAAATATAAATTAAAGCATGTGCGGGACTGGATTGTAAAAAAATAAGAGCAATTAGCACTGCAGTATGTGCACATCTGCAATGATCCTGTTGGATGCATCTTCTATTAATTAACTTTATTGGAAGAAAAAAATCAGGTCAACAGAAGGAAATACACAGCTTTTGGCCACTAGAAAGCATTTCCAAACATTGACTAAGTTTACCATGTAAATGTGTCAAATGTCCTCCTTTAAGACCAGAATAGAAAGGCAAAATGCCTTTTATTTGTAAAGCTCTGATTTTTAAGCTTATAAAGTTTAATTTTTGGAAGTGCATTATGACAACTTTTGTTCGTGTATTTTTCTCCCTGGTAACATGTTTCCTGTGTTTATGGGGTAAATTATGTTCAAAAGCAGACTGAATAATTTATTTATTTACACACGAACTGCAACCCAATCAAATCTATGATTTGTAATATGTGAAAAATTATAATTGTACTCTGAAATCTGGAAATACTTCATTCTATAATCTTTATTCAACAATGTATTTTAAATATTTCTATATTCAAGTATAGAAAATGAGATTTTAGATCTAAATTAATACATAAAGATTCAATCAATGTGGAGAGTATTTTTAGAATGCAACAATTAATCTTTTACAACGTATAAAAATAATTTAACTCCTAGCTTAATAGGTTGTGAAATATTTCTCATTAAATGTTTGTTATTTTACCAGTATTTTCTGAAATTTCTAGTATAGGCTGGCAAATGATCAGTTTTCAATAAATTGAGTTGTATATTGAGAAAGAGTATTTCTTAACTATATCATCTGTTATGTCTCACTCTTATAGTCAATTTGCTTTTAAAACAGATACAGCTCTAAAATGAAAAATTGTATTTGAGCAGGTAATGTTTATGTGAAAAAACAAAAATTATTTTTCTTAATTAAAATTGGAAGCCATCTATACTTTCTAATTCATGTAAATTCATCTTATTTTTATGATTCCAAATGTGCTTACACTAAATAACTGATACATTTGGTTTTTACCACCTTTCTTGATCATTTACAAAGAAAGCAAATAATATAGCTATAAATGAAGCAATGTGTTCATTAATTAATTAATTAATTATCATTGTTTAATTCTTTTGAAAAAACTCCAGCTCAACAGAAATACTTTTAAAAGTATGCTGTTACTGTTATGTGACAATGCACTTTGAAGAATACCATTAAAAGTATATCTATAATTCAAGAACTGTCAGTCATTCTATATTTTCAGATATTAAAAATTTAAAGCATTGTACATAATCCAATGAGATATTTTGCTATAAATTAAGCTTAATTGTGATAATTATGTATTTAATAATTTCTTTTAAAGTAAAACCACTTTTAATATAGATGTTCTTATTAAAATTCAAAATGTGTTTTGTGCACTAAATAATAAATATTAAAATGGAAACACAAGCAAGTATAATTTTTTGAAGAATAAATTCAATGCAATATAACAACAAACCAGATTAAATGTTTCATCAACATAAATCTGATCTCTTCATTGATTAATGAATTTCAGTTTCTATGTAATTATTTGTAAAATAATGTTTGAAAAACAACACTTAAAAATATATTTTCCACAATCATTGAACTTTTGCCTTCTGAATTGTGGACATAAAGGAGACTTTATTTCCTGAGACCTGAATCGCTGGCCTCTGGAGATCAGTAAAATAGATGGGTTTGAAAGCATGGCTTCTCCCATACACCATAAGCAAAGATTATACAAGTGAACAGTACTTCTAAACACTCATGTGAGAATATAATTTTTGTCAAGCTCATACCATTAAACATATCTACACCACAGATCAAAATCTACATTGTCATTTTAGAAGTCTTTTGAATTTGTGACTTTTGTGTCTGTATTAAGGTTAGACAAGAATTGGTGTTTATGAATAATATAATTTTATATTAAGTAAATGTGAACATAGTGTCTCAGATAAATTGTACTAACCATGTGTGTCTTCTACCACATCATCCTGCCAAAACTTTTTTGTTTTAAATTTTGACATATATGTGAACTGAGTACTACCTGTCATTCTTCAGAGGTCCTGACGTCCCTTGGACATAGAGCCAGATCAGAGCTTCTGCATTAACTCTCAATTTCCGGGCTTTTTGAGTGCTTCAGAAGACCCATAATGTTTCTTTAACATTGGGGTTTTTTTTTGTGTGTGTGGTTTAATATTTCTAAAAGCAGTAAATTATTTCCAGCGTATGTAAAAAAGACAAATTTCTCTGTGGTTAGTGACCACAAAACAAAACAAGAAACAGAAATACTTCAGAGCATGAATCCCAAATTTTAAACCCTCACTTTGATGTCATATGTGACAAAGGAAATTTTGATGAAGAATTGTGAACTAATATTTTAAAGACGTCTTGTAGCCAATATGCATTTTTGTATCTATCATTTTCATTAGCAATAATAAGCATGTTAATTGTTAGGTAAACACATACTCATTATCGTAGGCATATAACATAGCTATGAGCTGCTAAATAGGATTAATATTGACTAGTAAAGATATTTTTTGAATGACTTTAGAGTCAATCTTCACTTTATGGGATTAATAATAAATACTTTTTTTTAACAAGAAAATAGCGAAGTAAAATTATTAGCAAATGACTTTTAAACACAATGATATGTTACTGATTTATCGCTGCTTTTGTATTAGCAGATCTCAAGTTTTTATTTTTTAATTATAATAATTGGAAGTTCAGAAAGCATTTTTATATTTTTAAATAAAGCTTCACCTCACAATTTTTAAGTTATAGTTTTAGAAAACACAACATTTTAATTGATCTTATAGGTTTAAAATTTCGCATCTGACAGAAAATTTCTTGACAAGTTAATTTACAATGGTAATTTAAAATTGTACTTGATTGAAGCACTATCAGAGATATTAAATCATACAATGACAGAATGATATTGTTTGTGACACAATGTACCACGCTCCCCAATTTTAGAGAACCTGATGCCCAGATAAATTCAGTTAATTGGAAAATAACACAGGTAATAAGCGGTGGAACTTAGACTGGACTTGTTCTTCTTTTTTCATTTATGCCCTAAACTAATCCAACTACTCATCAGAAAAGGGACTTCATTCATTTAAGGCAAAAAGAATAATGCAAGAAGACCTCATAATCTCAAAACAAAGATACATATGCCAATGAAAAAGACAACATTAAGGGTTTGATTACATAAGAAAAAGAAGAGCAAAACCATGCTTAGATTATCTAGTAAAGCAGCTAAACTTTTTAAGCATTTTTCATTGTTTCATGTTGTTAAACCTTCACTGTCTTTCTCAAACGTGGCCTCATTGGTAGACAGAGCACAAAGCAATGGAAATTTCATGGAAGAGAAGGACCAACAATGGCAAAATGCAGTACAGATTCTAGACTCTCAGTCTCAAGCAAAGTAAAATAATCAAGTTTTTTACTGTTTTCAACATTATTCCTGTTTGTTTATGCATATTTCTTCTGGAGCAGATCAAAACTAAGCTGAGAACCTAGATGGTATGTACAGATAAAGAAAATGGGCATATCACTTTGAGATTTCCACCCCTGATATGGTAAACTCAATGTTATATATGGAACAGCATTTTCTCAACATTCTAAATTATATATCTTATATCAGAATTTCTAAGCTTAGAAAAATAGGAAGACGCAGACCCAGAAATTTTTTCTTTTTATATATAACTACCAGTAAGATGGACTAATGACAGTTTCAGGATGTATGATATTGTTGTAGAACTTTTTTTTGGCTTTTTATAATAATCCCTTGCTATGAAAGATAGGTTACACTTAAAAAACTCAAACTGAATATAAAAAAGGAAAGAAAAACAAAACAAAAAAATTTAATTGAATAAATTGTTTCATTTCAAACATATAATTGTTCTCACATAAAAACTATAGACTCATTTATTATGACATATTCTCTATTAAAAATGTGTACATATCCCTTTATTTGTTTGTCTTGTTCTTTTGTTGCTTTCAGTTTTATATCCCACAAATAAGTGAAGTCATATGGTTCTCGACTTTTTCTGTCTGACTTATTTCACTTAGCATAATAATCTCAAAATCCATCTATGTTGTCGAAAATGGCAGTATTTCATCTTTTCTTATGGCAGAGTAGTATTCCATTGTGTATATGTACCACATCAATTTATATATATATGTGTATATATATAGATGTATATATATATATAATCAATTTATATATATCATCATATGTATATTCAGCAATTTATATATATATAGATGAATATACATATATATATGAATATATATATATTCCTTCTATTAGCTTTTCTTACTGGAATAAAATACAGAAGTTACTTTCCATTCAAAAGCAGAGTTGGGATCTCTGCCCAAACTTTACAATGAATTTTAAAATTCAAGGTAAATTATGATATGATGTCCTAAGAGGATATTAAAAACACAAATGTTAAGTGATATCATAGTCAGAATTGTCAAACATTGAGTAAATAGTAAATCATATAGTGATGCCAAGAAGAAATAATCTAGACTTCAGGGCTCTTCAGACTAATAACTATGTTTAGAGATAATAAAGCAAAACAAAATTCCAGGAAAGAAAAAGATAGTTATAGATAAGATATAAGTGGGAATTGCTTTTAAGTTGTAAAATGTGCTAGTAGCTTAGTTAAAGAATTAAAGTTCTCTTTAAACATATCTGTTCTCCCCAGCTGAGATTAACACAATGCTCTCTTACTTACAAGGAATGGAACTGAAAGATCACACTTCCACTTTCTATGTGCAAGGGATATTCCTTTCATATTTCAGACTCACTAATTTGACTTAGAAGCTGTGTGATTTTTTTGGAGAAGTAAGGCTCACACGTCTTTATCTTCAACATTTCTAAAGTTATTACTCTGGTCTCCTCCCTTGTATTAGAATCTTATATGCACAAGGGTGGGTGCCATTTCATAAAGATTTTCATTCTGAAACTAAAAGGAGCACATAGGTGGGATATCAAAGAAACACAGCCAATGCTATTGGTCTGGTAGATGTTACTACTGTTTTCAACAGTAACAAAGACGGCACTGTATGCCCTCAGGTGAGTCACTTAACCTGCTGTGTCACAACTGCTCTACCTGCAAATTAGATAATTGCCTTTGCCACCCATCTTCCTCTCAGGGTTGTTTTGAGAATGTCATAACTGGTCATTTCTTTGATCTGTTCAAGAAACATTCACTGCCCTTGGACCTCTGAATATGCATGCCCAAGTGCAAGATCAGTTATGAAACTACACCCAGCAGGAATGTTTCCTTACTGAAAGAGACAAAGGGCAGCCAGCTGAAGAATGCCAGACCCAAATCACATCTTGAAGGCCTTTGAGAATCTCAGATGAAAGGATATATATATATATATATATATATATATATATATATATATATGAAGTATTATTACCTAGGTAAAGAAAAATGCATGTATTTTCTGTCAGCATTCAAGAGCCAAATATAAGGGTGCCTTCTGCTCCCCTTTGATATTTCGTTTGCATTTAGTTTGATGACAATATAGATAAATCCTCTATTTGGTGCCATTGGACCTGGGTTACATTTCAATGCGTGGAAAATGATGAAATGAAAGAGAGAAGCCTTTGAAAGAAAGTGAAAATAAATGTAATAGCCAAAAGCCAAATAATAGTCATAGTATATTTAAAGTCTATTAAAGAGCAGCAGTCAGGGTATCAAATGCACACTCTCTCATCCTCTGTGGTCAGCCTCCTATGTGGACCACCTGCCTTAAATTACACAAGCTTACCGCATCCATGGAGTCAGGGGGAAGGCTGGAGAAGAATGGGGGTGGAGAAGCAGCTTTCTCCATTCATAGTAATCATACCAAATTTAAAATATTTTTAGAATGCTTCTTTTCAATTCACAATCAATTATATTTGAATCTCTAAACCACCACTCTTGGGTTTGGAATAATGTGTGCATACATGCAGTAAGTAACTAACTTGGAATTTCAGTTTTTCAGTAGATATAGACTGGCATGAACAGTTTAGTTATCAGTGATTATGCTGTTTTAGGGGGTGACAGGGCAGTGTAGAGTTGTTCATAGCACGGGAATATAAAAAGTGGAACCCCAATTGGCTGGATCAGGAGAGGGGAAGCTTCTGGATAGACTGCCCCAGTTTTCTTAAGAAGCACATGTGGCAAGTCTTTGGGTCTTTTATAGAAATCAAGTGGAATCAATTTCACAGACAAGAAAATGCACTGATAATAAAAGCTAGCCTTATTAAATTTGACAACTATTGCTTTTGGGGTGCCAAGGCTGCTACATATAGTTGTGAGGGATGCTTACTGATAAAGGGCACGTGGTCCATGGGGTAATGAGTCCTGAAGTCAGCCCTGCTCGGACAGGGAGCCTTATGCCCTGGACAAAAGGGTCCCTTTACTCAGTCACACAAAGAAATCATAGGCAAATGGCAGCCGTGGGCTCTGTCCAGAAAAGCACTCTAAAATACTTAAGTTAAAATAAATGTGTGAATCTCAGTGTCTTAATAAATGTCTTCTTTGGGAATTACTTGAATTTTCATTCTAAATGTAAACCTGAGAGACAACTATATGAATTCCCCCACCATAATAGTATGGGACTGTCATATTGTCATTTTTGGTTCTTTTTGATGAGGATTCTGCCTCTTTGCCTGGGTTTCCTATTAGTATAATGGAGACATTAGTTCAAATGCACAAAAATGCCATGTGACAGGTGCTAAGCAAGGTGCTGGGATTATAGTAGTGAGCTGGATAGGCATCTGTCAACAGAAAGCTTAAAGTCTAATAAGCAACTATTAATCTATAAGATGTTGCTACAGATTGATGAATGTGCATTGAAAAGAAAGAAAACTAGCAAAGACCAAAGAAAAAAATGTTCTTCGACTCACTTCTGTCTGTTGTAAAGTTACCAGTCTTTGAATGCTAGGTGCCTCTCCATTCCTGTATTTCCACAGGTAGGGGGGCCCTAATTTCTGCACCACCCCAGAATATCAAAGAAAAGTCAGGGGAAGTAATCACTGTACCGGCCTCCAGTGCACATGCAGCAAATATCCACAGGTGAGACCAGCCTTCTGTGAGTAGAGGTTCCTTTGTTTGTTATGATGAGCGTGACATAGTCACTTCTACATAAACTTTAGACCTTAAGGGGACCCTCAAGAAATGTTTGTTGACTGAATAATTATGCTTTTGTTTAATTTAAGGCAGTGTCATAGTGGCCACCCACGCAGCCTGTCACTTGGGGAAAAGTACTTGGGAAAGAGTGAACATTTAGAAATTGCTTCTGCAGATCTATGTGATATTTAACTCTAGCTGTGCAATCAGACAGTTGAGTAGACCTTTCACAGAAGAAAATGAGTCGCTCATGGCTGTACTTTCGAATAAGTTCACACACTCTTTACCTAGGTTATTTTTCTGAATCGTGCTACCTACAATCTCATTTCAGGTTGTTCTCTGCATCAGTAACTCATGAAAACAAAACCCACTAGGAAAGCATGTCAGACATAATAATAGCATCACAGATCACAAATTGAAAAGGCCTCTGGGATCATTTGCACAGAGTAGGAAAACCCACTTATGACCACTCTCCTCTGGTTCTGCCTCATTCCACAATCACTCCATGGGGCAAACTGCACTCCTGGTTTTTCTGCCCAACAAAGTTTCTGCACATGCTAGTTAAATTATCTTTTTTTTTTCCATCAGTCTTGAATTCATAAGAGTATTCTTAGTGGTAATTATCCTTAAAAAGGCAAATACAATGTTCTCAAGGCATTTTTCCACAAACAAGTCTTTGTATCAGTAATTGCAAAAATCAAAATAAAGTAAAAAGTACTCTGAAAGGCACATGTATTCATAATATTACTCTTAGAATTTTCAGTGTATATTAAGACATACTCATTTTGATTCTTAGGATATGAAAAGGTAACTGGGATCCTGGCCTTTACAACTTACCAGGTATAATATCTATACACAGAGTAGTGTCCAGCTTCACTTATAAAGCCACAGTCATGGTATTGTTATCTGCTTTGTTTATGCAAAACTTTGTAGTAAAAGAGAAAGATAGTGAGCTTTGAGGAATAGTTGCTCAGCTAGAAGATAACAGGTAATTCCAGTACTCATGCCAATTCTGGAATTTACTATCCTGCTTAAAATCTGAAAACATGCTCTTAAGTACAGAGAACACTGGACAAGGCCCAGTTAGT
This sequence comes from Rhinolophus sinicus, assembly GCF_036562045.2. Taxonomy (NCBI): domain Eukaryota; kingdom Metazoa; phylum Chordata; class Mammalia; order Chiroptera; family Rhinolophidae; genus Rhinolophus; species Rhinolophus sinicus. Next base: position 97,042,048 of record NC_133758.1, read on the forward strand.
CTTTGGAAAATATCTTAAACACTTTGGATTTCAGAGTTCCTTTGCTCTAAATTAAATGATTGAATTAAATGAATCTACACCTTGAGAGAAATGGAGACATTATTCCAACGGTAGAGGCCGATGGAACCCAATCAAGGAAGGTATATACATCACCGTCAGGCTAATGTTGACACTGAGAACCGCTTCTCTAGGGAAGCAGATAATCAGGTACCCAAAGCAACTCTGGAAGGCATTTCCACAGGGAAAACTGGAAACACTGACAATGAGGTCAAACCACCTATCAGGGTTTATCACCTCATTGGTTCAAAAGCAGGAGCCTACTGGCCGATTTACTTGCAATTCAACAGTTAAAGTTTGATGTCATTTTTAAGAAATCAAAAGTCCTAAGGAAGCTGTAAGTGGAAAAGAAGCTGCAGCTCATAAGTGGAAAAAGTAGCTACCTAAGAGACCCTACTTATCTTTCGGAGATTATTCCAAGTCACACATCAGTCTTGCTCATCACAGCCAATTACAGGAATAACACCGCCAGTGTCACCTTCCAGTGTAAAGCTCCATCTCTCAATATGGCAGAATTGTAGATAGGAAAGAATATTTGGATGAAACATTTCAGGAGGTAATTAGCGTGAGGTATTAAAAATAAAAAATGGCTACATCGATGTGCACATTCCTCCATTCCCCAATTAAATAATAGTTGCTACCATAGACATCACAGTCTTCTACAGAAAAACAAAGCCAAACGCATAGGAGTTCAACACTAATTTCTCCTTACACAGAATACAGATGACCCCTTTGATCACCAACCTGTCTTTCATGCTAGTTTTAGAAACCCTGTCAGGAAGAATAAAAATTTCTGTGGCTTGTGGAACTTTTTTGGAGTATAAGGTCTTGACCAGCAAATATGAAAGTATATTGTTCGGTTTCCTCTCAATATCAATACTTAGTATCACATTTTGGTTCTTGTAAGTGCTCCCATATGTTTCAGAAATAATTAAATTTTTATTGGCATTTTGGCCTGCCTCCTAAAGATGAATATCCTTCAGCTGTTAAACATTTGATAGGTTTGAAGTTGGGAAAGTTTTTTATTTAATATTTTTATGCTCTTGAATATATACATACAGAAAAGACAAGAGGTGACCTGAGCCTTTTGATGTAGTGATTGGAACTCTAGGAAAAGGTGACTTTTAAACACTCTGAGGCCGTCCTTTGAGAGAGAGGAGGGAATTATCAGTATGCCTTTTGTCATATGATTAAGCTTATCAAATCAGGATCGGTTCTACATAAACCAATAAACTGATCTGGTTCCTTGTTTTGTAACGTTATGAAGAATGAAGAAAGCTTGTGCATTGGAAAATACGATTCTTTAAAAAGGCTCTCGAGTTAATCCATTCTCTTTCACCCAGGAAATCAGGCTTGTTTTGCAATTTGGAAAGCAAACCTCTACAAATTACTAATATCGAAGGGACCTGGGAGGGGGGAGGGGGAAGCTCATCAAAAGAGACTGAAATAGACACTCTTCCCTAAATATTACAGATTCTCAGACTTGTGGGATTCTAAGCAAATAACCAGGATATCACTCAGGGCTAAAGCTTCCTTTGTACTCATTCACTAGCAGTGCCCTGGCCTCGACCCTCCTCTCCACTGGTCATCAAGCCTGCGCGGTTAATTCTTTGCTTAATTTGCCTTCACCTTGGGAAAGAAGAAAGAAAACAAAGTTCCTCCTCCCCAGTCCTCAATTTGCTACATTTCGTTCGAAGTAGAAGAAATAGCTGGAAAACCTCGTTTCCTATGGGGAAAGTGTCCGATGGAGGCTACTGCGGGTTGGACCCACCTTTAACTTCACGTTGACAAATGTGTGCAGTGGGTTCTCAGCTCCGCCAGCCTTAGGGGGTCCCCTAAAATCGCGCTAGCGTCCGCCCAGCCTGACCTACCCCCCTGCCGTGGCGCACATTTCAACTTTTCAGCTTCCTGGTGAAGCTCGCAGTAATCGAGTCGGGAGGGTTATTTTTCCTGGCCTCGCCTGGCCATTCGGAGCCTGCAGGGAGCTTTCGGAAAGACAGCGCCTGCTTCCCCCCAGTGCCCTGGCAGCTTCCGAGCGCTGCCCGGGTCTCCGCCCCGCGGGAAACAGGATTGCGTTCCATGCGGCAGCGGCCAGGGATTGAGGCCGAGGGTGAAACCACCAGGGGTCCCAACGGAGGGCTTATTCCCGCCCCGTTTCACGTTTAGGGGTCAAATCGTATTAACACCAAACTACCAATGGGGCGGGAGCAGGTGGTTAATTACACAAAGTAGAGTTAACTGCAAAAGACTCACTTTACAGGAGGGTGACTTGATTTCCCTCCATAGTTTTGTCATCTTAAAAAGAAGGTCCCTCCCTCCTCCTTAGTTGGAAGGCGGGGAAAGGTTATCAGCTGCTCCAGAGCAAGGCTGGTGCACAAGGTCAGTTTAGAGTGACCAGCAGGCGGGTGCGGTAGGCTTTCGGGCTTCCCATCAGCCCGGCAATTTGGAAGCAGGTTTCCCTCGCCCCTTCCTGGAAGGTAAGAGCTTTGGCATCTGGAAGTGTCAGAAAGGAGCCTTTTGCCATAAATCATCCTGAAAAGCATTCAAATCAGACAAGCGTCTAGAGACCCCTTAGACACTCCACCCCCAAAATCCTAGATCAAAGTGCAATTCCTGGAACCATAAACACCTATTATAAGCAAAATCCTACTTATCTGGAGGATGCTAAAGCCGAGGGAAAAGGAAGGGGTAAAGGGCATTTGTCGCTGTAAATCCCCTGCACAGATTCACAAACTCTATCTTTTCTTAGCATTGTCAACTCCTTTCGCGGAGCTAGCCAACCACAGCGCTGCGAAACTCGCCAAATACGTGTTCGGGGTCCCTGGGAACAGCTGGCCGGAGCGCTTAGCATGCGGGACTGGACATTTGCTTTCGCTTATTTTTTCAACCAGGAGAAGCAGGTGCGAGAGAGTCCGGGACTTGGGAGGTGGCAGACAGAGAAAGAGAATCCTGTAGGTCCTAGTTTAGAGGACAGCAACCGCTTCTTCCACATTACACTGGTGCGGCAAAACACCGTGCGTGCAGAGCACTGTTCGTCCGAGATTTAACAAAACTAGGAACAGAAAACGCCCGCCCAGGAGATTTCTGCTCTCGCTGAACTCTCCAGGCGACGTTACATTTACACTGTAAAACTTTGCAAGTTTCCGAGAGGGATGAGGACATTAAGGGAGGACCTGGACAGGACAGGTCTTCGATGCTGAGAGCGCAACTTTCTCGCCTCGGAAATGAAAGGACCCCAACTTATTTCCCACGACTTCCTCGGTCAATCCAAAGTCAATCGATTGTATGTAAATCTCAAGTCTGGAGCGGGGATGGCGGGGTGGAGAGTGTGTAGCGGAAGCTAGGGGGCGGCGGGGAGAAGGTGGGGGGCGGGGGAGAGACCTCCCTCCACAAACATTCCCCGCAGGGAGATGCGCTGGCCAAGCGGGTACCACGAGAGGGGGCTTTAGGAACCGCATTGGCTGCCTGCGGGCTCCCAAACTGAGATTATTCGACACGTGTCTTTTACTCCTCAAGATCTATTTCTTACGCGTGATTTATGAACGCACCTCTTTGATCAGGGACGGTTTTATCTAACCCCTGCTTCAGATGACAGACGCGGCTTCTAAAATGCCTCGTCCCCGCTGCCTAAAAGGTTGCTCCCACCCCTCAACCCCCCTTCCCAAATGCTGTTGCCTTTTCTCTGGTGATCTCCACCCCCTGCCAATATGCTCCTCTCCCCCACCCTCAGCCCCGTTTGCTATATTAGTTGCAGCCCCTCCGGGGTTTTACGTCAACAAAAACAAAAAGAAGCGCAGGACAGGGTCATTTGAGAGCCAAGGAAGGCAGATGTAGGGCACGTCATCCCATTGGTGCCACACATGTCGGGGTCCTAAGTAGGGCTCCAGCCAAGCACCAGGAGAGCCTTTCCCAAAGTGCGGGTGCCGCCTTCGGAAGGGAGAAACCCAAGCCCTCGCAGTCAAGTCCCCGGGGGCCTGACTTTGCTCAGAGAAGGGGCCAGAAACCGGGATGCGGAGGGTATAGTCAGTCCGCGGTTATCTGCGGGCCGGGACTCATCAGAACAACCACTTCGGCTTAATTGGCGAGGGAAGGAGGCGGCAGGAAAGGGGGAGAAGGGATCACGTTACGGAACCTCCTAGTCCCTAATAGGTAAAGGAAAAGTGCAGTCTCAGAAGCGGTTATTAATAGATTTTTTTTTTCAGTGTGTGTGGTAGTAGTATTTCATTAAAACCATATCCTGGAACAAAGAGTTGTTCTTTCATGTTTCTTTGCTTTGTTATTACTCTGACAGGAGTTCTAAAAACAGGATTTTCCAAATCAAAGGATCCCTGGAATCGTCCACCTCCTCCCTGGCTCCCTTTTCTTCCCCAAAAAGCTCTTGGTATCATTATCCCTGTACCGAGTCTTATACTCTTGATTTAGCCGGAGGACATTTAATAGCTGACTGGATTAAATATTGCAGACTCCAGCCTGGGCAATTTGAAAATCCGGGTCGTGGACTGTGCCTAACTTCAGAGAAGGAAAGCTGATCTATGAGATGTGTTTTAAGTTTCACTCAGTCGGAGCCTGGAGAAAAGGAAGAGGAAGGATTCTCTGCTCCGGGTCTCTTTTATAGGTTACAAAGTTAGAAGTTTTAAAAGGTGTGTGTTGATGGGGGGTAGCAAAAGAAGTCAAGGGTGGAATGAGGCGAGAGGCAACCTTAGCAAGAGGCTAACAGAAATTTCCTTCTGTCATCGGGTGAAAAGGGGATTTATAACATTTTAAAGAACGCTGCCCTGGACGGTAGGCTTCTGCCTCAGGCATAGGAAGAGAACATTGGTGTAAGGGTGCATCAACAGACCTCTCTGAAGGGTTCCTTGTCGTGGCTAAACTTGCAGTACTGAAATGGTCTCTGTTAGCAGCACATTGGTTTTCAACAACAGTAACAATTCTTTGGTTGGTGTTAAGTGTCAGGAACAAAAGAGGACAAGATGTGTAAACTTTTGTCTAGTACTATGTTTAGAAATGGAGGTCTGGGAACCCCAAAGGAAAGCTTTCCATAGCAGAGGGTGTTGGGGTCCAACCCAACATTCCTCTAGACTGGGCAAACCCAGAAGGGCAGGATCTGAGGTCGTTGTCCAGGATGTTTTGGGGGCTATAACCAGATATGATATGCACTCAAAGGTAATAAATTAAGGTTCAGTTCCTCCCAGGATGGCTGGATGGGTATTTAGATTAAATGCTATATAGTGAAAAGATGTTTATGTGGTCTTGTGCATTTTTAAAACTGTCAGTCCTTAAAACGAATGTGATCACTTTGAATATCTTTCATTTCTGACCAGGCTTTTGGAAACCCAAAGAGGAATAAGATAAACCCTGACAGTAAACTTAGATTTAATACTGTGGAAGGAAATACTCCAACTTCCCAACTTCTAAATTTTGTTTAAAGTAGAGAGCTGTATGGGTGGCTATATAACTAAAAGCCAGGTGCTATGTCAATTTAACAGACTTAGGAATAGTGTTGCATTTAAATTTAAATAAGAGCCACAGCAGTTCATTTAATGTATAGTCTTAAAAGTATTATGAACAAATATTTAAAACCTTAATATGTGCAGAGACCCAGGGCTGTGCCACATGTTAATTTTCACAACAACCTCTTTGAATATATCTCTTAAATACAGAGAAAGGAATTGGACTGTCTCCCACAACTGGGCAATTGCTAATTCATTTTAACTTTGTTTATAAAGTGAACTTCCTTCTTGCATAGAGGGGAAAAAAAGTCTCCTATCTGTACAACTCATTAAAAAAATCCATTGCAATCAAACCGATGATTTAACTTGGTTTAAAAAACAATCCCTACCCCATGGGCAGCTGGGATCCCCAGCGCTCTGGGTCCCCGCCCCAGGAGGGAGGGATCACCGCTCATCTTTCAGCCCATCTGAGCATCTTGGAGGTTTTGGGTCTGTCAGGCCTGGCATTCCTTCACTCTTCTTATCACTCTCTACCCCTTCAAAAGGCAATTGATTAGTTTCAGCTTTTCCAAACCGAGATCCGATACGTTTCTCAGGATCAAACGTCTTTGAGAAGCCAAGAGAGAAACGTGGGGGATGGGGAATGTGAAGAAGGAAAACGAGGAGGGAGAAATTTGCCCTCCATCCCAGCCCTCTGCACCCAAGGCACTTAGGGGATGAGGGATTCTGGCAAGGGATGAGATTGTGACTTCTCCTGAAAGAGGCACTTAATTTAAGATGTGTCTTCCCTTTCCGGAAGCAAATATTTAAAGGAGAAAATAGATACTAGAAAAGGAGGTTGATGATTTATGCCTGGATTTCCCTCTGAGTTTTTGCCTCTCTTGTATTTACAGGCGTGGCCCCATTTGCAAGTTGTACATCTGTTCTCTTCACGTGACATTTCATAAAAGCCCTAACATCTGGGCAAGATAAACTTCCTTCAGGTACCTGCTTAACTTTTCACTTGTCACACTGGTGTCACCCCCGGCGCATCCCTTTCCCCCTCCCGCCTGGCTCAGTGGCTGAGTCTGGGGCGCTCTTTGTTCCAGACCCCCTCACTCTGGCTCCCAGCCCCAGGTGACCCCACATTACCCCCTCCCAGCGCCAACCTCTGCAGGGCCTGTTTCTTTGGCAGACCCTCATCCTTACGTCTCCCGCCTCTGGCTCCACTGTGCAGGTCAAAGAGGGCACCATCTTGAATCCAAGGAGAAAAGTCATATTTTGTTCAATTCCGGTTTCAAACCCAAAACAAAACAAAACAACTGCCTAATAAGCTGCACTCAGACTTGCGCTTAGATCCCACAGTCTCGTACATATCTTTATATTCCTCAGTGAAATGAGAAAGGGGAGCGGCTGGTGTTGACGGTTGTCTTTTCACTGAGCATCCGCTCATCAGATAGATGTTTAAACTGCATGTTTTACAGAAATTTAATTTCACCCGCTGGCAATCTCCCCTCCCCCAAGAAGTCTGCCTTCTGGAATGAATGTTTTTAGAACCTTTTGTTTTTTTCTTTTCCCAATCTGGAATTTTGTTCCCCTGGCTTCAGCCTACATCGCACGCATAAGTAGGAAGACACATCCACAAACTTTGGAGGGGAAAAAAAATAGAAGGAAAGGAAAATAGTCCACGTAAACAAGCAAGACGGCCATTCGAGGCCCTCGCTGCAGCAAACCCCAAACGATCTCATTGCAGGGCGCCCACGAAATCCCGGCTGTAATTGAGTGTTTTCTTTGAGGTTTTTCTGACCATGTGCTTTTTACCATGGTTACCATGACTCTGATAGGACAAGCGGCATAGTCCTTAGGATCCGGTCCCATCCTTTCCCTGAGGCTTATCTCCTTGGTCCTTATAAAGGAGAATATAAAGGGGGGAACTTTTGTGCCAGTGATTTTAACCTGCCCCACCTTCCAGTGACCTGCCACATGCTCCTTCTTACTTTATAGACATCTGGGAATTCCATACATGCCTTATACTCCAATTACACACCTTCTTCAAAGGACACGTGCTTTGATTTGCTGAGAACATTAAGTGGGCTCACGTCCTGGGGCCTTGGGACAAAAGCGGATGGAAAATGTATTCCATGGCCTGTTTACTGGGTCTGTCTTTTGCTGTTCAGTAAATAAGGATAATTAATAAATCTTTTTGCATCTCGAGGGCTCGGTTTCGAGGTTTCTGGGAAATAGTGGGGTTGCCGGCTTTGAGAAATTATGAGGAAAGCGATTTCTCTTCCCACTTTCGCTGTTGCTGGGGGTGGGGCACGCTTTAAGAGACACAAGCAGAAAATTCTGGAAAAGTGGCCCCCGGGGATCCCCCTCCCGACCCCCGTGTGTCGCTAATGCGGGCCTGTCTCTGGAAATTTGAGGTTGGGCCTTTGCCTGCCTCTGTTGCTGCTGCTCCCCTCGCTACCGCTGACACTTGGAGCCGCCGCCTCTGCGCGGAGGCCAGACGCAGGGCCTGCGGCGGTTCACTAAGACGAAGGAGGGCACAGACACTGTCGCTGTCCCCAGGGCGCGGGCCTGGCCGCCACCCACGCAGGGAAGTCTGGGCCCGCGTCCCCTCCCGCGCCCGCCGCAGGTGAGACTCCCACTCCCCACCGAGTTCTGTTTGGGTTTCCGTGGCGTTTGTTCCCCGCAGGTTTGTATGTTTTTCTTCAAATTACAGATGCAGGGAAAACCGCCTGACATCATGAGAGCGGGACAAACGCTCACTTTGAAGGGTTCCTGGGCAGGACTTCAAGTGAAATCATATGCCTGAGAAGAACTTGATACCGGTCTAGAGAAAATAACCAGTTCTGAGTTTGCCAAACCGTGGAATGTGCAAAATGCTCGACTTTTTTGCAAGAGGCCAAGTGTCCCTTAAAAAGCTCCATTATGAACATGAGCCTGAAGACCGAAGGAAGGAGCAAGAAGCTTGTGCCGTTGTTGGGGGGCAAAGTGCACCTATTGTGTGAGTTTCTGCTATTTAACGTTAGGTTATAACATGTCCCACCATGAGAAAGATACCTGCAACTGTGCATGAATTCTCATCGTGCACATCCTGAGCAAGTGTGTACACAAAGAGGGGAAATGTGTGTGTTATGGTAACAGAAACTTGCTGCTTTCTTATGACTGAAGGCTATCAATCCAACTACATTAAGAACAAGATTTTTTAAAAATTATGTGCCTAGTAAAGGAAACAGTCTTACTCAGTTGTTTAGAATTCACCCAAGACAATTTAATACAATACTTTCCCTCCATTGAATACATTCTGGCTGAAGGGTTAATTTAAGACTCCAGATCCAGCCACCACATGAAATTCTCACTTCTGAAACAGAGGTAAATCATTCTAAGTGTCCTTTAAATAAGAAGAGGTAGCAAAAATAAAATGGAACAGAAAATAATGGTAGAGAGAAAAAAACACAGGTGGCTTTATTTCTATTCTAAAAAAGAATTAGCATTGTCATGTATATTGGGGTGGGGGAGGTTGGGAATATAAAAATGGTCTGCACCTGGGAACTGTATTGTAACAGTTGATATTTCCCACTATGAATTCTTATTCAAAGTAAAACTACTCACCACCCTTCTTTCATTCGTTTATTTCTCTGAAAATCTAGGGGAAAATATTGCCTTCAGTTTAGTATTTAGTACTACTCAACATAATGTGGCATTCGCTTTTCTCCAAAATGTTTTCTCTTATGAGAAAAGAGGAGAGAACAAAACATCCCGGGAAGGGGGGGGGGGGGGAAGGCAAATGGAAGGCTACCTTTTTTTGAAACTTCTAGTTTGTATATCATCAGAGTTAAGATAGAGATTACCTTCTCAGCAATGATGGTCAGCTCCATCCTGAGGTATGTCAAGAAATCTGAAATACCAATAGTCAGACCAAGCTAGAGAGCAAGGAGATTCCTCCATGAGCAACTTAGAAAATGGAGGTGGTTGGAGGATACACACACACAAAAGAGAATTACCATCTTGATGCTCTCCCTCATCCTTCTAGGGCGCCTTTCTTACTTTTCTGCCTCTCTCTCTCTCTCTCTCTCTCTCTCTCTCTCTCTCTCTCTCTCCCACACACACTCCCACCCCTACAAAATCACTTCCTATCTTGTTATTTGGTAAAGGACTAGGAAAATCCAAAAATTAATTCCCAAGCTTTCACTAATCATTTAAGTAAGTGCTACAGGTTTCTTATCGTAAAATGTGGTCTAAAATATTCACAGTAATAAATTTATAATATCGTTAAGTCAGCATTCTGCGAGAGTGTATGAAGAGGGAAACAAAAACCTTCAGGCAATATAATAACCTCAATCTGAGCTGAGCAAACATGATCTGTTTGCATTCATACACTTATTTGCCACAATCATTGTTTAAATTAGGCAGTAAAGTTATTTTCCAGTTTGAAAGCTTTCCTTTTTACACTTGAATGCAGTAAACCGATACGAATGTTAAGAAATAAGCGATATAAACTATTTCTAATGATATTAATGATAAAAGCCAGTATTTTCCTGATTCAGAAATAACCAGAAAGAAATAAAAATCAAGCACCGTTTTGTCCCTGTGTTTTAATGAACTTCATCAGATTTTGTATACACATAACTAACCAAGTAAAAATTCTGTGCAATTTTGGATAAAATATATTTCTAATGAACTGACTAGAAAATGAATAGCTATAGCATTTAAAATTCTAAGTGTTGCAATAGTTACTGAGGAAAGTTCAGGTTCTTTGTTTATTTTATTTTACTCCATAGATGCTCATTATATATAAAGGAGCATGCTTCCCAAATGGATAACATCAAAATGGTAAAATATTCTTAACTTTAGCTTTTCTATTTAGCAAACATGACACTAAATGTCATTTTCATTCATGAAAGAAGAGTTAAGCAAATTACTTTACAAATGGAATTCTTTTCTGCTGAATTAAACTTTATTATTTTCTATGCACTTGTATTCATTTATATGTGTATAGATAATTTTAACAACACTTTATGCATCCTTTCACTGAAACGAACCTAATATTTAAAAGTCCTCACAAAAAGTGAAAAATACATAGTAACAAAAGAAAATAGTAATGGCTTCATACTGCTGATTTGCATTTAACTGTTTTACAGCTACCTCGTCAAAAGATAAGCAAGCGAGGTGAATAACAAGTTTAAGTTTTTGTTGTTTGGGGACCTGATAGGAGACGAAGGAGAGGTGCTTCTAAGCCCACTGGACACCAAATTGGAATAATAAAGCTGTCTTTCTAAATAACATGCCAGTACCTGTCAGTAGCTAGTTTATTTGAGTTTTCACTGCTTTGTTTATATTAATGCACCCTCCCTCCTGGATGCCTCCAGAGTTAAACAAGCAGGTATTTACCTCCAACTTAATCCTGAGTTTTAAAAATATACACCAAACTCTAAGGTTCTTAAAATTTTCAATCATATTTATTTATTGCAGAAAAATAATATACAAAGATATTTACAAAACAATCATAAAAATATGAATGCATTTAGACACCGGATCTATTTGCATTTTACCGTGGGTCATCAATAAATAAATAGAATGTTGTTTTTTTGTATTTTAAGTTTTTTTTCCCTCAGAGGAAGAATGAAAAAAAAAAAAAAGGAATTAACTGACTATGATTTTGCCAGTCAGTTTGATCCCAGTATTTTTACTTCTAAAGGTGTTCTTAAAATTCCTCTGATTGTTACCATTTTAAAATGGAGAAAAGTCCATACTGTTGCCTTTCCTTTCAGTGGCTGATTGGCACGACCTCTTGAGAATGCATGCATGAAAAAATAAAAATAAAAACATTCTTCGTCAAAAAAAAAAAGAAAAGGAACACAAACAACTGTTCAGACTTCTATCAGAATGTAGAGGTGTGAGGATGGTGCCGCTGCCCGTCTGGGGATCACTGTCCACGGGCCTGTCTCGCTTTCTTTTTTAAAAGTGCGCCCCACGCCCTGTTTCTTTGGATTTGGGTTCTGCTCTTCTAATTTCCAAGAAAATCTTTGGCATATATATTTATTTTTAGTTATCCAGCTCCAGAGTCTCTAGACTGTCCATTTTCTCCTTCTCTGGAAACAATGACATCTGCAAAAACCCAAAAGGGGGTAAAGTTGGTTATTGTTTAAGTCTCTGTGGCTGTTTTCTAAGACTAGTGAGCACTGTTCTTATCACCACCGAGAAATTACGCTGAACAACCTGGAAGGATTTCAGCCCAAGGGCAAGAGGAAGTGGGTGGGCGGAAAGGAGGTGGAATTTGGAAACACTGGTTGTAAGGAGAACGAAAACTTTAAAGCCAAAAGAAAGGGAGGCGCTTGCAAGACTGTCCTTACCCAAGACCCTTGCCTCTTGTTCAGTCTTCCCTCCTGTCACGCACACTCACGCACACGCACACCCCTCCCAAAAGCGCAGCCCACTCCCTAGCCGGACCGACTGTCTCCAGGGACACTCGGGATGAGGTGGCGGTACCAGGTTGGGTGGGAAGGCTGAAAGGGAGAGGAGACGGAAGGCGAGGAGGGCAGGGACCCGCGGCCTGGCCGTTAGTCCTTCTGCCACCTGAGCGGCGAAGGGGCGCAGAGGCGCCGGTCCTTACCTAGGTCTCCAGCCCTGCCGAGGGGGTGGGGAGCTCCGCCTGCTAGTGGGACGCGGACATGGACCAGGCCCCCTCCATCCTCCAGACCGAGAAGGCGTAGCTGAGCCGCTCGTGGGCCACATAGCTGCAGCTTGCCATCTTGGAGTCCAGCTCGTCGCTCTGGAGGACCTGGTAGAGGAAGTCGATGTACCTGGCCGCCAACTTGAGGGTCTGGATCTTGCTCAGCTTGTCCGAGGGCAGCGTGGGGATGATCTTTCGCAGCGCGGCGAACGCCTCGTTCAGCGACTGCGTGCGCTGGCGCTCCCGCACGTTAGCCATGACCCGCTGCGTCTGCAGCTCCTCGTAGGACTGCGGACTCCCGCCGCCGCTGCTGCTGCCGCCACCGCCCGCGCCGCCGCCGCCGCCGCAGCCCGCAGACTTCTTGCCGCGCTTGCCCTGTGCGGGGCTGCCCGGCTCCTCACCGCCTCCGACGCCCCCGCCCACGGCCCCGCCAGGCCCCGAGCCGCCGCCTGCACTGCGCCGGCTGCTGCGCCGCTTGCGCCCCCCGCGCTTGCCGCTCGGGGGCTGCTGCCGGTCCGGCTCCTCCTCACTGTTGCTCAGGCTGTCGTCGGCCGGCGAGACTGGCGAACTGGACACGTCCTGCATCATCTCTCGGGCGGCAACGTACGGCCTTGCAGGCCCGGGGCAGAGGGGCGGCCCGGGGAAGACGAGGAGAGCGGGACGCCTCAGCCCGCCAGCTTCCCCAGCGCGCGGCGCCGGCCGGGGCGGTGCGGCCCGCCGAGGAGGGAGCGGGAGGAGGGACGGGGAGGATCTCCGCAGGGAGGGCGCGCGGGGGAGGCGGGGAGGGAGGCGGGAGGGGGAGGGGACGGTGTGGATGGCCCCGAGGTCCAAAAAGTAAGCGCTCAACGGCTGCACGCACACCCTCTCGGCCTCCTGGAAACGCTGCGGGTGCCGGCGAACCCGCGAGGTGTCTGGGAGTTGGGCGAAAGCTGCAGACTTGGAGGCTCTTATACCTCCGTGCAGGCGGAAAGTTTGGGGGCAGCAGTGTCATTGGCCTGACGTGGGGAGGAGGGACTTTTCGAAGTTTTATAGGAAAGTTTCCGCTTTCCAGCCCCCCTTCTCCGTCCCCACCCCCCTTCTTCGGGGTCTAACAATTCGTCCTCCCAAACCATTCAAAACCGACCTGGCTCGGGAGACCGGCCCCTCTGCCCGCCTCCTTGCTGCCCTCCCCCTCCCTCCCCGCCGCCCTTCGCCCGCGGGCGCGGGACGATTTCCTTCCGCGCAGGAGCGGGCGCGGGCCGCGCCCCCGCACCGGAGTGCAGCCCCGGGAAGCCGCCGGAGGGGACCGTCGCGGCCGCGGTGTCGGTCCCTCCCGGAGTGGCTGTGACAGCAGCGATGGCAACAGCTTCTACGCAGTGGGTGATGTCTCATTTCGCCACAGTACCCTCTAGGTCCGTGGGGCCGGTTGGGGATTGCTGGGGCGGGGGAAAGGCAAGACAACTGGCAACGCGGAGCCCACCCAATGGTTAGATAGACGGGGCCCTGGAGTCCCAAGGGCCAAACTACCGCAGCTGGCCCTGAGGTCGTGGGCGTTTCTGAAGACGTGGCCGCGCCGTGGGGACTGAGGATCTGCGCCCCGGCCTGCTCTCTCACCCCTCCCCTAGAAGCATCTGGCCTTCTTTTTCCCTCCAGTCATCCAATCTAAAGCTTCCCAACACCCAGATGGACTACATCTACGAAGGTGCCAGAAAGAGGCAGAAGTTAATTCTCCCGCGGAAGGCAATCCTGTCCTTGGAGAAGGCGTGAGGGCCGGAGTGGGCAGCGCAGCGTCTTCGCCGCCGCCCCGATCGCCTGAGCTGCCACCCCAAGGTGGAGGACCCTGTGACCCTTTCGTCCCCATCTCCTAAATAAGGTCCTGCGTTGTGACCCCTAAAGGTCGGCTCCTAAGAGAGTGAGATGGGGGTTCAACATTGTTGCCAGCTGTGAGAGTCCCCTTCCCCACACCCCACCCCACCCCCCATTCCTAGGAGATCGAGCGGGCAATTAATGCTTCCTGCGCCCCAAAGGCATTCCAATTATTTGGACACTTTTACATCTTAAGCATTTCTATCCAATAAATTAACGAAGAGCCCCTAAGAGGGTGTTAATGCAGAATCTGGCAGATTGGAAGCAAAAAAAGTTGGTGAGCTGGTGAAGTGAAGGGAAGCCGCTGTGGAAGAGAATCCCGTCTTTGCAATGCAAGGCTTTGTTTTTCTTTCTTTTTATTTTTTGAACGTGTTGGGATAGAAGAACCGTTTTATATTCACGCCTTACGTTGCAAAGCAAACCAGAGGTCAAAATTAATAGCTGGGTGGGTGGGGGCAGATTTGGGAGATGCCGGTGTTGTGTGCCCTGGGCTCGGGTCTCTTGCGCAGGCCATGGATTAACTGAGCGAGGTGCCCCTTTCTTGGCCGGACAGAGGGTCGAGGCCGCTGGGCGTCCTGTGGAGGAGGCGGGAGCTCGGGCGACGCGAGGGCAGGCCACGTGGCTGTGCGGGGCTGAGGCTCTTGCAGCTTCTATTCGGGAAACCCCGGGGTCTGGAGCACTTGGGGCAGCTGAAGGGCTCAGCCTTCTAGGGGAAGTGAGGGCAAGAGGCATCTCTCCCGCGGGGAGCGAACAAGATTGTACTTTTTTGGGGGAGGGGAGGGGCGACTCGCAGGATTTGTCTATCACTATTTTTACGAATATTCAGAAACAATGACCACAGCATGCCAACTCTTGCTTCGCGAGTCGCTGCCATATTTTAAAATCAGCCTCTGAAAATCAAATTCTACTTGACCTCCACTTAACAGTACGTAGGCAGGTCTCCTTAAAAGAAAGCTCACTCTGATTAGTCATCCTGGTGTTTGCATCTTCTGCCGTAGGACTTTATCTCTTGGAAGCAGTTAGAGAACAAGGCAGAAATTCTGCCCTCCTCTCTACCTAGTGTTCTCTCTTGGAAATCTGAGTTGCAGAGTATTCCGCGATTCTTATTTGAACGTGGCTTCAGAATTCTTTAAAATATTCCTTCCACATTTGCCTATCTCGGTTTGTGTTTTTTTAAAGCATCAATCTCCAAACTCAATTTTTTGTTTTTGTTTTTTCCTTTAGCCGAATTCTCAAAAATAAGGAGATCGAATAATTGGACTCTTTCCTTTGTGGCTGTGGGTAAGCAAGACAGGAAAGTGTGGGCAAAGTGTAAAGGAAACCTTACCTGACCAAGGGGAATTGGGGTTGGGGGGATGGAAATGGGGGCGGAGAAACTGCAGGAGAAACCGAGTCCATGACTGAGCAGCAGCCAGGGATCATTAGCCAGCCCGACTTGCAAAGTCATCAATCTCCAAGACTAGTTCTTAAACAAGTGAGTCCAGACCTTCTCGGGCACTAAACTTCTAGGGGGCCATTTAGTACAGGGATCCCCAGGGCTGAGGCGAAGCTCTAGGTGACAGAATGCCTAGAAGAGGGTTTAAAATGAGTGACCTAACCAGAACCATCCCGGCACAGAATCTTTCTGAGGGAGTCAAAATGAATGACTAGTTCTGACAAGAAATCTCTCTTGAACTCTTGGAAGGAGAGGAGGATGAGACTGAGAGGGGTTTCCGAGTGCTCACATGTTACTTTTTGAGCACAAGGATGTAGCTTGCCCAATGAATTAACCCTGCAAAACGTGTCGGGCTTGAAACACCCTGCTTTGCAAACTACAACGTTTCCTGGCCGGATTATCCCACCATTCTGCTCATCTATAGCTATATATCATACTTGACATTTTGTCTAACCATTTTCTTATCCACTCTTGCTGGTGCACGAATAAAGGCGGGATCCCCTTCTGTGTGCTGAAGAGCCAAATGTAATTCTGCATATGTTGTATATGCAACGATAATTTCCAAAATATTTAACATACGGAAGCTTACTTAGTTCTAAAAGCTTAATTGCGGGCTCTTAAAGAGTCTTAGAAATTTCCCTTTGGGGCTGAATTCAGCCTGACTTGAAGGATATCGGTGGAGGACTACCTTCTTTGGGAATACTGGATTAATTGGAATTAAATCATTTTGTTTACTTGTAGCATAAATTCCCTGAAAAATAATTTAACTGAAAACAAAAAAAAAGTTTTCTTTTGCACTCGCTAGTTCAAAACGAGCTTTGTTTTCAAACTGTAAACTTGGCATGTTTGCAGTCATGTTTGCAGTTCTTCCTGAAGAATGTGTGTGATGTTACAAATTAAAAATGCTGTTAGCAGTAACAGTTAGGAATCTCAGTGAGAATCTTCAATAAGTATGTTCATATTTGTATCTTTACAGTTGGAATATGCACTGCCATTCTCTTAGCAAGTCATTTATAAATACTTTTAGAGAAGGAAACACCCATACACTATGAAATGGTGAGCAAGTCGGTAAATTTTGGAGTTGGCTTGCACTAAAGGTGAGTACTTAAATCTGTGTCTACTCCTTCTTCTCAGTTTTTGGATGATCTACCACCTGTTTGCTGGCTTAGAGTTCTGTAAAATAATTTCTCAGAATTTCATGAATGAAGCACGGCATTCACACAGAAGGGGGCGCAAATTGGAAAACGCTGCAGTGGAGTAGATCTTCCAGGACATTGCACATCTTAAATTAAATCAGGTTTTGTACACTACTGGGATTTAAATGAGAAAATTTTATCGAAATGGAACATAAAGTTTATGTCAGCACAAAGGACTTTTGATCCTCTGTGTAAAAAGCAGATGCTTCCTCAGTGACACAGGCAGCCTTAATGATGTTGGAACACCTTGCCCTAAATAAGAGGTCATTCTTTTTCTCATGTAATGGTAGGTTAATTCATGCATTGGACTGATTCTACCTTTCTCTTTCTGAATTTCTTTAAGAGTGAGGAACTAAAGTTATAAGGAATGAAAATTTGAAGCTTTCAATCCAGAAATTAAATGAGAAAGTATAAATCAAGAAATTGAGTTGCCAAGATTACCTCAAATAAGCCAATCAAATTTTCAAATAAATGTTAATTTTTCAAATATATGGCATTCTGCACTTAAAACAAGGATGAGATAAGGAGACATAACTTGCTGAAATTGTAGGGAGAGAAGAATCAGAGTGGAAAAGTATGGAGTTTTGAAGAGTCTTACCTCTCTCTTTGTTAGTTTATTGGGTGTGCAGGCTAGGGAGTCTGTGTCCCATCTTTGCTGCCAATTAACCTTGTTAAAATCATCTCATTTTACTTATTTCAAAAAATTGCTGCAATAATTGAAGAAATAATGTGATAAATTCATAGTTATTCATAGATGCTTTTGTCATGGCCGAAAACTTCCTACACAGTAAACATTTTTCCCTCTTTTTAATCATCTGATAATCAAACAATTTAAATGTAAATCAAATGATTTGTATTTTGCCTTTTTTTCCAGCTAACGTTTCCTTTGTAATCACTCACAACTTTCAACTCTTTTTACTTCAAGGGATTTCCTTTTATCCACAAATGGCTCCTCCTATCCCCAAGCCTTAAATCCTATATTCATTGTTTGGATTGATTGTTTCTGCAGAAAACATGCTGTTTTTGCCGGTGACCACAAGAGGACACAATTTCCCAGAGAACTTTGTTTAAAAAAAAAGCTTAGGGCAAAGGAAAACTCACAAAATAGCAAAAATACTACACAATCAACAAATGTCATTTGGGCATGTCTGGCTGATTTATGTAACTTTTATTAATTTTTAAAAACAAACATGAGTTGGCATTCAAGCTTTAGGTTTTTTGGAAAAGTTAATAAGTTTTTATTGTAGAACATAAAAGCATACATTTATGAAAATATGCTAAAATACTACCATTTTAAGGGAAAATGTTTATTTTGCATTAGCAGAATTTTTTTTACAAAACAGTATTTTGTACAAAGGGAAAATGTTTATTTTACATTAGCAGAATTTTGTATAAAACTCTCACTGACCAGGAATTTTATTTTCTTAATTTTGAGCTATGTTTGGCAATAGAAACAGTTTTTAAAAAATATATGATTGTTTCAAAATGGCTTTGAAAGTTGGAATTTTTAGTTTGGGCATTTGGGATGTCTTTACATTAAAAAATTACATGAGAATTATGTTTTATGGTTTGTCAATCATTTTTTAATGCACATAGTAAGTTAAGGCCTAAAATTATTTTCCAAAGATACAGAAAAATAAGGTATTTTAAAGATAATTACTTCCCCAGAATTATTATACACAATCTTTAATTTAAGCTGTCCTTTCTCTTTCCTACGACTTCCTCTCAAAAAGTGTTTCAGGGCATCTGATTATTTGTAAATTACAGTAAATTAAAATGAATTATGTCTTAATATTTTTGTGAAGGGTTTTTCTAATTCCGGTGGAGCACCACGACAACCAGGCTGGGGAATTTCTGTTTCAGTTGGAACTCAATGCTTTTGCTTTGCATTTATGTCTTCTTGCAGATACATTCCTAATCACATTCTCTGAGACCCTGCTGGAGGGACTGAGCAATGGACCAAAAGATATGGAGAAAGAAGATGATAAAAAGATGAGAGAACCGAGTAAAAATATGGAGGAGATGACGAGAGACAGAGCAGAATGTGGAGAGAGGGTAAAAGAAGGAGCTGCAGCAAGTGAGCAAAAGAGAGAATTGATAGAGAAAAAGAATGAGACTTGATATGTAGGGGGAACAAAAGGCTTAAATAACAAAGGAAAGAAAGAAAGTAATGCACACAGTGGGAAACAGAAAAGCACCAGGATTATTTGCCTCAGTTTCTGCTCAGAGAGATTGTTGCAAGTAGCTGCTTCGTCCCTTGCTGTAGGTGTTTCATTTTAAAAATCCCTGTTACTATCACCCAAGTCATAACAAAAAGTAAAGAACAGGGTGGAGGGCCATGAAACATTTAATTCAAATTGATGTTCCTCTAATAGGCATGCTCTATCCAGAATTAGAGTAAAGATGGTACCATGTTGCTAATACTGTATCTCAAGATGGTGAAGGGAAAGACATCTAGGGGATGTCTTGACTGACGCCATTACTCTTCAAAAGATGCTGCAAACTATGACAGGATTTCAAAACTCTTATGTGGCTGCTGTGACTCCTGGCTCTAGTTATTTTCCTTTACCTCCAAAATGGAGATCAAACTGGATGTTTTTCCCTGTGGTTTAGTCAGGATCAATGCCTCTGCCATCACCACCTCTGATTCCTCAGGGAAAGGTATACCTAGCGGTAAGTGATGAGTCTTATTCTCACTCACCCCTTCTCATGACCTTGAGAGATTGTAAGGTCCTGGTTCTGCCTAATGGCGTATGCGGGAAACCTGAATTCTGGTTTCAGTTGGCACTAATTAATTGCTACACATTTATTGATTCATATTTAATTCAACAAAAACGTGTCAAAGTTTTTAATTATTTCAGGTGCTCCGAGTAAGATTTAGCTCTGACATCAAGGATGTCACAGTCTAATGGGAAATAAAACATGAAAACAATTTTGTAACATGGAGAGCTAAATGCCATGATAGATATTTTCAGAGTGCCAAGGAAGGACACTGGACCTGTCTGAGGTGACAAGATGACTTTACATATTGGGAAATTACCTCACTGCAATGGTAGCCTCCAAATACACTTCCAGGAAGTCTGTCCCAGAGAGAAACACGCCAAAAGGCCCACAGAACAAATTAAGATGCACGTGTCACATGGTTTATTGAATCGATTTGAAAAATACAGCAAGAAAGGGAAATATATGGAGTAGTTTAATATAGTAGGACAGGTTGCAAACAGGTAGAAAGAACTGCTACCCAGATCCTTGTACACAGAGGTACAGAATGTTATTAATATAGTAATATCTTCTGTTTCCCCCTCTTCCTCCCCCTGCTTCTCCCTGTCCCTCTCCATGAGCCTTCATGGCTGGAGGTGGTATGGGTGTGGGAGCCACCAGAAATGATCCAAAGTTCAGATTACAGTAACTTTGTGTGCCATGCTAAGGTATTTGGGTTTTATTCTAAATGCAATTGGAAAACTGAAGACTGTTAAGCAGGGAAAGCACATGACCAGATTTATATTTTAGAAATATCAGTCCATGGACAGACAGTGCAGCGGGTGGTTTCGACAGTCACATAGTTAGATTTAGGAAGTTTTGCATCAACCCACAGTATACCTAATGTAAGTATATCAGTTGACTAATGAGATGAGAACTTACACAGTTGCAGTAGCTGTGGGGACGTGGACAGGATAATACAAAGTTGAGAGAAAATAAGTGGATTTAGGGAGATTTGGGGCATCAGTTCCTAGTCTGCAAAATGAGGCAAATGGATAGATAATTTCAAAAAGTTGAAAAATGTGTAAACTTGAAAGGATTTTAGAAATTATCTAGTCTGACTAGTCCGTTGTAAAGATGAAAAAGTTTTCTCCATGAATGCTTATGACTAAGATTTGGGAATATCTGGAACATGCAAGCATTTTCCTAAGTGATGAGAATGAATTTCCTTCTAATTCTGGAAACCGTTTGTGGCCAACTGTGGGCCTAAACTTTTATGCCAAAAATTAGTAAAATAGGCAGTGAAGTGATTTGAAAGGGGGCAAAAGGGGCTCCCTCCAAAAACCACCTTATACTTCCCATAGTCTTGCCTTAAATCTGGCACTGGTAACTCATTAAGATGGGGCCTGGCATTGTCCTCCCCAGACTCCTTTTTTAAATGGCAAAGTCCCTAAGGTGAGGTAACAAATTAGATCACTAACACCTTTGAGTGAATTAGATTGTATGATGTTTTTCTCAAGACAGGAGTGGCTCACGGTAGCCGAAGGACACTGGGACATATTGGAGAGGCCGGGCTGAAAGGCAGGGAGAATTGTAAAGAAAGGAAAGGCTGTGGTATTAGGGCCTTTGCAATTTTTCCAAGTGTGGGCCTTGGCCTGAGACCATGGGCCCGTTGGAGCCTTCCACGCCTGTTACTCAGTGTGGCTGAAGCTCTCCGGTTCTGTCTTTTGGATTTAGTTCTGATAGGTAGAGCACAGTGAGACAGCAAGGAAACAAGAGCCCACCAGCTTTGTTGCATCATTTCGATTTGTATCAAGGTCTTAGAACCTTGAAACGTGTCCATCAAATAAGGGATACCCTTCAATTTCACTATCAGATGTGAGTTAAAGCAAACAATAATTCATGATCTCTTTTTTTAACTACAGTGGGCCTCTTTAGATGTAGTTGTGTTCAAGAGTAGACGTATTTCAGAGGACTATGACATTATATAATGACTAAGAAAACAAAAATATCCATTAATGGTCATAAGCAACCTTAGTGCAATTTTAATTTCACAGACAAGTTTTTGGCCTGGGGAGAAATCGTAGAAAATACCGTAAAGAGAAAGGCAAGATGTTAATTCTGAAGCATATCAGAATTAATGGGCTTAGAATATCTGAAGAGCAGGTATTACAAGTGAATTACGTTTAATTTATTTTTTAACTGGGCCATTCTCTAAAATAGTCTGATATAATTATTAGGAAAAATAAACTCTGCCTCTAGATATGTTACATTGATTTATTAATTTCATTATATTGATTCTTATATCAAAATTGGGCACCCAGATATTTTACAAATTCACTAAAATATTTCACAGTATTTTGTTTGACACACATCTTAAATTGGAGAGAGATAATTTCATGGCAAACTTTGGTAAGGCAGAATGACGATCAGATTTTATAGGTGAATACATCATCAATAGAAGTGACAATCATAAGTGTGCTTTAGTTACTGTCATTTCTATGAGTTAATAGGTATGGCAGAATCATATTATTGGAGTAATTCCATAGAATGAAAGCAGAATAAAAATAGGAATCCAGGTAATTTCCCTAGGTTAAATTAAATGATCATTGTACTTTAATTTATGATACACTTTTTAAAACATTACATTTGCAGGACTGGAGAAACTGTTTATAAAAAGTCACTTCAATAATGTCAACCATTAGAGCTACAATAAATTTCAGAAGTCCAGAGCACTTCTTCTTCTGATGAGATAGAGTGGCCATAGGGAATGGTGTAGTGGATGATAGCCGAGATCCTGGAACCAGTTAGTGGATGTTCAAATATGGCTTAACTTCTTACAACCTGTGTGACCTTAGATATATTACTTACCCCTCCATGCTTCCTGTGAAAGGGAGAGAATAATGTACCTCAGATGATGAAATAAAGGCGTAAGTGCTAGCCACTTAAAATGGTGTCTGGCACTTGATATGTGAGGATATTGTTATTTTTTATTTTTTGCAATTTTGACTTTATTTGATTCTTAAAATATTTTTATTAATATGCAGTATTATATTAGTTTCAGGTGTACACAATAGTTATTCAACATGTATATACCTAAAAATTGATCACCGTAAGTCCAGCAACCATCTGACACTGTACCATGCAGTCACAATATTGTTGACTATATTCCCTGTGCTGTACATTACATCCCTGTGACTTATTTGTCTTACACCTGAAAATTTGGACATCTTATTCTGCTTCACCTTTTCTCCCCTTTTTAAAATTTTCAATTACAGTTGACATTCAATATTATTTTATATTAATTTCAGGTGTGTAGCATAGTTGTTAGACATTTATATAATTTAAGAAGTGATCCCCCGACTAGTCTAGTACCCACCTGGCACTATACATAGTTATTACCATATCGTTGACCATATTTCCTATGCTTTACTTTACATCCCCATGACTATTTTGTGACTACCAATTTGTATTTCTTAATGCCTTCACCTTTCTCACTCTACCCCCAACCCCTCCCATCTCCTACCCCAATAAATCTAGTACCAATCTGACACCATACATACTATTCCAATATTTTTTACTATATTCCTTATGCTATACCCTATATCACCTTGACTACTGTGTAACAACCGATTTGTACTTCTTAATCCCTTCTCCCTTTTCACCACTCCATCCCTCCTCTCATCTGGCAACCATCAAAATGTTGTCTGTATCTATGAGTTTGTTTCTGTTTTGTTTATTTTGTTCTTTAGCTTCCACATAAAAGTGAAATCACATTGCATCTGTCTTTCTGACATGCTCCACTCAGCACAATACCCTCCAGGTCCATCCATGCTGCTACAGATGGCGAGAACCCATTCCCTTCCCTGGCTGAGCAATATTCCATTGTATGTGTGTACCACCTCTTCTTTATCCATTCTTCCATGGACTGACAGCCAGGTTGCCTCCACATCTTGGCCATTGTAGATAATACTGTGATGAACATATGATGACATGTCCCCTCGAAATAGTGTTTTAGGTTTCTTAGGACAAATACCCTGAAGTGGGATTACTGCGTCCTTCATTGTCTCTTATAGCCTTTGTTTTAAAGGCTATTTTGTCTGGTATAAGTATTGCTACCCCCAACTTTGTTTAGTTATTTTCATTTCCATTTTCATGGAATATCTATTTCTATCCCTTTACTTTCTGTGTCTGTTTAAAACAGAAGTGAGTTTCTTGTAGGCAGCATAAGTAAAGGTCTTATTTTCTAATCCATTCAGCCACACTATGTTTTGATTGGAAGATTTAATTTATTTACATTTTAAGTAATTGTGGATAGATACATAGTTATTGCCATTTTATTGTTCATGTTTTTGATTTTTTTCTTTTCATGTTAAAGATGTCCCTCTAAGACACCTAACCTGTATGGTTTGGTGGTGATGAACTCCTTTAACTTTTTCTTATCTGGGAAGCTCTTTATCTGTTTTTCTGTTCTAAATGATAGCTTTGCTGGATAGAGTAATCTTGTTGTAGGTCCTTGTTTTTCATCACTTTCAATATTTCCTGCCAATCCCTTCTTGCCTGCAAAGCTTCTGTTGAGAAATCAGCTGATGGTCTTATGGGAACTTTCTTGTAGGTAAATAACTGCTTTTCTCTTGCTGTTTTTAATTTCTCTTTGTCTTTAACTTTTGCCATTTTAATTATAATGTGTCTAGGTGTGGGCCTGTTTGGTATCATTCTGTTTGGGACTCTCTGTGCTTCCTGGAATTGTATCTCTATTTGCTTCACCTGGTTAGGAAATTTTTCACTCATTATTTTTTTATACAGGTTCTCAGTCTCTTGCTTTCTCTCTTCTCCTTCTGGAACACTTATGATGCAAATGCTGTTCTGCTTGTTGTCCCAGAGATCTCTTAAACTATCCTCAGTTTTTGTTGTTTTTTTCAAATTCTTTTTTTCTTTTTGCTATTCCAGTTGGGTGTTTTATGCTACCTTATCTTCCAAATAGCCGATTCGATTCTCTGCTTCATCTAGTCTGTTGGTGATTCCTTCTAGTGCAGTCTTCATTTCAGTTATTGTATTCTTCACTTCTGACTGGTTCTTTTTTATGGTTTCTATGTCCATTTTTATGCTTGCTATCTCTTTATTGAAGTTCTCACTAAGTTCCTTGAGCATCCTTGTAACCATTGATTTCAACTTTATCTCTGGTAGGTTGCTTACCTCCATTTCATTTAGTTGTTTTTCTGGATTTTCCTCCTGCTCTTTCATTTGGGACACGTTTCTTTGTTTCCTTATTTTGGCTGCCTCTCTGTATTTGTTTTTATGTATTAGGTAAATATGCTATGTCTTCCAGTTTTAGCCAAGTGGCCTTATGTAGTAGGTGTCCTGTGGGGACCAGTCTTTCTGGTCACCTGAGCTGGGTGTTCTAGGCGTGTCTCTTGTGTAGGTTGTATGTGCCCTCCTATTATAGTTGTGTCTTGATTGCTATTGGCGTGTCAGAGTGGGATTCACCCCAGTGGGCTCTGGTGCCTATTGAGACCACCCTTTGTGCGTGCTGCTTGTGGATCTAATGCAGTGCTCTGCTATTGTCTGAAGCCAACCTCCAAGTATGTTGGCTCTGGGCCCTCTTGGGAGGGGCTCCCATGCAGGCCCAGGTCAGTCATTGCTTGTAACTGGCTGGGGGCTACATGGTAGGAGCTACAAAGTGAGCCACAGTTGTTTGCTGCCTGTGCTAAACCTGGAGGCACATGGGAGGGGCTCTGCTGCGACCCGAGGACAGCTGCCACCAGTACCAGGCCTGGGGTAACTCCACAAATTCCAAAAAGCCAGGACACCCAGAGGCTTGCAACCACCTTTCAGCTCCCTTAAGTTTCAACCACTGATAAAGCCTCATGCAGTACGTGACTTGGGTGAGGCAGGGTCTCAGGGAGTCACTAGAGTGGCAAGAGTTGTGATCACCAGGTTAATGTAGACTCTGGTTTGGTGCCAGTGCTGAGCCTGGAGTGAGTGACTCAGGAAAAGTCTCCGAGCACACTGAGTCCAGCCGTCTCCTGCCTGGGGTCCGTGGACTCCAATAGTTTTCAAAGAAAGAGCGCAATGTGGGAGGGGCTGGCTGCTCATGGAGAAAGTGCCTCAGGTGGTGCTTGAATTTGGTGGAGAGGGTCTCAGCTGAGTCAGCAGGGTGGAGCAGTGGAGCTCACCAAGCCAATGAGATTCAGATTTGGCCTGTGGGGGCGGGCTCAACACAGATAAGATGGCCCCTGCCTGCCAGCTGCATGGGAGAAAGACCCCTCACGGGGAAAATGGAAAATGCTGACTGTCCTACACACTTCAGTCTGCCTCCCGGGTCACTATCTGTCTCCGAGGCACCCCAAGTCACTATCCCTCTGCTGGAGCCCAAGGTGGGTACCTGTGAGTGAGTGGTGTGTGCGCAGTTCATTTAAGAGGATGTCTGGGTTTCCTGCAGCTTTCCATCCCAACCAAACGGTTGGAATTTCACTGTTTTTCATAGCCAGATGTTGTGTGGGCTTCTTTTCTCGGCACCAGTATTCCAGCCTGGGGACCCCAGTGTGGGGGGGTGGGGGTCCCTCACTCCTCCAGCGGGAACCAACATATCCCTCTTGATTCTCAACTGCCACACACAGGTGTGGGGCTCGTTCCACATCTCCACGCCTTCTACCAGTCTCCACGTGGCTGCTTCTTTAAATTTTTAGTTACAGGACGTCTGTTTGTCTAGAGTTCAGATGGTTCTCCAGGTTGGTTGTTTATAATTTACTTGTAATTTTAATGTGTTCACAGAAAGACAAAGACACAGTATTTATCTACTGTGCCGCCTTGGATCTCCTGTTTTTACATTTTTTTCTCTTGACATTATTTTAAATGAAAACTAAGTTGTGCAGTACCTTTTAGAATGAGATGGAGCATTTACACTCAATTCTAAATGAAAAAGGCAGAGTTTAAAGGGTAAAGGAAGAAATTAATTGGTGACCCTGTTCTTTTTGAAGAGAACTGTTCCTATACCCTTGTCTAACTCCTTAAAGACTCAAAGTTCAGGGTGGGAACACAAATTGGAGAAGCTTCAATAATTTGTCTATGCCCTAGCTGCCAAGAAATGGTAATGGGAGGCGTATGACTTCTCCAATTTCTATATCAGGTGGCATCTTGTCTGAGCAAAAGATTCTCATATTCAGCTGTCCACTTGATACCACAACCTAGCTTTTCTCACAGACATCTAGAACTTATTGTCACTCTCAAATAATTTGTTTCCTCCACTTTTGAAAATCAGTAAGTTTAAGTAAATTATTTATCTAATTGTTTAGCCTGATATCGAGGAGCCATCATTAATTGCTCTGTTTTCCCACTGTTTCCCCCATCGAAGTGATAATGAGGAGTGCTTTTTCCACCAAGACTGACAGACTATGGGTTTCCCCAATAGTTGGAAGTTGGTTTGGATGTGGGACATTCAGAAATCCAACAGAAATGGCATTTCCGAAGTCCATAGCCTTGAGACTCTTTGTAGCACAATTTGGTGTTGAGAGACTCATATTGGAGTCTGCTTCATTTGTGTTAGTATTTTCTTCCCAAATAGACTAATTGCCATAGGAAACCAGACTTTTCTCACATTCTTCATGGGCTCCATAATGTGCAAAATGTGTACTCCACAAATACTTGATTATTCTCTTTAGAATTATAAAAAAGTGCAAGTACTATCTTGGGTCAAATATTCCTCAGTTTACCTCAGTGTTACCCTAAACCTACATTTTAGCCAATAATACTTGAATGATAATGAAATGGAGTCATATCTGTTACTTAAAAATCAGAGATTAAAAACCCTCACAAAATATTAACTTGGTGACTACCTCCCACAAATATTCAACCAAATATTACCACCAACTGGATTCTAAAATTATTCAGTATACATATCTGGTCTTGCTTACCCAAATGCGGTATCTAACAATTAGGACATTGTTTTATTTTGTATGGCAGCACCAGAGGAAGATAGCACAGCACAAATATTGGTTAGGATTTAAAAAAAATAATTACAATTAAGCATTGTAACTGTAAATTTTTTGTGTGTTTTATTTTCTTTACAAAGAAGAAGCTGAAGCAGTTGACCCTAGCTGGATGAGAAGGAAGCCCTTTCACCAGTGTAGTTTCAAAGAGTCAGAGGTTAGTGTAATAAAATACTGAGCAAGTACTAAGGAACGCACTAAGTGCCAAATCCGAGGTTGTGGCAATTAGAGTAGGAAGGATAGTTAGTTCTTAGACTACCGAAATGTCAAGTCTGTCCTTTTCTGATTCCTCAGGATGGCATAACCAATTAAGGAGTGGTCCATTCTGGTCATGACATGAAGATAACACTTTACCACAAGTGTGAGAATTCAAGCGTACTTACTTGATAACATCCCTGTGCAGTGGGAATAATGCCGATTCAGTAAAATGCCAAGGTCTACAGCTTGTATGGGCTTTTCTTCAGGGGAAGAGATACTAGTTAGGAGGCCACTGCAGTAATCTAGGAAGGGGTGATTGTGACCTAAACTGGGGTTGTAGCAGTGGAGTTGGAGTTGGAAAGAAGTGGTCTGATTCTAGATACATTTTGAAGGTAGAGCCAACAGGATTTACTAAATATAAGGTATAAGGTGTGTGGAAGAGGAATCAAAAATGACTGTAAGGCTTTTTATTTGAGCAAAAGAACTGGGGAATTGGCAACTACAGAGATGAAGTTTGTGATGGAACATTTTCTCAGGGGAGATAGAGTTTAATTTCAGATATGTTGAATTTGTCTGTTAGAAAAGTGGAATTTGGGCAGACAGTTGGACATGTGAGTCTGAAATTTGTGAGAAGGTCTGGGCTGAAGATAAAGTTCGAAATATATCAGCATATAGGGTAGCCTTTTACGCTCTGTAACTGTACATCACTATGGCAGTGAGTGTGTGTGAGGAAGGGATGAGGACTGAACCAAAAACAGGTGGTGATCACTGCTAAGGAGAAAAAGTAAATCAGAGAAGGGGTGTAGGAATGAACGGGGAAGGTACTATTTTATGTAAAGTGATAGTATGACATTAGAGATAATTTATTTTCCTAAGAAGAAACTAGGACATATCAATGAGAAGCAATAATCAATAATAAAAGGCATAAAATAATTCTCTAGAGTAGAAAAAAATTAACAGAGTTCACAGACTAGAATGGTGCACTGCTTTCCAGGCAAAGTGAATGAAAACAGATCTATACCCATAACTTTTCTCAGAAAAAAGGTGACTATTAAAGATAAAGAAACCATCCTATTGGCATCCAGATAGAGAACATAGATTGCTTATAAAGGAATGAAAATCAGGCTATTTAGGTCTTATTCATAAGAACACATACCAAAAGAATGTCGTAGTCCAAGAAGTTCATCTACCCAGCCAAAGTCACATTTACACATAAGAACAAGTGTGGAAGGACTGAGAAAACACCGTTTTGTCTTTTTAACGACAACAAAAAGTAAAGTATATGCTTAGCCTACTGAGAAAGACACAAGAACTGTGATGAGCAATAATACAAGGAAATACAGAGTTTAATCATTGTTATAAAAATAATGAGTAATTTTAAAACAAAACAAACAGTTCTTAAAGGAGAATATCTTATAAAAATATTGATGTATTTATAGATTTATACTTAATTCCAGAAAAACATTTGAGGTAGATGACATAAATAGAAGAAAATCAGCAGGCACACATATATTAAAAATAAGATAAATGAATCAAAAAGAAAATGGATATAAAGTTAGCTAAGTTAGCAGCAGAATGTATATTTAATGTTGTGTGTGTTGTTTTTGATGATTTATAGCTTATATTTAAGAGACCTGGGATTCTAGGAAGCTATAATAGTCGTCTTTTGATCCTATTTATTTTCTTAATGGTAGATCAGACACTTGGCTCTAAGAAGTCTAATATACAGTGTGGACAAGTATCACAAATGATTGTAAGATCCATAGCGTCCATGAAAAGAGACAGAGAGAGAGAGTGAGAGAGAGAGAGAGAGAGAGAGAGAGAGAGAGAGAGAGAGAGAGAGGAAGAGGAGGAGGAGGAAGAGGGAAGAGGGAAGCAGGAGAGAGAGGAGACAGACCAGAAGTCCAACTATTCCTGGTACTGTGACCTGAAAGTTCTTTTCACTTAAGTTCACTGGAGAAGGAAGCATTGAGTATTACAAAGGACAGTGTCCTTGACCACATCTGTTCGTTAAATGCATAACTAATTTCATAGGGTTCTTCTTTTTTTAAAATAATGTCATTTAAGATAGGTTTATGATATTATGGTGGCAAAATGATTTTCTGAAAGTAATTTTACCAAAGGCTAATTTTTTTCTGGCTGTGTGGTTTAATCCTGTTATATATTTTTGAGTATCATGAATAATATGTATACTTCTGGCTATCTTCAGTAAATGTTATCTTCCTTAGCTGAGATATTGAAAGTTGTTGAGAAGTGATTTTGTAATTTTGCTCCCTGAAATTTGATAGTAAAGTGCAGTAATCTAGGTTACCAGTGAAGTGATACTTTCTTGAGAAAACCATTGAGCCCAACAAAATCTTAAATAGAAGACTAATCCTTAACTTGAAAGCTTTGTTGCCCCAAGTTGAAAGCAATGGTATAACAGCAGTTATCATCTTCTAGAATTTAATAGTATTAGCCCAAATCTGTCTTGTCAAAGAGAAAGCCACAGCAGGCAGATGAACTGAAAGTTTACTACATTTTTTATAATTAAATTTCAATTTAGATAAGATAGATTTTAACTATGTTTTTGAAAATTTTTATTGTATTCAAATTTGTACTGCTTTCTGTCATAAATGAAAACAAGGTATACAGCTGATTTTTGTTCTATCACATCTCATGTTCATTTTCATTTTGTATGATTAGACTGTTTTTCCCCTCTGAAACATCAGAATGGTACCATGTGAGATGAGGCTAGGGTAGGAAGAGTTTGAGATGTGTTATAAACTGGCTTGTGGAAAAAGTATGTAGCAGTCTCACCTCAGCCTAACATTCTCAGAACAATTTGAACTTGGCCCTTGCCTATTTGTGCTCTGGGTTTAGCCTTACAAATCTTCTGTCTAGTCTGAGGTCATCCTTGGTGGTCCACAGTATTGATAGGACCCCATTATGTGCTAGACACTGTCCCAAGGCTCCTGAGAGGAAGAGATATATGAGGTAGGGTATGGCGCTGTAATAAAGGGATCTAAAAATACAGTGGATTAAACAAGGCAGTTTGTTTATCTTATGAAAAATTTGGGTACTACAGGCGTGGTTCAGTGGCTCAGACATGTTGGATGTTGGAGCTTTAACTTACTCTACTTTCCTCAAAATGTGACTTCCATTTCGTGGATCAAATGGCCTCTCCAGGTCTCATTTCAATTTTGCATTCTAGCCAGTGGGAAAGGAGAAAAGCAAGGGGAAGATAGACCCCTCTTTTAAGCGCTCTATCTAGAAATTTCATGCGGCTTCTACTCATATCCCATTACTAGATTTTAGTCAGATAGCCACAACTATTAGGTAGCTGCAAAAGTAATTGCAGTTTTTGCGATTTTTAACCTTTTAAACTGCAATTACTTTTGCACCAACCTAATACAAGTGAGGCTGTGAAATGTTGTCATTAGCTGGATGGCAAGGTCTAGTGTAACTTTCACAAGTTCTATTGCTAAAGGATGAAGGGAAAAATGGATATTGTTGGGAAAATGGATATTGTTACATAATGGATATTGTTAGATAATTAGAATTTAATCCTTTAGACCTAGTCATAATCTGCATGCTATGTAAATGGCCATTTTATTTAGCCTGCCTATGCCTCTCTTTCCAGCAGCCTCAAGTTAAGGGCATTTAAGTCTAAAATAGTGCAGAACTCATAGTATATTAACTATATTTGTCTATTTCATCCCAATAGCTACTATTTCTGGTGCTCCCACATATCCCATCCAGTATCAGCACAAGTTGGTTAAGTGTATTTCCCTCATTCTACTATGAGCTCCTTTTAGGCAAGATATCTTAACCAAAATAGAAAATTGTGTTGAGAACAGTCAAGTCCATAGTAAGCATTCAATAAATATTTGATAGCTTTTTGTAAAATTGGTAATGAAAGTTAGAACAAGAACTGGATGCTGACCAGAGCTAGAAAACTCAATCTGATCCAGCCCAATTTTAACATAAACCAAGGCTACATTATTGCTACTTTTCACTCTCTCCTCACTATGACATTTATGTGCTTGTTTAGTTTGGGGCTACATGTAAGAACCATTATGAACATTTGACTTGGGAAAGGGGAATCAGGAAATTGTTCACCTTCTTGATCATTTTGTCAACCCCTCTCTCCTAAAGGAGACATTTATGTAGCCCAATAACTTCACTAAATTGCAATAAAATATATCTTCATGTTTTCTTTCTCTGTAATTTCTGTTGAAAACATATAATTTGCTTGCATTTTTATAGAAGGAAAGAATCTTGAAAGGAGAAGAAACTTTTAATTTTACATGCAGCATATAAAATATAGTCAATGAATCCAACCGACAGTGACAGCATGAAAGGAAAAAAAAAAAAAAACATGTGTGGGGAGAGAAAGACGGATAGGAGAGGGAAGCAGGAGAGATCTATAATTATTTTATGTTTTTTTTCTGCATAACTACTTATCCTTGTGACACAAATGATAAACGAACAACTAGTAGGACCGTAATACAGTATAATACATTGAAAACCAATTATTAATGATATAGGAACATTAAAAAGCAACTACAACTAAGTTGTAACAAATCAGTCAGAGGATGAAGGAAAACCATTAGATTTATGAAAGAGTGAATTACTTTAAAGAACATCCACAAAATCAGAGCTGTAATAATGGCATTATACTTTAAGCTGATGAAGAAAATGCTATAAATCATATCTTCTAACTTGGAAATTCTCCCAATGGTTGGAGTTTTATTTCAAGAGAACTTCTATTTCTGAATTAAATGCCATAAATCTGAGAACTGTATTCTCTTTTGTCACTCGATCCATTTTGTAATAAATTTATGGTAAGCCTCCATGAAAAGTTTCCAGCCCCATAGTTAAGGTGAGTTTGACTACTGCCCTTTTCTCTTAAAGGATGTTTCCTTGGGGTTTGTCCACACTGTTCTCTCAATGCTAGGACTTTCAGTGTCTCTGACCTCGATGTTGCTCTTGACATTGTTTTGGGTTCCTTGGCTGTGACATTAACTTCGCAAATTATTTCTAATATTAGCATTTCATATGGGCACAAACCAGCCTTAGTTTTCAGCCCAGAAATTGTGTTTTCCTTTTGTTAAAATGATGAAACAAACACCTGTATAAATTGTCTCCATTTTAATGTTAAATTTTGGCACTTAGAAGTTCATCTCAGTTTAATTTTAACTTTGTTAAAAAGCAAGAAAATGAAAGTGAACAAAGAGAAAAAACCTAACGGTAACTCTGTCCAGTAACACAAAGGCAGTGATATCCAGTTTGACTGCAGGGGGTGGCTCTGGCCTAAACAGTATAGATTTACCTAACAGTAATTTATTCTCCCCACCTTTGCCGTTGGCAAACATCATAGATATGATACATATCATATATAGGGCACATGTCCTCTTGAAGTAGCGTTTTGGGTTTCTTCAGATATTTACCTAGAAGTGGGATTGTTGGGTCCTTCCTTGTCACTTGTTATAACCTTTGTTTTAAAGTCTATTTTGTCTGGTATCAGTATTGCTACCACAACTTTCTGTTTTTAATTTACATTTTCATGAAATATCTTTTTCTCATCCCTTTACTTTCTATGTGTGTCTTTTGATCTGAAGTGAATCTCTTGTAGCCAGCATATGTAAGGGTCTTGTTTTCTTATCCATTCATCCACCCTATCTTTTGACAGGAGTATTTAATCCAATTGCATATAAAGTAATTATTTGTTGATAGAGATGCAGTTATTGGCATTTTATTCATTTTTTTAAATCTTTTTTTTTTTAATCTTAAAAAGTCCCTTTAACATTTCTCATTATACTGGTTTGGTAGTGAGTAACACCTTTAGCTTTTTCTTGTCTGGGAAGCTCTTTATCTGTCTTTTGATTCTAAATTATAGCTTTGCTAGGTACAGTAATCTTGTTTGTAGGTCCTTACTTTTCTTCGCTTTGAATATTTCCTACAAATACCTCTGGTCTGCAAAGTTTCTGTTCAGAAATCAGCTGACAGTCTTATGGGAGCTCCCTTGTAGGTAACTAACTGCTTTTCTCTTAAGATTCTCTCTTTGTCTTTGTAGACTTTGGCATTTTAATTATGATGTGTCTTGGTGTGGGCCTCTTTGGGTTCATCTTGTTTGGGACTCTCTGTACTTCCTGGGCTTGTATATCTATTTCCTTTGCCAGGTTAGGGATGTTTTCAGTTATTCTTCAAATATGTTTTCATTTCCTTGTTCTCTCTCTTCTCCTTCTGGTACCCCTATGACACTAATGTTGGTATGCTTGATGTTGTCCCACAGGCCCCTTAAACTCTCCTCATTTTTTTGGATTCTTTTTTTCTTTTTGCTGTTCTGATGGAGTATTTTCTGCTTCCTTCTAAATCACTGTTCGATCCTCTGTTTCATCTAAACTGTTGATTCCCTTTAATGTATTCTTCATTTCAGTTATTGTATTCTTTATTTCTGACTGGTTCTTTTTTATATTTTCTATCTCCATTTTTATGTTTCGTATCTCTTTGTTGAAGTTCTCCCTGAGATCATTGAGTACTCTTATAACCATTGTTTGGGACTCTGCATCTCGTAGATTGCTTGTCTCCATTTTGTTTAGTTCTTTTTTTGGAGCTTTGGTCTCTTCTTTTATTTGGGACATGTTTCTCTTCTCCCCATTTTGGCTGCCTCCCTTGTTTGTTTCTATGTAGGTCTGTTATGCCTCCTGGTCTTAATAGAGTGGCCTTATGTGGTAGGTGTCCTGTGGAGACCAGTGGTACAGTATCCCTGGTCACCAGATCAGGTGCTCCAGGTGTGTCCCTTGTGTAGGTTTTGTGTGCCCTCCTGTTGCAGTTTGCATGTCAGTGGGAGGAATTGGCTGATTTGTTGTGAGGACTGGCTGTGACTACAGTGGAGGAGCTGTTGTTCAGGGGCTGCCCCTACAAAGTAGGTTCCCTTTAGCAGGGTTCTGCCTGGTCTGCCCTGTGGGTGTGTCATCCTTGGAGGTGGCTGGGTGATGCTCTGGCCCAGTCTGAATCTGGCCACTGGGCCTACCAGACCAGGGGACTCCTGGGAGGGGACTCACTGCAGGCCAAGTTCAGCACAGTATGTGCCCTGACGAGCCACCTGGCCTGAGCCATATAGCAATCCATAGATGGCTGCCACTGTCGCGGTGGTTGGAGGTGCCCTGAGACGGTAAGCCATGAACCAAGGCCAGCTGTCACTAGTGCTGAGCTTAGGACTGCTCAGGCAGAGGTACAGGATGTGCCAAAGCCAGATGCTGCTTGTTTGAGTTTTGTGAACCTTTGAGAGATTTAGGAATGTCCATAGCATGAGCCAATGCAGGCTGTTTGTATGGAAAAGCCACTGGAAGTGGTTTGGGTGTGCCTGTAAGTTAGGTAGGGTTTGGAATCTAGGCATCACTAGGGTGGGGCAGAGGAAAAGTGATAGCCATTTGATGGAGACTCTGATAAGATGTCTGCAAGCAGGGAGGGCGAGGGTTCAACAAAGAAACAATGGCTTCCCCCAGCTCCTCCATCTGGGAGCTGCCTCTCCAGCCCTCAACCTAAAGCTAGGCAACTCAGTTCTTTCCCGTATGTCCCTGGCACCTTTCCAGCTGCTGCCGTAGTGCTGGAGCTCAGAGAGAATAAGTCTGTGCACAGGCCCTTTAAGAGGAGCATCTAGAACTCTAGCTGCTCTTCTCCTCCTCACTGATGATGTCTGCTGGTTTTCACAGCCAGAAGTCATGGGGACTTCTCTCTGGCACTGGAACCCTGGCTGGGTTGGGGGTGGGGGTGGTTGGGAACCCTCTCCTCCAGGGAGACCGCCACAATGGAGATATACCTCCTGATTTTTAATGGTCACACATGGTTGTGGGATCTGCCCGTTCCGTGTTTCTGCCCCTCCTACCAGTGTCGAGGTGGCTTCTTCTGTGTGTCTGTAGTTGTAGGGCTTCAGTTCAGCAAGACTTAAGGCAATTCTCATTAATGGGTGCTCTGTGGTTTAATTGTAATTGATGTGGTTCTGAGAGGAGGCGAGCACTCAGTTTACCTACCCTGACATCTTGACTGGAAATCTGGTTATTTTTTGACAATTAAATGTGAACAAAGAAGAATTGTAAATACTATGTAACATGCATGAATCAATGGAAAGAGTTTTGTTTTGTTCGAATTAGCTCTCTAGGGGCTAATATGAGCATATTCTAGGTATTAATTTAGCTTAACTGGCTCCCACTGAAACTGTTTTGGTTTCTATGGAGATTTTTGCTCTGGTTTATTGGTATATAACTGTTTCCTCACCTTTTCATTTCCTGAAATAGCACCAAGTACAGTATCTAAATTTTGACTAATATAAATCAAAGCACATGCTTTCCTTTCAGTAAAATCCTCTATTTCAACACGTGTGCAGGATTTTCCTTTTTAATGCATTAGACATCTGTTATTGCTAATGGGGATAAAGTGTCACATGTTAAAAACAATAAAAGTTATTAAAAGCAGTGCAGGTTTTAAATATTTTGAAATTATGTTGAAAATCTAATTCTTTTATTTTCTCTTGGTCTATAGCAGAGTATTCAAACCATGAATATAAAAACTATGCATAAATTAATTATGCATATGAATATGTGATTATGAATATGTAAAGCTTTTTCAGATCACATTTATCAGATTCTAATGTATCCTTTAAAAAATAAAGTAAATGTTAAATATTACACAATCTCTATGTACTTACACACACACACACACACACACAGAGGCACAGACACATTCGTATGCAAGCACACAAGTACACTACACACATTGTAATTTCCATGGAGCTAAATCGGAAGCAAAACTAGTATTCATTATTTAAAAAACATGAATTTCATTAGAAATTTGCAGTGTATTCCTGACCAGTCAGTAAATGTCTTACCATATTTCCCTGAAAATAAGACCTAACTGGAAAATAAGCCCTAGAATAATTTTTTCAGAATGACATCCCCTGAACATAAGCCCTAAAACATCTTTTGGAGCAAAAATTAATATAAGACCCAGTCTTATTTTCGGGGAAACATGGTAGCATTACTGTAGTTGGCTATAGCTATTTTTATCAGGTAAGTGTGTGTGTGTGTGTGTAAGATATAGGTGAATTCAGCGTGTTTCAGAAGGAACACCTTACATTGTTAAAATTTTCATTTCCATTTTCTATTTCAGTGTCAATGAAATTAAAGTGCATATTTGCTAACTAATTTTCCTTTTAATTTTTAACTCTGTGTATTTAATGGTCAATTTAATCCTTATCATCCTAATTAATTTCCACTTCTCTTTTTTGGGGTGGGGGGGTTGGGGCTGTGATAATACTTGTTTTCTTGAAGATACATTTATAAATAAAAACCAGTTTTCCCCCAAAACTCAATTATTTCATTCATATAAAACAATAGCAAAACTGGGACGCTAACAGGATGTTAGAAATCAAGTCACTAGGTAGTCTCACAGGGCGAGAAGGGCAATATTGGAAGGAATCACAAGAGGGGCCTCTAAGATGCCGGTCGTGTTCTTCTCTCTAGTATCAAGAAAACAAAATTACAGACTATCATTTCTTTTGTTTTTCTTTTACTATCATTTCTAAGCTTGTTACATATCTAGTGTAAATGTTTTAAAGTTAAGAAGGCAAGAATTCTAACCTATGTCATAGCATCCTGCTATACAACTAACAGAAATCACAATTGGTATTGTTGTGTTGCGATTTTTAATTTAAGATAATTTTTTTCTTTTTTTTGTGTGGCGATAACATTTAAGAGCTACCCTCTTAATAGCGTTCAAGTGTATAATTCAGTATTGTTAACAATAGTCACCATGCTGTACAATAGATCTCAGAACTTATTCATCTAATAACTGGACGTTTGACCAATATCTCCCCATTTTCTCTACCCCACAACCCTTGGCAACCACCATTCTATTTTTATTTCTTGAGTTCTGCATTTTTAGATTCCAGATATAAATGAGAACATATAATATTTGCCTTTCTCCATCTGACTTCTTTCACTTAGCTTAATGCCCTCAAAGTTCATCCATGTTGTCACAAAAGGCAGGATTTCCCCCTTTTATGGCTGAATAATATTCCATTGTATGTATATTCCACATTTTCTTTATCCATTCATCAATGAACAGTAGGTGGTTTCCATGTTTTGGCTGTTGTGAATAATGCTGCAGTGAACATGGTAGTATACAAATACCTCTTCCAGATACTGATTTCATTTCCTTTAGATACTCATTTTCACTCAGAAGTGGGATTGTTGGATCATACTGTGGTTTTATTTTAATTTTTGAGGAACCTCTATAGTGTTTACCATGGATTGGCTGCACCAATTTACATTCCTACTCACAGTGCACAAGGCTTCCCTTTTCTTCACATCCTCATCAGCACTTAACCTCCTTTATTTTTTAAACATTTTTATTTAAGTGATTTTTTTCCAGGAATCATCAGCTCCAAGTCTAGTAGTTGTTTCAATCTAGTTGTGGAGGGCACAGCTCACAGTGGCCCATGCGGGGATCGAACCAGCAATCATGTTGTTAAGAGCACTGCGCTCTAACCCACTGAGCTAACCGGCCGCCTCAGCACTTACCTCTTCTTGATGATAGCCATTCTAGCAGGTGTCAGGTGGTACCTCATTGTGGTTTTGATTTGCAGTTCTCTGATGATTAGTGATATTGAGCATCTTTTCATGTACCTATTGGCCATTTGTATGTCTTCTTTGGAAAAATGTCTATTTAGGTCCTTCACACTTTTTAATTGGATTATTTGTGGGGTTTTTTTGTTTGTTTTTTTTTGCTATTGTATGAGTTCCTGATATATTTTGAATATTAACCACTTATCAGATATGTGGTTTGCAAATATTTTCTCCCATTCAATAGGTTGCCTTTTCATTTGTTGATGGTTTCTTTTGCTGTGCAGTACAGCTTTTTAGTTTCATGTAGCCCCACTTGCTTCAAAATAATTTTACTATTTTTCTAACCTGAAAGAGATGGTAGAAAACTGGAAAAATACAAACAAGTACAAAAATAACCAGTTCCTGTAGCATAATATAAAATGAACATTTATATTTATAGATACAAAGATAAGCATACATTCACACATACATATTTACACACATTTCCTGTGAAACAGAAATGAAATCATGCTGTACATATTGCTTTATAAAATACTTTTTTACTTATCGTTTATTGGAATCATCTTTCTACAGCACAAACTATTTTGTATATCACCCTTTTAACGACTGCAATAATTTAAATAATGACTCACATTTTTAGACATCTTGGCTGTTTTCTGCATTTTTATATTATAAACAAGAATGAGATACATATTTTGTAGTCTAATCTTTGTACAGAGTCTTGATTACTTCATTAGGCTAAATTCCTACCAGTGAAATTTCTGTAAGCAAGCTGTAAGTATCCAAAAATATCCTGATGTTGTAAAATATGGCTTAGATCTCAAATGGAGCCAATATTCAAAGAGAATTCTTGAGGCCTTTGTAACTCCTTTTCGATATGGGAGGTAGCTCTGTTCCCAGGGAAAATTCTGTTTTTCTCATTGAGTCAGTGACTCGTCTAATCAATGAGTGTTCTGTAGGTTTCCCAAATGGCAATTCCAGACACTTTCTTTTCTACAATTGACTGACTGCTGATCCTAGTAATAATATTCAGGCATGATATACTTATATGGGGCTAATACTAAGTCAAGAACTGGAGCAATTCCTGGGCTTATTTTCAATGTATGAAAAAACAGTGATTCTTAACTTAAATTTTGGTGACAAAAGAGGGAAACGTTCAACAATAATTAATATTATGATATATGAAGTGTTCAAGAAACAGATACCTCTTAGTAAAAAAGAGTGAAACAGTCAAAGTATGGTGGGAAAGGAAGAAAACAAAACCTTTTTTAAAGTTGGAGCTGGGAACAAAAAAATTACATATGTACTATCCATTATAAAATACATATGAAGATATTCTGATGGAAATACTTTTATGTATATGCATGTTTGCATGCATGTGAAACATACAATGGAGATAGGGATTATAACTATAGAAGTGGAAGCTCTGATGTGTCCAAGGTAAGGACCCTGAGGTATGGATTGAGGTATGTGCATATTTTCATGTGGATGTAATTTGGGAAGATGTTCGTTGTGTTTTATTGTGCAATGCTTTGAGTTCTGGGCACTTTTCAGTCTGTTTCATATTAATTTTAGAGGCAATTGGTTGAATTTGATGAAATGTAGTACTCTAAGAAGGGTATGAAGTTTAATTTGTGGTTGTGTCATCTTGAAACAAAGTGGTACCCTATATATATATATATATATATATATATATATATATATATATATATATATATATACACATATATATATATAGATTAAATGAGCTCATCTGCTCTAATTTTAATAGGCTTTGGTGAGATTAGGCAAATGAATAGTGATGAAAGAAATGGTGTGGCATGTTCTACATGCCAAGATCTACAATTAACAAAACCACTACTTGTCAAATGCTTCTTAACTATAGTCACCACATATTTTTGGTCAAAAATATGGACCCATGGTAAGAATATTTGAAAGTGGGTATGTTTCCCAAGTCAGAAAAATTTTAATAAATTTCAGAAGGCCCTTTACCATCAACCCTCAAATAAGCTGCTTGAAGTTGAATCAAAGTGTTTAAAAGGAAGAAGCAATTTAAGAATTATCCTTTTAACTTTCTATGCAAGGAGGAAAGATTATCATATAAAATAATAAATATGTAAAAAAGAGTTACCTAGTTTTAAAAGTTAAGAAATTATGTATAAGTTAAGACCAATTTTATCTTTCTAAAAACTGATATTTAAATTGCAAATAAATCTAGGCCAAAGAGTACACAGCTTTTTAGAGATTTTCTATAAATCCACTAGTATCACAATGAAAAATAAAAATCTGTGTGAATAAAGGATAAGGCCAGGTGTTAAATTTTCAAAGACGATAAATGGCAGAAATAACATAGGATGTTCCAGTATGTACTATGGGATCCAACTTCCATCTCTGCTGCTCCAAAGAGAGGCCTTTTCTCTTGGCCTCCCTGATGCCTTTCTGTGAAGGGGAGGTAGCCCCCACTCAACTTCCTTGGATGCACAGGGACTCCTATGTCCCTTGGGAACCTAAAACCCTGTGACCCAGTGCCCAGTTGACAGGACTGAATGAGTCCCGGGTTTTCAGATTTCATGTGAGCCTAGATCAGATATGCATAAATGCTTAGTAACTGAGACAGTCCTACTTGTCACTATCACTGACACTGTAGCTTTCAAATGAATTTGCTCAAAAATAAGTCCCCAGAGGATTTACCAAGTAAGCTATCCTTTTTTTGTATAAAATGCTTTATATGCAAATTTTAGAGGTTGTTTCAGGAATGTGGGGTTTACAGTGATCTTTCTGGCTGACCAAAGATTGTGATTACATATGTCATAGACCAGAAGCCTTACCTTTAAATTTCTATATTTTAAAAACAAAATTAAACAAAAATACATGATTAGGTTCGTAGCTTAAGTTGAGCACAAATGCCATGCTATTTAAGACTCTGATTTTGTTTAGGAGAAGCAGGACAGACTAATACTGCTTTTGTATGTGTTCTCATGAGCCGTTCTAAAGGGCTGAATTGTCATTTTGCTCATTATAAACGTGCAACATTGAACTAGCACAAACAACAACATTGGTTAAGTATTTACTTTGTGTGAGGCACTGTACAAAGTACCCTATAGGATATCTTCTGATAGTTTAAATAACCCTGTGCTAATTATTTCTACTTCACAGACCAGGGTAGGTGCAGAAGCCCAGATATTTTAAGTGAGTTATCTAATTTAGGAAGTAGGAGAATTAAGATGTGAAGCTTCTCCAACACTACAAATCCATACATGAGAATGTCTCAGGCCAAGAATATCAGCATGAACCCAGGAACCCAGATCAGATTCTCAGTTCTTGGTTATGCCCTCTAGGAGTTGAGTCCTGATTTTTATTTGAGGACCCACATAATGCCATGCACTAAACTTGGTTTCACATTCATGAAACACTTGGAGAAAAATTGTAGAACGTGGCATGAATCGAGTTTAAGTGAGTGTCTCCATAAAATTCCTGATTTTACATTTGTAAGGTGCTTTATAGGTTCAAAGGAATGTCATAGTAATTATCTGATTATTTTCATTTTTGAATTTTAAAATCATTATAGGTTCACGGGACATTGCAAAGATGGTACAGAGAGGTTCTTTGTTCCCTTCAATCGGTTTTCTCCGTAGGTTACTTACATATTGCAGTACAATGTCAAAACCAAGAAATTGACATTGGTGTAAAAAGGCGTAATTCTATGTCATCCTATGACATATGTAGATTAATGCAACCACCATTGCAATTAAGATACGGAACTATTTCATCAGGAATTATCTGATTTGAATAAATGTACACTAATCTGGAAAACATATACTTAAATATAATTCCTGGGCTGCTAACAAAATAGAACTCCTCTGAATGAATCAGATCATTTTTTTTCAGATTTAAAGTTACTTACCTAACATTTGTTTTTAATATATATGTTATCACAGTAGCGGATTGAATGAGGGAGTTTTGATCTCTGTGTTCATCTGTTGGGGGTGTATTATTCCACTTAGAAAGATGCATATACCAGGACTAAATGCGGGCAATCAAGTATTCCAGGCATAAAAAATATTGGGGGATAAAATAAATCTGATTTTTTTCAGTTTATTTAAAAGCATTATATAATGAGTCCTGTTCTTTATATATTTTATGCTTTTACATATCACCATTGGTGGTGAAGCTGATGCCTTGTTCATAGAGTTTTTCATTGCTATAGAATTGGAAGGGATATAGTAATAGTGATAATGATGATGGTGTATATTCTAATAGTAGTTAGCATTTACTGAATGCTCACTGTACACCATTTCCTCTGCATGCATATTTCAGTTAGTCCTCATAAGTGCCCTATGAGATGAATATTATTATCCCTATTGCAAAAATGAA
Source organism: Rhinolophus sinicus (assembly GCF_036562045.2). Lineage (NCBI taxonomy): Eukaryota > Metazoa > Chordata > Mammalia > Chiroptera > Rhinolophidae > Rhinolophus > Rhinolophus sinicus. The sequence goes on from NC_133758.1 coordinate 97,084,556, forward strand.
GAAACTAGGGGTAAACAAGGTTAAATAAGTTGTACCAGCTTTCAAAGCATTATGTGATATACTTTTGATTCAAACCCACTTCTGTCAAATTTCAAAGTTTGTGCTTATGTGCATTGTGTTCATCAAAAGAAAGTTGTGGCCTTAAAATATCCATAGAATATTATTTCAAAGCTTGTTCAGAAACTTCCATCAGTAGTACATCTTTCCAGGTTTTTTTTTTTTTTTTTTTTTGCGGAGACTGTATCCCGCTGGTACATGATAAATCCATGCCTACATTTCTGAGAATCTCAGTAAAGATAAAGAATACTCATTTTGCCACATCATTTCTACTTGAATATAATAATCATATAATCATTTACAAATAACCTCAGCCCCTAAGAATTTTGTCTGAAATCCTTCACTAGGTGTAAATCAGCTTCACTATTTATGAGCTGATTGAGCTTGGGAAGTTATTTAACTTCTCTATTCTCTAGTGTCCTCATCACTGTGAAGGAAATACTACGAGGATATTAATACATCCTAAAATTATTACAAGAAGTTTAGTAGTTATGTAAAGAAATCAACACAATGTTTCGAACATATTTTTTCATGTACAAGTAAGAAATACAGTATACATATAAATATTACTACTAGTTATTATAGTTACTACTTTATCCAGAACTGATAATCCAGTTACTTCATTGTTCTCCTTGACACCATTTCTAGTTTCTCCAAAATTTCACTAAATTATTGGATTAAATATAGTCAACATTTTACTAAACTATGGGACTAAACATAATCAATCAGTTCAAGATCTTACTGGTAACAGATATAGCTTGTAGTTTTACTAGGTTTTGAAGAAGTCACAAAATTATCTGCAGTAAAATAATTGTATAATCACATCTATCCATCAGTCCATCCATCCATCCATCCATCCATCCATCCATCCATCCATCCATCCATCCAAACACATTTATATGATGTTGTTGCCTTTTATTGTTCACCAAATGTTTGATTTATTTCAATATTCTCATAGATATTTTTCTCCCTTTTGAAGACTAGATATCATAAAAATCTATTTATAATAGCTGCTTTGAGGTTATCTATGTTTGTGGGTTGCAGGTGAAAATCTCCTTCATAGAGCCCTAAGAAGAAGATTGTAAAATTTGGCCTTTGAGGAAGCTAGACCATACCAGGCTTTTGTATAACTTATCATCCACAGAGCATGTTAAGGTGCTTTTGATCTTTGAAGGCAATGTCTTTCAAAGTAATGTGTTGCTTATATGTGACCATTGGTCCTTTTTAGGAATCTTTGTATCATGCTGATTTCAATGAATGAATGAATTTTTAAGATGGTACGCTGATGAGAGACTCTAGATCCTCCTGAAATCCAGTTGGGAGGGTCAAATGAGAGAAAGTATGTGAATGGTGCTTTGAAAACAACAAAGAACTAAACAACCATAAAATATTTTATTATGATAATTTCTATAATATTTGTCATACCTACTCTTGAGTTCACTAAATATTGAAAGTTCTTTGACTTGTGCAAAATTAAAGGTAGAATTCTACCAAATCTTAGCCATAAAGAGTGTTTTAAAATACATTCATACTATTCTTTGCATTTCCTTATATTCCTTATACTTCTTTACAGAATGCATTTTAAGCACAGAACTAAAAATTTGGTGTCACAAAGAAAGTTTTGGTAATTTATAAGCTTTGGTTTCTAGAAACTTGAAGAAGTTTTTCCATCTTTCTGGTATTTTATTCCTGTCAGTTTGCATTGCTTCTTTCCTTTCCTTCTCCTTCTCCGCCAGGTTTGGTTTTGAGCTTTGGATTCAAAGAAACCCCAAAGTCAAAACAAAATGGTCAGAACTGCTGACTCTTGTTTTGTAACCATTTTTAGTCCAGCACTCACAGGAAGAGAGGGCACTGACCAGAAATTGGGCCTAACTTCACCCAAAATGTTGGCAAAGTTCAGGAACCTTGGCATGAACTTGGGCCAAGATACAGATACATACCAAAACTTCAACGCTTTTGTAATACATTTAAATATAATGTAATGATATATCACCCTATAAAAAGTAGATTTTGTACTTCAAGTTCAATATTAATCTGCCAGCTAATATTGATAAAAATAAATAATAATCAAATTTATATTTTGTATTAAATAGAATCTCTTGGTTTTTAAAGTTGCAGGTACATTTTGGAATCTCATGTGTAAATGAACTTAAGTGTCTTCATTACCTTAGAAATTTTTTTGGAAGGTTTGTAATTACAAAAAACAAAGTCATGCTAAACTGTGCTTATCAAGTTTCAACTCACAATTTTTATAACCATGTTATAAATCTTCCACAATAGTGTTTTTATAATGGAAATGCTGACACATGCAATAATAAACACCAATCCAAGGGGCTTAATTTTATGTTCAAGCAAGAATTATGCATACTAGCATAATATTTGTTTCAGTTTCCAGTGCTAATTTTTCCAAAATCTGCTTTCACATTAGGCAACTGTAAAAGATGGTCAGCCTGAATGGCTGCCTGTTGATGTCAAAGGCTTTTGATTATTTTTACTTTCCTTGGAAAGCCTGATTGTGTCTTTCAAACATGATTTCATTTAGATTTTTTTTTTTTTGGTTTACATGTCTGAATACTAATAGTAACCTGATAGTTATGGAGAACTTAGTTTGAGACCAAAAGGCAGTTTTCAGTCAGTAAAGAGTGTATAAATAAATTGACTCTGAGCAACGACTAAAATGGTAGATTCCAAATGTCCAACTAACTTTAAGATTTCAAAAACTAATTATTAAAATTTTCCAGAAGTAATTGACACCATTAAGATTTTTTTAAACTAGTGGAAGATATTGAAAAATCAATGTGTACTTATATTTCTATCAGTGTTGGTTTAGAAACCAATAAAGAAAACAATTTCAACATCAGGTGTATTATATACTAAAAACATTTGTATTAAAAACTATACTGAATTTATGGATTGAACATGGGAAAAATTAAAACTATCATGTTGCTTAGAAAAGTTGAATGCCAAGATACGGAGATACAGTGGATTTATGTTCAAAATGCAGATCATTTTGTCTCTAGGAATAGTTTGGTGTAAGGAAAAAGTCAATCAGTTTTTCCCTGTTTCTGATCCTTATTTGGCTTCAAATTATTCTATTAACATAATGATTTTAAAAATGCCTTAAGAGACTTTACATTTTAGAGCAGCTTCTAAACATAATAAATATACAGAGAACAAACCATTTATAAGCTGTAATAGTTTTAAGAATTGTTAGAACATAATTCTACTAATAGGAAAATAGCTTTTTATTTGGAGGATTTTTTAGGTATTTACTATGCGGAAGAGGTATTCACTGTAGGATACTATGTGCTTCCTAAGAATCTAATAGAATGGTTCAGAATATAAGGGAGAGGGTTAAGGATGATGGATGGTTGTATTTACTCTTCAGAACCCAATGATTTTGAGGTCCTCTGTCTACATAGCTTTTTTTTTTTTAATTTTTGGTTTTCAAAATTGGTTCTTTGAACAATATATTAATGATTTCTAGAGCTGAACCATTTTTTAAAACTTATTTAACACTTGCAGAATTTTAAAAAAATGATGTTTTGTTCTCAGGAGGACTTTTAAGTGGGAGGAGTAAGGACATTTCTGTAAGATCTTTCAGTTTTGAACCCACTTACACTATATGTAAAATGTCAACATATTTTTTAATTGAGTAAATGAATAACTGGATAAACGTGAGGGATTGATGGAACCAGTAGCATTCCATAAGTTGGGGAGCAGAATACTCTTTGATGATGAGATGAGAAACAGTTATTTTCCTTTAACATATTGACATGAGTAATGTTAAATTTGTCTTTAAAAATACAAATATGCTAATCTTAGTATCTAAAAAGTTGTCTAGAAAATAAAATGAGTAATTTTACTTGATAAAACTGGTATACAGGTCATTGTCCAAATTTCAGTTTATTTAATAGAAGTGCTAGAGAATTAAAAAAAAAAAAAACATTCCCTGATTTTCTTGTTTGATTTTAGCTGGTTGCATTTTTGTTTGTTTGTTTTTACCTGTTTATCCCAATGTTCTCATGGTGAGGTAGAAAAAATCCTAGTGAAAAGGTACAGTCAAAATAAGAAATCATCTTTGGGAAGATGGTCATTTCAGAACTAATTCAGTTCCTATAGACAGGAGAATTAGGAAAAATGTTAAATGAAGGCACTTGAGAGATAGACACCTCCTTGCAATGCTGATGAGAGGGAGCGTGAACTGGCAGAACCTACCTGGGAGGCAACCTGGCTCTCTGTTGCCACAAACTTAAATGTTTATTTAATGCAGAAATTTCATTTCTATTAACCTAATATTAGGAAATTATCATAGGCAGAGAAGACATTTATAAGAATGGTCTTTGCATCATCATTTATTTTTTTTAAAAAAGGAACTATCTTAGCTATGCACTTTTAAAGGATTGGAATTAACTCGTGAAACATCAATATGACAATAAAATACAGCAATAAAAACTACGTTTGAATAATCTTCAAAGTCAAAGTGCTCATTCTATAAGGCTGAGTGGAAAATGACCAGTATCCAAAAGTGTCCCAAATTTGTTAACATATTGAATTTATATCTGTATATATAAAAAAGAGTAGAAAGGAAATAGATAAAAATGCTGTGGGGTAACGGGGAGTGATTTAAATTTTGTATTTTTAAGTTTTGTTTTCCAAGTTTTCTAGGATGAGTATAACATTACTATAATGAATTATATTTCTGAAAGCATGATAGGGAGAATGAGTGTGTGTGTGTGTGTGTGTGTGTGTGTGTGTGTGTGCGCGCACGCGTGCTCGAAAATAAGGTCTTGGAAAAATGAGATTTATCCTTTAAGATAATTTACAGTTAGGTGGGCATTCTTCACTCCTCTTCCTCCCCTCACTTCCTACTCCTATCTGAGTACCCCAGGTCAGGGGTTAGCAGGTCCCTCAGAAGGAAGAACGGTGGGATGGCAGAGGGTCCAAACTAGAGGCATCCCCTCCATACGCTCCCGCTTTAACCTCGTCTCCCCTGCACACATTTTTGCAAAGCGGAGGAATGCATCTCCTCCTTCGAAGTTTTGCCGTGACTTTCCCTAGATGCGACTAGAATGAAAGGTATCTTTCCTACCTTCAGCTAAAAATTTAAAAGTGCGCGCTCAGGAGGCACTGAGCCTAGGAAAACCCCGCCCTTTCCCCGGGAAGGAGACAGGGGAAAGCACCCAGTGGCAGGAAAGGCTCGCGTGCGCCCAAGACCCTGGGAGCGCCCCTGGTGCTTTGGCCGGAGCTGCCCCCCATCCACCTCCACGTTCGTAGGGCTCCTGGAGGGACCCGAACAGGGTTGCTAGTTCTGCGCTTAAGAGCGGAGGGGAGGGGCGGGGAAGAGAGAATGATGTGTGTTCGCAGAGGTCCGAGTCCCCTCGATTCCCCTTCCTTTCGCATTTTTTTTTCCTTCCATCTCTCGACAAGCCTAAAATAACAGGACGAGAGAAGAAGCATCGTGGCCTCTCCAGGGACCCGCTCCCAGCACCCCTCCAACCTGAGCAGCGTGCCTGCCAGGGAAGGCTCAGCACAGACTCCAGAGGCTCAAAAACAATTTATATTAAAGAAAAAAAAAGTGAAGCAGAGAGTAGACTCTATATTAGCCCCCGAAGTCTGCCGTTTGCAGAGAGGATTGACTTTCCACTCTCCCGGTGGGAAGAAATTGCGTCTGAGCACACCTGGATGAAGTCAACTCATTCTAACAGGTTCCAACTTGCCCCGCGCGTCTGCCCTGTCCCCACGCTCTATTTAGGGCGATCGCATATAAATTAACTCTCCGAGGGCTATGGGGATTTTTACAACCCCGCAACAAGCTGCACAAAGCCAGACGTTAGGTCTTGGAGCATCCCTCCTGGCCTTTCAGCCACACCCACTGTGGATCCGGAACCACCCCGAGCCCGCACGGAGCCCAGGCATGCGGGGGCTGACACGTCCGTCCTAGCCGGGTTCAGACGGTTTCCTTTTTCTTGCAACTCTCTAAGAGCTCGGTCATGAAGGAAATGTAGACGATGGCCAGGCGTAGGGTCTCAATCCTGGACAGCCTCTTCTCGTACGCAAAAGTGGGCACCTTCCTCCGCAGCTGGTCGAAGGCCTCGTTGAGGTTGAACATCCGCTTCCTCTCGCGGATGTTGGCGGCCTGGCGCTGGGCATAGGTGATCACCCTTTTCCTCTTGGGGCGGCCCAGCAGGGAGGCGCCTCTCTCATGCCCCTCTTCCTCGTCCCCCCCTTCGTCTACTTCGCCCTCCTGTTCTGGATCCTCCTCCTCAAAGCGCGCCAGCCTCCTGGGTCTTCCCTCTTGGAGCACAAGGCCTCCGTCTCCAAAGGGGACCCGGGGCGCGAAGTCGCAGAGGAGAGGGTGCCCCGGGGAGGCGAAGGACAGGTCTGCGACAAAGTCCAGCACGGTGGCGTCCACGCAGCTCTCCGGATAGGCTGCCATCGCGTCCTCTTGGCCCTGCGTCTCATCGGTTTCTCGCAGGGAGGGGTGAGACTGAAGAAAGCTTCCTAACAGCTCTGAATCTGATGCGACACCATCACCGAAGGGCCAGGGGACATTAATATTTACAACCAAACTGATAACAGGATTAGTCGCACCGTTAGGGAAGGCTATGAATGACGACGTCCTTCCTCTTGAAACTGATGGAAGGAGACAAGCTCGAGCACGCATGGAAGACTCACAGGGACAGGCCTCCAATTTTGAGATCCATTTCGCTGCGCCACCTGGGACAGTTCCTTCTTGGCAACAACCCCCAGCTCTTACCTGCTGTGCTTTTTGTCTCTCCTTATCCCCGCGGCCAACTAATATTCTTCAGGCTTCTTATCGCATGTAGTTCTTTGATTTAGCTTTCTTTGGCTTTGCAAAGCGAGGATGTTTTCCACCACTCTGGCTTCTCCTTGGCTTCGGGGTAGGAGTCCTGAGTCTTGCCACCCGACACTGCCAATGAGTACGGAACAAGTGCATGTGCTTTTAATGATGTCCTGAAGAGGGGCCCAGTCTGCCAGGGGTCGAGGGGAGCTGTTTGTCTGGTATCCCAGTGCAGCGGCTACTGAAAGGCAAGATCTTCCATTAGCTTAAGTAAGCACGGTAGGGGGGGCCGAGAGCGCATTCCCCAGAGTCGCTCTTGGAACCGGCTTTCTCCTTCCAGGGCATCGTAAACATCTCTCCTGCCAAATTACAAACCCTGACTTCTAAAGTGTGTTTTGTTATAACCAGCCTAACAATTCAGACACTTGACTTTCTTTTCCCTACTCTCATCTCCAACTCATGTAAAGTAGAGGATTTTACTTCGAGGGCAAAAGATATGATGGCAATAAAATGAAACGGGAAGGTTCAGCATATTTTCTCCGAGCTTGCTTTAGTGTATAATCCCAGAATTGGGAGTGGAGGGCAAAGCAAACCCTCTCCACCCACAAACAAAACAACTTCACTCTCCTTTCAAAAATGAGATTTACCTTTTGGTAAATCAATGGGTCAGCCCACCCTCCGTTGAGAAATCTTTCGAATTTTAAATTGCTGATCAGTATTTGTGAACAACGAAAAATCCTTCACACTTCCACCTGGCTGATTTTCCTCATTGATCTGTACCGCCCTACAGGACCTAAGAGCAGAAACTATACTTTACTGTATTCTATCGAAGGGAGATTTTTGGTTATCCTTTGATCATTTTTTTAAGATGAAAAAGAAAATTTAAATTTGGTAAAATTAAAATGATATTTTACCGATTTCACATTATCTCTGAGATTTTAACAAAGAAGTCTTCATTTTTCCTTCTTGGATTGCCAGAAGCAATCTTTATTTAGTTATTCAGTGTAGGGAATTTTAAGAAGACACGGTCAGGAAGAACAATTTGTTAGAAAATAACTTTAAAGATGTATTACAAGAAATAGCCAAAAAAGAAAAATGAGCAGAGACATCTTGATTCTAGGGAGAATTACATTATACGTCAATCCCTCTTAAAGAGGTAAATTGTGACTAGGACGGTTCATCTGGTACATTGGACAGCTCCCAGAAACCGCCTGCTTCTAACAGGTAAGCACAGCGCCCTTTCTTCTTCCTAGATTCCCAGTGTGTACATCCAGGTGCCATTAAAGCAGTACCACCTAGAATTCTTCTTTTTCTTCCTTTCTTTTTTTTTTAACCCAGTTGTGGCTGAGCTCCCTTGCTCTTTTGTCCTTCAACTGATTTTCTTTTTTCTTGCTTGTGTTTACTCTTCACTCTCTAACTTGCGTTGTGATCACTAAGGTAGAGAAGAATTCAAATTTACTTCCTGAAACATGTTAATGAGAATGAGGTCTTTGATTATGTTGATCTATTTGGTTTTTACTAATCTTCTTTCAACGAGAGACTGAAAAATACTAATGAACTGGGATTCCAACAGTGACTAAGGAATAAGTAAATGAGAGAATTTTTGTTTTGACAAGCAGTAATGTGCTTTCTAACTCTCATATAACTTAATGTGTCTTTGCATATTTGGACAAATTTTATTGTTGATTTTTAGTTGTTAGATATTTCTCATGTCTTACTTTTTGCCTTTAAATGCATACATAAATGGATTAAATACCTCATCTGTTTCACACAAATTATATTAGGACACAAGGAAAACATGATAAAAACTAAATTTAAGATTTTAATAAATAGGTGTCAGAAGGTATCATGAGACTCTAAAGAAACACTTCTTGGACTAAAATTCTTTATGATTTTACCCAAGGTAATGAATATTTCAACAAACATACCACAAACGAAACTGTAGCAAAATTAATGAAACCAACACACATGATTGGGTTCAAATATTAATATTAAAATATTGGGAGGTTTATAAAAAGTGTCTAAATAGGTATGCTTGTAGCAATAATTTTAAAATACTTTCTCTTCAATTTATCATAAAATCCCAAGATAAACACTTCTGTTTATACCACAATAATTTCAGTTTATCTTACAAGGTTTTAATCATGGTGACATAATTAGAGCAAAAATGTTAAAATCTAGGTTATAATGTTTGACTCTATTTTTTGTTTATAATTAATTATAGAACATAAATAAGTGAAGTTGTTTTCCTCTGCTTATTTTAAAACATTCACTTTATTTGGAAAATGTTTTTGTGGATACTTGGTTCCACAGTAAAGATAAGTAAATGTAGTAAATGTCTAAAGTATTAAGTGATTTAACACAGTGCATCCCATTGGAAGGAGCTATTATTTTCATTTCTAGATTTGAAAGTTGAAAGAGAAACATTTTTAAAAAAAAGCAACTGAAGATTAAAGGAGGTAGATTCCTACTTGTCTCCTTTCAGTTCTAGGCCTATAATTTTTAATTATTCACTTTTGGAGGCTTTTGTAGAGAGTTTGATAAACTCCACAAATTTTGCTCAAGATGTTTTAGGAATGGTCATGAAATGACAGCTTTGCTTAGTTTTTTACCTTCTTTAACTCTATTGTTCATTCTAATTAAACATTAAACATTTTGTGTGTACTATTTTCTTTTATTCAGATTCAAAACAGAAAATTCAACTGACCATGAATAACTTGAGCAATAATTCTTAAGGGGGCTACCAGGTGGGGTTAAGAGTGGTAAGGAGAGATAAGTAGATTTAAAAAGTATCCAGGGAGTAAAGCAAATATCCAATTCACCCAGATTTGTTAAACCCTTCTTCCCCTCAGTTTTTCATGCCCCTATCTTTATTCTTCCAGAATCATTAAGCAATTTTAGGGAAATGATAAATAGGACAGAAGTAGATGTTTGTCATGTTTGTAGGGAGAAAGGTCTAAGAAATACTCCCTTAGCTAACATAAAGACAAGGGCTTGCTCGTACTCAATTTTAAATTATATATGGTTTATGGACGTGGCTGATTTTAGAATTACAAGAATCTATATGCATCTACTTTATTTTTCTGTTATAGGTAAACTTTTTTTGAAGTTGAATACATATATTTAAAAATTAATAAATTGTATCTGTGCAACTTAATGAATTTTCATAAAATAAACATACTCCAAACATATTGCCCAAATCAAGAAATAGAGTGCTTTATTGAAGTTGAAGATAATTTAAAAATAGGTAAATCTTAAGTGTATAGCTTGAGTGTATTTCACCCTCCCCTACAACCTCGTATCCATATCCAGTCACTAGCCACTCTCCAAAGTACCACTCTCTGAGGTATTAGTCCTGACTTGTAAGATTAACTTAGCCATTTTTTGAGCATATATAAAAAATAAACTATATTCTGTGTACTTTTTTGTGTCTTTCACTCAACACATTTTATGCTGTGCATGCATATTATTCTCATTGCTGAATAGCATTTCCCTGTGTGAATATACCTTCTACTGTTGATGGGCATTTGAGTAGTTTTCGATTTTTAGCTTCTACAAATTGCAGTTCTGTGGATATTGTGCATATCTTTGGTGGGAACATTTCTGCATTCTTATTCAGTATACACCTAGAAATGGAAGAGGCTATGTATGTGTTCAGGTTTAGTAGTTACTGATAAATGATTTTCCAAAATGGTTGTAACAATTTATACTGTCGCCAGAGTTGTATTAGAATTCTAGTTTCTTCATATACTTGTCAAGAGTTGGCATTTTCAAACCACTCTGAAGATATGCATTGTGGTTTTGATTTGCATTTCCCTGATGACAAATGATCTGCTCTTTAAAATATTAGTGTTAGCAGGCTCTAGGTGAATTACATGTAGTGAGGAATAAGTAAGGAAGAAGCAAGATTCCTGGACAGAGCGGGCTTCTGCTTTGTACGGTGCTTCTCATTGTCAAAATCCATTCATTCAGTAAAGAAGGCATCTGCTTCAAAAGGCTTATTCTTTTCCACCTACACCACCTTCCTTCTGCAGCAGAGAGTTATGGCAGAAACTGCTCATTGCTCTCCAGTATGTACTGATTCTTTTTCCGTTTAGTAATAGACCCACCCACACATACTTTAGCTGGACACATTTCTGCCCCACTACATTCACGCCAATGGGATAAATGAGATGTGAAATGTGCAAGTTCAAATCAGTCATTTGAAAATGAAATCATTTGTCTTTCACTTGGTCTTCACCCCTCTTCCCACAGCCTGGAATGTGGGTACTTGGTGGTCTGCTAGCAATGACCATGTAAACAAGAACATCACCTTATGGCATGGGTGGGAAAACTTTTTTTGTAAAAAGGACCAGATAGTAGGTACTTTAGGATTTGCAGGCTATATGATCTCTGTCACAACTACTCAACTCTACCACTGTGATGTGAATACAGCCATGAATAATACATAAATAATGCATGTAGCTGAGTTCCAATAGAATTTTATTTACAAAAGTAGGTGGCAGGCTGAATGTGGCTCTCAGGCTGTAGTTTGCTGACTCCTGACCTAGTGGATGACAGAACAACAGGAAACGACTTGAAGTGATCTAATGGAGTAGAGCTGTGCCTCAAATACAGGTTAATATGGGAGAAAGGTTATGTTGGATCTCTTTATTACAGCGGTGTGTTTTCTGCTGGCACCAAAAAAACTAGATGATGATTTGAAAGATTAAATGGATAGATATGCTACTTTATATCTATTTTAAAGTATCACTTGTAAATACTGCTTAAAATTAGTTATTAAATTTTTTGCCTCAGGTTTTTCCTTTTCACATGAAATGTTTTTCCTCTTAATATGAGAGTTAGCCTTGAGATAAATCTATTTTCCAAATTTTTGATTATATATATCCTTACATTAGTTGTTCTTTGAACCCTCTCCAAATTCTTCACTTCTTTTTGAAAAAAGAGAAACAAACATACGGAAAATTAGAGAGGTGTGAAGCAGAAAATATCCCTCAGGATGTTATAAACTACTACCCCCAAATAATTTCCTTTTTTTCCTCATTTCCTCTACTATATTTTTGCACATTATTTTTAATAGTGACTTTCCTTTGAAATAAATGTTATAGCTTTAACAGTCATCCCTAAGTCCGTAAGTTCTTTGTATATTTGGAGGTTAAACACTATATGTGTGATTTTACAATTTAATAATTTTTTCAAAAGTTTTTGCCATTACACTCTTCATTTGTGATACGGGGAAAATATTAATATTAAGTTGAAGCCTAGTAACTGCCAAAAATCAAAATATTTTTAACCTAAAAAAAGTGAGCATTTAATTTTTCAACTGAATATATGCAAAGACACTACTACTTAATAAGAAAATGGAATTAAGTATATTAAAATTAATATTATACATGCATGTACTACTTGCAGCTGTACAAATTATAATGTTATTCTGTTGTACACTAAATTTATTTTACACTAAATTAAAAAACAAACAAACATTTTTTTCAGCAAGTTTTTATTGAATGCTTATGACATGCCTGATCCTTGTGGCATTGATTTAGGAGTTTGGTATATACATCAGCGAACAAGATGGGAAACAAAGAAATTCTTTATTGTGTTGAGGGTGGTAAATGCTATGGAAAAAAATTGCTTAGTATAAGTGGGATCATGAGCACTGAAATTGGATGAAGGTTGCTGTTTTTAATAGGGTTACATGTAAAAGTCTGCTTGCAAGGTGATATTTGAATAAATACGTGAAGGTAGTAGGGAGGCAATGAAATGCATATCAAGTGAGAGTGTTCCAGACAGAGAGAACTGACACTTCAGAGAAGATAAGGTGAAAGGAAGCTTGGGATATTGGGGGGACATTACAGAGGCCGCTAGACAGACAGCATTGAAGCGAGGGAGAATACTAGGAGATGAGGTCAGTGTGGCAGTGGGGGACATGGTTGTATCAGGTAGGGCCTTTGCAACCATTTAGGGTCATTGGCTTTTATGTTGAGTAAGACGGAGAGCCACTGGAGCCTTTTAAAGATTTACTTACTGATTAAAATAAGATTCCCTGTGGCTAATGTGTTGAGAGTAAATTCTACAGGGAATGAAAAGGAGATGAGGAGAACTGACCAGAGACTCTTACAGCCACCTAGGTTAGCAGCAGTTGCTGTGATATACAGTGGTTATATTGGGGATATATTCTGAAGAGAATTCAGCAAGATTTGCTGATTGTATAGGGTGGGGGAAGAAATGAGTCAAGTGTGATCCCATTTGTTCTTAACCAACTGGAAAGAAAGTTTTGTGATCAACTGAAATGAGAAGGACCCTAAGAAGAGCAGATCTGGGGGAGTGTGAATAGCAGGAGATAAGCTTTGCATATCTTAAGTTTAATATATTTATTAGACAGTCACATGGAGACAATGACTAAGTTTCTATCTCAGGTTTGAAGTCATCTCCGTGTCTTACACGGCACTGTTTTCCATGATACATTATTTTCCTACCCCAGTACCTATGAGAGCTCATCTCTTACTATTTTCCTCCTCCTTTACTTTAGCTATGCTGGTCTCTTTGCTGCTCCTCAAACATGCAGCTACATTACCTGCTTCGGGGCCTTTGCATTTCTGTTGCTTCTGACTGCAATACGCTTCTATTAGATATCCACATAGCTCACTCCGTCTTTTCTCTTAGGTCCCCATAAGCCAGCTTATCAGAGAAGCACTCCCTGAGTGCCCTGTGTAAACTAGTACTCCATCTGCCCTGTCTTGCACTCCCTAACCCTCTGACCTTGCTTTATCACCCCACAGTACAAAGCATCTTACATAGTACATATTTACTTCTTCACTTGTTTACTTTCAGTTTCCCTCATTAGAATATGAACTCTGAGTGGTAACCATGGACAGCTGCAAGGATTACAAAGCTCCCACTGCAGTGCCTTAGGGACCCACTGCAGCATTCAAGCCCAGAACCATACTCCTTTTGGTCAGTCAGCCTCAGCACAAATGAAATAGTAGGGCTTGACCACTTCTACCCAATATGGGACTTATCAATAGATAATATTTGCTTCATAACTCCCTATTGTTTTTGCTGAGCTGTTTTTCAGCTCTGTATCACAGTTCAAGGATCTTCCTGTGCAGTCCTTATTCTCTCTCTCTTTCTCTGTCTCTCTCTCTTCTCTCAAGATGTCAGATTAGTATGATGTTTTTCCCCTTTATCTTTCACGGGAGTTACCATTCCCCCTCCCCCAAAAGCAAAAACAACAACATGAAAGAAAAAAACAAACTACCCTCTCCCACTTCTAACCTGATATCAGCATCTCCTTTATGGAGGATCTGAACTGATTTAGTTGGTATTAAGAGTGTTCTGAACAAGTAGTAAGTTCAATTGGAATTTGGGGAGTGGGTCACTTGCCATCCTGGGTGATATGTGGGACACAGATAGTTCTTTTCACAAACTGGTGGTCCATTTGCTAGAAATTTTCACTGCTGGTGATTAGGGAGGATGCTCCAGTTGGTATTATGCTCAATGGTGTAGTGATGTAGGCTTTTGAAAAGTATGGATGATGCAGTGCATGTAAAGACAATGAAATTGACTGGCTGTTAATAAGTTGCCATGATGTTGTAGTGAAGAAAGATTATTCAAAAAATATCAAGCAGTTTACAAATGATTTAAAATGAAGTGTGACGGGAAGAAGTTCTTAACTCCATCAGTGGGAGAGCAGAAAACAGTGGAAACCACATTTAGGACTCAATAGTTGGAGTTGTTGAGCTTCAAAGACAGCAAAGATCTTGTTGTATTACAAGGTTTGGTGCCACGCGGTCACTTTGGAGTCCTCAGGGATGGGCAGATAGGAGGAAAATGTGTGGGCTCAAGTGATCCACTTTGGCGCCTCTTGGCACTTCCTCGTCTAATCATGAGTGAGGAGGATGTGGCTACCAGACTACAACTCCTGGAACGGGGGTTTGAGTTACATCATCAGATAAACCTCCAAGACCAGCAGAGCTGATGACTGAGGGAGGGAGGGAGTTAGAATGGGGAGTGGAAAAGGAAGACAAGGAGCACCAGTTGCAACCACAGAAGAACTACAGTGATAAGGCTATATAGTTGGTTCCGCTAATCTCTCTCTCCCAAATTTCTGCTCAAGAAGAGACCAAGTGGCACCCTAGAGGACCCTCCACTCAACACGTGTATGGAGAGGTGAATCCAAGTGGTATAAAGAGTGAACTGAGGCATCACGGGGTTGCAGCACTCAGATCTCCCTTCTAGAAAGAACTTACTCCCCTTGAGGAGTGCAGTTAGCTGTCTCCCTTTGCACTGCAACTCCCCATTGTGTTGGCTGAAACACTGTTGCCTCCACATCACAGTCTAATGCTCTCTCTCTTTGCCCTGTTTTGCTTCCTCATCTCTTTCCCTTCACAGGTCTCATATCTGTATTGCAGTTGGAACGCTTTCTAGCCCAGTTCTGCTTCCACCCTCTGTATCTTTCAGAGGCATCACACCACACTCCTCCACCCCACACACAGACATTAACTTCTTTCATCCCTAACTGGGACTCAGCATCTGCTTCCTGGAGGAACCAAATGGACCTACTCCATGAGGGCAGGATTTTGTCTTTTTGATTCTCACCTGAATCCTCAGTGCCTTGAACAGTATCTTCCAAATTGTAGTCATGAAATAAGTAGATTTTTACAGCTGTAAATTGAATTATGCATGATAATTATCTCCCTTCATATTAAACTGTGAACTCCTTCAGGACTGGAATAATAATAGTAATAACAATAACAAAAATGTTATTGAACACTTATATGTGTTAAGTGCTATGCATGCATTATTTCATTTAATATCACAACATTATGCAGAAGATTCTCTCATTTTCCTCTTTTCCAAATGAGTCTCAAAATGGTCGACTTCACAAAGTATTAGTGCTCGCATCAGGATTCAAACATAGGTTAGAGCCCAGGGGTTTGATTACCAAGTTATAAGGCTTCCTGCTAACTCAGGTCTTAATCTTTTTGATATCAGCCCTTAGCAGAGAGTCTAACACAACATTTTCTCAATAGTTTTCAAAGTCTCTCTATGAAATTTACACCTTCACTGTTATTTGCATTTTGTTTGGAAGCTTTTTATTACTTTTTTCTTCAATGAAGAATATTGTAGTGGGTTCACTAGGTATTTTCATTAAATACGTTTCTTTAAGTAAGGCAACCAAGGGTATCATTTAGATTTATTTCTGTCCTATATTATCTCTTCTAAATTTAAGTGATTTGCTTAAGCTTAAAAATGCTGGCTGTATCAGAACTAACGACTTTGAAGTGAAAGGCTCCCTAACCATTTTCCTGTTTCTTGACTCACCAGCCTTCCTTGGGCAGGGTTTCCTGGTTATCCAGCCATGGTCTTTAACCTCTTTGTGGCTTCTTACAGCTATCATTTGAGGATTACAGAATCTTCATATTGGTTAGTATCATGGATGGTGAAAACCATCATCATGGTGGAAGCCATTACTGTCATTATCTCTGTGGGTCCTAAAAGATGATGACCCTCCAAAGGACTGCCTCCAGTGTTGCTGTACTCCAACAGAAAATTCTAATTTTTAAAACAAGTTTCCTCTCATCCCATCCAAATGGCATTAATGGCATATCCATCATCTTATTTGGCGAGATAGTTTTGTTATACACTTTTAAAATCTTCTTCCTAGACCTCTTTTAATACATTCCCTTGGTATTTCACATAGTTCTCAAATCCAAACTTGAGCCCATCCTGCTCTGTCTTTTAGAGCCACAGTGGCTCATCCACACAACATTAACTGAAAGCACCTTTAAGAGTAACTTCCCACACTCACCAGTGGCCAGATTAATAGAATGGTTCTCAAGTCTCCTTACATTTTATCCTATGAATGTATGCAGTCTTAGTTTATCTCACTATTTCTCCAGGCTTCAAAGCTTAGTCTGTGTTACTCCTACCTGGATTTATGATTATATACCATGGATTGGATCTGTTGTTCTTCTCCATGGTCAGTTGACTTTGAAGTGGCTCTTGGGACCATTATCTCCAGACTGGTTATCTTGAGGCAGAATCCACTAGGAAGTGTATGATAAGTTTCTTTCAGTTCATTACAAGGTAGAGTGATAAAACGGTAAACACAATGAAGATAGCAGAGAAGAGTAGATAGTATACTTCAATTTTTAAGATTCTAGAGAAAATAAAAAAGTGAAATGGTTTTTAAAGTTCCTGACAATTTATCTGTATTTTATAGGTAAAAGAAAACTTGCAAGATTTCTTTTGTTCTAATTCCAGCTCACAGGCTGGTAACTTTGAGCTTGTGTAGAGATCAGGTTTGAACTCAGCATCCTATGGCAATCAAAAAATGCATAGGGAAAGTGTGAGCTGGTCCAGTGCTGCCTTTGGAATTAATAAAGTAAACAACATTGAAAGCAATATTATTATATAATAATGTAATATTAGCATTATCTATTTGCTTACTCTCATCTGAGGAGAAACACCCCTAACCTATACAATGTTATAATGGAGTAGTCCTCTGGGGCCTTAGACTTTTCCAGGGGTCCATATTGTACCTTTCTCCTTCCTTATTTCGCTCTCCTCTTCTTGCTATACTTTTATTCATTGACTCTCAGATCTCATAGTAATCTCCCTTACCACTGGGCTGTGGGCTCTTCATGACTGGTGCTATAATATTAAAATTAAGAAGGGTCACCTGGAGGTAGCTGCCCCATGGCTGTTCACCCTCCAGCAGCTCAGCAGACCCGTGCATGCCCTTTTGACCGCTGATAACTTAGTGCACCCTGTACCCACAGGAAGAGCTCCTCATCCACCAGGAGAGCGCTGCTACGGCCGGACAGGTAGGCCAGGTCTAGGGAGTCGGGCACGTCTTGCAGGCCGCAGACCCACCGGGCTGACAGCCAGCTGACTTGGATAGGCCCCCAGTGGCCATCTTGAGGACTGAGGATGGAGGAGCCCTACTTCCCTTGTCACTGGGCTTGCTCTGGGGTGCTGAGTGGCTGAATGGCCCAGTCCCCACAGGCCTGCCCTTGGTTTTGGCAGCGGTCACCAGAGTGCCTTTGGGGGTTGTGCTGCCAGGGTTGAGGCAGGCCAGGGACTTCCTGGTATGGCTGAGGCCTTATTAACCAGGCCAGCTCTGGAGGTGAGGGGGCAGCATCTGGGGTCCACCATGCAGATGCTGGGTTGGGTGGGCAGCAAGGGGGTCTCCGTGAGGGACCCTAAGTCTTCTGCATCTTTGGCTGAGTTCACAGGACAGTGGGCGGCAGCACCAGGGTGTCTGAGGCAGACAGAGGGGCAGGGACTCACTGACCTACGTGGCCTGCATCTCCTGCCTGTTCCTGGGACCGAGCACTGCTGTCTTTGGGCCGCTGCGGACACAGGTACTGGTGCCATGGGCAGGGCCTTGCGGTGTTCAAACTCACAAGGCAACACTAGACACAGGTCTATGTTGCTCGCCCTCGCCAAGCACCACACCCAGTGGCAGAGAGCAACTTCAGGGAAGAGCTCAGGGGGAGGCCCAGGCCCATTTTGGGGGTGATGGTCAGTGGTGGCAGCACGTTTTGGAGGAGAGGTTACAGGGACTAACACCTCGGTGGAGTGTGGGGAGCCCACCTCAGCGGCACCTAGGGCGTGCTCACTGCAGGATACAATGCTATTAAGCACTTAGTGTGTATTAGGCATTGTCCATGTTTACCTCTTATCTGTCCCTTCTCCTCATCCATGATAAGCATCCATTCCATACCAAGTATTTCTCTTATGCCTGAGTCCAGACCAAGATATTTTCTTGCATTTAAATGCTCAGTTTTACTTTTCATCATGACTACCCAGAGGGAGCAATTCTTTTCTGATAGGATATGGCTATGGTTAATACTTGAGTCAAGCAGTGGATTAGTTATATTACCTCAGTAAAATATTGCCTTGGAATGTTCCAGTTCAGGGTTCTCTAAGGAGAGCAGGTTAATTTTGATGAATGTTGGCGTCACTGTGGGGCGAAGTTTCGCATTTACATCCGAAAATATGCCATCTTTAGGATCTTAATTTACTTAAAGTTATGACAAACTGTAAAGTTCGTAGTGTGCTACTACGGTTCTGAAAAAATCAACTGCGGTTTTTGTTTTGTTTGTTTGTGTGTTTGTTTTTGTAATAACAGTAATTACAAAGAAAACATTGGCCTTTAGGAAGAACACAAGGCCTCTCTCAAGTCCTCTTCTTATTTCATTCCCAAGGAGGAGAAGTAAGTTCTGGTGCAGATTCTAGGACATTTTATTGGCTCACAGTCCTAGTGGGTAGAGCTTGCTCAGGTGGAACTTCTGCTCACCTGGGAATTCTCTTCTCTTCCGTGCACTGTATGTAATTTATGAGAGTGCAGGAACCCTCCCATGTCAACCTGCCCCCGGATGTCACTTTTTTTTTTGACTCTCTGAGCTCTTTTTCTTCTGAAACCTGGGGTGTGTACTTTTAATTCCCCTCTGAGCTTTCAAAGATAATAATTAAAGCATCACATAAATTGAAAAGAAAATCCTTTCCATCCATTTTATCCATCTCGCAAGTGATAGAAGTCTGATGCATAAAAGCCTGGTTTCCACAATTGATACTGAGTGTTTTCGTATCTCCTTTATATTGCCAAAACATAATTAGTGCACAGATTAATGTTGTATGTTTTTGTATCAGGTGATCTCCTAAATGACTTCCAGGGATTCTTACATAGATACGGTGCACCATTTCTTAATGGGTTCTAGCCTCACCATCATCATCTTAACATCCCCCCCCACCACACACACACAGTTATGGAATTGTCATTTATGAATTTTAAGTCTATGGTAATGATAATTTCATTAAAGCTAAGCATTCATTTCATTGATGTGATGTAGCTTTTTTATTTTGAAAACAGTAATGACAATTTAGACTGAGGGAGAAAAATCAGTAGTAGTTTCTAAAACGCAATTTTTGAATCAAATGTCAAAACCAATCTCACACTGTAGGACACAGAATATATTTCCTTCATCACAGAGCTCAGTTTCCTAAGAATATCTTCCATAAAGGGAAGGAGAAGTGTACACGCATTACTGTGTTATTATTTTGACTCTATTGATAAATAATGATAATCATGAAGACGTTAATTGTTTTTATTTGACTATTAATAATTTTATTGCCATTAATCTACTAAATGCTTAAGCAGATTAGGATATAAATTAATAGATGAATAGGATTTTTGTAGTTAAGATGCTAAGTTTAAACAAAATTATATGGGTTGAAATAATGCTAAATATAGTCAGAAATTATTTGCATAATGCAGGAAATATTTTAAAATGCTATAATAAGGATATTAAAAATATATAAAACGTTTTGAGGACTAAACAATATTTTAGGTTTATAAGAGACAATTATCTACCAATAAGGCAGAATTGAGAAATCAGGTTTTTTTGAGTGACTGAATAAATTGTCAGCCTTTAAAACTAGATAGAGATTTCTGTTCTGATTTCAATTCCCATTTTCACAAATCCACCACAATTCTGTATTGCTTTGATTCAATATCTGCAATTATCTCTAAATGTCCTAGAAACTCATCTTCATATCTTTTTAAAGATATTTACTAAAATATATCTAATATACAATATTGTATTAGTTTCAGATGTACACCATAGTTATCCAACATTTATATACCTAAAGAAGTAATCACCATAAGTCCAGCAACCATCTAACACTGTACCACACTGTCACAATATTGTTGACTATATTCCCTATGCTGTACATTACAGTTGTTTGTTTTACTCATATATCTTTACAGATAAATATTTTCAGATTTTTCTGGGTAGATACCCAGAAGAAGAATTTCCTGGGTCATATAGTAATTCTATTCTTATTTTTTTGAGGAACCTCCATACTGTTTTCCATAGTGGCTGCATGAATTTACTTTCCCACCAGCAATCTATGAAGGTTCCATTTTCTCCACAGCCTCTCCAGCACTTGTTATGACTTGTCTTGTTGATAATAGCCATTCCGACAGGTGTGAGGTGGTATCTCATTGTGGTTTTGTTTTGCATTTCCTTAATAGCTAGTGAAGTTGAGCTGCTTTTTTTCATATATCTGTTGGCCGTTTATATGTCTTCTTGGGAGAAGTGTCTGTTCAGGTCCTCTGCCCATTTTTTAGTTGGATTGTTTGTTTTTTGTTGTTGAGCTGTATGAGTTCTTTATATATTTTGGGTATTAGCCCCTTATGGGAGGCATTGTTTGTAAATATTGTCTCCCATTTGGTTGGTTGCCTCTTTGTTTTATTGATGGTTTCTTTTGCTGTGAAGAAGTTTTTTAGTTTGTTATAGTCCCATTCATTTATTTTTGCTTCCTTTGCCTTGGAGGTCAATTCATAAAATCCCCTCCGAACCCAAGGTCCATAAGTTTAGTCCTATGCTTTCTTCTATGCAATTTATTGTTTCAGGTCTTATGTTTAGGTCTTTGATCTATTTTGAGTTAAACTTGACAAATAGCAGTCTAGTTTCATTCTTTTGCATGCGACTATACAATTTTCTCAGCACCAATTATTGAAGAGGCTTTCTTTTCTCCCTTGTATGCTTTTGGCTTCTTTGTCAAAAATTATCTGCCATTCTATAGATGGGTTTATTTCTGGGTTTTCAGTTCTCTTCCACTGTGTGTCTGTTTTTCTGCCAATACCATGCTGTTTTGATTACTGTCACTTTGCAGTACAAATTGAAGTCAAGGAGTATAATACCTCAAGCCTTGTTCTTTTTTCTTAGGATGGTGTTGGCTATTCAGGGTCTTTTGTGATTCCAAAAGAATACTTTCAAAACTCAATTATGAGAAAACAAACCACCCAATAAAAAGCTGAGCAAATTTTTGAACAAACTCTCTATCAAAGAAAATACATTCATGACAATAAGCACATGAAAAGTGGCTCAATATCATTGGTCAATAGGGAAATACAAATTAAAACCACAATAAGATATTACTACATACATATCAGAATGGATAAATTAAAAAGACCGAGCATACTGAGTTTTGGTAAGTATGTGAAGAAACTGGAACTCTTATAGTCTGTTAGTTGGAATGTAAAATGGTATGACTGCATTGGAAAATAATTCAGCAATTTCTTAGAAAGTTAAACATACACTTACCATATGATCCGGCCATTCATTCTTAGCCATTTACCCAAGAGAAATGAACGCATACATGTTATACATGAATATGCATAGCAACTTTACTTTAATAGCCCCAAACTAGAAACAATTCAAATGTCCATCAACAGATGAATAGATAAATAAACAGAGGTGTAGCTAAACATTGTAATCTACTCAGCATTAAAAAGGAATGGACTATTGATACATGCTACATCATGGATGAATCTTAAAATAATTATGCTGAGTTAAAGAAGACAGCAAAAGAGTGTTCATATTTTATGATTCCATTTATATAAAGTTCTAGAAAATGCAAACTAATCTATAATAATTAGAAGCCAACCAATGGTTGCAGTGAATGAGGGTATGTGGTTGGAAGGGAGGAATTACAAAAGTACATGAGGAAACTTGGTGGTGATATATATGCTAATTCTTTTGATTGTAGTGATAGTTTTACAGATGTATACCTATGTCAAAACTTCTGAAGTTGCACTGAAATAGGTGCAGCTAATTATATGTCAATTACACCATTAAATAAAGCTGCTTTACTGAGGAAGGAGAAGGAAAAGGAATATGTCTAATAGACAAAGCTTCCCTTGAGCTACTTAGCTATTTCTCTAGCTTTCCCTGAGTTGATGAGAGGTGCAATTACTCAGTAGAATGTGGTTCACAGCCAGGAACAAGAATCACAAACCAAGGGATTTGAAGAATGTGGCTTCTAGTAATTTGAGAATAGATCTGGGAACTGAGGTATAGACCTGAGAATTCCCCAATCCTCAAAAGTTGTTATCAGTTTAGAATTCTGGTCCATGGTCCAATTATGTATTTCTTGAATTCAGTCTCTCAGGTTTATGCCACTGGCAATTGACTGAGATGGCTTTGTATCCTGTTATTTAGATTATGTATATAATGCTTAATACAGTCGAGTGCTGTGGAATCCGATTTATAATTGCCTTCATTGATTTTGGTAATTCTGGAAAAGGCCTTCATATCATAATTTTAAATTAGTTTTTTAGTGGCTCACGTATACTGAGCATACTTTTGAAACTTTCTTTTGATTACTTTTCTCATCAGTTTATAACCTAATGCAATTGTCCTAAACTTTGATGAAATTTAATGTGATTCTATTATTTTGGAAGCTTGGAAAACCTTTCTATGTGGTGAGCAATGAAATATAGGACCAATGGTTTTAGTAAATAGATAAAAAATATGAAAACCACATAACCCAAGTAGTTATATAATACTAAACAAACTTTCTGAAATATATTTTTAGAGCTATATTCAGTTTAAGAAACATGGAATCAGCAGTTTTCTCAAGGATTGTTTTTTTGATGGCTTAATATTCTGGTCCTTCCATGACTGAAATTGTAGTTGGAGTGCTTTGAAATTTACATTACTATAAAATTCCCTTCCTTTGCTGTGCAGTGAGTATTGCTTTTGATTAATATGATGGTCTTTAATGTACCTCATATAAGAAAGATTATTCAGTTATTATGTTGAAGAATATCCAAATAATTGCATTTTTAGACTCCACACAACAAAATTAATTAGGATTTTTTGATCAAGAAGTGGTATTAGATGTTTCCCATCAAACATGAAATCTTGTTATTATGACATTGCTCAAATAGACAGTATTAGATATTGTCTTCTTAACAATCAATAATGAGATTCTGTCTGACTTTTAACAATTTGGTGGACAGTCCTTAGTAGGCTGTAATGATTAGTCCTTTTTCTAGGGATTATAATAAATTTCTGAATGGTAGATTGTTTATATCTGAATATTTGTTGCTTACCTAAATTCACATTATAAAGTTAAATATGGTTTTATTTTATGGTTTAACTTGTGCTCATTTATGCTACTTGAGACCTGGACTAGCAGTTTGTAAGAAGTAAACTAATAAGGTGTTTTTCTTTAGATATTCATATTTTGACCATGGTTTAATTATACAAATTGGTATCATTTTTAATATCACATTGGCCTTTTCCAAACATATCTATTTTGTATAAAAACTGGCTTGCCAATTTCACTCCCTCCCCCCCTTTTTTTTGTTTTGGTCACATCTTCCTCTTCCTCTTCATTCTTCTTTTCAGTTGAGGTTGGGACTTAAACTACCTTTCAGTGAGATAAATACTCTAACCTCTCAGGTCAAAGTTCATCCAACAAATCCTTAAATCTTAGTAGGTAGATTTGTATTGCGATACCATTTTGAAGTTCCAATTTCAGCACTTCATCTGTCTCTTGAAACGTGAAATGATTTTCAATTCTTAATTTTATTTAAATATAATTAAAATATTTTAATTAGCGTTTTTAAGATTTTCTACTACTTGCTCTTTTCCTGCCTTCTTTAGACCTGTGCTCTAGAACAATACTACCTAAAATCAAGACAATGTAAGACATATGTAATTAAAAAATGTCTGTACTGGTACCCTATAGCAGTTTGAATCTAATCAGGAAACAGAAATCACATAGTAATTTACACAGGGGAACTTTAATATAAAGAATTATGATGCTAAGAAAGGAGAGTAACTACGAAGACATAAAGGGAGCTCTAAAAGGTACCCTGGAGCTGCGAGAGAGTACTCAAAGAAGGCTATGACACACAGAGGACCTAGAAGGATACGTTTGTGATTATGACTTTGTTCTTGTGTTTTTCAGTTTCCTATTATATGCACATGTTAACTTTTAAAAAATAAATACTATTTTAAAAACCTGAAAAAACCAAACCAAACCAAAACAGAACAAATAAAACCAAAAAAACAAAAGAAGGATCTTGGGAGGGAGGCACTGCTCCAAGGCTGAGATCCAGATGACCTTGGAGAAAGTTTGGTTTTGTTGCTGAAAAATTGGTTCTTAGTGTTTGTTGCAGAAAAGAATTCGAGGATGCACTGAGCAAGCCAAAGAAGCAGAAGATTTATTAGAAAAAGATAGTATGTTCTCAAGATGGTGAGAGTGGGCAGGCTTGGAGAGGAGAACTGCCCCAAAGACAAGTGGCGCTTGGGAATTTATTACACTAAAAATGAAAGGGTGGAATATTCAGGACTTAAGGGTGGTGTCCTAGGCATTCCTAAGCCGGTCCTTGCTGACCATTCCTTCCTGTCGGGAGGGGTCGTTTTTGTCCTTATTTGGCGCCTTCCCAACTGTCATGGCGACTGGGGGTGGAGATTTTTCTTGGCTGCCATGCTGATCGCATTATCATCTATGATAACCAGCTAATGTTCCCATGAGGTGGTAAGATGGATGGCGTCCTGGGTCCTCTCTCGGCCACTGAAGTCCAGTTCTGGCAGGATTGTGGTGCACATTCTCCTTAACTGCTGACCTTGCCTTCTCCTGTATGGCTGGACTTGCGTCCTCTTTCCTTTTCTCCCTCCTCCTTCGCAGCCTTATTCTTCCTACCTGGTAACAGTTTCACCCCACTGGATGGCTGAGAAGTTTTCTGGGCTAGAGATGGCCTGTAGTCACTGAGCACCAAGAAACAATCCTTGGGAGTATGATCCAGCCATGGCTGGTAGGTAGGTAATCAGAACGAGCTGCGGCACTCCTGTGGGTGTGAGACCTGAAACATACACTTGTCTCTATCGCCAGGGCTACGGGAAGGTCATCGCTGGGCTGGAATGGAGCTGTGAGGTAGCTGAGGGACTGTACACTCAGGTCTGGTGAGGGCTGAGCACACCTGATGATGGTGCAGAACAAGTAGGATAAAAACCCAAAGCTCAGCAATCAGGATTAAGAAAAGGAGTCCCCAATAACCCTTTCTAATGCCCTTAACTGACACAGCGTGAAAGCATTAGACTATAAAGATGCAATGCTTTAAGAATCTAGTTTGTTCTCACGGAGCAGGTATTGAAAAGTGAATTTGGAGCTCAGAGGCAATACGCTGATAACTGACACACAGCCACATATGAAAATAAACAGGTAAAATTAATATTAATATATTGTATTGAATGCGATATATCAAAATATCATTTCAACACTTAATCAATATACAATTTATTAATGAGATATTTTACATTCTTTTAGTACTAAGTATTCAAAATCCAGTATATACTTTGTCCTTACAGTGTATCAAAATTTGGTCACTAAATTTTTATTGGATTGCACTTGATCTGCATTTAAATTTCGTAAAATTTACTGTTATGAAAGAAGACTCTTATACTTAAATTGTTCCAAATAAAAGTTTTCAAAAAGTTTAACTGAGAACCCCAAATCATTTTCTTTAACATTCACATTCACGTCGATTAAACTGATACATCTCTTTTACAGGAATTGATATGAACTTAAAACAAAAATGTATAAGTTTCCAATTTATATCTAAGTTAATTAAATTCACTAACTCTTGTGATAACACAGTATTATTAATATTGAACTCAAAAGGGCAAACTTGAAAATTAACTGTGAATTTATCAACAAAATGTTCTTCAAAATTTCTTACAGATTTGCAGCCAGTTTATGTAATGCTGTCAAAAACAACTAAAATCTTTGCGTGTACATGTTAGAAAAATGTATCAAAACATTATTGATTGTATTATGAAGTTTCAGTTTTAACATACATTCTCATACCTATTTAGCTATGTTATACATAAGCTTTCTCTTTCCTTGGTGATCATCTTTAACTCATTCATATGCAGTGTAAGATAGATTATAATTTGATAAGCAAGAAATTCATCAGGCTTTTAAAAAACATATACTAACTTGAACTTAAGAAACAGAGTTATTTTATAATGAAAAGGGGTCTCTGGGTCATCAAGCTTCTACAGACATGAAGCAGACTGAGAAAGTTATTCAGTTCTAAACACAGGCCAATAGTCATGGTAAATCACTCTCAGGCAACTGGTCTGGCTTTAATCAAAGAATTGGAGATGTGTGTTTAGCTGTATTTCAAAATTGTAATAGATCTGTGATTGTTATGAACCTCCCTTTCTCCTTCCTCCCTTTTATTCCCAATTTTGTTTATTGTGGTGGTAAAATATACATAGCATACAATTTACCATCGTAACCATTTTTAAGTGTATAGTTCAATGGTATTAAATGCATTCATACTATTGTGCAACCATCACCACCATCCATCTCCAGAACTTTTTTCATCTATACCCATTAAACAGTAACGTTCCAGGCACTACCCCATGGCAACTACCATTCTACTTTGCGTCTCTATGATTTTGAGTACTCTTAAGTACTTCATATAAGTGGAATCATACAGTATTTGTCCTTTGTGACTGGTTTATTTCACTTAATTTAATGTTCTCAAGGTTCACACATGTTGTAGCATGTGTCAGAATTTCCTTCTTGTTTAGGGCTGAATAATATATTCCATTGTATGTATATAGCACATTTTATTTATTCATTCATTAATCGATGTATAGTTGGGTTGTTTCCATGTTTAAGCTATTGTTAATAGTGCTTCTATGAATATGGGTCTATAAATATCTTCTCAAGACCTTGCTTTCAATTCTTTTGGCTATATATCCAGAAGTGGAATTACTGGATCATATGTTTTTTGAGGAACAACCATAGTGTTTTCCATAGCAGCTATACTATTTCACATTTCCACCAACCGTGCACAAGTGTTCCAATTTTTCTACATCCTTGCTAACCCTTGTTGTTTTCTGGGTTTTTTGTTTTGTTTTGTTTTGTTTGTTTTTTGTTTTATACAGTAGTCATCCTAAGGTATATGAGGTACTTACTCATTGTTGCCTTGATTTATATTTCCCTAATGATTAGTCATGTTGAGCATCTTTTATTATAGTTATTGGCCATTTGTATATCTTCTTTGGAGAAGTGTCTGTTTGAGTCCTTTGCCTATTTTTGAATCAGATTTGTTGTTGTTGTGTTTTAGGAGTTCTCTGTAAATTCTGAGTGTTAATCAATTATCAGCTATATGATTTGCAAATATTTTATCCCATTCTGAGAATTTACTTTCTAGTCTGCTGACAGTGTCTTTTGCTGTATACAGTTTTTAAATTTTTCATGACATTTAATTTTTCTTTTTCTTTTGTTGTCTGTGCCTTTGATGTCATATCCAAGAAATCATTGCTAAATCCAATGCCATGAATTTTTCCCTCTATGTCTTCTTCTAAAAGTTTTGTAGGACAGCGACTTGCAATAATGTGGTGGTGGGGGGCACGAGGGGAGGTACATAAAGAATGGCCACCCACCTGTTTGTCTGCATCTCTGTGATTAGAAGCAGCAATCAGTGATCAGAGCACAGATACCTGATATTTAAGAGGACAAGGTCCTTTGTACCCATAGTAGCTCCTGCAAACTGTGTAAGCAGCTCCTGGAAAGCTTTCATGGCTGCCTGCTATGGGGCTGGGGAATAAGGATGGGTAGCTGCTACTGTAGTAAGAGCAGAAATTGACCAAAATTAGTTACAATTTATCCCCCAAGCCTTCTCCTAGAAGTTGCAAACCTTCAATAGACTCCAGAGTTCCAAAATAGTTACATCAGACATATTCTGCCACTGCAACTGTCTAGGTGGAAAGACAGATTCCTGATGGTTCCTATTCTAACGTCTTCTCAGAATCCTCTCTGAGTCAATATGTCTTTTTGATCAATCTCTTGAAGTGGTTGTTTGGACATAGGCCAACATTTAAAACATGCTTAAAAGAGCCTTAGTTAAATTAATGTGAGCTAAAGGTGTGAAGACTAGCAGGCCACTTTAATTCCTATTAAATATTATTTTAATATGACTAATTTTTATGTACAATGATGTTCTAATAGTTTTATTTTCCAATATGACATTTAATCAATAACTAGTTGTATATATCTGATTCTAGAATGGAATCTATAATATTGAGTCATGTATAAATTTATCACTGATGACAGTAATTGGATCATACTTTGTTTTATTTGGTGAAGGGGGCTGAGTCAAGCGTAACTATCTGGTTTATGACAAATCATTATCATTGTCCTGTGCAAAGCTTATCTATTTAGTTGTTTGTTTATTTAAAAAAATTGTTTCATTTTTATCAGCAATTTCCTTTCTGTAGTCTCACTCTCTGAGCAATCTTATGGCATGTTGATTTAATCTTGTGAAAACTATATATATTGTTGTATGGATTTTTAGTTTACATAAATTATGTTGTTACATAGAACTAATTTTGTTTCTTGTTTTTCTATTTAGCATTGTTTTTAAGGTCTGTGTTACTCTTTTTATATCTATTTAATATTTTCCCTGTTACCACACAGTAGTTTATAGTATGCATATACATACATTGTCTTCTTTCCCAATGGTGCACTCAGGGATCTCCTATTTCTTATCATCACAAACAATCCTTGTACAACTTCCCTTGTGGACTGCATCATAAATTTTATTCAGCATAAAACAGTGCTGTTAATGCTGCATTTGAGATAGCCTACATTCATATATGTAATTTAAGACTCATATCCTATGTTTCTCCCTGGGAATTTAAATTAAAGCCATAGGAAGAAACCTTTTAATCCCAAATTAAGGGGCCACTGATTTTCCCACAGATTTACTAATGAAGTGAATCAAGCCATTATGGTATGGTCTAAATTCTGTGTAAATATTGAGTATTATTTAAATTGTCATTAAAAAATACTTCTGGAAAGAAAAATTCTCCCGTGGAAGCATATGAAAATTGTTGCTATCATTATAAAGTCATTTGAAAGAGCATATTATTTGCTATGCAGTCTATCATAACTTCTTACTTTAAAAAATATTTTAAGTACCGTGAAAGAATTGCCATTTCCTTCCCTATAATCATGAATGTTGGCATCTTTGCCAATTCATCTGGGCTGAGTTGAAGTTATAATCCATAAATAACACCATCCATCAAATTTTCAGACTAGCGGCTAACATAAATAAGTACACTTGAACCGCTAGTCAATTTTATATACTAGTTATAGGCTAATTAAGACTTAAGATTCTAATAGAATATAAATTACTTTTATCCTGTGAATAATGATTAAGCATATTAAATTTCTCTATTGTTTTACTTCTCTTCTTTTGGAAATTTTGGTAAGTGAAAAAAATTTTTTAAATAAAACTTGAGATTAAGGCTTTTTCCTACTGAGCAAGAGCTCAGTAAGCTACATTAAACGTGGTCACAGATTATTTGACCTTTCTCCCATGAGAGGTAGGGTCTCTTCCCCACCTCTAGAATCTAAGTGAGCTCTGTGACTTCTTGGATCAATAGAATATGACAGTGTGACCTTGTATCTGTTTCCAAGTCCAGCTTTTAAGAAAAAGGCACTTTCCCAATATAACCTCTTGGAATGCTCCTTCTGAAAGCAGCCAACTTGCATGGAAGAAGAATGATTATGCCAGGAGAACCATGCTATGAAAAAACCTGGGCTGGCCCCATGGAGAGCCAGACGGATATATATTTAGCTGTTCCAACCACATCAGCACAAGCATCAGACATGTAGGTGAAGAAGCTTTTAGATGACCCCAGGCCGAACCACTCTCTGACCATCACTGAGTGAGAGACCCCAAACATGAACCGCGTCAGCTGAGCTCAGTCTGAATTCACAGAACGATGTAAAATAAAAAATTGTTTTAAGCCATTACGTTTTGGAGGTGATAAATATGCAGCATTACAGCAGGAAGATCTCCAAATTGATGCTCAGGCTTGTGGGATATTATGGTAACTGTGCTAAAATCAAATGTGTCATGGGGTCATGTATACTCTCTTTTTATTAAAATACTTTAATTCTATCTACGGTAATTAAGACAAGAGGCAGGAGACAATGAGTAGTTTCTGAATGTTTATAAGTTGGACTGAATTTGACACTTATTGTAGTGATCTATTGATCAACGAACACCAGTTAAAAATGGACACAAATGTGTTTGCAGTTGCAGATAAATGTAATGAGCCTGAAAATTACTCAGTTCTTGTCATATTAAAAAATAGATTTCTCAGGAATTATTTCCTCGACCCCTTACCCCAGGGAATATTCAACATTTTTCTGTGGGACTATATAGATTTGGGAAGTTTTTATTTTGTGAGATGAATCTTTATTTCTCTGTTTGGGACTGTCTGTATGTTATCAGAATATATGAAAAATTTCCATCGCCTATTTGTATACTTTCAAATGCCCTATCTTTGAGTTCTGCATCTGTACTTATCAGATGTGTGCTCTAACTAGGTCCCTGACCCTCGGTATCTTACTGTTTAAAATTAGGATGACTGTAACCAGTTTATAAATCTTTATCGGGAAGAATAGATGGAAGAATTCATGGAAAACGCAGGAGGTGCCTGGCAGATATTAGATGCTCAATGAAGTTTATTATTATTAATATTATTATAATCGCCATATGAATAATAACAATAGAAATAAAAGGTTGCAGCAAGAGATTGTTTAGAAAGAGATGAAATCCAGTTTCTCCATTTTCAAGTAGAGTCCTAGTGAAATTCCAGTCCTTCCCCGTCACTATTTGCAATTGTCCTAAACATTTTTAAAAAGCATTTTCTTGAGTAAGTAGTAAATATTTGGACACCAGTGTGAAATGTTCCCAGTGTCTTTCGTTTTAAATAGATTAAGTCTACATTTTGAGATAACGAATGCCTTGCAGCCAGGGCCAGGGAGTGCAGAGCTCCACAGATTCCCAGGAGCATCAGATGATACTTAAAGAATTTCTTGCCTAAGTCTGAACTGAGTAATGAACAGTGCAGGTTGAGGGGGGATGACATGCCCTTCCTGGGGTCATGGAGATGAGAAGAAATATAGAATTCTTCATGATCTGGAGATTCTTCTTTTTTTTTTTTAATCTACCTCTTGTACATTAATTCTCACCATTGCTTGCCTTGGCATGCTCATTTTCTGTGTGTGGTTACATAAACTCACTGTACTTTCTCATCTCTGGGAAGTCGTACATCTTTTCTTTCTGCCAGGATCACTCACTCCTTCCCGCTTCTCTGACTGATGCCTAACGTGTGTTTGTTTGTTTTTAAGTCTCAGAGTAGAAATCACTCTGAGGAGTCCACTCACATGTACCAAAGCATTTAGGTATCTCCTTCCTTAATGTTTGTGTGGCTAACTTTTACTTCATCTGACACCTATTCCATTCCACTATTCTGAAAAGTTTAGTTGTATTTGTCTGTCTCTTCCAGTATAGATTGTAAACTCCTCGAAAGAAGAGACTGCTTTGTTTTCATTGGTGCGTACCTTGCTTGGCATACAGAAGGTACTAAATAAATATTGAATTCATGAATAAAGAGATGCTGAAGTCTGAGGGTCAACTCCTTTGAGGCCTGTTCAGTAGAAAAAGAGCACACTGCCATGGGAATTATGACCTGTGGTTTCAACTTTTCCTTGTCCAACTAGCTTTTGGAGATAGTTGAATTTTACAACATTTTATTTTTGTTTTCCCATTTACTTTAGCTTTTGAGTTTCCATATCTATCTAGTTTATATCACATATTATTTATCGGCCTGGGCTACCTCTTTGTTAAATAAAACGCTGACCTGTTTTTATTTTTTAACCCAAAAGACTGAATTTATTTTTGTAGTAATAGTGGTGATGATTTCCATTGTGAATGTGGATGTTCCCTTAACACACATGAAGACTGTATCACACTCTATAGTATTCCAAAAAGGAAGGTGAACTGTTTTCAAAGGTAATAAATAGCTTTAACAACAAAGGATGTAAACACCTCATGAAACAAAAAGTCTCTAGTCATATGAATGACTTGTGGCTGAATATTTCAACAGGATCAACCTTTGTTTCTTTGATCTTTAGGTTTTTACTTTTGAATGTCCACACCTGGCATCTGCAGTAAAATACACAGCATCTGGATTACAGAATGCAAATAACATCCATTCAGGAAAACCTTCAAGAATAGCAGCGTTGGTATCTGCATCATGCATTAGGAATAAATTGATTTGGACTGCAGTAGAAACTTTATATGATTTCGACTCTACCTTTTTTTTTTTTCCAATGGACCTATTGTTGCCTCCCTTTTTGGTACTGAATAGGATTTTTACTATGCTCAATATCATTTTAATTCTAGTAAACATTAATCTAGCATGTTTACTA
Source organism: Rhinolophus sinicus (assembly GCF_036562045.2). NCBI lineage: Eukaryota > Metazoa > Chordata > Mammalia > Chiroptera > Rhinolophidae > Rhinolophus > Rhinolophus sinicus. The sequence goes on from NC_133758.1 coordinate 97,117,539, forward strand.
AGAATGATGAGTTTTGCTTCTTATGTTTCTATGTACCTTTCTGCTTTAAACAGATTTCTAAAACTCAAAAGAGAAGTATTTATTAGCAAGATACTTAAACATTTCCCTTATGCTATTTATTGTCTGCAAGTTTCAGGTACCTTAGAAAAATGTAAAAATTTGAAACAAGCCATCATATTTTTTTTCAATTATATACCATCATGATTTCTTTTTTCCCCAAAACGTATATTGAAGTGGGGTTAGGAAAAGTGCAAGGATTGGCAAAAAACAGAGGAAGCCAACTATTTATTATTGTGTATGATTGGGTAATATGCCTTAGAGGCAAAATGAGATTTTATGTTAAATAGACAACTACGTGACGTAGTGCTTCAAGAAGACTTATAGAACATGTTCTCTTTAAGTGGATTGTTAAACTTGCATTTAGATATAATACAAGTGATACTAGGCTACTCAAGCAATTTATAATAGTAACTCTAAGGTCTTTTTTACTGAAGCTGTTTGGTTAGTGTGCATGTGTATGTGACTCATGTAGTTGGGTTATTAATTTTTATTTCTATTATAACCTGGCCATTTTGTAAAGAAGGTATGTTAAGAAGATATTATATTCAAAGTGAATAAAGTTATATACACTTAAAATCCATTCAGACAATGCTTTAGGTCTTGTTAATTTCCCCCTATCCCTATCCATCTAAATATCCAGATGTTTGATGTTACATGTGATTGTATGAAAGCTCTGATCTGAAATCCTTTGGCTTACTGGATTACCCTTTACCCACATGGTTTAAATTAATAATAAAAAAATGAACCAGGGCAATCTTGCAACAAAAGAACAAGACTTTATTGTATAACAGAATTGCAGATGTGGAAAGGTGCTCGTAAGAAAGACAGAATATTTCTGTTTCATAGAGCATCTGGAATGCCACAGGATCTCGAAGTTATCAGGAGCTAATGTTAGACAGCCCTGGTTTGTGATTAATTTAATATTCAGAGAAACTTTTTTTAAAGCCTTGTGCCATTCATCATCATAATGTCATTTTTGCAATCCTAAAATGATTTACAAAGTCAACTCTCCCCCTAATTTCTAAAACAATATTAAGACATCAGAAAGTTTCAGATACAAACTTCAAAGGGCAGCCAAATCAGAGATTTCTGGCTAAGACAGTTTAGATCATTTAATATCCTTTGGTTTTCCTAGGATTAAATTACAGCCTATAGAATTCCTGGAATCTGGCTAAGGAAGTATTATATAATAAAGCATGGCAATTTTGGGGACGCTGGCAAAGGACTAAGAGATTGAGATGCCATCTTTTCAATTTATCAACCTTTCAGTGAATGCTTGTGAAATATTAGAGGTATGAGACATTATCCCAGTGTGGCTACCAAGCTCTGATAGCCAGAGAAATGTTTGTGTGTAAGCTCAGGGTGACATTCATTTGGAGACACTTCCTTTCTTCTTTGTAGTCTTCACATTACAGCGAAGCTTAGATTCATGGCTCATGAATGAATGTCTGAGGCAGCAACTGATAACAGGAACTCATTCTGGCACAGCCACAAAGGCAATGCTTCCACTCATTGTGGTTTTCTAGGGGCAACAATGAGTGCTGGCTGCTCGTGCAGTGCCGGGACGTGGCACAGGAGAATCACACCACACATCATTCTGTCTGCAGGAACAATCCTGTATATAACCACCGGTCCCTCTGAGGGAATTGAGCATTTTCTGAAGGAACCACATTTAGCTTGAAGTTGAGCTGGTAAAAGAAAATGTCTGTGAAACAAATGTTAGTGCTCTGACTAAAACAAAATATAAGTGATTGTTACAGGAAATGACCTGTTACAAAGGACTTTTCACCCCAAACACACACATGCCACCAGAAGGTGAGCGTGTTACAGGTTGTGATGTGCATAAAAGCAAAATCGATCACTTGTAGGATAACACGTGCTTTTTAAACAAGACTTTGGTGACCTCAGGCTATACTGTTGGTCTGATAATCAGGTGCTTCTATGCTTTTGGTTTGCAACACATTGTAGAAACAAAATGCATTGACGTTTTTATGATGTACAGAGATCAACAACAACAACAACAGAAGGTAGAAATTCCAGAAAAATTTACAGAAGAATTACTTTTCACAATTTAAAATTTGATTTAAAAATTTAAATATGTACCTATTATTCTTAACTTCAACGTTTTGTGCACGTGTACAAGAGCATCAGTACCTTGAAGCCACAAGAGCATGATTTAAAATGATGAGAGTGTGAGGTCTGCTTAAACATTCAATGCTTCTAAACCATAGTCTTAGGAAACCAGAGTTCACTTTGTACGTATATTTCAATGTGGCAGAACTAAACCCTTATTAGTTTAAGCTGCACTTTATACTGTTCCTAACATGTGTTGATCCTCCCATTTTATTTGCACTTCACATTTTAAATTTAGGTACCTATTCCATCAGAATGTGGCTATCTGTATTGTTTTTAAAGGGTTGAGAACGTAACTATTTGCTTTAGCGTACAGTCTTCCAGAAATTGCTCTGTGTCACACTTTTGGGTTCGTTTTCTCTCTTGGATCCCTCATGTAGTTACTTAGAATTTCTTTGTGTGTGAAATGTCTAAAATAAAGGAAACCATAACCACACAGTGAAAATGGCAATAGGCACGACCACTACATCAGCATCACTTTTCACATTCTTTCCACAATATTTCTTTGTCTATCCTCATTTTAAAGATAAATGAAAGCTGGTAAAGAGGTGGTAGGTAAAGGATGAAAGCACAAACAAGATTAGAAAGTGGACTAGAGAGACAAAAAATATGAAAATAGGGTTAAAAGGCTCAAGAAAAGAGAGGTAGCTGAGCTGTGGTTGGAGCTATGCCATGAGCTTTGCCTAAAAACATTAAAATTGGGGTGGCCGGTTAGCTCAGTTGGTGAGAGCGTGGTGCATATAACATCAAGGTTGCCGGTTTGGTCCCTGCATGGGCCACTGTGAGCTGCACCCCCCTTAAAAAATTATGATAATAGAATAATGGTGGATAAGAATAGTGCATATAAAATTGGGCTTCATGGCTTCATGGAGTTCATCAGTGATAACTGATGTTCATCAATGATAAAATATAACCCTTTGCCTTTAGATTGACAATCCTCCCCCCAGTTTCTTGTGTCTGACAGAATCTAGATTATTTTATTTAAAAAATTAAATTTTCTCACTGTTGAGTTCACACACAAATGCTTAACAGGGACCAACAGAAAAGGATAATTGTGTCCTATTTAGAGTTATATATTTTTAGCCAAGATTTTGGAAATCTTGGATTTGGAAAGCACGTGTTCTTCCTAAAAGGTACAGCTAGTACCTCAACTCTATTCACTTGCTGTGAGGCAATATGAAGGCTTTGTAGCTGTAGCTAACTTCCAGCCCCATCAATATAGAAACAAAAATTTGTTTCCCTAATATTAAAATAGTATAGTAGAAAAGGTCAAAAGCAAATGTAAAATTTTAGTATTATGTAATTTATTCCAGATATCTTCAAATCAAGGGAAACTAAATCACATAGAAACATCATAATTCTGTGCCTGGGTATAGAGAGTACATAGTAAGATACGCATTCCTTTCTTTGAAAATCAGAGTAACTATGGAGGCTATAGAACCATATGAGATCCTGGATATCTAGAGGAAGAATTAAGGTATTGTATGTTCTTGATTCTTTCAGTTCTTCTCATTTTGTCAGTTCTTTCTCTTTAGGATTGGCTCTCGTGCCCACCTGAGGGACATTAAAATATTCTAATCTTCCATTCTATCTCCCACTGTTGGACCATTCTATTTTCCACTGTCTGATTTAAAAAAAAAAATCTCATATATTATTTAAGTAAAAGTATATTAATCCCAGTGATTACATTAAAGTGGTTTTGAAAGTAGTACTATAAGTCCTCTGAACTAACACAGGTTCCCCTATGGCATATGTCATCAGGTGTCTGAATTCAATTTGGATTATGTTTTTCAGAACTGAATATTCATTGATAAGAACATGTGTGCTAAATGGAAATATTTGATTTAAAGTTGGGATATAACAAGATTTGCTGTGTGCAGAAGATGGCTGTAGCCGTATTACATGTGAGATTGTTTGGGGACATACATTTTAATAATCAAGTAGGGGATCCTTGATAAAGGACCTTGGTAGTATTGTCAGTTATTCGGCTGGTATGTTTGTTTATTTGTTGGAAATCACTTGGACCCAAGGAATCACACCGTCTCTAATGTAGGGGATCTCTATATTGTTTTAAGTTAGACTACTTTTTTCTAATGACAATGGAACCATGTTTTTTCAAATAAATGAAAACTATTTTATGCACAAAAATGATGGTGACATATGAAATGTGGAAAAATCATAACAAAGAATTACCTTTTAGATTAGATATATCTCTATAATTCTATATCAAGTACTAATTTTAAATAGAGCCTCCTATAACGTAAATTTGTATCTTTAACCAAATTGGTTTTAGCATTTTCAAGTGACAGTGAATTTTCTTTGTACCTGTGTGCCTTTTGTGTTAAACATAAACATGGAGAGCTATGTATGCATTAATATAAATGACTCAGAAGCTAATATATCTGTCTTTAATTAAAATAAATAAGGCTAAAGAGGCTAGATGACTTCAGGTATGCTTGGATCCCCCCCTCCCCCAGTCACTATTCACAAGAGAAAATATAGATATTAGTATATTAATTCCCTCTGAACACATGTGCTAGTCAAGATGACCTAACATGAAATCCCTTGCTTTGTAGTCAGTCACTGATGTCTAGGGTCATTTCTTGTGTTGGGCAACTGCAGAGGCTGGTCTGGACCCTGTGCTTGTTTAGAGGGAGGTGCCAAATTATACTGTACTGTGTGCTCTGTTTTTCTGAACAGCATTAAAATTTGATTCCATATTTTCTTTTAATAATACAAGCGACCTAAGAAAAGTGCCAACAATGTAGCTCATTTGAATCAGATTATTTTAGGCAGGTCCACACTGATGGAGTTGCCTTCTAGACATAGCCTTGCTGATGTCAATAGTCTTTCCCCCTCTTTTAGAGCTCTCAGTTGATCTCCCTTTGCAATCAGGTTTTTTACTTTTTGAGAGTGGTTGTCTTACTTCCGTTCCAAATGGCTTAGTGGTCAGTCATTATGTGAAGAGTGCACCTGTCGAGTCTAGAAAATACTTGAACAACTTCATGAATCATAACATTGTTGTTTTGACTTTATTCTTTGATAAATTGAACAGTTTTTATGTAGAATTTATATTTCTTCAAAGGCAATGTGTTCTAGGCATGAAAATCCCTGGTATCTACTGCCAATGATGTTTGAAAACCAAATTTATATCTTAATGAAGTCCTTCCTTAGAAAAGTTATAATTTTTGTTTTACGTCAATATATGTTTAGATATGTTAAGTGGCATTGTGTGCTAAATAATAATAAATTTAGTATTTTATTATTCATCTACTCTGCTTGGCCAAATTTGTGTGTGTGTACATACAAACATATACACATATAATATATGTATACATATATTATATGTACATATAATATACATATAATGTACATATAATATGTACATATAATGTACGTATTAAAATTTTCCATATATTTATTATGTACATATAATGTACATATATTATATGTACATGTATAATGTACATAATAAATATATGGAAATTTTTTCTATAGTGTTGTAAACGTATTTTCAAGATATAGGATATATATCTTGAAAAAAAAATTTATTGGACAGCCTGTTTTAGGATCTAGACAGTGCTCCTAATAAATTCTATATCCTTCTGATAAAGTGCCAAGCTCTGTTCCATGAATATTTCTGCTCGGGAGCAGAAATGAAAGTAGAACCTTTTAGAGCAGAATAATATGGTAGGTAGATGTTCAGTGAGTGGTAAACATGCTGAGGAAGAATTGTGAATTAGTATAGGAGGATAAAAGGAGGTGGACAAGAATCCACATTTATCCTTTATGGATACCAGTCACACTGTATCCCTCTCTTAATTTATTTCAAAATAGTTTTTTGTTTTTTTTCCCCTTTCTTCTGTCCCCCCCGCCCACTCTTGTTAAAGCCATTGTTTCTCAGCCTAGTTGTGTAGGACACAGCTCCCTGGCCCATGCTGGTATTATGAGCCTTATGCTCTCCCCAGCTGAGGCAGTCGGTTGCGGGTCATCAGTTGGCAGCTCACAGCAGCTCACGATGGCTGCTGGCCACTCATGCTGGCCACCGCCCACTCATGGCAGCCCATGGTAGCCCATGGCTGTCCACAGCAGCCCACACCAACCTCTGGCTGCTCATGGCAGCCCAGCTCCAGGAAGAGCCGTTATTCACAATCTTAGCTGTAGAGGGTGCAGCTCACTAGCCCATGTGGGAATCGAACCGGCAACCTCCTCCAACCACCTGGGCCACTGGGCAGAGCCCATTGTTTTCATTTTGTTAATGTCGACGAAGTACTGTTTCATCCCGCATGCTCCATGGTGATCATTTAGAAATTATGCAAAAATTTGGGGCAGTGGTGGGAGAACAAATTCTTAGTCTCTTTCTAGGTACTCTGGAGGTTAGGAAGGTTGCCTCAAAGGTAGATCAGAAGGATAGAAGTATGTCCATATAATAAATTTGTACCATTTCAGATACAGTGGCAAATGAGATATAATGGTGTAAACATTGACTTAGAAATCAGGATTCCAGTGCTACATAGAAGAGGATGTTATCATTGTGGTATTGAAAAAGTCCGTAATATTTTCTAGCTTCACTTTTAGCCTCTACAGAATGAAAAGATTTAGTTTATGGTCACTAGGGCCCTTTCCATTATAAAATTAATTCTGTTATTTCGAGAGTACTACCTTAGTCATGGAGTTGAACATTTGTTCATTATTTATTTGGTGGATCAGGACTTTATTATTTTTTATTAAGATTTTATTGGGGGAAGGGGACCAGGACTTTATTGGGGAACAATGTGTACTTCCAGGACTTTTTTGCAAGTCAAGTTGTTGTCCTTTCAATCTTAGTTGTGGAGGGCGCAGCTCAGCTCCAGGTCCAGTTGCCGTTGTTGGTTGCAGGGGGTGTAACCCACCATCCCTTGTGGGAGTCGAGGAATCAAACCAGCAACCTTGTGGTTGAGAGCCCACTGGCTCATGTGGGAATCGAACCGGCAGCCTGCGGCATTAGGAACATGGAGCTCCAAACGCCTGAGCCACCGGGCTGGCCCAGGACCTTATTTAAATTAATTTATAAAATGTGAATTAATAGCGTCGTACAGGACTCCCGAAAATTATCTATTTAATTCATTTTTAAGAATCCTGAAATCACCAGGCAATATGACTACTGAAAATTTTAGGACTCATTAGTAGAATGCACATATATTTTTAAACACCGTTAAGAAAAGTATATAACCATTCTCATTATTATATCTGTCTATATGAGAAATAAAACAGATATAACAGGAATCTGGAGTCATTTACACTCACTTCCTTGTTTTGAATTTCTCAAAATATAGAAGAATTATATGTCAGTTTCTTTCATACAACAACCATTTATTAATAGCCTCCTTCACATTCTCTGAAGTCACACCTTAGTTCTCTCTTCTCCCTAATAAATAATCTTTTTAAAAATTGTATGTGCCAATTTAAGGAATTTTCAGTGAAGCTAAATGATCTAAAATAGATGTTCTGAGTAATTGTTACTCAGTACATTTCACTGTATCACAGGGCATAAAACAGAAATATGATCTCCTTAATCTTGATTCTATTTTCTACATGTTCCATAACTTCCTCCATCAATACAACCAAAGCAGCTGAAAGTTAGAAAACTGTGGTACTTGTCTTCAAATCCCTTTGCACTTAGGTAGTGGGTGTGAAAACAGAAATGTAAGAAACAGAACATGTGTGATATATGAATCAAAGTGTAGAGGCTATTTGGTGTGAAACAATGTGATCCTTGTAGCTCCTGCTAATGCATCATTTGGCAAATGCCTGAAGAAGACAGTTCTCAATGGCAAAAACAGCCTCCTGGAAATAGACCCTTCATTCAGTCCCTCGCATGAAACTTTACTGGATGAAAACAAAGGAATATCTTTATCTTATGAACTGAAAATAAGTGTCTGTAATTGGATACATAACAAGTATATGGAAGTGAATCAGTTCACATCATTACCTGTTTTCTGCCAAACTAGCTGCTCTCCGTTTCAGTTAAAATTCTGAACAAGTCAAGGTATCATGTAACACATGGAAACAAATAAATGTGGCTAAGGTATATTTTCTAAAGGGAGTAACTTAATGATTTTGCTGACCTTAGGTCCCAAAATATGATTATAGTAATTAGGTAGAATTCAGACAGCTGCAGACATCTCGATATAAGTACTTGGAAGGTTTCTTTAATCCAGAGCTTTATGAAGGTGATATGCGTAATCATCGAGAATGACCAAATTATAGTATAAATAATACAGATTTCTAGTCAGGTAACCTACATATTATTGTATAACAATTTAAAGAGGAAATACTGCTGACCTCAGGTCATTTTATTCAGAACTGGTGAAAATGAATATGAGTAAGGGAGAGCACGGATAAGAGAATTGTTCTGGATTTGCACAGGTATTCATATCTCATACTGTGTGTTCCCAACTTTGCTTATCTCAGATTCTTGTGTGCCTCGTTGTTTTTTCTTTGTTTCAGTGACTGTTTCTATTTGTAGGAATTTCTTTGTCTCTTGTATTGCAACTGCTCTAAGATCTCTAAATATTATTAATACCATTACTGTGGAAGGTTTTTTGTTTTCCCCCCTCAATATACCCTGCAGAATATCCCAAGTCATTTACTACTTCATTATTACAGTATTAATTTACCTCAGTTGTTCAGTATTATGGGTCTACTTTCTACCCAGAGAGTCTGTGTCCTCAGGTCATCTACCTCTGCAGTGATTGATCAGGGGTCAGATTCTCCTGATTGGGCCAGAAATGAAAATGCATCCTCCTTTGGACGGCCTCATGGCACAGGCTTTATAATTCAGCTAAACAGTCTGGAATGCTCCATCCTCCCACATCCTCGCCACCCCCTCCCCCAAACACACACCTAAAGAATTTCAGAATCGTTACTAGGTAACAGCTTCACCGTTTTCCAGTCCCCCACCTTTCCAATCTCCGTCCCCAAAGCCAGGCCTGTGAACTACCAAGTCCAGACCTGTTTAAATCATTTTTGCATTTATTGTTTTACTTTCTTTTTCTGGGGGATTTTTGCCTGTGTTTCCTCTAAGTATATCCTCTGCTCTTTCATGGAGCCTCTTCAGTCTTCCCTGCATTGCTCTCTATATCCACAGGCTGGTTGTAAGGGTGGACAGGTGGTGGGAGCTCAGTTGGAATGTGTTTTTTTCTTTCTTCTACTTATGGATAATTTGAATTTGGAATGTGGTCTGTTTAATGCTGACACCATGGGTCTAGTGTGGATTAATTCTTACCTTTTTGATTTCACTATTTTGGGAAGGTGAGGAGAAGATTTGGAAATGGTTACCATTTTTCTTCAAACCCCCACATTTGTATTTGTAATAAAGAAGACAAAATAACTTGTAAATATTGTTGGGGGACTACATGAGATCATGGATGTAAAGTTTCACCCATCAAGAATATACCCATTAGATGAACAGATATTAGTTTTCTTCTATCTTGTGGGGAACTTCTTGAGAACCAACTAAGGTAATACACGAGACATGTTTTGTAAGCTTTATGGACTTCATAGTTGACAATTGTCAGTATTAGCCATACTTGTGTCTACTTCTGTAAGGCCCAGAATTTTGCTTCTCACTTCTGACCAAGTCCAAGCCCTGATTCCTTTTTACAGAGATGTTGTTCCATTAGGGACACCGATATATTTTTTAAAAAGATAGAGTAACACTTTTAGAAATTGCATGTGACTGGGACATGCTATGTCTTCTTATAAACATCAGAGGACACCTTGGCAGTTAGAATGCCTCAGAATTTTAATCTCAGCTTCCCCTGAGCAGCTATGTGTGTCAGAGTATATGTGGTTTTGTAAGCTTTCTTGAATAATTTTTTGGGAATAATATTGTGACTAACACCAGCAAAGAAAGAAAAAATAATTAACCAGGTTTTTTTTGTCATCTGGTGAATGGGGATTTATACTAACAGATGACTAACCGTACAAACTGAAAAATAAGATGCTGTGACTTACATGATAAAAGATTTATTGGAATGATCTGATTTTAAGGTGATTTTGTAAATAGTGGAAAAGAGAAGATTTTGGTTTTGCTGCAAGAGCCTCTAGCCCTCAGTAACATTTGCTATAATATATAATTATATAATCACGATATTAATTAATGTTTTATGATCGACTATAATAGTAAAGTACAATAGTTATTAATATATTATACTAATATAGCATTTATAGTAGCATAATATATAAAACATGTAGGCATATTTTAATGTGTTTTAAATATTTATGATAATAAACATAACAATTTTCATCCTTATCTTTCTTTTATCATATAAATATCGATTTTTACCATATGACTCTGAGCTCTTTGAGGATACAAATTGTCTGTATGTTCTGGGTTGATATTCTACACTTAGTAGATGTTCCCTAAAATTCTATTCCTTAAGTACATTCTTTAGCTCCGCAAACTATTAATAATTCCACCTGCAAAGGGAAAAGTGTTCTGTGTCAAATAAGTTGTAAAAATCCTAGGTTCCAAAACAAAGTACTTTTATTTTACAGCAGGACTTCTCAAGGCCCTTAATTAACTCATATGTATTATGAAACCCACAGGGGAGGTATAGCATGAGTGATTGCATTCATTTATTCACTCACTCAGTAAATATATTTTTAGTGTCTTCAGTGTGGCAGGCAGTGTTCTCATTTATTCAGACTTAAGCAAAGACTAAAAAGGCAAGGTCTCTTCTCCATGGAGTTCTCCACCAACACAGTATTTTTTCCCAAGGAGTATCTCCTTGGAATAACTACTACTCTGCCCTAAATATTTTAAAATTAATATTATATATATTATACTAGATATTTCTCCCTTCCTGTGCTTCTGTTTTCATTCCTGATTATAGATACACAGATCCCCCATCACTACTATCAAGGATAACAGCAAGTATTTATTGAATATCCACATGCTAGCTTTTGTAAATAAATGTATGTTGAGCTCATGAAAAAAAAAATGACGAGGCAAAATGGCACAACCCTATTTATCTCTGACATTACTTTTGTGCTTATTCAATTTTCCATTATTTATCATTTTATTCCTAAACTTCCATTAAGTCTTGACATTTACACATTGGATTATTTCCCCAGGTATGTATTTTCTTCTAAGGGTTCAGTCACTGCAGAATTACAGGAATACTAGACAGTTAAAGAATTTGATTATTTTGGTGCCTGTTCCTCTTGAGAAATGATCTTATGTTCCCAAATCAAGGTTGACCAAGAGTAGAGACAAACTGCATGGCTTATTTGGAATCTCAAAAGTCTCACAAAGAGACTATTGCTTGAAAATGATGTAGAACTAAGAAGAGGCACTGGACCAAGAAAGATGTTTCATCAGGAGAGAGAGAGAGAGAGAAACAGGTTCCAAACAGTGGCAGTCCACAGAGAGTTGTTGATGGCCGTCGTGTCAAAGTTCTCTTTCTTACTTTTCATTGACAGCGAGCTGGCATGCATATCAGCTCTGTCAGGAAATGTGTTTTTGACATTTGAGAGGTGAGAAGAGAGCCAGGAAGGAGACTTTGGGACCTTTTAAATGATTACACAACGTAAGCCAGGTTCTTATTCTATAGAAATAGTCATACTGAGTAGTAAGTATGAAAATCTGGCTCCACTGTTCTTTATTCTCTAAAGAGCTTAACATTTCATCTTATTTTATCCAGCAACAATAATGTGCTTCATCTGCATTTAGCATTATGAAGTAGATATTTAATGGAGTTAAGTCACTGGGGCTTTATGTCTGATATGGCCTTTAATAATTATGAAAAGCTTTGTGACTACTATTTTGGAATTATTTTACTTTCTTACTGGCAGTATTTGGCCAATCCAAAAGACAAGCTGTGCCTTTATTCCTTTATTTCTAGATTCAACACAGTGTTGCAGAATGAAAGAGCATTGAATTATAATTCTATTGAGGTTGGTGTTATGTCAAATTTAGTTTATAAGTAAATTAAAACTGTTTCAGAATTGGGTCAAGCTATTGTTTATATGCTTTTGTGCAGTAATTTCTGCTGCTTACTCGGTGAAGGGTTATAGGGTTAGTACAAGTAATCCCTCTTGCTCTCTCTCTTCATGCTCTGTGCTCAGGGTATAAACAAGAAGGGTGTGCTGATTCAAGGAAAGCATTTTTTCCAAAGGGCTGCTGCCTGCTCTGTCCCACATGGACCTCTCAAAATGGTGGTCACAATTTTGATTGGTCACAACAGGCTGGGAAATTGTTCTCCCTAACAAGAAGTGAAGGCAACATATGATAGTGGATTTATAAAATCAACAAAGACCGGGTGAAAGATGAATTGGATTCATACTAGATGGTTTTCTAAACAACCAAACACAGCTTTTAAGTTACTACAAATCGAGACAAAAACAAAACAAAACAGCAAACATTCTGGCGTTTACCTGCTGAACCACCTGAATATCGGTGGAGCACATGGTCATACAAATCTTTTTCCAGTCACCACCCAAATTTTGAGTCTTTACTTTCATGATCTGTACAGGCCCAAACGTCTCTCAGACCCATATCCTACCGATCACTTCCTTGAACCTGAGCCCATATACCCATTGCAGAATGCTTTGTTTGGGTCTGCAGTTGTTCAAATGTCATCTGTGAAACATTGAGCTATTGTGCCTGTATTTCTACTGGTTCCAGTTATTTCTTTTCCTATTTTCTATGGCACAAATAAGTGCAATTTTTGGGAAACAGATGGTTTTTTTTCAGTGTGAATGATTCTGCTAACAATTAGCAGGATTTTGTTGACCTCCCTCAATTTAGGCAGGGAAAAGATAGGTTCTCATTTACATATTATCTGGAAGAAAATTTCTTTCTTATATTCCTCACAAAATTTTGTTTCTCAGGATGTCTCCTCCCTCTTGCTATCAAATCCCCCACCCCCACCCCGATCACACACTCCCCGTTGATTATAGAGGGAATTAAAATTGTCACTTGCTTTCTAGATGGTGGTTTTGCTAGGAGAGTGGGACTTGTCAGTATTTCTGTCAGGAAGCTGGTCATTAAAAACTGCTTCAGAGTTTCTTAAACATTATTATTGTTACCTGAAGGGTAACGGTGAGATAAATGTTGGCTACATTTTTTTTTTTTTTTGTACCCTGGAGATAGTGTTGGTGACATGTAGGGGAAATGAGGTAATATGTAAAACAGATAACACAATGTATGCACACAGCAAGTGCTAAATAATTGTCAGGTATTATTACTGTTACCGCTATTTTTTAGTCTGTTTGAGACTATAATGGGACTACAGATGTAGTCATCAGAGAAAATGTATTTTCCCCTAAATTGGCTTGTCGTAGAAGAACTCAAGGAAGCAGTTAGTGTTACCCCCGCCCAAACTTCAATTTGCCAATGATAAGGCTCCATATAACAAGAAAAATCTTCCACCTAAAATTCCACCTCTAATGCATAGAAGTACTTTATTTGTCATTTTCCTTCACAGAAAGTTTTCCCATTGAGTCTTTTAAAATATGGCTTGAGTCTCTCGAGGACAGAAGTGGTAGAGGAAGGAAAATGTGCCTGCTTTAGGTCACTATCTCTAGCTGTTATAAAAGAAGGTAATATTTCAAGTAGGTACAACAGATAAAGGAACAATGGCACCAGTGGGCTGATGTGAAGCTTTTATTTGAGTCAGTGGCAACTTTGAAAGGTTTATTGATGACATAGTTAATACAGGCCTGGATTGAAAGCTGGGGATCTAAGGATTGCTACTATCTTGAGCTTTGTGTCAGTCACTTAACCTTTGTTTTCTCTCCCTTAAGAAGAGCATAACATTTTTAACACAAACCAAGAAGGGACAGAGGAATGGTTAATTATGTAGGGATTTTGAGTATCAAGATTCTCTAAAAACCTATTTTTTAGTTACTACATTTGCCCCATAGTATTTGAAAAATGTTCATTTTTTTTTCTTTGTTCTCCAAAGTTCTGGATTGTGTTCTGTTGGAGCTCATCAATTACGACCATACATCTTGAAAAAAAAAATTGCCTCAAAATGAATATTATGAGGTGACAAGGTAATGAAAGCAGATAAAGCCTGTTTCTAGTAAAGAATTTTTTTTAAACTTAACTGTTTTGGTATTGATTAGAGTTTAATAATGTCCTTTAAAATTATACAGAGAGTAATAAATAACTGATATTTATGTGGCATTTTATTGTTTTGCAAATGCTGGCACATGTTATCTCACTTAAACATCACAACAATTTTATGTGAAATTGCCACAGGAATTTGGATTTCAAAGCCATTAAGTGGCTTGCCCAGGACACACGATGGGCAAGAATAGACCAAAACATAGACCTTCCAGCTTTAAATTCAGAGCTTTCTCCAAATTCCACCACAATCTCATCAAAGACAAAAAGACGTTATCCCTCAAACTTTTATCTGATGGAAAATTATGATCAATATGTGCAATACCAAAAACAAAACCTGCACTGTGACATTAATGATAAAATAATGGTTTAATCTTCCAGACAATTCTCCCAACCACCCCACCACCAAATCGCCAAAACCCAAATCTTCTATTTATCTTTAATAGGCAAAGACCCTTCTTCATGTACTTGAGCATTTTTTTGGATAGTATGTCCTCATGCAATATGAAAAATGAATTTGTGGTGTTTTTTTAAACTTAATGTAGAATTGATACTTTTTATATGATGTTCTCATATATCACAAAACTAATTCTCAAACGTATTTTGGCAAAGAAGTGGAGGAGTGATTTGAATTACAATGCAGCTGGCAAACCTGTAGGCATCATTGGTAATTAAATCCAATTTGACATGTTTATCATTTAGTTCAAACAATGTTATCTGATCCAGTTCCCTTAGTTCTTGATATTTTACTATGCTTTACCTCTTTAGTCTATTTGCTGGCATTGATTATTAAACACTTAGCTCTTTAAATTGAGGGAAATTCTACATAGCTGTCTCATTCATTTCAAACATTTGCCTGTGAAATCACCACATATATTGTTTCTATGAGCTCTGTTAATAGAAAGAAATGAAATGGCTGCCATGAAGTCGTGTTTGCTCTGTTTTTGATGCTTATTCTTTTTGTCTGACTTTAGCCTTTTAAACCATAAAAGTGCCATCATAACAGCATTAAGTGACTGCTAAGAGAACACATGAAGTCCAGTCCTGCCACTCTTCATACAATGGATTTTCCTTCCTGGTTTGGCTTTATGCCTTTATCTTACTTCATGCACTTCTGAGTGGACAGGCAGTTTGGCTTCAGTCCTTATCAGAATACCAACCACACTGCATTGTAATTGGCTACTCATTTACTGGTCTCTCTCTCTCTCTCTCTCTCTCTCTCTCTCTCTCTCTCTCTCTCTCTCGGCTGGAGACTCTTGTTGAAAAGAGGCTTAATTTTGTTGGAATTTTTATCCCCTGCTCATAGAATGGTGTATGGCATTACAAGTTATTCATTAAGTGTTTGGTGAATAAATGAATGGATATTGAATCAAAGGAATTGAGATAGTATCTTGGTTCTTCCATTCCCTGGTTGTTTTCCTTGGGTATTATGCACAGTTTCCATCTATAAAAGGGAGGCAATGATAATATTATTCTCAGAGATTACTATAAGAGTTAATTAGACCATACACTTGAGTGTTTTTATACTGTGAAGTACTCTTCAAAAGATGGTTATGCTAATTATCAGAACTTCCCATGAATATACCATCCTTTTTTTGCTTTATCTCAGGTCTGGATTATTGTAATAGCAACATAATTAGCCTCTGTGCTTCAATTCCTGCTCTTTATTCCATACTGTACCTACACTAACCACTGAAAACATAAGATAGGATTGTCAGTTCTTCACTTCGTACCCTTCAACAGTGGCTTGTCTGTCTGATCACCACCACATCCCCAACTCCCAGGCCAGTGCTTGATACTCATGCTTATAAGCCTTGGGTAGTTGTATATCCAGTTTCTGGAGGCTTCCAAAGAAAGGCATAGGAATTTTTCATCACATATCTTTTGTGTATCTCCCCAGCCTCCAGTCTCACTCCAGCAAGGCTTGGACACCTATGCAGGATTGTAATAACAAATAACAATGGGGAATTCCCCAAATGGACTATGTTCTTTCCCACCTCAGTGCCTTTGCATATGCTTTCCTTTTCTTCTTTCCTTTTCTTCTTCGAAGGCAGTCTCCCTCCCCCACTGGGACATTTGACAAATATTTATCCTTTACAACTCAGCTTAACATTAGACTCCTCTTCAAAGCATTTCCCTTTCACCTGGCAGAAGTTTCTCGTCATTTAAACTCTCACAGCACATTGCATGCAAGCATATTATACAGTATACAAGTAATCTGTAATAATTGTTTACATGTGTTTTTTTCTTAATTCGTCGATGAGCTCTTTCTGTGGAGCCTACAATGTAATGATGGCTCTATTCCTTGCACCTAACATGGTGTTTGGTACTCCATAAATACTCAGTAAATATTGCTGGAATGAATTATTATACAAACTTCATAACTATAATTTCATTGGCAACAGTATAATCTTCCATATTCCTCTCCTAGAATTTACTCCTTTTGTGGAAATTTTTGGAAATTTCCAGTCATTCAGCAAGTAGACTCTCATTACAAAGGAATTTTTCACTTGGTGAAAATTCTCAGGCAATGAAATATTTTAAAACAAAGTTTCTGATTAATACTTTACAATTGTTAGGTTAAATTAGAAAGGAAAAAAAAGTATTTTTGTAAGCCAATTTGCATGCCACTTTGTATACATAGTCAAACTTAAAATCCTATAAGTTATCCATGTAAAACATGTGGGATTTACGTGTATATAAGACTTTAATTTATATAATGAGTATTTAAAACAGGAAGTACAGTAACAAAATGGGTAACTAACATTAGCAGGCAATTCAAAGACGAGGAACTCTGAATGGCTTTCAACTGTAGGAAGAGATGTTCAAACTCACTAGTAATGCAAGAGATGCAAATGTATGTATCATTAATCACCATTCACTTCACTCTAATCAGGATAGCAAAAATTAAGGTTATTACCAAGTGTTGGCAAAGGTTTTGGAAGACTTTTTTTTTTTTTTTTTTTTTTTTTAATTGCACTGCTACTGAAAGTATAGGCTAAAACAGTCGTTCTGGAAAGCAATCTTATAGCACTTAGCAAAATTAAGTCATTAGACATCTAAGCTATTTTCATCTCCCTACTACCACAAATTAATTCTTACAGTATTATTTGTGGTAGTAGGGAAATGAAAGTAGCTTAGATATCTAATGGAAGCAAATGTGATGGATGCAACCTATTAAAATGCAGCAGTTAGAAGCAAAGGAACTGAATGATATACAACATAAATAAGTCATAAAAACATAATATTCAATAGAAGAAGTAAGAGATAGAATGCAATATATACTTATATTTTCTAATATGCCATTTTCTTTCTCATGCTTTAATGGCAATGAGATAATATAATTACAGTTTTTTAAAATCTTGTCCTGCTAGTGAGGTGGACGCTTCTATATTTATGTTACACAGCTACTCTTATTTCTTAAGGAGCTAGATAATAAAATTTATTAAAAACAAAAAACAGAAAAATAAACCTAAGGTAGATTTTTTTCCCTATAACATATGACTGTGAGAAACTATTCTTTCCTTAATATTTAAGACTATGTTTATTGGATTGCTACATTTTTAAAGCATTTTTGTTTTCTCTGAGAAGGAATGGAAGTCTAAAAGATTAAAGAAGAATAATTGTAAAATATTTAAAATTCTTGGTTTATTTAAGAACTCAAGAGATCAATTCTTTTCTTTTTCGTGGTATTGTTTACATGGACTACTTTGGTAAATGTTTCCTGCTCTCTGTCAGGTGTTAAACTGGCTCCATTTTTAACTATCTCAATGGTAAACTTGGTGGCCAAGATTGAGCATAGAGAGTGGAGGACACATCAAAGTACAGAAGTTGATACATAATTTTATGGAAAAATCTTGAAGTTTATACATGACTCTCTGTTTCTGCCCTTTATGTTTCTCCAATTGGAAGTTATCATGGGTGAAGATGGTCAAAAGGTACAAACTTCCAGTTATAAAGTAAATAACTCATAGAGATGTAGTGTATAGCATGGCGATTATTGTTAATAATACTGTATTTTGTATTTGAAAGCTGCTAAGAGAGTAGATTTTAAAATTTTCATCACAAGAAAAAAATTGTAACTATGTATTGTGATAGATACTAACTAGACTTATTTTGGTGATTATTTTGCAATATATACAAATAGCAAATCATTATGTTATACATCTGAAACAAATATAAAGTTATATGTCAATTATATCTCAATAAGAAGGAAAGTTGTCATGGTTGTCTTCAACTAGTCTATTTTACTGACTCCTGGATGTATCCAAGGTTATTAAGTCCTGTGAAGTTTCCCTCCTAAATATCTTTCTAATCAATTTTATCAATTTCACCATAACTTCTCTATTTAACTTCTTCCTTAGTTTACTGTAACAGCTTTCTCGTTAGTCTCTCCTCACTACAATCCATCTGCCCAGTTATCTTTTCAAAATTGTCACTGACTTGCTTAAAGTTAGTTCTCCCCTTCCCCCCAGGATCAAGTGTAAGACTCTTTGGGTTGGCATCCAGGACCCTTTGCAAAATGACCTTACGCTCACTTTCTGCCTTGATATTCCAGCACACTTCCTCCACATTTCTCCCTGTGCCTAAAATTGTACCTTCTGGTGGTCATAATGTGATTAACACCAAGCAGAAAACTAGCTTCCCTCTGTGAAGATGCTCCAGGAAAAGTGGAGCCAATCTTATGTGTTTCCATTTTGCTTTGTAAATGTATCTGTTATAGCACAGGAAATTATACATATTGGCATAGGAGTCTGTCTCTCAAGGAAGAGGCCTATATACTCTGGCAGGGCTAGTGCAAATATTTAATAAGAGTTTCTTTAGGAAATAATTAGGGTAGCCATCTTCCTTGGAAATTTTAATCGCAAAAAATTACTAAGTGTTAGAAACCCTTGGGAGAACTGGGATATGTATCTATCATCATGATTGTATTTTTGTATCAGTTCTTCTGAAAAAAGAGATCAGAAGAGATGATGGAAGAAGATATTTCAAATCCTTTCCCCAAATATGTGTACCAACCAACTCTACAGATGTGTCTACGATGTCCAAAGCCTGAAGTCACTGTGTTTACAATGAATTCTGTTATTTATGTCACAAGTCTTTCACCTTAAAACTCATTCTATTATAGCAAAATTTGGCTCAGGACTTCTAAAGTCACCTAACCATAGATATACAGAATGGGAGTCAGATGTTTGAAAGTTCCACTGAATTCTTTTTTAAATACTGTGCTTGTGTTACTTTATAATGAACTTAGATGAAAGATACAGCTGTAGGCATGAAGGAATGTCCTTACTATTACTATGATTTTGAAGTATAAACAACAAAATTGGGGATCAAACCATTAACTTTTTATAGTTTGGTCCTTTTCTAGCTCCCTTTTGGGTATAAATAAGACATAGCTCTTGTGTAATTTGGAAAGTTCTTCATAACCTTAATGGGGGAGATTTTTTTTTTTTATATCACTTGTTTAGACAAAAAAGACAAAACTGGTAAATTTAGGATTTCTTTCTGTAAATGAAACTAATGAATCTTGATTCAATAAACTTGAATGAATATGTATTTTGTCATAGTTGAATGATCTAAGTACTCTGAAGTCAGATGTGCTTTCAAAATACTCCCATAAATGTAAATTCTTAATTATGACCATTTTTAGGATATTTATCTGTCTCCTGGTGGTTGTTGCTACTTGGCCCCTTTTATATGTTTTGGACAGAGAAGGAAACACAATGCTTGCATTCCTGTGGTTGCTATAGTAATGGGGGAAAAAACTGCAGCTGCGATTGTAGACTTGAAGAAAAAGACTGAGGTAATTTCAGCCCTGGAGACTTAGTAAATATTAATTGTGAAGAAGAAAGCTCCTGCTCTCATTCTTTAATAGTTTTTTTTTAACATATATATAAGAGCCAGGAGTCATTATACTGAGATAAATTGTGACTCAATGTTACTGCCTCTAATTGCATTCCAAAAGATTGAAACGCTAACTAAAATTTTAAGCAGTAGGATTTTGCATTTGATTTAATGAATTCTCTGGCTAGAGCTGATATTCTATGATGCAGAAGAAAAAAACTCTGGCTTGATAAAAAACAAAGTTGTAGATTTTTCTCACAGAGCTAAGAATTAACAGTTTTCTCTCAGATGTTTCCTGATTACTTTTTTAAAAATTATTATTACTGAATATTAAGTATTCCATTTTAGAGTTTCTTTGGACAGTTGTATGGCCCATGCAGACCAACCTCAGAGCAAAATCCTTTCTGTATTGAATGGAGCCCCAACTCTATGGCAGCCCAGGATAACAGAGGCTGAAATCTTAGTTGATGCTCAGTAAATATTAACTCCTGTCTTTGTTGTGGTTATTATTATTATTATTTGTAGTAGTGGATATTATTACTTTTGTTCCAGGGGTAGCACTCTTAAAGGAGTTTGGTGATTAGGGTTCAGAAGTTGAATGTGAAAGTCAGCTGTCATAAAGACAGTACAAATGCCAGTGGAGCTGGCAGAAATGCCACTTCGTTGTGAGCAGCCATGAAGTTCAGGTGGGTTTTCATTAGTACATATCTGAATGTTTACCATGTATTGAATCACTGTGTTAGGAATATGCGTACATGGAGCTGTAGGATAATTTTCCTTCCTGCCTAAGATGGGCACAGAGAATTGTGGATTATATTACTATAAATTATATAGTAACAATATTAGAACATTATGTTACTAAGCTGTATATTAATATTAATACATAATATAGATAGATAAACTATTACTATATATATATATATATATATATATAATGTTATTTTACCATAATTTGAGAAACACCACTACCAAGGTAAGTCTAGTGTGCTACATGAGCTCAGAGGAGGGCAAAATGGACTCAGCATTTTACAGAGGCAGTGTTGAAACTTGGTGGTTAAGAATGGACTATAGAGCCAGGCTAACTAGGTTTAAATCTTGACCTTGTCCTTCGTCCTTGTGCAATATTGACTATGTTAATTAATATCTCTGTTTCATCTTTTGTAAACTGTGATTGCGTACCTAGTTTACAGGGTGTTCTGCAGATTGTGTTTGCAATAAATGGAGAGGAAATAAACATATATCTGTTTATATCTATCATCTCTCTCTATCTACTATCTATATTATGTGATATTATATTATATTTATATTATATTATATTATATTATATTATATTATATTATATTATATTATATTAGAATAGTATCTGGCATACAGCAAGCGCTATATATATTTAAGCTGTTATTGTGATGAAAATTGGACCAGTAATACTTCTGCTGTCAAACAGTTTAGTACCGCAGTCCTGGGCCTTCTTGTTCCTTGATTTCAATGGGCAATGGTCTGAGTCATACAAAAATCCAGGGGTTTCATAATGAGCAACCCTTTTGGAAATAGTGTGTTGAGCACATGTACATTCTAGTCTCACTAGTGTTGCTTTGGAGAATCATTAGGTACTGTTAAAAATAATCCTGCCCTCATAATCTTGGAGCAGACTATGTAGAGTGGGGCAAATAAGAAGTAGTTCGATTAACTATCATGCAGGCACTTGAGAGTGGTCACTGGTGAGACTTTCAGCTTTAAATATGAACTCATATTTATTTATGTCCAGAGTACTTTTAAAATATAGCATACACAAAAAGTGTATGTGTCCATGTGTGTCTATTTGGCAAACACACAAAGATTTTATTACACCTTGATACCTCCCTGAGGACACCCCCCACAACAAGAAAAATTTATGTCTGGTATAATCCTATATTTTAATTGACATTACCCCCACGACACCCTCCAAACCTGAGAAATTATATCTATCCATCTTTGTGGTATAATTCAAGAAAGATAGAGGTGTGTGAGCATGTGTCATTATATCATTATTATTATTGCTGCTATTTTATTACTTTTATTAGTAGGAACAATGGACTGGAGGCTCGGGTGTAACTTTATAAATGTGCTGGGGAGCCATTCTCTCACTCACATAAGACACAAGTGATTTGATGTTCATTCACTATTCATAAGTACACATAGGCATTTCAGATTTAAAAAATGAAAAAGTGATGTATAGAGGACTGAAGAATATTTGGCCAATGATTTCAAGGTCCAATAAAGCTTAGTAGGGTTATTGCCACCAAGATTTTGTACTTTGTCTTTCAAGTCTTATAAAATGATTTAGTTTTAGTAGATTCCAGAGGTATTTATGTCACACTTAATTGATTCCATAAGTCCAATTTACATGAGTCTAATTTATAAGTTAGAATGCAAATTTATTTCCCTCTGCAAAGCACTTCACTGGCTCCTAATTGCTTATTGGGTAAATTCCAAATCTGTCGGAATTCTGTGCTCCATGATATGACCCAAGCTACTTCTCAACCTCATTATTACTTTTTTCTAAATTCATGACCTTCAACTGGAAGAAAAGAAAATGCCACTTATGGTCTCAGGTCCTCCAGTTTTTCCAGCAAGGACTTTAAAGTCATTAGAAATACATCCTCCATTTCTTTTGTGTTAAAATCCTCCCATGTGACTCAGGTGTCAGTGGCAATTGATAGCAGTTGTTGGTTTGGTTAACTAATGATAGACTTTTAATCACTTCTCATATATGTGGTCTAGAAACATCTCACCTTCTGAATAGCCACAGTAGTTCTTCTTTATGCTGCTGTCCTTGTGTTTTTCCGCAAGAAGCTGTCAATCGCTAAGGATGGATTCTTCTTTTTGGGATGGATATTGGTCCTCAGAGTTTTCAAGGGCTCAGCATTCTTTTAATTTTTTTGAAGTAACGAGTGTTGTTTGTTTTCTTGTAAAGAATCTTAAGTGTAGCCTCCGTGGAAAGAGTCTCAAATATGTTATACTTCTGCAATAGTGCAATTTCCCTCTTTTTCTAGTCTATGGAAAATTATTATACATTTTTTGATTGACCAGCCCTTGAGAATGGTTTTGAATTATCTTCTTCCCTGAATCTGTTTCTTTAATATTTTTGGTCTTTTTTGTCAAAATAATTCTTCCATGCTGTCTAGCAACTCTTCAGTCTCCTTAATGAGATGGACAATATAGAAGCATTATTTAAATTTATCCACTTTCTTCTGCAATCCGGAGACCGGCCTGTGATTAGGGATCCATCTTTAAGCAGTAAGATTTGGTTTTCTTGGCAGCTGTAGTGCCACCATATTAATAAATTAATATGCATTAATTTATTCATTCATTCCTAATTTATTCACTCATGTATTGAGGCATTCATTGAACATTTCTATAAGGCAGATACTGTGCTAGATGGTAGTAGCAATAGTGAAAGAAAAATATATTTTGACCACTCTGATGATGCCATGATATCATGGGACAGATACAAAACTTATAGAAACAATTTATAAATACTATCAAATCAATTTAGGGAGTCTTTTTTAGCCCTGGGTATCAAGAATGGATTCCCAGACTAGGTACTTATGAAAGGATGAGGGGAAATATTTTTCAGTGAGAAGGGAAAGGAAGAATTGCAGGTAGAGGGAATAGCATATTCAAAGGCGGAGGAATTCAATGGTGCCCTGGCATATTTGGAACCTCCAAAGTGTTAGTTAGTTAGGTCTGGAGCTTAGAACAGAGATAGTGGTGTGAGATGAGATAAAAGATTCAAGCGAGAGCTTGGTAGGACTGTGTATGCCAGGTGGAGGACTTGAAGCTTCTTAAAGGGGTTGGTTTTGAAGGATTTCACTCTAGGGAATGATGATCAGTGCAGAAAGGAGTCTTGTGGACATAGGGAGATAAGGCAGGAAGTGACTGCAAAGGTCCCTGTGATAACAGCCTTGAATAAAGCAGTGGCCGGGGTGATAAGGAAGGAAGAAATAGACATAAGGTATATTTTATGGGTTGAATCAGTAAGAATTAGTGACTGCCTGGATGTTGGCCACAAAGGAGAGGGAATGATGTTTGTCTTTAGGGGAATGCCCAGTTATGACTTGGATATCTGAGTGGAGAATACAGGAGAAGTTCTTTGTCTAAACGTATTTCCTTAAAGTTTTTTTTTTTTTAAGTTTATTGGGGTGACAATTGTTAGTAAAGTTACATAGATTTCAGATGTACAATTCTGTAATACATCATCTATATATTGCATTCTGTGTTCACTTTAATTTTTTTAAATTATTATTATTATTTTTTAAATATTAAAAGCATTTCAATATGGCACTTGTAGAAACTGTCAAAGTTGATGTAAGTAGAGCCTTTTTTAAAACGGAGCCCGAGCAGTCATTTTGGAGGAACTGCTTTGTACTCTTGGTCTTTGGACCTTTGGACTGTTTGATGTGGGTCAGAGCTTTTGACTGGGCCAAACCAATATTGTCTTACAAATAGTTGTTTGTAAAGCCAGCAGAAAAACAGACATCCTAAGCAGGACCAATGATTGTGGAATCTTCATCTGAGGGTAGAATCAGTAACTAACCGTGTATAGCTAGAGAATAACTCACTTATTCTATACGTCAGCACCAATAGGAATTCTTTCATCTTTCCATGTAATCATTCCTTTCCTTTGCTCATAAAAACCTCTTGCCTTCACCCTGTAATCGGGACACCGAGTTTCTGCCTGAATCTATGCTCCCTGGTTTCAATTCTTTGATCCCAAATAAACACTTTAATCCCTGTCATTGTGGCCTTTTAAATTTAGGTTTAAAAAACAAAACAAAAAAACTCTCAAAACTTGTGAGTGAAGTTGGTAAGTTATTTAACCTGTCTGTGTCTCAGTTGTTTATCTTTTTTCAAAATGTTTTAAAATTGTTGTAAAATACACATCACATAAAATTGACCATCTTAAGCACTTTGCGTGTACAGTTCAGAAACGTTAAGTACCTTTGCAGTGCACTGCAACCCATCTCCAAAACTCTTCCTCTTGCAGAACTAAAGCTTTATACTCTTAAACAACTCTTCCCCTCCCCAACCCCTGGCAACCACTGTTCTACTTTCTGTCTCTATGACTTGACTATTCTAGTTACTGCATATAAGTAGAATCATACAGTATTTATTTTTCTGTGACTGACTTACCTCAGCATAATATTCTCATGGTTCATTCATATGGTAGCAGGACTCAGAATTTCCTTCCCTTTAAAACTGAATACCACGTTTTGTTTATTTACTCATCTGTTGGTGGACCCAGCTTGCGTCTACCTTTTGTCTGTTGTGACTAATGCTGCTAGGACCCTGGATGTTAACAGTTTGCTTATCTTTGTAGTGCAGACAACAGTAGCATTAGTATTTAACATAATGATTTACATAAAACAATCACCTAATGAATTTTAATTATTTTTACTGCATCTAACTAAGAAAAAGTAAAAATTAGCAGTGGGCAGGGTGGGAAAAGGAGGCCTTATGCGATCGTGGTGCGCTGAACTAGAAGGTTGAAAAGGAGAAGGGGAATATAGTCAATAGTACAGTTTGCACGGTGACAGATGATTGAGAAACTTAGTGTGGCGATCACATCGTCAGGTATAAAAATGTCGAATCACTATGTTGTACACCTGAAACAATATAATCAATATAAGATTGTATGCCAGCTACACTGAAATAAAAAACAAATTAAAAAAAGATTAATGAAGCTCAGTTTGGGAAACGAGATTGAAGCCGTCTAGTTCGGGCACCATTCCATCCACTTCCCCCACTTCTGATCTATTTCCAAGCTTACCATACAGCAATTTCATTATTCATACTACTTTTGATGTAAACCAAAGTTTGATTTTTAAACTAAAAAGTGGATCACATTGCAAAGTATTTTGAATGATGAGGAAAGGTTATCTTACATGAAATTTTAGGCTTTTTTTCATTTTATGATTCAAGCACATTAGTGGTTACAAGACCCGAAATAGACATTCAATGTAAAAACAGCTTAGGTAGTTTTTGCTTTCTGACAGATGGAGGAATTTAGTTCATATCTAAATATGAGCCTTGTTTATTTTTATCAGATTACCAACTCTGCAAATTGGATTAATGTGTAATTTTAAGCACGGCAGGCATAAAACTTCATAGACGGGTTTTATATTTCTAGCATTTCCACCTTCTTGAGTTATTTTTAATTTTTACAGCTGATATTGGACAGTAGCATATCTTCACTTTCTTTCTAACACTGAGGTATAAAATAATGCTATTTGCCTGATAGATTCTTTGAAAGAAATGATCTAGTGATCACATCTGCCTAGCGGTATTGTGCAGATAACAGGAAGAGAAGAGAAGCTCAAACTGTGCTACTAGCAGTGTGTGAAAAAACAAGGCCTTGGTGAGGAGATTTCTTGTTTTCCCATTCCCAAGCCCACATGATTTTAGATCTGTGTTCAAGGTCACCGTTGGACCCCTTGACTAAGCTCAGCTCTGGGCTTGAGGCCAGTGATTCCTGGGCCTCTGCCATCAGTCTGTCTTTTGGAGTAGGGAATACAAATCTGAATTCAATATCTATGTAATCCCTTCCTCTAGCTTCCTGTGTCCCTATATAACTTTTTAGTTTCTCTTGTCTTTCAGATATCAAAGTGACAGCTTTTGCCACTTCTAGGTAGAAGTCCCTCAACTAATAAGGTGTTAAAACAGAAGGACCATTACATACCTCTTACCTTGCCTCGGCTCTCTACCACAGTTCAATTCACAGGGGGAAAAAAAAAAGTCTTCTGGAGAAGAGACAGAATATAGCATAAAAAAATTATTTGTAGTAGAGTTTGGCAAACACAATTGAATATGGTAATTGCATATCTTTCCATGAGATAGAGTTCCTCATTTTTGGTTTTTAATTTGAAGAAAACTAGCTACATAGCACACGCATAACAATAGAACAACACATCTATTTTGGAGTATACATAGATGATTTTATCTCCAGGCTCTATCACATTTCTTTGGTGTGTTATATTAGAACCCTAGAATGGGTATACACTGGGACAGGGATTGGAGGATGGAACGGGGAATTTCCCCAACAGTCAGCTAAAATAAGAAGGCTGATTCCTAGAATGGGAAACAAATGAGGATCTCTGGCTGTAGATCATTTCAATTGTGTAACATTATTTTCACAATCTTGCACAAATTTTGCTAATATTTTTTTAACACATTTTATGAAAATGTGTGCATTATGCTATTTGGGTACTCATAGTTATAATGGTGGAGATTCTGCCTCTTGGTTGTCCTTGTAATTAGAACATTAATTTGCCCCCTAGAGCCTGGGATTGCCTCCAGAATGCCTGCGCAAAGCAGGTTTCATAAGGCTCCCCTATAAAAGGATAGATTACATTTGGCCAGGTATAACCTGCGTCCATGAGGAGAGAACTGCATACCTAGCTAGGTCTTGCAGTTAGCAGGAGTCATACAAATGCTTGAAGTATTGAGATCATCTAAGCACTGAAATTGTCTCAGAAAAGCACTTGGGTTGTTTTGACTCAGGTAAACCAAATAAAATCTCTCCCTAGGACAGGAGTTAGTGGTAGGAGGAAGGAAAGCAGGCTCTGAAAATTCAGATCCCCCAATGGTGTAGCATGTGGAAAATAGTTTAAAAAACATTTTACAGATATAAGTGCTAAATCTTTTTCTAGGATTATGATAGTTATGCCTAGAATATTAATGTGACACTCACTAGGCTTATTTTTGTTTACATTTTTTAAACAAAACATAATATTCCCTTTAAAATCATTGGAAGGGTATTAAAAGCCAGTAAATAGACAATATATCTACATAGCATTTTATTTGGAAAATTTGTGCATGTTTAGAAAATTCACTGAGTGTAATTCAATTATGATTCTATCAATCAAGAAATCAATTTACGTTCATATTTCTTGTAATATGTTGGTATGAATATGTGAAATAACATTTTCTATTTTTGAAATCAATGAGTAAAGATTACGAAAATGTTAGACAATTAAAATAATCTATTGCCAGAGATCCTGACTAGTTTCCAATTCTAGGAACCAGTCTTCTTATTTTAGCTGACTTCTGGCCTCAATTTTGTGTGGTAATACTCAGTTATAGAACATGTAGTTCAAACTTTAATGGAGATTAACTAAAAATGCACAAATCTAGCTACAGTGCCATGCAAAAATATAATATTTTTACAAACTGCTATTTTATTTCGCAATATATTATGGACATTTTCCCATCTTATTAAATATTTTTTTCTAAAAATATTTTTTACAGTGTGATTATTTGCTTATCAAAATTTTTAGAAATGTAGGTACTCAGTTCAAGAGTATAAGTGCACAGCTATTTGTCAATATATACTAATTATTTCCAGAAGCATCTATAAAGCAGTGAGTTTCTTTGCAATTTTACCAGTATTGGGTATTATCAGTAAAAATATTTTAAATTGACATTTCAAGTTAGTAATAAATATATTTGAAAACATAGTAATAGTGGAAATAGTGTATCATATGCAAATTTCGTAGCTTTTAAGAGTGCTGATAACTTAAAATTAAACTTTATTAAAATATTAAATTTGTAAGTTTTACTAAGAAGAATTGAAGCTTCAAATATGGTACTTAAAGGAAACTAATAATTTTTAAAAATGGAATCTTACAAAGAATAAGAATTAAGGGTGTTTTTTAATGAAATACCGAGTTAAAAATGCTGAAATTCTTGTCTTTTTTCTTTGAGTAGAAAAAAATTACACTTATTATTACCAGATAATTATAAAGATATCCTTAGATAATTATAAAGAAATCAAAGAAGAGGTATATCCCCTTAAGTAATATTTAGCGTTGAGTAAATAGCTTTTCAAAATATGGGCCAGTATCCATCAAAATGAAATGTTTATATTGACTGAATAACCTACTTGGGATAATCTATTTTATAAAAATAAAAACACCAGTATGTAAGGATAAAAATAAAAAGATATTTATTACAGCATATTTTTGGTACCATGTATCCACACGAAAATGGGCAAAATATGAAGTTCTATTATTGATTGATTCAATTATAGTACATCTGTACTATGAAATACGCTGTAGCCAAATCTGTACATAAAAATCTACACATAAGGACATATGTGCATTTGTGCCCGTATGTTGAAGGACATAGCTAAATGTGTTAACCACTGCTATTTGGGGGACAGTGGGATGGGAGAAAGGGAGGAAGAGATTATAAACACTGTGTACACACTGCTTTATTGACTTCCTCATTAGATTTAGATGATTGTTTTTAGAATTAGAAAAGGACTTTGAAAAAATTTAAAGAAAGGAAAAAAAGAAGGAAATAAAGGAGTTAACATAAACCACTTAATTTAGGAAAAAGTAAATGATACTTATCGGATAGTTGCTATTAACTACTCCCCCCACCAAGAATTAGATTTTTTAAATTAAATTTTTATTTTCAGATAAATGCAGACTCAGTTTTTTACAAATGAAATTGTGAGAAATAATTCAGAGCTCCTGTGAACTCTTTGCTCAGTTTCCCCTAATGATATCATCTATAAAAACTGTGCTACAATATTACACCAGGACATTAAGATCACAAATCTTATTTAGTTCCCCAGCTTTACATGTTCTTGCATGTGTGTGTATTTGCCTTTATGTGATTTTATCACTCATGTAGGTTTGCGCCCACCACAGCAGTCAAGACGTAGAATAGTTGCAACACTACAGGATCTTTCTTATGGTTACTGTACATATACATCTATCTTTCTCTGCTTTGTTCCTAACCCATGGCCATTACTATTCTATTCTTTATTTCTATAGCCTTGTCATTTCAAGACTGTAGTATACGTGGAAAAATACATTATGCAACCTTTTAGGGTTGGCCTTATTTACTCAGAACTCAAAGTTATTGATTGTATCAGCAATTCCTTTTTATTGCTGAGTAGTATTCCATGGTGGGGACATATCCGTTTGTTTCACCATTCACCCACTGAAAGAATTCTGGGTTGCTTCCATTTTTTGCCTATTATAAGTAAAGCAGCTAACAACATTCCTGTACAAGTTTTTGTGTAAACAGTTTTTATTTCTCTGTGATAAATGCCCAGGCAATTGCTGGGTTGTTATGTTAGTTGGGAGTTTAGTTTTTAAAAGCCACCAGATTTTTTTCCAGACAGGTTGCATTTTTTATATTCTTACCAGGGGTCTGGAGTAGTCTTGTTTCTCTGAATCCTCATTAGCATTTGGTATGGTCACTATTGTTTAATTTATTGTGTTTTAAGATTTTGCAAGGAAACAAAACATTTAAAATTTTGCTTTGAGTATTCTTTATTCTGAGATTGTATTAATCAAATTCAAATTTTTTTTGTAGGATTTCAGCGATTGAAGAAACTTTAAAAGGCTTTGAGTTTTAGGGGTTATATAAATATCTAAAGCAGAACTTAAATTCCCCATATTTTCTGTATCTTATCACTGTTACTGTCTTAAGTAACATATGACAATGATGAAATTCCAATTCTTTGCACAAATTTAGCCAATATTTATTGAGAATCTAACATGTAGTAAGCACTATTCCAGGTACTGATGCTATAAGAGTGAAAAAAGTAAAGTTGCTGCTCAAATGGGAAGTATGTTACTGTTGAGGTTTGAAGGCACCTAAAAGTAACACCCCCTCCTATCTCAATTGATTTAAAAACAACTGATAGGTATAGGAGTTGAGAAAACGGGAGATTCAGATATGTCCTAAATTACTGACAAAAACCTTTCGGAAAATGCGGCTCAGGTTGGTGGAAATAATGGGCTTCATATTACTGCACCCAATCTGAAGCAGAATTATTTCCATGGGCACAAGATGTGTAGAAAGGCACAGGCCACCAGTCCAAAATGCTCCTTATCAGGGGACAATCAGTACACATGTTCTCTGAAGTTGTCACGTTCCAAAGGCAGATTCTCAGGTTCTCCCTCACAACTCCATCCTCTAGACAGAGGAAAGGAATTTACTCTAATTGAAACTCCTTCGCAGAGAAATAGGAGAACTGGAGAATGGCAATTCTCCCCTAACGATTATTTCCAATGATACT
The DNA here is from genome assembly GCF_036562045.2 of Rhinolophus sinicus. NCBI lineage: Eukaryota > Metazoa > Chordata > Mammalia > Chiroptera > Rhinolophidae > Rhinolophus > Rhinolophus sinicus. The sequence continues at coordinate 97,148,774 of NC_133758.1, forward strand.
AGACTAAATTAAAAAAAAAAATCATGTCATGTTGCTGTCTCTAATTTAATCTTCTAATTTGTTATCTTGCCTTTTATTATGGAATACATTGGCTATTATTTGCAGACCCCTCATAGCTTTTCTTAAATATAAATACAGATTCTCCTTTGAATGTTTATAAAGAGGAATATGAAGAAAACTCAAGGAGAGTGGCCATATGTTACAAATTAGACATATATTTTCTTAAGTTATATAATAGCTTTGGGGGTTGAAGGAATATAGTAAATGTTACTTTTTTATTCCTTCTGAGTTTCAAATCAGTTTAGAGATAGACAAAAAAACATTCAAGCTGATCAATATCAAAATATAAGCTTAATGCAAATAAATGATATATTACAGGATGTGGCAACAATGAGAAACTTAATACTGAACCTCAGAATTAAGCTTACCCACCAAGTTACAGACAGCTTCAAACAGCCATGGACTTTCCCACATGGGAGTTCTTGTCTTGTAAGATATGTGGTTTGGAAGAGCAAACCACAATGCATACTCACTATAGGCAGGGAGGTTCTCAAAAGCAGGAAGGGTGACGGGGCTGAGCTATGTAGGGTCAATTTCTTGTTCCACATCTTGTCAATCACATACACCTCTGCATTCTCTCCTCTCCCAGAGGAGGGAGAGACACCAGAAGTGTTCAGGGGAAGTCTCACCTTAGAAATATCTGAAAAGCAAGGAATAAGTATTTCTTCTGAACAGTACATAACTTAAAATTAAATTCCGGGGAGACATTTTGGTATGTTAATTTTCAGGAGCAAAAGTAAATAATCAAACTAGGGTTCTTAGGATACTGAAAAATGATGTTAGAGGAAGCATGAAGAATAAAGGTAAGAAATGTGTAAAGTTAGTGGTGTGTGTTAGTGCGGGTAGTTATGTCAAAAATTAAGGTAAAGTTGCTGAAGCCTTCTATTACCTGCGAATATGAAAGCAAATATTTTTATTTGCCAAGCAATCAGTATAAGAATATGACAAATTGTACACCCATGAAGTCTTAAATTATCAATAATTTCAAGGAGAGTCTTCATAATTAGTGACGCATAATTCCATATTACGTTTCACTAAAGTCACTTTGTCTTCCCCAAAGTCAAAATGATTCAGGACATTGAGGCAGCCACGACAGCGCAACTAAAGACACTCATGAAAGAGGACTTACGGAACTGCTTCAGAAAGTGGCAAGAATTATGGGATAAATGTGTTTGAAGCAAGGGGGAGTATTTTGAGTGGGATTAATGGCAATGTGTCTTTTACTGTAATATATATATATATATATATATATATATATATGTATATATATGTGTATACACACACACACACACACACACACACACACATATATATATATATATATATATATATATATATATATATATATATTTTAAACTTCAACATTCACTGTACATTTTGATCACACCTCATAGATTGGTGGAGTTCCAGCTTCTGCAAATTTTCCAGAGAAGGGACAATGTCCTTAGCCCTTTTTGGGACACCAAATCTTAGAGTGTTTCAGTCACAAACATATATAAGAAATCACTCCTGGAACTTGTTAAAAATGAATAATACCAGCTTCTAACCTAAAATATTCTGATTCAGTAGATTGAGGCTGTGGTCATGTAATCAGCCTCATTAACAGTCTCCACATATGTTACTAATGAAAGCAGTTCTTGGACTGCATTTTGAGGAACTGCCTTAGGGTATGTCCACATCCTAGTCTTGAGAACATTGAAGTCTATAGGGGCTGTGCACTTTCTTTCATGCTTAGTGTCATCATTTTCTATGATCATCATTAACTCTTGGTCATCATTAATTATGTAGTGTTTTCCTTTGAAGAGCTTGAAGGGATGTGTTGTGACATTTTGGAGACACTCATCACACTTCCACCCTCAGTGGTGATACAAGGATCATCACTGGAAGAGCATTTTGAAGGCTTTTCTTCTCTTTGAGTTTGGGAAATTTACCAACACTGACAAAGTAGATAGTATACATTACTGCTCTTTACTGGGGATGTAATTAAATATGTTTTCAAATACATGTTAATGTTGTGAAACCCTATTTTCTTGTGACTTCCTTCTCACTGAACGATTTTCTTCTCTTCAGAAGGAAAACAAATGTTACCTTGACTGAAGGTTTGGTGAAGGAATGAAATTGATGCCTTTTTTTTTTTTTTTTTTGAGTCTATAGCCTAAAATAGTATTAAGAAAGTTAAAGAGTTTTCAAAATCCTTTACACTTACATCAACACATCCAGGTTTATAAATGTCATAGAACAGAACAGATAGGGACTTGAGAGAGAAAGTCAGATGCAAAAGTTTTTGTATTGGGGTTAAACCTTAAAGGGGGTGTGAAAACATACAGGTATGTTTGGAGATACCCAAGAATAAGCATTGGCATTAGAAATCTGCTCATTTAGGTATAATCCAGAGAAATTTCATACTCTAGCAGAAACAGAGCTTTCTGTCCAAGACTTGGCCACAATTGGAAGAAAAAGTTGACTAGATGGATGAACCAAAAAACGACCCTCCTGGCTCTCCATAGTCTATTCATGCCATGCAGAAAATCGAAAAATTTCTGGGTGCTTGTGGGGAAGAATGGGGAAGCTGTTGAGGAACCTGATTATAGAGAGTTACATGCACCTCCTAGATACCCAGGTGGCATCATGAAGAAAAGTAGGAAAGGAGAGAAATCAGGAAAAACAGGACAGTAACATGAAAGACACTGATTTAAATAGCTAACTAACTAGCTAGCTAACTGAACCAGAAGATACTGAGAGACTAAGACACCGTTGATTGAAAGTTTAAACAAATGTCTCCACTACATTTTTATTAGGCATGAGTGGGGATATGTAGTGATAACCTACCTCTAAATCTGAGTGTTCATTATGGGGTTCTGTAATTTTCTTCAGTCTACCCTAATATTATGCAGTCATGAAGTAGGAAATTCACACGATTAGCCTTCAGCATTCTTAGTTATTTGCGAAAAGTGCCCACATTCAGTACCAGTGGAATGTTGGCTTTCAAAGAATGCTACCATCACCATACCACAAAAAGAGTTTCCAGGAGTAAAGTAGCTTAATAAAAATACATGTTTTTATCCATGGAGTTTCCATCAGCTTTACATTATTTTTAATTTCAGCAGTTTTTAAAATAACATACGACATTGAGAGTAAAGTTTAATTGTAGGAGTCCTAAGATACAAAATAGAGCACTTGAACTAAAAGAAGAAGTCTCAAATTCTTTGACTACGCTGGTGGCTTCAGAGACAATGGCGAGATTGTGTGGTGATAATATCTCTTTTTCAAATATTCATTTTCTCCCATTCAGTTAAAAAACAACGGTGTGTAGGTTGTGGCCAAATTATCCATGTCACCAGTGTAATTTTCATTTCACTTTGGCTAAGGAGATGATTTTTTAAAACTAAAATTTCTCACTCTTTTTCGACCAATTACAAAGAAATGGGGCCCACAGATCTCACCATGCCATGAATTTACCAGAACTACGGTGCAACTTTAAAAATCGTTGCTCTTGGAAGTAATGATTGTTATTCTTTCCACATCTAGATATGTTCCCAATGGCACAGACTGTAAGTCATTTCTCCTTTTGTGATGATAGCAGCGGTTACTTTCAAATGATCCCGTAGTGGTCTTAATTGCTTGGCCATAATAGGCAGTGGCCCATTCATTTAGTACATATGGGGGAAAAGACAAGGTGTTCGGAAAATTTTGTCCTTTTATGCTGTTTTCAAAGGTTCATGTATTCTAGACCTCTGGATTATGTATGATAGAATTTTTGGAACCTCATAAGAGAACATGAGATTTTTCTTAATGTGTCTTATTCACAGACCATATCTTTGTGGTAAAAGCACTAAGTGACATGACATAATGGTAAGTGTGTAGGTATCCACATTTTTAATAGCCATGTCATGAAACATCATGTTTCAATTCTCTTTTCCCCTAAATGATCTACTGAGTTAGGTCTGAGCATCATCATACTTTGTTACACCTTATAATAATGGACCTCATGTATTGCTGTTTTCTGGACAAAAAACTTTCTTTTACTTACCTTATAATTATATTGATTGAGTTGCCAAGGGTTTCTCTGCTTTCATCATTTCATTGTTAAAACAGGTCAATGCATACTTAATCCATTATATAAATGAAAAAAATACGCTTAGATGATATTTGCTCTTGGTTTTTTTCCTTTCTTGCCTCTCAGAAGTATGATTTTTCTCCTATTTTCCACATGGCAACCATAATTCCTGTAATAATTCAAATCTTTTCTTTGAGTTGTCTTGAATTTCACTCAGAATTGCATGAAATGAAAGAGGTGAAGATGTTCCAGGGGTTGATAAAAGATTATGTAAGAGTAATAAGTTTTTATTTTTCACAGATCTTGTCCATTGGCTTTTAGCAGGCCTTTCTTCTGCAATAGTATATCGTTAACTTAAAGAAGAGACTACAATGTCTTCTCGATCTTATTTCAAACCACAACCAGTTGGAATCAAACACATTATAGTGATAATTTGGGTTACTTATCTTCAAGCCATTAATTTCCATGGAAATGCAAGTGTTACTATTTTCTCTACCCACACAGCATCACCAAATCCTTCCTTCAGTTTATTCCTCATCTTCCTGCTGCTCTGTTTTGTTTCTTACTATACAGTTCGATCTCCAAACTTGGAGATTTTACTGTTTATTCTTGCTCTCTCTCAATATAATTATAAACATTTATAAGTAGTTTAATTCTTCTCACCTCAGTATATCCTTGATAAAACAGTTTGGTTGTCTAATTAATGCCTAAGATCCCACCCAGCTCTGAAAGTGTCTGCGGTTTCCTCAAAATTGGACTTAGCAGTTGTCTGAAAAATTATTATTTGTATCTATCTAGACAAATGTCTATTTATTCTTATCATTTTCCCCCCGTTTGAAAACAATTCCATGTATATGACAAAGAAGTTTCTTATAAATAGTCTTTGGATTGGCATTTTTCTAAGAGTTTTCATAAACTCATTGATCAATGAATCCAATATAATTTACACTGACTAGAATTATGTTGTTTTTATATTATAGTTAATATACTTGAGTTGTAATTCATCATAGTAGATGATTGTGAAGAGAATGGAAAATGCCTTCTATCCGATAGCATAGCTATGTCTTTCTTAATTTGCAAAGACTATAAATTGAAAAAAAACCACATCTTAGTGATTTGAATATTAGAATTCTGTTGGTGACTGAGAAAATCTTATAACTTGGAAATATGTCCAAATCTACCGGAAGTTTTGCCCATGTACACCAGTATCTTTGTGGCTATTTCACCACCTTATTATAATGACCAGCTAAAACAGATTAAGAAGGAAATAATTTCTGTCACTGGATTAGAACTCATTGACCTTTTTTTTAGTAATATTCTTGTGGAATCACTTACTTTCTAAACCCATCGAATTGCCAGTCTACCTATACTGTGTATATTTGGTGTTTCATAATTATTGGGGCTTATCAATATGTGTATTATCTCTAGCCGCTACTCTTTAAACAGTTTTTACTGTTATTAGTTCTATTCTGCTAATTCCAATGCTCACATCCTGTTGTGACATTTTGTAACATTTTTTTTCCATTGATAATATCTAAACATCAGAATTTAAAATAATTTAAAAATTAAATTCAGCCTGTTTCCAATAAAGGCATACAAGTTACTTATACTATATAAACATTAGCACTTAGATATAAAAAGTAAATATGTAGAGATATGTATTCTATTCAAGAATTATGACAAGACTTTATAAAGTGTTAAACAATAGTGCAACAACCATAGGGTTCCATTTGCAGTTATGTGGCTGCTTTTTCTAGTGAAGAGAAACATCTACAAAATAATGTAAGCATTTCAATTTTGACCACAACGGAGATGAATTTATTATGTGCAAATGTTTCAATATCACTACCGTAAAACATTTTTTATTATTACAGTTTAATTTTTGAATATACATGTGCTATATAATTTACATAACCCAAATTTTACCTATACAATTTATCAAATGTAAAATTGTCCAATTTTTGAAAATAGTTCTACCCATGTTATATAGACTAACTATATATTTAGAAAAACAAATCACTTTCTTAAAATAAATAAAGGTAATCATTCTTTAGTTCCCAGATAAATTGTAAATAATTATTTTATGAATTTTTATCAAAATAATTTAAACTTAACAAATTGTATGTGAACTTAATGATTTCTCTAAAATTACAGCATTTAATTTTCTCTCAGCACCCTCAAATAGGATTACATTCATTTACCCAATTTTAGGGTAAAATTATTTCTTAATTATTTTCATATATGTATGCCAGAAACTATAGAGAAATGTTGTTATACAAAGTATAGTATTTTGTGTAGTGCATAATGATATGATATGCTGTTATATTAGAGATACCTACATAATTTTCATTCTGTGATCATTCTTCTTCTTTTTTTTTTTTTTTAATTCTGGAAGCTAGCTCTTGTATCCATTTTTGTTAAGTCTGCTAAACAGTCTCTCCACTGTGTCTCAGTTATCATCTTTGGAGACTCATAAAGCTTATCAGTGAGCTTTCTAGCATTCTGACCTTACAGCTTTTCTCTTAGCTTACCCAAACCCTTGATCTTCATTTTACTTCTGCCACTGGAGAGCATAGAAAAGCCTTTGTCCAGTCTATTTTGCCCCTTTGGTAGGCTTCATGATGTGCCGTGCTGCAGCTGACTTTTCCTCCAAGCAGGTGGCCGGGAATGCTTCTTACCTATTAGATTCTTATTTCATTGGCTCTCTGAAGGCTGGCTCATTCCTCTGCATTAAATATTTGCTTTCCATAGCCTCAGTTTGGGCCATCCCTTTCTCCCTACCCCCAGTTAATTGTCCTTCTCTCCAATGCCTTGATATTAATGTCTTCCTGAGGCCTTCCAGATGAGAAGAATCTGGTCATCAACTCTAACCTAAGAGAACCCTTCCAATTGTGTTAGCTGTCTGACTCCTCCAGCAAGGGAGCACCCAACCAAAATTTCAAACTTTTAGACCCACTCTGTGAACTCTAAATCACCCTCTGTGATCTCAATGTCCTGCCTTTTATGTTTGTGTACTGTGAGCATGGATCTTTCAAGGCTTCATTCCATGGATTCAAAATATTTCTGGCCTGTCACCCTTGTTCTGTCTCCATGTGCTTTGTTGAATCCACATGGTCAGCCATATTCACAGGGCTCTTACTAGGACTTGGGAATTCTTAGCTACTGGCAATGCTCTCACTTCTGGTGTCAAGCTTTAACAGGAATCACTCATGGAAACCCTGCTCAGAAGACAGCTGCTTTCTGCATTATCCTCCTCTCAAAAATTTCGTGTATCTCCACCAACCACAAATACCTTTAACTCAAAAGAAGATGTATCCCTTTGTCAAGAATAACTTTTTACCCAAGTCTAGAGTCAATTTACCTCCACTAAGAAATGATCTTTTTTTTGCCTTCATCCTCAACCTCTTTTTTCCTTTTTCTTTCTTTTTGGTATCACGTAAATCCATTCCCTAAAAGTAAATACATAAATCACTATGTAAATAAATTAAACAAAACTCACTTACTCTCTAAACCCATGCATGTTACTAATTTTTCTTAATTCTTTGCTTCATGCCCTACCATGAGATGGAACACATTAAATAGTTACTCTAGGACCTCACCACTCATTTAATATTTTCAATGTCTAATCTGGCTTTCCCCCCCAAACCTGCTAATGAAACTGAAATCTTAAAGAAAGAATGATAACCATATACAAAACCCCTCATAGCATTAAAAAAAAAAAAATTCCCTGTCTTCTATTCTGTTGTATCCACTGTCATTCCCGCATGTCAGTTTTCTCTTCTTTAAATTCATGGCTCCTACTCCTTTCTCTAAGGGAGGCAAGCAAGAAAATGAGGAGATGCCTGATGGTTAGCTACGTACAAGGCATGGTATTGTGTGATTTTATATATTGTATCTCTCTTATTCTTCAGAATAATTCTGTGAGGAAGGTATTTTTACACTCAAGAAGTTCTAAAAAAATTTTTCAGGCACAAAGACTGTGGTGGAACCCAAATCCTAACCCATGTCTTATCTTTATTCCATTGTATCATGTGACCTCAGATGCCTTTTCCTCTTTCCACCCTCTAAACAGAGGTATCCCCTGAAATTCTGTCTTCTGCTTTCTTTACTTTAGTTTGCCTTCATGTCTTGGACTAATATGCAGATAGCTCCAAAATGTGCATCTTAAGCCCAAACCTCTCAAAACACCCAATTTACCTTATATCCTTTTTTTCCTCTCCATCTTTCCTTCTGTTCTTCACTCCCTGCCTTCTTTCCTGTCACTCTTCTTCTTTCCCTCTCCTTTTCTCTTTTGTTTGAAACATTTATTGAACATTTGCCATATGCTAGTCATGGTGTTAGGTACTTCACACGCACGGTGCTACTCTCATAGCACATTTCTTAGGAGCTCAGTATGAAACAGGAGGAAACAGAGGCTTAGAGACGTTATGCAACTTGCCAAAGGTAAACAGCTAGCAAGGGTAGAGCCAGGCTTGGTGCCCACTTTCCTCTGAAATCTTTGCTCACTCTTTCATGCTGCTGAGGGATCACATACTGTTTTCTGAACATGCACAAGCTCTCTCACCTGTTGCCTTTGCTTATGTGGTTCTCTTCTATTCTATCAGAATAGTGCCCGTTCCTCAAGGTAGTGTCCAGTAGACCCTCTGAGACCCCTTGATTGATGTGATGTTTTCTCCTTTCCCAGACTACTAGAATCTCATGTACTCAGTTTTCATATATATTTTCTTCCTGGAGTAGGAACTATCTCTTCAGAGATAGGAACTGTCTTTCACACACTTAGGTGCTCTCAACACATCTTGTTAAATTAAGGTGAATTTCAAAGTGGCAGTGTGTGTTTTTTCAACAAACAAACAAACAAGCAAATATTGCAATCATATGTTTCAAATGCAGTAAACCTAAATAGCAATGAAAAGCAGAATTAATTTACATCATAACTTAGAGATTGATGAAATGTAGACTGCATTAATATTTATTTCATAGCTTTGTAGTTTGCTAAATTTATTTTCCTCATTACTCAAATTATTCCTCTATCATTTGTAGGATAGGAACTGCTAGAAAATGTTCCATTGCTAACATTTACAGCGTGTTGATTGGAAACAATTTCCAAATGGTAGTGAGCTCATTATATGTGATGGTATTTTAATGTCTGTAATATTTTTTTTCTTTTGTAATTCCCTCCAAATCCAATGAAAGAATTCCAAGCCTGTTGTCAAACTCCCCTAATGTAATTAAGCATTGCAACTTCAAGGGTCTGATCAAACAAGGTTGTTTTGTATTTCCTGTTTGTTTTATTTCTGGATTCTCCAGTTTCCAGTTTTAGAGGTCAGAATTAAAACATGGACATGGATGCAATTCCCACAGAGAGCCTTAGGAGATTGGTGTGAAAGGGATTGTAGCCTGGGTATGAAGGAATTGTGTTTTGCCTTTCTTTTCTTTATTCTCCAGCTGCTGTTCCTTAAATAAAACTTTAAAAATAACTTTTATAGGGTGGTTAATACATTCCTACCCTGTGGGGACAGGCTACATTCTCAGCTGCCCAAGATTTTAAGCAGGCTCTAGTAATTTGGGTAAAGAAACAGGCTCTTGTCTTGAGTCTTGAAGAATTGCCACAGGGTCAAGGCCAGAGCAAGGGAAGTGTAGGTACTGGTGAACTTGCATTCTGCACACCCGGCTGCAGGGAAAGGAGGGGCAGAGTTCAGGTGGTGAGGAGTGGAACTGGGTCATAGTGGTAGTCTGAATTTTCTGAAAGAAGAGGAAAGTCAGTCCTTACATTTAGAAGGTCCTATGCCTTTCTGAAGTAGTCTCTTTTATCATTCCTTGACCCACTCTTTATGGGGTTTAACTTTGATATTGGGCAACTGGTGGGAGTGCAGCAAAAGCCTATACCCTCACTATGACTGCATATGAAATCCATGTGTGTTTAAGGTTCCTGATTTCTTTGGGAGCAGCTGGGCAGAGGTATGTTGGAGGCCTCAAAATCGCAGTGGTCCTTAACATAAGAATAACTGTCTTCTGAGCACACAGTTGGAGCAGCCCTGTGTGCCCAGCACGTCCCAGGTAGAGATAGTGTTGTATCTGTGAAGCTACTGGTTTGCCTATTTGCACTGAACAACTCACTAGCCTGCCCTGTGACAGAGATATGGCTTTCAAGGGAAACTCCAAACTGCAAGGTGGGAGGGATTCATGGACATCAGCTACCTACCTCTCCCCAGGCCCGCACATTTATACCATGTGTATTTTACAGATGGGGGAACAGGTAGGGTATCAGAAGAAAAGTGGGCTCATAATTTACATTTCTTACGTGCCTTCTCTGGGCCAAGCCCTAGTAGGTGTTCAATGTCATCTCACATCAACGATGTTTACCTTATATAAGAACAAGTAGGTATTGTTATCTTCATTTATAGACTTAAAAAGTAACATCCAAAAGAAGACAAGACACTGAGGGATAACTGAGAATTCATTATGTTACTAATGTTAGAGTCATTAATATACTAGTGGGGCAGGGTACTTGGGATGGGAGTGGCATCTTTATTTCAAGATGTTAACGCTATCAGCTTTTATAGCACTTCATAATTTTTAAAAAATTATTGATCTTTTCAGTTATAGTTGACATTCCATATTATTTATATTAGTTTCAGGTGTACAGTATAGTGGTTAAACATTTATAAAACTTATGCAGTGATTACCCCCAATTAGTCTAGTACCCATCTGGCACTATACATACTTCTTACAGTATTATTGACTATTTTCCATATACTGTACTTAACATCCCTGTGAGTATTTTGTAACTACCAATTTGTATTATCTTAGTCCCTTCACTTTTTACACCCAGTTCCTCGACACCTCTCCCCTCTGGCAACCATCAGTTTGTTTTCTGTATCTATGAGTCTTTTTGTTTTGTTTGTTTACTTCATTCTTTAGATTTCACATATAAGTGAGATCATATGGTATTTGTCTTTCTCAGTCTGACTGATTTCACTTAGCATAATACCCTATATGTCTGTCCATCCATATTGTCATAACACCCTATATGTCCATCCAAATGGTAAGATTTTGTACTTTTTTTAATGACTGAGTAATATTCTATTGTATATATGTACCACCTCTTCTTTGTCCATTCATTTATCGATTGACACTAAGGTTGCTTCCATATTTTGGCTACTGTAAATAGTGCTGCACTGAACATAGGATGCATATATCTTTTCAAATTAGTGCTTCGGATTTATTTGGATAAATACCCAGAAGTGGAATTTCTGGATCATGAGGTCTATGTTTAATCTTTTGAGAAAACTCCATACTGTTTTCCACAGTGGCTGCACCAATTTGCAATCCCACTGTGTATGAGGGTTCCATCCTTGCCAACACTTGTTTCTTGATTTACTGATGATGGCCTTCCTGATATCTCATTGTGGGTATTTTCTTCTTCTTCTTTTTTATTTATTAGTTTCAGGTGTACAAAACAGTGTAATAGTTAGACATTTATACCCCTTGCAAAATGATACCCTCCTCCCCTAATTTACTACCTCTGACATCTATATAACTGTTACAATTCCATTGACTCTATTCCCTCTGCTGTACTCCACGTCCTGTGGATATATATATATATATATATATATATATATATATATATATTAAATTATAGTGGACATTCAGTATTATTCAGCTTCAGCTTCATTGTGGTTTTAATTTGCATTTCTCTGATGATTAGTGACATTGAGCATCTTTTCATATGACTATTGGTCATGTGTATGTCCTCTTTGGAGAAATGTCTTCCAGGTGCTCCGCCCATTTATTAATTAGCCTGTTTGTATTTTGGTGTTGAGTTGTATAAGTTGTTTTTTTTTAAATAAAGATTGAATATTAACCCCTTATCAGATGTATCATTGGTGAATATCTTCTATTCATTCAGTAGGCTGTCTTTTCATTTTGTTGATGGTTTGTTTTGCTATGCAAAAACTTTTTAGTTTGATGTAGTCCCACTTGGGTATTTTTTCCTTTTGTTTTTCTTGCCAGAGGAGACATATCAGAAAAAAAATATCACTAAGAACAATGTCGGAAAGTTTACTGCTTATGTTTTCTTCTAGGAGTTTTATTGTTTTGGGTCTTACATTTAAGTATTTCATCCATTTTGAGTTTATTTTTGTATATGGAATAAGAAGGTGGTCCAGTTTTATTTTTTACATGCATTTGTCCAGTTTTCCCTACACTATTTATGGAATAGATTGTGTTTACTCCAATGTATATTCTTGCTTCCACTGTCATAGGTTAAATGACCATAGGCGTAGGTTTATTACTGGGCTCTCTTTTCTCTTCCATTGATCTGTATATCTGTTTCTATGCCAGTACCATGCTGTTTTGATTACTCATCCTTCTCATTTGTTTTCTCTATGTCCTTGTCCCAATGGGAATCATCCAACCATCCAAAGAAAGACTAAATCTGGCTTTTCCTCTCAATCTAAATTTCCAGTAAAGCGACCCTGTTTTTCTAATTTGGATACGGTGCTTAATGTTGCCCTGAAACAGGTCACGTTGGATGAACTCTGGCTTCTAGAAGCCTGTTCTCTGTGGATCAGATTCCATAGCAAAAATCAGGGGAAGGGTAGTTACCAAAGATGGGAAAATATTTTGAGCTGGGGAGATAACCAGTAAGCAAGTGGTCATTACAGAGACGAAGACCTAACTTGATTATTTTCCAAATAGCTTTTTTAAACAAAAAGTGTTGGTTTTCTAGCCTTTCATGATTGATTTATGATGTTTTCTTTGTCATAAGTTTGCATGAATGTTTGCATGTTTCTGGATTATGTTTCTCTGATACGTTGGTCTCTTTGTCAGTTCTTAGAATAATTTTAATCTCCATTCTTATAGTAAGGTAAATTTCCCTTTCTTCTTCTTCTTTTCAAATTTGTTACACATATTTTCTTCTGGGAAAATTTTGTTGCAAACGGGAATGAAATATTTTTTATAATAACCATTCTAAATTATTAAGGAAAGCTTTTATTTTTATTCATTTGTCCTATACCTGGCCACTTTTATAATGTGTGGTGATTATGAAAAATTTTCAGTTCTCCTGCAATTCCATTTTTGTAATTTATATAGCTATCAATAATAATAGTCATTTAATCATTTCCCTTCTAATTATACCTTTTATTTCCATTTTATGTCTTATATAATTGGTCAGAATGTCCAATAAATCAATGATTATGTTAATGGGTGTTGTTATGGGTGAGAATAATACCCGATATCTACTGAAACCATGTGTCAGGTGCTGTTATAAATTTATGTTAATTATCTTATTTACTTTATTATTATGATTATCATTTTGTTTTTCTTTTGCGGATTAAGGAACTGTAGCTTAGAGAGGGTTCAATTATTTGACCAAAGTCACAGTTCATACATGGTGGAGCTAGCATGCAAAAACAGGTCTGTCTGACTCCAGGAACCATATTTTTACTGATTATCTAGACTAGCTCCTTTAAAAAGGGAAAACCAATATATTATTTGAAGGTATGGTTACATACTGAGAAATCTCAAAAGAAGTTTATATGAAAACATTAAAAATTTTTTGTAGTTCTAAGGAGGCCACTGGTAAAACTTTCTGTCTTTGGAGTGTTTTGTGAAAATAATTAATTAATACTTTTTGCGACCTCCTCCATGGTTAATGTTTTATTCAAGTTTTCTGTTTTTCTTTGGGTTAATGTTGATAACTACTGCTTTTTTTTCTACTAGAAAATTATCAAAATAGTTGATAATTTCATAATTACATTGACTACACCTTCTGAATATTTGTTGCAAAGAAGAGCTATAATACTGTACATAGTTCTGTTCTTAGAGTGACTTGCATAGGTGATGACAAATTGAGTCTCAGAAGTTTTCTTTCTTTCTTCCTTTTTTTTTTTTTCATCCCCTCCCCACCCCCCTCTCCCCCACTCCAATTCAAGCTGTTGTTCTCAGTCTAGTTGTGGAGGACGCAGCTCCCTGGCCCATGTGGGAATCCAACCAGCGACCTCAGCGTTAGGAGCACAGCGCTCCAATCGCCTGAGCCACCAGGCTGCCCTGGTTTTCTTTAAAAGGAGAAGAAAGGAAATATTAGGTTGGTAAAAAAGTAATTGGTTTAAAAGGTTAAAAATAATTGCAAAAACCGCAATTTATTTTTGCACCAACCTAATAGTATGCAATTCTTAAATCATATGCCAAAATATTTCCCTTTTTATTCTGATTTAAGCAGGCTAATGTATGCATAACTTGCCCAAAGGATGCAAACCTATTACATTTTTGGCATTTGGGCACATTTTTACATTACAAGGTGTTGTAACTTGATTTTTAAAAACATGACCAATGCCTGCATTAATTGAGGAAGGTTGGTGTTGGCATATCATCATTGAAATATGTTAGCGTAAGAACTGTGCAATTAATCTACTCTGTAAACATATGTGCATGGGAATAGACAGATTGGGAATAGATAAATTAAATGCGCAGGGAGAATACCCACTGGACTTTGCTAAAAATACAATAGGTTGGACTGTGTTAGTCTAATTTCACATATCTTTGTGAATCAGTGACAGATGAAATTTTCTAGAGAGATCTGCTGGAATTCTTCAGACAGGAATCCTGGCAAACTCAGGAGAACAGGATAGGCTGGGATTGATTATATCTTCAGAAATGTAGTCATTAGTGACTTTATCAATAAAGCAGACGGAAGTTTACATTCAATTTTATTGCTTCTCTGGTTCGATTCTAGATGTAATCATGTGTTCACCTGTTGGTATTTTGTTGTATTGATCAAGTAGGTTGTCTGGTTGAGAGTAGTGATTCTAGAGCTCAGCTTTGATATTGACTTTGACACTGACTTTTGACTTCAGACAAATACTTTATCTGCTTGAGTTTTATTGCCTCATCCATAGGAGATAATAATATCTTCCATGCAGTCAAAGAAAGAGAAAACAACATTTTAAAATTGTAAGATAAAAAGGACATTTTATTATTGAGGTTCAAACCAAAAGGCCCAGAAGGTTTGAATATCTTTCTTGGAACACAGAACTCACAACGGAACTCAGGCCATCATCTTCTTCCAATAGATCCAATTCTAGAGTCTACACCCGTAGTGTCACTGACATGATTTTAATTAAAGCTCCAGCAGCTGTGCCAATCTTACCTAGCAGACAGATTAATGATGCTATTAGTTTTAAAAAATACATTTCTGTTTGTTTTATAGATCTTTAAATATCCTATTAGTGACTAAAATCACTGTACTCATAACAGTAATAAATATTAGATTAATGTATTTACATGTAAGTGTTACCTTTTGATGCTGTATGTAAAGAAGAATTGGGTAAAAATATGAGATAATTACACATTATGGCATATTATACGTCTAAAGATATCTACAACATCACCCGCCCCATATTTTGGTTTTACAGTGTGATATTGAGAGGTGAGTCTATATTCCTTCATTTTGAAATGGGGTTGATTTGTGACTACACAGAAGTGACACTGTGACTCCTGAGGATAGTCATAAAAGGGAGTGTGGTTTCTACATCTTCCTGCCTCGAGCACTCACGATGAAACTCTGATCTAATGTGGGAGCAGTTCTGTTTCTCAGAGTCGAACATGCTGTGAGGAAATGCAAGCTGACCAATGTGGAGAGACCCCATGGAAAAACTCAACCTATGCGACGAGAGACATGAGTGGCAGTCCCCACCTATTGCAGCTCATTCCTGTCTTATCAAAACCATAGCCGAAGGCAGAATCACTTAGTTGAACTCTTTCCAAATGTCCCAATTTCATGATTCCCCATGGTTCAGCAAAGAGAGAAGCATTTAACAGGATGGTTTCTGAGAAATAGGTAGATGGAGTCTTATAAAACATAGTTGTGGCAAATCTTCTATTCAATGTTATTTATATGATTGCAATATAAACTTTTCTCTCCCCTGGCAAACTGCTTCATTATCTTCACAAAAGTCTGTAGCACACATCCATATTCTGAGTGAATGGTTTTGTTTGGATTTGCTAGAAATTACAGACTGTTCTGAATTCCCCATCTGGGTTGATGCAGTGTAGACAGGGTTGGAACATTCAGAAATTTCAAATCATCCAAAACTGAGTTCATTCAGTGGAAGCAGCTGCCCAGATAGCCCAGAGGTTAAGGAAGGTATTACTCATCTATAGGACATGGAATGAGTGAGTGTTCAAATAGTCTAGTTGAGAGCTTAAGATATAAGTGGATGTCAGTTGACATCTGGGCTACATGTGTTTTACAACTGATATTCACCAACAATGTTCATTTAATGTTACTGTGAATGGTTGTCTAGGTGCTAATGCATCCTGGAGATTGAGACGGAGGCAGCATTTTTTTTCTCCTGACTTTCTGTAAAACCGATCATATTTGAATGGAATTGTCTTTATTTTGATTATTACATTTCTTCAAAACTGTTTATGAATTTAATCAGAGAAATGAAATCTTGATATACGTTATTTTTTCTTACTCTACATATAAATTCTAGCACTTAAATACATAATGTATATCATAGCTGCACAGATGCAAATCTTATTCACCAGTTTTATTTAAAAATAATTTTAGACAAAAGTGTGCCATAAAACTTAGCTATTTCCACAAAACTTATTCCATCATATTTAGTAAATAAAACTGAAAATGTCACTCTAGCTTATAATTCCCTCCATAAAAAGCAGCAACATAAAACTGAAAAATATAAGGAAACTCCTCACATGCATAATTATTCTATAAAGTACTGAAATCATTTATATATGCTTTTACAATATATGCCAGTAAAACACACTCCACACTACATAATTTCTGAAGAAACACTAACCATGAACTTACCTAAATATGCATAATTAAAACAGTAACTCTGGATGGTATTGATGGTTCATACTTTAAGCCCCGGAGGGGTTCATGTAGGCAAAGGCATTTTATTTCTACATCAGCTTATCTTTTTTTAAAAATATATTTTTATTAAAGTAATATAACCGAATGGGAATATGTTAAACAGTAGTATTTTAGGATGATTAGCAAGTTTTCCCCCATATACTCCTTACCCCCAGTTATACTTTCTGGTATATTTCTCTTTTTAACTCCTTTTTTCTATTTAATTCTGGTAATTTTAGAATTTTAAAAGATATGCTTATACCTCTAACCCCTGATTTATCATCTTGATTTAGTAAATTTATCAGTGTGCTTATTGATTTCTCTAGATGAAAAATTAAGACTCAAGGCACTTATGCTATTCCCACCCCTATTTTCCTTTCCTCTTCATATTTGATATTTATCTAAATTAAAGTTTTCCTTGTTACCTTTGTAATTTTAATGGATTTAAACTCTATTAGCACCCCTCCCCTTTAGTCCACCTCACCTCTTCCCCTACCCTGGCCCAAATCCTATTTTCTCTTAGCTATACATTTATATTTTCACTGTTGCTAATAATTGTATTAACATCAGCTAATCTTGGCTTTATGGAACAGTCTCCCGTTCTTTACATCTCTGAAATATACAAAGGCCTGTGCCACCTGTCACTTTATAGGGTGCTTATATGGGCTTCTGGCTTTTTCCTCAATTACCTTTCCATTTAGAATTACATGTGGCCGATGTGTAACCTCCTACCACAAGTTTTCTTTTAAAGATTTTATCTCATAATGATCACCTTTTATACTGGAAGAAGTAATTGCTAAATTAGTTTCCTTAATTGGATTTTCTTGCTTTTGTACATAATACACATAATGTATGGTGAACTGATTCATACAACCACCACATTTGATTTGTGTGCTCTAATTTATCTGTAACTTTAATTTTCTGGTTAAGGAACTGTTGCTTTTCTATACTGCTCCATTTTCTAATCATTGCTATCAGTAAGGCTAACTCTTGGCGTTCTTTGGGATTTTCCATAGAGACAATGCTTTATTCACTTCACATGACTTACTAAAAATATTGGGGAAAGGCGACACATGAAATGTTGACAAATGAAAAGTTGCAATCAGCCCATTGACGTGAGGGATGGATACTTTGGGTTGACAGCAAGGCTCACTCTGCTACGCCAGCCTCTAAGTCCACATGATTCAAATTTGTAACTCAGGAAAGCACTCTTCAGTTTCACAGACTTTTAGGAATTTTTAAAGGTTTCTTACTAATAGTTTAAATTGGAGATGTCAATTACTCAAATGCCATGAGCCGACTATAATTTCCATTAAAACTCATATCCACAGATTGGACAATCCCTGGGAGCAGCAAATAACAGTTTTGGAGCCATCGTCAATAGTTAATATCTAAGGTCTGCTCTAATTGAGAAGTGGTTTCCCTTTCATATCATTGAAAGAGGAAGAAAAAATATCTTTGTGTCCTCTCATTTAATCCTAAACCTTGGGAGAAACACTCTGACCACTTTCAAAATCTGGTTCTGGGAGTAAAAATGAAAGTATTTTAAATTTCACACTGCACTAATTATAGGTGCAACTTTGAAATTTTCCTTCTCTTAGATTTGACAAACGTTACCTAGTGTTTTCATAATGACATAACAGTTTTGTGTAGTACACAATCAAAATGTCATTATAGCATATTACCCAACCACTGAACATGCTGTTCTTTGCCAGAGAATCTTTTCTTAGTGCATGTGTTTCAAAAGCACTTACTCTGTAAATGAAAGATTAAGATTTAGCTGACCTAGATTGAGCTGTGGGGATTTAAAATCCAGGAATCAATCATCTTGGGTCTACCTCAGTTCAATTCTTTTTTCAATTTTTTTGGATGACTCAGTGGATTTATTCCAGTTTTCTGGACAAAGGAAATCTTTCATGCTTGCTCAAACAAACAAACAAACAAACAAACAAACCCAAAATGAAAGCAATCAAAACCTGGTGAAATAAGCAAGCATGATTAGATGACCCTCCTTTGAATATGATACCACAATTAGCTTTCACTTCTATTCTGTTGAGAGAAAGTGGAAATTCTTTTGCCTTCTCTGTATTCTCATTGGAGATTGACAGAGAAGTCTCAAGCATCTCCTTTTAAACTGTGACTTGAGTTTGATTGTATTTAACTTCTCTTGTTCCTAAACCCCGAGATGAATGAAAAATTCTTTTATCCCTTATTTATGATGAAGCAACAGCGGAGAGACCCAACATAAGCAGAGATATTGAATTTTTATTTTGATGTTGAGTCCTATAATTAACTAAATAACAAAAATGCAACATTTGAAGAGTCCCCAGTAGATATGGAATTTTTGAAATGTAATCCTATATGGAACAATTCTTTTTTAAAAATCTGCATAGTGTAGGTATCATTCTGCTTGCATTTTAGGAAAAGAAAATTATTGAAAATACTTTTACAATTTTAAAGACTCAGTTTCCATTGGAAATGGGAAATACAATTGAACCTAAGGATACTTTTGACTTCAAAAGAAAACCAATCTTATGTAGCAATTTGATCACATATGAAGATACATGATTAAAATAGAATGACAACAAACTTCAAAAAACACTTATTTTTGTAGAAAATCTTATTTGAAAATTTATTGTATATTGATAAGAACTTAAAATAGAAACAAAGTAACTAAAATATAAGGTCATACTTTTTAAAGCCCATTCAGTAACTTACGCAGAAAAGAAAGAGTATTGACTTCCTTTTTTTTTTCACAATAATGAAATAACAGAACCAGATTTGCTCTCTCACATTAAACAACTATAAAGCAAGACAAAAATATATGAAACATCAGTGTTTCAGTCAATGCCCAAAAGGTGGTAGAAAACATTCATCTGTGAGAGAAGGAAAACAAAGCACGTGAGTCCTATGATTGTCCCAACTTGTGACCTGGAGTTTCCAGGTGTCAGTGTAGTTAAGAGAAACCTCAACAATGCTCAGAGGCCTTGTGAAGTTGAGAAGACAGAGTTTGAGGAGACCAACTCACCTAGAATTGGCAGGGCAAAATACCAGATATGAGGGGACAGCACAGACATATGTCTCCAAATATCTGCATCCCCTTGAGGTTCTCGGGGAGTGCTGCTCTGCACATACTCATACACGTGAGGAAAGTATTGAAATGGAGAAATGAACCAACAGAAAGGAGTAGACAAGGCAATCTTTTGAGCCCACAGGAGGCTGGGAACAATCTGTGTTGCCACCAGCCAAAATGGAAACATCTCCAAATATATAGGACATTGGGTAGAATCCTCAGAACTGTATTGCGTTAGTGGTAGAAAAAAATCATGCTCAAGCCTTTTCTGAACTTGCTCTAAAAAAGATTAAAAACAAAACTCGAATATATGGTGATGGAAGGAGAACTGACTCTGGGTGATGAACACACAATGGGATTTATAGATGATGTAATACAGAATTGTACACCTGAAATCTATGTAATTTTACTAACAATTGTCACCCCAATAAATTTAATAAAATAAAATTAAACAAACAAACAAACAAAAAAACCTCAAATTATAAAATGATTATATTAAAGTTAGCTGCATCCCCAAATAACGCCAGACATTTTTTAAAGGAATACAGCAAAATATGAACAAATAAAATTCATAATGCCTGGAACCTGATCAAAAATCAGTAGGCATGCAAATAAGATGGGAAATGTGTTCCATAAGAACTAGAAGCCCTGATCATAGAAATGCCCCACATGACAGAATTTGCAGAAAAGGATGTGAAACAGCTATTATAAATATATTCCATATGTTCAAGAAGGGAAAGGAAAAGTGATCAATATGGAGAGAGAAACAGGGATATTAAAATAGACCCAAACGAATTTCTGGTGATGAAGTACATAATATTTGAAGTGAAAAATACACTCAAATGCCTTGATGAACAACAGGTTTAACATTACAGAAAAATTCTTTCAAATTGAAGACGTAGTAATGGAAAATATAAAAAAATCAATTATAAAGAGAAAAATACCTTTAGGTAATTCTCTGTAAACATAATTTTCATTTTTCTTGAAATGGAGCTTTTGATTAATATTAGAAAGCAGGGATCCCAAGGTTTTACTTTCTGACAAATAAAAGAAAGGTACATAACTGTTGCCCATTAAAGGGGGATTCCTTTCCTTTAAAAGGAGATCATATTGACATCCCCTTGTAAAATAGAGTCTAAATGGGACATAGTCCTCCATCGTCATCAAAGATAACACCTTCAGGAAATAATTTGGAGTTAGCTTCAAGCCATGGAACAATGGGGAATTAAATATCCAATGTTCTATCCCATAAAATATAGATTTTAGCCCATATAAGTCCATAAAAATCAATGTATCACTAGCCATTTTTTAAACTAAAGGTGTGAAGAAGATATGTAAAAAAATTAAAAACCAATAATTAAAAAAATTTTTTTTGAGGTCTGAGAAGGGAGATCAATATTTTATTTTAGAATATCTGCCTATAACCAATTTTAAGACCTCATATACTTGTTCACACAAATTAACTGTAAAATGTACTCTTATATATAAAAAATAAATGCTCTTGTCCCGTGAGTCTATTAGATTATCGCCCAGTTAACTTTTGAAGGACTAACTATGATGGTTCAGGTTTAAGTTTTGAAAGAGTTGATTTTAAGATGTATCTTTAAGGTAATTCATTTTTTAAGTTACTCCAGGTTCATGTTAATAAATGCATGTTGTTGATAATATATTTGAACAATTCCCTCTTGGTTTCTAAACAGTGGTGGAGGATGAGTAGGAAGGCTTGAATTTAATTTACCTGCAAGTTGGAGCAAGTCACTTAGTTAAAAAAGAAGTGGAACTTCAATACAGCCTTGTCTTACTCCATTGAAAAATATTCCCTCACTCATCAAAGGACCCTACCAACCTATGCTGAGAGTCACTGCAGTGTGATGGTGCAGGTTATTGAATAAAGAATCACTAACCTTTTTCTGTACAAGCTCAATGTTTTTTAATGTGTCCTTTGATTTCTAGCACCAGAATCACTTGGGGAGCTTGTCAAAAATGCTGATTCTTGGTCATAATAACAAACATAGTAATAAAAACCTCTGAACAGCTTTGGGGAGGCTGCATTTTTATTGTGCTTTTCCAATGAGTCTTATGAAAAAACTTTAAGAACAGAATTGAAGAACAATTGATTCTTAAATGCTTCCATATCTTGGCCATTGTAAATAGTGCTGCAATGAACATATGGGTGCACATATTTTTTCAAATTAGTGTTTTCATTTTCTTCAGATAGATACCAGGAATGGAATTGCTGGATTGTATGTTAGTTCTATTTTTAATTTTTTGGTTAACCTTTATACTGTTTTGCAATCCACCAACAGTGCGTGAGAGTTCGTTCCCTTTTCATGTTCTGGGTCATTTTAATAACCTTTTAAAAAATTACAAATTAATTTGACTTTAGTGTTCTTTGTCAGTCACACTGAACTGTTCTACCTTTTATTTTAACTCAACATGTTCCTGAACCTCTTGAAGAGGCTCAGCATTTGTCCCTGTTATTTACCATTTGTTTGTAATTGGCTGTAATGAAGTACGATCATAGTTGCTGGGGATTCCGGTGATTTTGTCATGTGTTTGTGAGTGTTGAGACTATAGATAAGGAGCAAACTCACCAGGAAGTTCTGGTTCTAGTTCTACTAAAAGGCAACCATGGGAATGAAAATGCTGTTTATTCAGATGTCTTTAGCCTCACATTAAAATCATTCAAATTATTTCGTGTTATTCTTATTATCGGTGAATACTTATTTAGATTCTCTAATATTTCTATCATTTCTTTCTTCACCATTGTATACCATTCCTTCCTCCTGTATTTATTTATTTATTTTCTTACCAAATAGTTCTATTGGGGAATATGTAATGAGGAGTAAAAATTTTAATGAAATATACAATTCTGTTAATATTTAGCTTGAATTTTAGAAATCAGTGGATTTAACAATTTAAGATAAAAGGGATTTGTAGTAAAAAAAAGACAACTATACAAGAAGAAAAATAAAACAAAAATGAATGAATATAAATTCAGGCTGTGTACTTATACTTTATCCCTTCCTAGAATTTTGGTTTCTCTGCTTTTTATCTTATTTTATTTTGGTTTTTAGCATCCCTCCCTAGACATGGGTCAACGATTGTGTTTCCCTTTCAAGTAGAAAGTACATTTTTAGACTCCATAAAAGGTGCTCTGCTTGCCAGGTTTCTCATCTCCTGCATCTACATGAGCAGTAAGATACCAGTCCCCAGACCCTCGAACCTGCAGATGGGTTGAAACTCCCATGAGCTCTAGCTCCTGCTCACCATTCTAGGTTTGATTTATCTCCATAATTCTGAGAACCAGGATTTCTCTTTCTTTAAAGGCCTACCGTGTGCTTTTTTCTTATGATTCTATTTTATAAAAAATTCTTATGTGTTATAGTATGAGAAAAGTTCATCTGTGTCATTTCAGACTTTCACATTGCCAGAAAACTATGACTAGTTTCTATATAAGGAAGATGATTTTGATGGATGACTTTTTGGTTCAAGGTTTTTTAAAAGGTACTTTTGCTTTCAGTGTGGTGACACAAGCAATGTTTTTCTCATGGGTGAAACCACGGTGAGCTTTCAAAAGTACATAATTTTAGTAGTCATTTCTTTTTTCACCGAGATTAAACTGATACATGCAACATTCAAGTGGCTTTACGAAAACCTGTGAACTTGAGTCTTTGGTTATAATAAAGTTGGTATGTCTCAGCTATCATAAAGGCAGTCTTACAGAAGAGCCTCTCAACCAAAGACGCAGTTTGTCAAACATGACAGCTGGCTGGCATTGCTCAGCCTCCATGGCCAAGGTCACTTAAATCAAGTCAACAACCACGTCAGTAGTAGAATCCATGGTCTCTGTTTCCTCGCACAAATCACAGAGATGTAAATGTTAAAAAAAGAGCCACCTTTCATTATCATTTTAAACAGTGATTCTCAAATTATTCTACAGAAGTACGTCTGTCATGCTCTAATTTAAAATATAGTGACTTCTACTTTCTACTTCGTAGTTCTCTTTGTTTAAATTGTTTATTTATTTGGTTTACTATTTCTCCTCAGTTTTTTTTTTTTTTTTATTATACTTGTACATAGATGTATTGCAGCTATGTTGTGGCTTTATATATTCCCTGAGTATTTCCTTGTAGATACATATTCTGTTTGAAAAATCCAGGATTGTCCAAGAATACTTTATGATTGCCTCAGTGGTGCAATATAGAGTAGGATAAATTCAAAAGAATGTACACATTTTTCAAAAGTTTAAGGACCCTAGAAATCATTAAATCTACTCAAGTGAGTATGTAGGTAGAAAGAGAAACTTAGTCTAGGACTTGTTATAAAAGTGCTAGTCTTAAAATCTTTGTAAACAAAGTACATTATAGACTTGAAGAAACACCTATAATATTTTCTAAATACTCTATGCCAGGCATTGTTGTAAATCTCTTTGAATGAATTAACACAGTTTATATTAAAAAAAACAAAAACAAACAAACAAACAAAAAAACTATTGCAAGTTATAGCCATACAACAGATGAGCAATCTGAGGCAGAGGGAGGATGAGTAACTTGCCCAAGTTCACATGACCAGTTAAGAGGCTGAGTTAGGATATGAACATAGACAGATCCTAAGCGTCACTGGTTAAAAATAAAACAAGAACAGTTAAATAGAGGTGAGACTCCTACATATTTCCTAATTCCTGATTTAGTGCTCTTTACAGGGTATTCCTTTCTTGTAGATACCAAATATGTGGTATTGATATCCACTAGTTTCATTTCGCTAAATTGAAAGGTAAAATAATGCACATGCACAGATTTGGGATTTAGAAGGTACTTTCAGAAATTTAATGTTCAACACATTTGACATGGCAGTTAAAATGGGAATGATGAGAATTAAATTGTCATTTATTTCTTAAACACTTAAACTGTGCATAAAAGAAAGGTTAAATGACTATATTTTTCAGTGCTTCATTATTTCTTTTTCTTCCTTTCTATATTTTGGAATGATTGATGAGTTGCTTAGATTAATTTGTTTTGTGGTATTTCGTGACCATGTTTCATCAGCTGTAGACATGTATCAGTACTCTATCAAATTATGAAAACAGTGCTTTATAAATTTCCAGTAGAAACTAATATAGAACCATTCAGTGATGAGTACGCCATAGTTGGAATGAGAAATTGATGGTTCTTTGAATTTCATTCAATTGCATCATTGCAGCTGAGTTAGTTGTGAGCTTTCCCTCCTGATTTATCAGTATTCTCAGAAACTATAATCTTTCTGATAAAGTTCTGTGGTCCATCAATATAATATTTCAATCAATTTAACATTTTGTTCTTGGTAAACTTCTCTGATAAATAAATGTTTCGGTTATTTCTTAATGTTCATGTTGACTTGCCACATTTAATGTAAGAATAGTTGGAATTCAGTGAAATTAAAAGGACATTGTCTAAGACAGTGATTTTACAGTGATCTCCTTCCACAATTGTAGGATAATCAGACACTGGCCTGCACACTAGTAAGAAATGTCTAAGTTAATTGGGATCCTTGTACAATTGGTCAGGTTTTGGATAATCCTTCCCTTGAATAAGAGGGCATTTAGCTTTATTTATGATCCTGAAAATGTACCTTTCGATTCTCAATTGTAAACTGGTTACCACAAATGCTATGTTCATAAGTTCCTTAACCATTATGGTAACACTGATGTACCAAGAAAACTCATCATTGCCAAAACGGTACCACAGAACTAGAATCTATTTAAATGAGAGCTCCAAACCATTTCATTTACTTTCAGAAAACAGTAACTTAGAACTGAATGGTGGCCTTGAACTGCTTTGTTTCAACTGTGTTTTGGTTTAGATGATATTGTTCAATTTTTGGCACTTAGAGAGCATTAAAATTCCATCAATTTAACTGTTAATTGTGTAAGAAATTGTGATAGGGATTCAAAGCATTGATAAAGATTTGATATTGGCTAAAATGTATATGAGTGTGGTGCTTGATTTAATGCTAGTATAGGTGTGACTAGATCATGATGAAGTGTTTTGGATTTTTTTGGACTAAGGTTTTTTTGGATTAAGTTTATGGATTAAGATATTTTCAAATTTAACCTTTACTTCCACATCAACAACACTTTAATTTGAGAACTGGAGCATCTTCCAGCCTATCTTATTTTTAAAATTATAAAACATTTTGTAGAGGAGCAGACTTAAAGACTAACAGGTAGCAGACTATCGGTTTGAAAGTACATTTGATTTCTTCTGTATTTCTCAATCTACCCATGCTATTTTCATTGTATTTGATCATTCTTTTAGACAGGATGGCATATCAGGATGACAACATAAACTGGTAATCTTGAGACATCATAGATGCTAGAGATTCTGAAAAAGAAAAGTTTCACATCTCTTATCTCTATAAAAACTATCAATGTGGGAGTCTGTTATTAACAAGCAAGCACAAAAGTAAAAATTTGTATGACCTGTTCTTCGATCGACCATATATTTATCATCTAAACCCCGACTCCTTTGAGAGTGAAAAGGGGCATTATTAGTAATTACACTGGGACAATAAGCATAAACCCCTTAGGGTTGAGCCTAAAGCAAAATTCCTGAGGGCATAAGTTACAGGCCTCCCCAGAGTTCTTTTCTAACTTACTCATAAAGGATGGGGAATGCTTTTAAACTAGAATATGTGAATCACCTGAGGATTTTGCTAAAATGCAGATTTTGATATCACTAGCCTGGAGTGGAGCTTGGGACTTCACATTTCTGATAAGCTCCCAGGAGACATCCATGCTGCTAGTCCCTGCACCCCCTTTCAGTAGCAAACTTGTAAATTATTTTAGGCAATCCATACATCTTGATTACCCCTAATTTCACAATGAATGTTCATTTCATCACTCACATTAACAATATATGTCACTAGTTTCACCAATAAAAACCCATTTAGATATCCAGTAGCCTAATTAGAAAAACATTGACTTGATCAAAGACAGACATTTTAGGAGGGCTATGTGCCTACCTCTCAAGTTTGACCCATTCTGATAGTATGCTGTATCTTTGATGTCTGAAGACTGGGTATTTTTGATGAGCATGTCAGTTGACCACTTCACAAATATGATTTCTTGATGGACATTTGGATGTTGGCTAAAGTAACACATATGCATTATATTGCATTGCTGATGCTGAGGTGTTTCAATGTGTATTTTAGGCATCCTGACTCTTGATTTTGCCTTTCATCTTTCCAGAGTCAATATATACTCTCTGTATAATTATCACAGTTGTGTTATCATCTGATGCTTGCATGAGAGAGAACACAGGTACTAAGAGTTAGACCTGAATGTTACATGACTCACAAAACAAAGATGGAAGCGATATCCCAAGTCTCCTACGTTAGTAGAGAGAGTCCGAATGGTCATCTGAATTCTCCCTGATAGGTGGTAAGGGGAGAAACATTTGTGCCTTTTCAAAATGTATTCTTTGAAGGCAATTGGGATGTCCAGAACCTGGCTTCGATAGGATCGTAAACTTTTGGGTCTAATGACCCGCAATGCTTATTAAGATTATATAAACCAGTATGGTTATAGAGATGGCAGGAGGGCTGGAAGAATGGGAGAGAGAAAAGAAAGTGTAGAAACACAAAGTGAGATTTGACATTACTGTAGGTAACTGATTTCACATTTAGAAATCTTCACAATGACAATACGCGTATATATCACTGCAAATAAATTTCTCACTTAACTATTTATTTTATTTTGGTCTTCAAATGCCAAATAACCAGTAAAATTGACTTTTTATAATCCCCCAGTAAATTAATTGCATTTACATTGTATCCTGTTATTCGTAACTTCTCTTTCTTTCCAGGCTAAATTTGCGAAGATCAGCGCCAATGTTTTATCAACTCGATATGAATCCCGCTACATCCATGACCCAACAGCATCAACAATTTGTAAGTTTTTCCTATTATCTACTTTGTTCTTTTTCCTAATTCTTTTAATAAGTGTTAAAGAAAATTATAGAATTTGTAAATTAAGATTAGAATATCTGGAATTGCTAATTTAAACTTCAATTTTAACAGGCGATTTTGAATTATATGTGGATCTAGGGGACAGATTCCACTTTTCTGGGGGGATAAGATTTTTATAGAAACAAATTATACTGAACTTTTACAAGATTACAAGGTCAACAAAAGTTATTAAATCAAGACGAATTTATGGTTTAATTCATCCACATTCCTGTTCCCACCACCACCAACAACAACATTTTATCCTCACAGGAATTAACAAGAATTAGTTGGGGCAGAGTTGATACTTTTTAAAAAACTGTTTAACTTTAATTGGACTATTTCTTCCTTGATCTTATCCCCAAGCCAGCACAGACTTTTCCCTTGTTCCTGGTGGGAAAATGGGTAGGCCAACAGTTTCAGCCAGTTTGATCAGTTTCCTGTCTCTCTCACTAGTCCCTTCTTATTGTGATCAACTGAAATCTATATGGCGGAGTAAGAAAGGAGCTCACAAAGTCCTAGTTCTGTTACTTTTGTTTTAGTATCACAGCACAATTTCTTACCCTTCACTATTTTTAGACTTCCTACGTCTTTGTGCATTTTCTAATTACTGACTTGGATTTCTTACAAATCAGGCACTGTGCTTAGCCCTGCATTTTCACAATCTCAGTTAATCCCCACAACACTTTACAACATAGGCAGTCCTTGAAACTAGCTAAACTGGGATTCAATCCCAGATTTTAACAAACCCAAAGCCGATGGTCTTGACCAATGTGCACATTGCTTTCTCATTTAGTTTTTATAGCTAAAATAATCATGCTTTTCTATTTTCAAGCAATGAAAACAAATTAATTTGATTTTCACCAATCAAAGACCATTAATTCAGACCCTGGGAAGTGAGATTATTTCTGCTCTTGTAGCTAGATCCCACTGAATTTAGTTTAGAAATACTTGAGTAAAAATCACCTTTTCTCCAAACCATTTCTGAACTTCAGTTCTTAGACCCAAACTTTACAGAAAATAGATTTACAATTTGATTCACATTATATTAAACAATACTTGTAAAGTGAGAATAAAATGGACCAAAGTTATTATTATATTTTAAGTAAAATTTTATAATGCCCCCTTCACAAGTTACTGAATAATAATGCTTTAAAATAAAATTTAAAGATCTGATTGCTATTACTGTAACTAGTATTCATCTTCTAAGAAATCAGCCTATAATTATAGTTTTAAAATTATCAAAATCTCTGTGAGAGAATAATAATAATAATGAAAGAATCTTATCTCCAGGGATTTAAGGTGTCATAAAAATTACATTCTGTTAAATTGACATAGGGAAACATTTCATACAATTTTCAGAATTTCCCTTGAACTAGATTGAGGAGAAACTTACTTACGTGAATTGTACTTTATCAAGTTGCTGATAAGTCAATTTTCCAAAATGCAAATGTGACCTAACGAGGAAGTTTTGGCCTCTGTATGCTCTTTCTCGGCAGGAGCCCTCTTTATTTTTGTATCCCCCAGCATCCAGTGTATTCTGGAATATAGCTATTTCTCAATAAATGCTTAATGACTGAATGCATGATTCTAATCAGTGTATCCAGGAGGACATTCAAGTGTGATTATTCTTTTTACTGTAGTTATCTCTCAGGGAACAGATCCACTTTGTAATTCAAGTCGCATGTACAAATTTGAATATTAGTGTAGATATATTTGCCTACATGTTCACATTTGTAGTGGTCCATCTGTTCTACCATATTTTTACATTTTTCCCCAGGGAATTATATAGATCAAAAAGAATATAATGGAAAGGTATATCTGCCTATAAATCACTTTTTGTAAAAGTATGATTACTATAATCTAAAAATGAAATAAGGATTGCAGTTTTGTTATTGTTGTTGTTCATTAGTAGCCAAATAAATCTGATGTCCTATGTGGTTTCTAAACACCCCATTATATTAGATTAATCACAATCTTTGGTTCATGACACTCTATCATTGTTGGTCCATGAATAGCCATGTTTTAACAAACACAATTAATCAACATAGAATGAACTTACTACCCAACCAAAGAAATAGGTTAACAGTATATTACATTTACTTATGTGTTGCTCCTCTATCCCATCTTTTCTGGCTCTCCCGCCAGAATTAATAATTATCTTTAAAGTCGTGTTTATGGCATCCTTGTTTATTTTTAATTTTTAATTTATGTATGCCTAAAGACTGTATTACTTGTTTTTCTGAACTTATAAAAGGAATATTATGAGTACAAGTGCTTTGATATAAATCAGAGCTGAATTATTATATGCTTGTAATTAATTCATACATTTTAAATTCTACAATTATTATATTCCAGGTATATTGTTAGACTCTATAAATATGAATCAAAATATGACAATATTCAAGTCTGTGGGGAAGACTTCCCAGCATCTTTGGTGCAAATAGACAAGAAAATTTATAGTTACCTTGTGATTTATCAGAGAAAGGACTCCTAATTCTTTGGGATATGGACCAGCAGGAAGATTGGGTTGAGCCTTGAAGAATGACCAGGATTTACTTAAGCAAGGGGCAGTGTCATTCCAGGCTTTTTCTATGTTTGCATGATGTATGTAAACTGGTAGCATAATACGGGTCTGGAAACGAAGGTAGAGGCCAGATTGTGAAAGGGTTTGCAAACTATACAAAAAGTTTGGACACTCCTTTGTAGACTACAAGGAGTCTGGGGAGATTTAAAGAAGAAGGATAAAATAATTGGTTTTACTATTTAGAGAAGTCACCCTCCTAGCAATGTGGAGGCTGGGTTGCAAAGGAGAAAGCAGGCCTGGTTACCAGACTATGGCAATGGTCCAGGTAAGAAATGTTGAGGAATTGATCTAAGGCAGATGCAAGTTGATAGAAAAAGGTGAGAGATTTACAAGGAATTTTGAACAGAACATCAACAAGAATTATTTACCAATGTGAATGATTGGTGGAAATTATGCTGAAAGGTGAGAAATTTAAGAAAACTTCCAGCTTTTTGGATTAGATTACTGAGTCACTGGTGGGACCATTAGCCCAGTCTAGGGAATTTTTGCAAAGAGACACTTTAATGAGGGTTTGTAGAGAGTTTCGTCTAAAACCTGTTGAGTTTTCTAGAACCATATAAGGCAGCACCTAAACCTATAGCTGAATACCTAAACACAAGGTACTATGCAAAGAGTTCTGCAAGAATCAAAATTAAACAGTTCTAAGCCTCAAAAATTTTACTCTCAGGGAAGGAATGATACAAGGACCCAAGTATCTCTAACAGAGAGAATATCCCAGGTGACAATGAACTGGAACACACAGTGCTATGATCTCCATGAGAGAAAGTTCTCTTCTATTTGATCAGGAAGGGCTTCATGAGTGAGATATTTCTTGAGGTTCACCTTGCTAGGTTATGAGTCTTTTAGTTAACAGAAATGGTTGTGAAGGAGATGCATATAACAGAAAGCAGCACGGTATACAGATAGGAAACATGGAATATATTTATAGAGCCTCCAGTCCCTCATTTGGACTACAATTTAAGGTTAAAAAGAAAAATACTAGTGAATGATGAACTTGACGTAAAAATTGGGACCAGATTCTGAATGGCTTTGAATGCTAGGTATTGTAGTTTTGTTTAGTTGCCAACTATATTGGGTCTTGGAGCTCTAAGTTTAAGAATGGTTTTAAGGGTAAACTGACCTTATCAGTTTCACTGGGGAGGATAGAAAATGAATGTAGGGATCCTATTTAAAAGCTGATTGTAACAATTCATAAAGAGAAAATGAAAGCCATAAAGGGCAATAGAAAAGAGGGAAAAAATAGATATAATTTTATATTATTTTCAAAGTAAAAATGAAGGAAAGGTGGAAGTCATGGATGGTTCTAAGAATTTAGGTTAAGTACTTGATGAGGTGGCTGTGTGGATCTTAGATGATCCCATATGACTGTGTGTTGGAATAAATTTATGGCTTTGGGTGATTGAGATAATAATTTCTCTGAGAAGACACAGTTAACAAAAATAACACAGCCAGAAAAGATAAAAACTTAGAAAAAATAATTATGAATCATTCATTACTTTTGAATGAATAGATTTATTAAAAATGTGGGCATAGAAGAAAGACTAAAAAGGGCATGGGATTTTTCCCTTTATTTGTAACATGATTTAGTCAGAATAAAGGTTTGCAAGATTCTTTCTAAGTCCAGTGTGCTGGAAGTCTAAGATTCTATGAATCTTAAAAATGTCTCAAGAGATTGGGGAGTAAATAAATGGAGACGTTGTGTAGAAGGATGGCTTGACTGCATTTGTGAAAGAAGGGCAAGGTCAGCAGACATTGAGGTAGTGAAGAAGGAAAAGAGAAGTGATAATGATGGAGCAAGACACCTCAAGAAGAAGGAAGGACGTGAGCTAAAGCAGAAAGGGCCCTTTGGCCATGGCAAGTTGACACAAATCCACAAGAAGAAAGAGAAGATGGATAAAGGTAGAGGAGGGATATAGAAGGGAATTGAGGTAGTGTATTTGATTAGGCTCAGACAGTGCAGTATATTAACAAGTGAAGTATATTAACAAGTGAAGTGAAGTTTTTCTTCTGGGAATAAAGGTTTATGGAGAGGGGACTTGAGGAGTCTGGATAACATCTGCCGGTACTGCTATCAGGAGAGTGAGGGACAAGAGGAAATGCACTGAAAATTGCCAAGCAGCAGCGAGGGCATAGATTTCTTTGCAACTATATTTCTCTTTGCCTGCATGGACACTGTATGATAGGCAGAGAGTGATAATTCAGAATAACTTTTTTTCTGGTGGGTGTAGACATAGGTGGACATATCTATAGCCCCCTTTTGGTGAGATTGAGTCTAAAGGGCAGAGTGGCAAGCAGGCTTGTCATGGGGCATAAGGCATTTCGTTGCACCTGGAAAGAAGATGATGTTTCTTTGATCCATTGCATTTCATGGAACAGGTATAGATAAATTCTTAGGATTTTCTTTACCTCCATGAGCTTAGGCCAAATTACCATAGTCAACAGTGTCTTAGCTTTGTATAGAAGACAAAGAAGCAAGCAGGGTGAGAAACCCTGAGTCAAACCTCCTGTCTGATATACAGGCTTAGAGAATCTCGTGCATTTAGAGATGCACTGTCTTAAAGTAGTGGCCACACATAAAGATTTTTGTTTTCTTCAGAGAAGTGGATCATATAGTTAACTGTGTACATTTTTTTAAATTAGAAATTCATGCACAGGTAAAGCATAACAGTGGTGACACTGTTTTCAAAGTGACTAAAGAGAGTCTTTAAGGGAAAAATCTTGGAAAAATTTTTGCTGTCAGTAGCCGTCTATAAACCTCCTTTACTTGAAGTCACAGCTGGGAAACTGGACCAGGGTCAAGGGCACATACCATTTCTTACTGGATCACCAGTAATTGTACTTCCAAACATTGCTGAGTCCTTGTTCCTTGTAAACCGAACTGAAATGTGCATAGCATTTAAAAACAAAATATTTCCTGGCCTTTTGAAATAGAAATCTAGAAATGTAGACCATATACAATCTGGACCTATTGCACCTGCTTTTGAAAGCTGCCAAATGTTTACTCTCTTCTCATTTTGTCCTGTGTTGTGTTTTCACTCATAACACATATTTTTGCACCAAAAATAATTTAGTGGCTTAGTGGGAATAGAGTCATAAATGAGGAGAAAATGGAGAAACTGCTGGCTGGTGGAGCAGCCCACGATTAATAAATTGTGTAACATGTGACTTGGCAGCTCTTTGATTCACCAGCAGAGTCCCCTCCCTTGTAAATTCTAGTTGGCTTTCCCATACATTATTATGTGGATTCCTTATAACCACTTCCCTTTCTGATTTTCCAGAGACAGGGTATAAAGTTTCCCTAAACGCCAATAAAATGTGAAATCTTATCCCCCTCTTTAGGCTGGCTTTGTGCAGTCATCTTCTAAAATAAGAACAGCAAACGTCTTAACGTTGCTATTTTTCTTTTTTTTATATTCATTCAATAATTAGAATTCTTCATAACATCACAGTTTTCATTTCAACAACAGTTCAATTTTTGGCATGAATATTGAAAGAAATTGTATGTATTTCTCCTTTAAAAATAAAATTAATTTTGCATACCATTGTGAAGATAAATCCACATCCTTAAATTACAACAGAGTATACACTAATTTCTCCACCTAATCAAAATCTATAGAAGAATGGACTTGCATGAACTACAGTGACTTCAAATCCTTCAACACATAATCTTGGTTTGCTGGCATATTCCTGAAACAACATAAAAACACTAGGGTTCAAATGTTGCTTTTGTTTACATAATCAGAGAATATTTGTTTTTTATGGAGGCAATAAATTCAAGCATTGTTATTAACTGTGACACATTAAAAACAAAGTTTCTTTACTGTGCCATACTGAAGCATTTGTTGACAAGCTTTTAAGAGGAGGTTTTCATTTTGAGCAATGGAGGAGTAGAGGGATATAAATAGCTTTCATCATGTGCAGTGTCTTCTGAGAATAATTTCTTTTTCTTTCTTTCTTCTTTCTTTTTTTTTTTTAATGGAACTTTGGCAAGGAAAAGCTTAAAACATATACATGGCATTACATCACTTGTATTAAATCATTTTGTGTTTTGAGGGCCTTCTAGATTCCGAGAGTAGAAATTAGTTAAAGTGAAAAGATAAATTGTTCAATATGTCGAAAAGCCTCAGAATCCATGTTCCCCAGTATCAGAAAAAGTTCATGGCATATTTATATCAGACCTGCAATGTATAGGCCTTGAGTAGTTAAAAGGTGCCTTGGAATGAAACTGGAGAAACAGGATTTATAAAAGGAGTTTAGTAAATTTGGGATGAAGGGAATGTAGCTTCACTTAATTTTGATTTCTATAGTTCTCCATGAAACTTAGGTAACAGGTAAAATTTTGAAATTTCTAATATGCTTTTCCCTTTTGCAATTTGGAATACATGACTTTCATGCTTATTACACTTGGGCATTTCCCTGTCTCTGGGGATTAGGCTTAATGTGGAGGGTGATGTGTAGATTAGACACATTTCTAAAGAGAGAGAGGGAGACTTAGACAATAGTTAGCTATGATTTTGCAAGAAGATAATAGATGTGAAAGCCAGGTTTGGGGAAAGGGAAAGTGTTGTCCAAATTTTTTTAGCTCACATTAAGATACCAAAGGTTCAGTCTGGAGGACCCATGCATCGAATTGGGCCTTGGTGGAGATAGGATGCCCCTTCTGCTTGCCAGAGCCAGACACTTTCATGGTAGAAAATAGACACGATATATAGAAAGTAAAAGAAAACTTCCTCTTTCTGGCCTCTGGACATATAGAAAGGTTAGGAGATAGAGGGAGATGAGAAGAGAAAAGCAGATACATGCCTGTAATTCCTCTATCTACCCACTGAAGAGGAGGTGAGTTATGTAATTAAGGTGGGAACAGGAGGCATCGCCGAATTCCCCATTAGAAAGAAGAGACCACAAGGTGTGGGACACACCAATGTGGGACAGTGTGGTCTTAAGAGGGCAGTGTGACATAGTTAGACAGAGGGGTTCTGCTGGGATACCTGAGCCTCCCTCAGTTACCCACGAATTTGGTTGCTGAGGTGAAATCTACTGGGCCTCCTGGATGGGATGAGGTGAGTCATAGCACAGGCTAAAGTAGACTGACAGTCCAGGAACCAGCTGGAGACTTGTGAGGGGAAAGAAGGCTGGCAAAGTTCAGGTGGCCCTTGTACTTGGCGGGGGGGGGGGCAATCCCGTGGCCCAAAGAATGGACATTGAGCTAGTCAGCTGTGGAGCTGAGAAACGGAAGCCAGCAGGGTTCCCAGAAAGCACGTGGATTAGGAGCATTCTGCTAGAAACAAGTGGATACAGCCAGTGTACCTAAGGAAGTCAAGTTAGGAAGAGAGTTGGCATAAAGGTTGGGAGGGGCGGTGTCCAGCAGTCATATGAGATAATAACTACTACCTAAGGAGACTATTTACATATGTGCATTAGACTGAGTTTTAAGCTGGATAAAACCAGAGTTTAGCTCTTACCCCCTTCCCAAATATTCCCCTAATAACCAGTAGGTGGGAGCTTAAGAAGAGAATCAATTTAATTGTAAGCTGAGTAAAGGAGCTACCTTTTCTCAGGATATTCAGACTACTGACCCACCTGTACTTTGAGCAAAGATCTGGACAAATTGCAAAAATTGTTAGTTGGCTATTGAGGTCCCAAATGTGTCATGTGATACCATATCATGTCTTTTACTATATAGGAAGTGGCACTAAACATTCCACTCCTTATGCTTTAAAAAAAAAAATAATAATAATAATAAAATTTTTCCCTATCTCCTCCTTGCAAACACTAGAAGTCACAGACTAAGTCTGTGCGTCATACCAAGCTTGTAGATAGGTTTTATTTGGGCAGTAGTGTTTTTTTGTTTGTTTGTTTGTTTGTTTGTTTTAGATAAAGATAATTAAAAATTAGAACAAATTTAAGATTTGAAAAAGGACTTAAAATAAGGATTTAAAAATTAGGATTAAAAAGGCTATTTCACAAAATGATATTTCTGGCTGCTATTAAAAAGGTTTGGAGGTCTGACAGCACGCTGCGCATTGCTCAATGTCGCTAATTGCTAGAGCTGAGCACTGGGGACCCACTTCACGCGGATGATGTGTTACGCTTTGCCACGGCCCCTACTGCTGTCTCCACCAGACAGGCTTCACTCATGACCCTTAGCTCCCTGGTACTCTTTAGCATTGGATTTGTGACCACTGCATCCAAAGGATAAATTGGTGCCGTAATCCTATACCCAAGCCCCGCCAGAATGCGCACCAAACCTATATTTTCTGCCTTATCTTTCATTTTCTCCTTGTGTTTCTTCCTCTTCAAGCACAGCTGCAAATTCTTCAATTGTTTTACCTGACCCCATTCCTTTTCTTATGATGGTTGCCCCTCCCCCCACCACATATACGCTGCCAGCCTCTTCTTAGCTTAATCAAACCTTCAGCGTAAAAGAGTTAATGAAACCGAGACCACAGATATTTTGTTAAGATGCCATTATATGACGAATGCTGCTGGAATCCACTCCCATAAGGAGATTACAATATCTTTGGGAGTAGAACATGTAAACGCATAAAAATTAAATCGAACATATAGTACATTAAATATGAGATCATGAAAATGATAGAAAAGATATGAAAAATTGGTATAACCAGTGGTGCCACATAAATCTGTATGAGTTGCCCATGTTATCTGCATTTTCTTAGGACAGAGAATCAGCATCCTGGTTTTGTGTCATGGAAGAGCATCTCCATTTATTTCAAGGCTGTCACTAAAATCTCAATTTAAAAAAAATTATTTGTTTAAATTGAGAACAAAGCCTAAGAACTAAAGCAATTTTACGTCAATTTATACCTCAATATCATGCATGTATACACACATAAAGACTAGATAGTGAACATTTACTAAAAGTTAATGAAGAGTAAAACTACGTGTATAAATTTCACAATTCTTTGAATTTCTTGGTCAGTGGTTCTTCATAAATTTTTCATTTCAAAACTCGATAATATTAAAGCAGTCCTAGTTGCTTTCTTATCACTTGATATAAGTTAAGAACATGATATTTTATCTCAGTATATAAGAATTTTCCTAGAAGAACTTATTGCCATGAGAAATATGTTCTTCTAGGAAAAGTGAGAAATGGTATTTTTTTCTCTTTCCTGTCACACTGGCAGGACTTATTTTTCTCTGGTTAGACCTAGTTATGAAATCACAAAGATATGCTACCGGTAAGCAAGTTAACACCTAAATAAGGCTCTAGGGTTAAAGATTAACAGGCATGGCTTCAACAGCAACTTTTTATAATAGACATGCATCATACCTATTAACCTAAACACCCTATTATATCTATCATATTTGGTTGTATTTTATTTCAGTTTCTACCATTCCCCCTTAAGAAAATTGTTGTTCCCTTTATATTCCTGGGACTAAATCTCTATTGCCCTCTTGAAATTAGTTCTCTCTATTAGTCATAGTCACATCAAGTATGGAAATTATGATTTAATTAAAACTAATATGAAATAAGGTCTGAAGAGTTTTGCTTAAATTAGCTGAATTAATGCTGCTGTATCTTTCTTTTCATTAGTTTTTGTGAATTACTTTTAACTGCTGCAAATGAAATAGCATATACCAAAAGATTATTGTACTTACTAGAGTATGCATGGCAATCTGTTCATTTTAGCCAACCTAGTGATTAATTAATGTAAGTTAATTTAATTAACTTTGCAGGATGGTACCCTTTGTAGGTTGATGATGACCATCCATCTACACTTCTGCCATTGCTGAGGCCAAGGAGTGAAGTATCTCTTTCCTAGGATGCTACTGAAAGCATCACCAGGAACTGGAAGGTTTAGAGTCTTAGTCAAATTTGCATACTGCAAAGCAAAACCATTCACATTCTTATTTGAACAGAATACTACTCTACATGTGAAAGAAGTGGAAAAAGAGGCACAGGGAGTTAGAGAATGTTCCTTCTCTTTCCCAGGGCACTACTGAAAGCTTATCAGGCCTTAGTTGAAAAAAAAATCTCTGGTACTGGCCAATGTGTTGCTTAGCAACTAAATCATTTTCTCATTCTCCATTTGGTCTACTCACCTTGAAACCTAAAAGGCTGAAACAATTTATCCCATAAATAATCATAGGGACATCCAAATTCAGACGATTTTTATAGGTATAGGGACACGTCAGTAAAGTAGCATGTCTTAATGTTATCTAGTTTATCTCTGATGACACAGGCTTTAACCGGGTTTGAACAGCAAAATTTTATCAAACGGAATGGTTATTTTTACTAAAATTATTTATTTAGTGGTCCTTGATATCCAAATTCATTAGCAAGTATTTTAACTGGAAACCAGAGAAAGAGGGTCTAATGGTTTTTTTTAGTGAACAACTAACAGGATAATCCTATAATTCTTT
The DNA here is from genome assembly GCF_036562045.2 of Rhinolophus sinicus. Classification (NCBI taxonomy): domain Eukaryota; kingdom Metazoa; phylum Chordata; class Mammalia; order Chiroptera; family Rhinolophidae; genus Rhinolophus; species Rhinolophus sinicus. The sequence goes on from NC_133758.1 coordinate 97,187,802, forward strand.
AAAAAATTGGTGTTTAGAATAGGGACATAGTGGCGTTTTCTTTACAACAGCTAAACTTTCCTCATATTAGGAAAACTGCATGATTTCCATTTTATTTATGAAAACTTTTATTGTTTAAAAAACACAAAAAAATGAAGTTTTTAAGAAAAACATTTTACATTCAAGTGTATACACATTACAATTTTCATTTTTTTCAACTTAATTCTTTCTTAACTTCCAAGTTTCTCTAAACATTTACTTGGACAGAGGAGAATTTCTACGTTAGATGTAATTGTAAAAAAGTGTACAATTTGATTAAAAAACATTCAAATCCACAAATACATAGGTATATAGTAAAAATATCCTGCTGATAAAGTTTTCTTATCCAAATATTTGTAGACTGTTTTGCCAGAACAACAACCACCACCACGACAAAAATCAATGGAATAAGCTTTAATTTGGGGCCACAAGGCTGTGTAAAGGAGGCCCACTGATAATCACAATTAGGTAAAATTGTGGTCAGCTTAATGAAAAGGCTCGAAAGTGTGCCAGGCCAATGGCAAAGAACCTAACTCTAAAGACAGACAAGCTTTTCTTGATTACAGTGATTACATCATGGTCATTAGAATTTAAAGTAACTAACCCAAACACAGACATCATATCTTCATTTGATAGCTGTAGTCTAGTAAATAGTGGGAAAGGATGTTATGTATGGATTAAGCTTGATGAAATGAAAACAGACATTCTTTTTGAACCTGTCTGGCAAAGAAAATGAAAACTTCAGAATCAGGCAGTAAAGTTAACTTTTAAAGCTCAGGCTCTTTGATTGGAAGGGGTCTGTGTAGTGTTTGGGGCTATTCTTTGTTTTATAGGGAAGCCACTGCAACAACTAGCTATGCAGGACTCATTCTTGCATGCAATCTGTAGTCAAGTAAGACATTTGAGATCTACTTTTCGGAACTTAAGACAATTCATATTTTCAGATTTTCAAAGTATAACGATGTACTAGCAATGGTCTCATATTTGTTTTCCCATCAACTGTAACACAATTAAACCTCAAGTGTGAGTTTTAACTCTCCAAATGTCGAATCTCAAGCGGTCTGCAGGGTCCTACCCTGCTCTGCATGTAGACAATTCATGCTGAGAAGACAAATGTTTTGCTCAGGGGAAAGGGATGCATTGAGTTACAGTTAGAGCTACTTACATGAAAGCAAGCCCATGGACCTCTGACCCCAAACCCCCACTTCATAGCAGTACCTGTGGGAGCAGTGCCTCTAACCAGAAAAGCAGCTATGTAGGAAGATCAGGGGAGTGAGGCAAAGAAAAACAAGGCATAGAGCGTAACAGGGCTTGGTGAAGTTTCTCTGTATTTCCTGTTTTACTGCTAGAGGGCCACAGCTTGGTTTAAGAAAATTCAGCCTTTTTAAAAAGATTGCATTAAGTAAATGACAAAGAAGACATATACTTACATAGCAACCACATGTAATTTTAAGGAAAAAAAACCTGATAGCCAACCCATGGTCTGAACTTCAGTAAGACATTCCGTGTAAGTAAAGAGAAAGTGCACCCATGTTAACATCAAGTTCGTCATTATCATCATCAAAAAGCATTTATTGAGTGTCTGGATGCACTGAGCATCATTGAACCTACCATGTTTAAAGTCTTTAAGAAAGGAAACTAAGTCTTAATGTAAACACAGCTCAAGTAACATGCATTGATATCAGTTCCTTAAATTGCACCTTAAAGAAACCATTAAGTTGTGTAAAGAAAAACTACATAGAGACTACAAGTGAAGCTTGTATGTTTTATCACCCTGGTAAGGACGTGGTTTCGTTTTCTACTTTTACTGAAGTTTCAAAATGGGTCAGAGGGACACACAAAAGTTTCACAGTAATTCTCAGATAAGGTTTTATTATCACAAAGAACAAAACCTGGGTTAAATTAGTCTTCCAGAATGCATTTTCTTGCATCACTTTGTCTTGAAATAAAAGTCAAACTTGCAAAGTTTTACATTACCTATTGTCCTAGCATCTGCCATAGCCATTCCAAAATTTCCTCATAGCCCAGAAAGCACACGTGTATAATGGCATTGTCCAGAACCTTTTAAGTCTGTTAGGATACCAAGGACCTGAAACCCCAGTCTGCTCAGATGGAAGCCAGGCAGGTGGCCATATCCGTAATGCATGCAAACCTCAGTGAGCAAATGCACGTACACCTTCTTTCAGGGTACTGGGTGCCAACTGATTCTTATTTAACTGTTTGGGGCTAGGATCAAGCAGAAATGTTTTATGAAATCTCCCTAGGTGAATCTAATGTTCACTGTGATATGCTTTGGTTCTTATTATCTATTTCTAGCCATTAAAGCGATATTTCTTATGCTGAAGTGATTGTGTATGTTTCAAGTAGAACAGAGATCAGAATCATGAATAAGAGAATCTGGTCACTCCTATTTCACCTTTTAATCCCCGCAGCCATTGCATGAAAGATAAGAGAGAAAAGGGGCTCTAAATTATGCTAAGCTGGTCACTTAAACAGTGGTAAATTGCAGTGCAGGTCATAAACCTTGGTAGCATTGTATGGATCAATGTCAAGTTGGGTTCCAGTTCTAAAGGATCCAAGTGGGGCAGCAGGGACATTATCACACTGGACAGAAAACAAACAAATACAAACCAACCGATAGAGTTGGAAGAAACAGTAGTTAGGCACTGAGGACCGAGAAGCCCAGGGGTTGGTGAGGAAGTAGTGGGTGAGGAAGCCGTACCAGCAAAGTAAGGAGGTAACTTAAGCAGGTGAAGGATAATCTGGAACCACAGGTATGTTCTTACCACTTAGAAGTAGCGCTCATGCCTTTTGTAAGGCCTAGTGTGAGCATCCAGAACTAAACAATAAGGCCAGGAAAGTGTAAAAAAAGATCTGAAAGGGAAGACTGAGGCAGTAAAAGTCAACCCCAGTTCATGTCATTGGTTATTTCAGAATCTCATTGATCTGGTACAGACAATAAAAACATCAATGATTCAAGTTCATCGATACACTATTCCAGACACTTCCCATATAATTCTCATCATAATTACAGATACGAATTATTATTCCCTTAAAATTTTACATATTTTCCAACATATTTACCCTTTTTGGTGTTTCTCATTCTTTCTTGCAGAACTACATTTCTTTTTTGTTTGTTTTTTGTTTTGTTTTGTTTTTAAATTAAAGTTTATTCATATATGTACTTTTAAATCTGTTTAAAAGACTATTGTTTATTAAAAATAACAATATTAGAAAAAAAGAATTATTATTTCCTTTTTTCAATGAAGAAACGAGAAATTTAGTGATGTTAATGAACTTGTCCAAGGTACACACCTATTAACGATAGAATCGTGTTTGAACTACCTGCTTGTATAAATGTTAGACATTTTACCCCCTTTCTGCCATTTTATATATTATTCCATTAAAATTTTGTAGTCCAGAATAGAGTCACGTAATAAGTTATAAAGTTTTGATGCTTTTGTAACATTTGTGAAAAGTTAGAGTTGTTTTTACTCAGTTTTCATATTTTTATATTTTCATATGCTTATTTCTTATAATTTTGGACCTTGCTAGATATATAAATGAAGTGCTAATATTTGGCAATAAATTTAAGAATTTTGTAACATCAGTAGTTTATAATAACTTCAGTAGAATTAACTACATAAGAATAATATTTGCCTTTATTATGCAGTGAATATTGTTAACAATTCCTTTAAATGGTAACACAAGATTTCTAAGAGTTCATAATTCTAGGAAAATTTAATGATAGGATTTCAGGTTAGGTTTAAGCAACATCCAAACACCAGCAAAATTCCTGAGGTTTGTCTTATTAAGAATACAGAATTTAAAATATAAATATAATTTTTCTTAACCATAGAAGTTGTCTGGATAGGAAGTTCCTGTAATGTTCACGAATGAAAACCTAACCTATCAAGAACTTCATTCAATCCTGGGTGTGTTTTAAATTTTCTAATATGCTAATATTTGACTTGAGAGAAAATTCTTGAAATCTTTGAAAAGTCACCTTTTTGTGTCTTACAATAAATGTCTGCTGTAGAAGGCAGCATTAATTTCAGTCAATAAATCAACCAGAGTTTGTTAATCCTTTTCTATTTACTGAAGGCTCTTGTATGCTCTTGAAAGCTCAAGAGAAGGGCGATAAGACCCATTTCTTGGTCTCTGGGAAAACAGATACAATAATACAAACAGACTAATATAAGACAGCATTAAATAAATGTTTAAAGATGCAGTGGATACTTTATTCCCAAGACATGAAGGATGCAGAAAGGAATGCTTGCAAAAGGTCTTATGAAGGAAACGGCATGTTAACTAAATGCTCAGAAAAAGGTATTATTTAAGGAAAGGTGGCAACAGCTTTTCAGACTTAAACATAGGAAGTAAGAATGTGTGATGCCTGGCAGGAGTGAAACGCTCATTTTGGAGAAGTGATATAGGAAACAGAAAGTAAGCCACGGTTAAGGAGAGTCTTTATTTCCCACAGCACGTTAGACTTGGAACACCTTGCTGAAGTTTGTTCGATAGGAGTTATTCTTTAAAAGCTTTGTTTAGAGAAGATCAACTGCATAGAGTTTTGCAGAATGGCTGGGAGAGGGAACTCAAGGGGCGAACTTGAATGACAAGGGCCTGAGAAGGTAGTGGCCTAGGGGTAGTGGCAAGAGAAGGAGAAAGTACTGATACTTTTGTGACATAATTTGGTATTTTCCATATTTTTGCAATGATATAATATTAAATATTGTTTTGTAAAAAAGGGAGAACTATCACTTAATTATTCAACTCAAATACAATAGTTTTCATTTCAGAGTATGCCCTCCCAGTCTTGATTGCCATATATTTTGACATTATGGTATCCAAAGAGCTATGTAATTTAAATTTTTTCTTGTAATAGTATATATATGTTTTAAATCCCATTATTGCTAAAAACTAAAAGGAATATGGAGAAAAAATGGAAAATTGAATACCTGAATACTGGGATGGTAAATGATAGAAAAATTAAATGTGACTCCAAAAAGAATTTGTATCAATGGTACAAATAACAGAGTGGGAGCTGGGTTAGTATGTGAATATTAAAATTCAATTGTGGACCTACTGACAGGAAGTTGAAAACATCTGAGAGTCTGTTGGACATGAGACAAGAGACCCAGTCTGGAGATTTAGTTTTGACAGTAGAGAAACAGTATGACTTTATGTTCACATAGATTGAGGGTTTATTATGATTATTTCTGTTTATTATCTGGGTGACCTCAGGCAAGTTATCTAAATCTTAGGGTCTTAGTTCCTTGTGAAGATAAAAACCTATCTTAGAATTTTGAGGCTAGCATTTTATGACACAATTAAAATGTTAATTATCCTGAGGAAATAATAATTATTAAAAAGTTAATTGTATCGTCACAGTAATTTCACTGCAACTGAAATTGGCATAATAATTGGGAACGCCATCATGAGCCAATGTGAATTTTCTATTCTTTTTTTTTTTTACCAGGAACACTCTAGGGTGGGCAGTTTGGCTCAACACGTACAAAACCATCTACCAGTTTGGCATAGATCTGTCCTAAATTAGATGACTGAAAGAACAAAAAGTATTATCATATATATTATCCTGTTTTCCTGAAATTAATTGTCCTGCAATACTATATAACCTTGTTGCTAAAAGACATTTTGCTGATGCGAAACCCCTATTTTTGCAAAGCTGTCCGAGGAATGAGTAATGAGAAATGGTGGTTTCTGTGTAGCCGGAATATGCCTATCAGAAATGATACTTGATGAAATGTGAAAATGCTGATTAATGAAGAAGAGATTGTACAGGTCTGGGAATGCAAGATAACTTTGTACTCCAGGTTGCATCTGAAAGCAAAGTCCAGGGGGAAATGTTCTGCTTTAGCCTGTGAATAAAAGAACTTCAGTCTCTGTGACTGCCCATCTGGCATTTTTCAGCAGCACCAAATTCATTAGCAATGATTAGTCCTTTTCTCCAAACCCCTCACTCAAAATAAGTAAATAAAAGGAGGGTTTGGGCAGTAAAAGATCAAGGAACAGTATCTCTATTTTGAGATGTCCTTAAGTTATCCTGATTGGTCAAAACCTAAACAAGCATTAAAGAAGGAGCTATATGATGAAAAGACGAATTCTCAGTAAACATCTCCAATGCTGTGTTCTATTTAAGGTAACATAGAGAATTCAGTTGAAGTAACTCACATACAGTGACAATTTCTTGTGTGAATTTAGATTTAAAATAACATGGAAAATTATTTTGCTTCTTTAATTCTCTACCTCAGAAACAAAGAAAAATATTTACAGGTTGTTTTATTGACATATTTACTTATAATAGAAGCCCTCAAAATATACATAATTTGATGTTTTTAAGCTCAGTTATTTTTATGTATAATATTATAGTAAAAGATGTTTAATGCCAAGTCATCCTGTGGTTATAATATAATCATTATATTGTTTGATATTGTAAATCCAATAGGATAGCTAAAGACTGTGGTAAACATCATCAGCATTTATACATCAGCAGAGTCAACTCTAGGTTTTAGGGTCCAGTTTTAACTTGAAGCTGGAGTGAGACAGAGATAGAAATACAGAGAGAGAGCGAGAGAGCAAGAGAGCGAGAGAGCGAGAGAGCGAGAGAGAGAGAGAGAGAGAGAGAGAGATATTGAGAATTTAAAATAGATTTTCCCCAAGGACATCCCTAAATCATTCATTTCTCAGAAGTTGCTATTTTAGAAAGTGCTTTCTGAAGAACATGACATAACATGGTATGCCTAGACTAAAACCAGGATTTACAAAAATGTTGTAAATCTTACTTCAATTTTCTGATTAAATGAATATAGCATGAGTTAAATATTAGACATCAATTATAAGAAATGAAGACACACAGTGATCAAAATACTGCAGTACTATACAATCACTTTAATCTTAGTTTTAAATATGTACTAATTAACACTGCTGAGAAATAATAGAGGTTGCTTTATCAAATTCCACAGTACAATGTCTTGTCTCTTCCCAAATATCACCTCATTCATCCCTGGGTAAATTCCTGTTATATTATTTGTCGCTATCCTTAGACAGTTTTACAGTTTGTCATTAGGATTCAGTGTAGATTTATAATAATCACTAATGTTTTGTTTAAAAACAAACAAAAAACTTTTCCTGTCCTCAGCATCTAATGTGTTTCTATCATGTAAATACTGTGGTTCATGTAAAAGTAACATTAGCTTCTTTGCATTGGCTGCTAGAAAACTCAGAGCCACATCCATGACCACTTCTAAAGAGTGTAAAGACATTCTTTTCATATATTAACCTTTTCTTTCCCATTCCCTTATATTTGTTTGCCCTCTTACTATAGTTATGTTGTATTATAATTGTATTTGGATACCCATTCTGTAACTATATTTATATATGTAACTGTATATTTTACATCATAAACATATACTTCAAGAATGCGTATAACTTCTATCATATAACGAACATACATTCTAAGAAGCAGGATGCAGAGAGCTACAAAGCTTGTCTTTTGTTTGGTCTGATTTGTAAATGTGTTCCCAAATAAAATATTTTCAATATTGTTTGAAATTTAAAAAAAAAATAGAAAGGGGATCCAATGAAAATGTTAATATTTACTGAGCCCTGTGCTAAGTGGTAAATATATATATATATATATATGATAATTTTTGCTCATATAATAACCTTAGAAAGGTAGGTACTACTTTTATCCCCATTTTACTGAAGAGAAAAATGAGGTCCAAAACCTGAAGTTACATTGTAAGTGGCATGGCTGTAATTAAAAACCTTGTGCTCCACATTCTTGTAAAACAAACCACTCAGGAAACAGGTCATTTTCATGGATCTGGCATGAAGCTGTACTGCTGGCAACCTACAACTTTCTTGGTTTGTTCTGCCACACAGAAATTAATTTTCTGCTTTTGGAAGTCACTGACTATCAGTTGTCTCTCATTTTTTCCCCAATCTGCTAAATGCTAACAACCAAGGAGTGGTGGTGCATGGAAGATGGGTAAGGTAGAAAGAATTTTAGAGAAAGGAGTTCTTTACAGAACATGGGGATATAGAGCAGTGCTGAATATGATCTCCTTGCCCTGGGAATTATTCCTTGAAAGCTCAAGGGGAGAAATATATAATAATAGTACCAGAAATGAATCTTTGGGCTAAGATCATCATTCAATTTGATGATTTAGGAGCTGGGATTTCTGATTGGAATGAACGGGTTGGGGGCACAGCAACTCTTTCTTTACAATGGCTCAATCTCTCTGATAGCCTTAGCAGATTGGGAATTTAAGTGGTTCTTTTCAAAAGAGAATTGCTAAGTGCCTAAAATGAGAACTAGCAGAGTAAAATATTAGTGGTGAGTATGTGTACATATTTCATTGATAAATCAATTATTAGTAATTGTGGTGGCAAAATTAACTTGTCAAATAGTGGTGACAAAGACTGTGCCAATTCTTATTTCACCTTTACCTTTATCAGGAACCTCCCTTGATGTTAATTTTCTGTCTTCATGGAAGGAAACATCTGTTGCCTGAAGTGCTAATAAGCCCTCAGAAGTCTGTTGAGCTTCTGAGTCTCTTTCACGGTTATTTTTGTTTGTTTAAGGATTACATATAGGCAATTCATCTTTGAAATGGGAGCAAGTTTTATAACTTTATCTATTAATGAAAACCAGAAGTCTCTGAACTATCCTACCTCTTGGCCACTTAAATGGCTTGTGATAAACTATAAATCCTCCTTTCATCAAATGTTCTAGAGATTCATTTTCCTGACATCCACAGTGAGTTGATAGCTTATCACCGCAGGGGCCATGATTTAGTTTCGCAGATGTAGTAGAAGAAAGAATTGCTAATACTTAAAAAAACTTGATTTCCGTCTGGGCAATATGGATTCTCCATTCCCATAGCTGTAAAACATCTAGGAATAAAAATGTTTCAGCATGAGATGTCTATTGAGGAACAGTATGGGATAAAGACTCTTGGATTGGATGTCAACCGCCTTAATTGTTGTCCTAGTGTAAGGACAAGCTAGCCTACTGCCTTGATTAAGTCATTTAACTTCTCTGAGGCCTTCCTTTTCATTTGCTAAACAAAAGCCTCCATTTCTACGGTTTTGTCTCTGTCCCAACTCAATGAATGACCTTTTTCCCCCCCAGATTTGTTTCAGACCAAAATGCATCCATGCCATCCCTGTTGGCGTGAGTGCTTGCCTATGAATATATCCTGAGGAATAAATATTTGGCTTAGTTAGCAATACTTTATGAAGACTGAAGTTTATGAAACTGCTATGGTTTTAGTTGTTTTGGCAGCACTTTTTATTATCACATCTATGTTTTATAAGTATTGGTTCGTGCAGAAGGGACAACAGATTTTTTTCTGTAAATGTTTTACATACTATATTCCTGCTTCTTAATGAAGTTAGTTATTTGGCTGGAATTGAAGAAAAGTGGTTTTATTTGAAAGGCTCCTTTAAAAAACAATCAAAAGTACTAAAAAGCTCAAAAGAGGTATGAAAATAAGAAATAAAAGGCTTTTGAAAACTGACTTTTATCTGTCTTGAACTGAGTGTTTTATACAAAGGAATTTGATATCATAACACCTTTGGCTCAAAGGTGATTATATGGAAGCTGAAATTTTATTTTCACAAATATATTAATTATTTCAAATTTAAGCTAAGATAGGCTATTGCTGTTTCAATACATGAGTCAAAAGCAAAAATGGAGAAGTTGAGCTCAATGAGATTGTTTTCAGAGTTTGTTTGTATCATATTTAAAAGTTATAACTTAATTAACAGAGGCTATGGGTCCAAAAGAATATATAAACTCCATTCCTTTCATGCACTAACCCCACCCCTCCTTTTGCCCATTCACTTCTGAAAAGTCAGCAGTTTCTATACTATAACATTTGCTGAGTCTTTCATTTCTTTTTTTTTTTTTTTTCTAAATCTAGTCTTATGCTGGGTATGCTAGTGTTCTCTGTTCCATTGAAACTCTAAGTTAATACTTGAGAACAATTCACCCAAACTTAAATATATATATATATATATCTTTTCCAGTTTTCTTAAAAATTACAGCTATTTTGAGTACTGTCCAGGAAGGAAAACAGATTACAACTTTTGATAACATAGGAAGAAAATGTTATTACCACAGTTTGAAATCTGTTAACAAGGACTTTCTTTAGGGAACAGACATTCAAGTACAACAGAAAGTTAATTACAAGATTTTTCCACTTGACAGAACTGTTTGCATTCATGTCAGTAATAACTACAATAAAGAGATCATTGTCTGGTCCTGCAAAACAAGGAAAAGATGAAAGAGATTCTCTAATTCCTGTTACAGGCAAACTAAAGGGTCATTGTTTAGATTTTCTTTTGGGTAACTCTAAAGAAAATACTGAGTAAAACCATTAGAGCAATGCTTGTTTGTTAGTATAATGTTGATTATAAATATTTCACCAGGAAACTATCAGGGCTGCTTTTGTCCTTCTGGTCTGGTATGGAAGTATGTCACTAAGTACACAATATTTGTGGAGAAATATGACAACTATGGAAAAGCATTAACATCTTTTATTGATTCTTTCTTTGCTTTCTATCCCCTAAGTTCAGGGCATTGCTTATAGGATGAGCTTTATAAGCATCATGTGAGAAATCCAGATATTAAATTTATTTGGAAACTGAGGGTTAATGATGCTGCAAAAGTCAGGGTCAATAGAAAATCTTCTGGCAGATCAGATAATGGATTCAAATATTGTGGCTGTTGGTCCTCTTGCTATCGGGAACAGAAAAATACTTAATGAAATGGAACAAGGAGTGGAGTCATGAATTAAATTTTGGTTATCCATCTAGCATCTCTTGGAAAGAAAGGAACACTTCACAGAGCTCCTACTGTGTGTGAAACTCTTTTCATATATTATTTCATATGAGCTCACAACACTTAGATGATGCGGATATGTTATACTCTTTCCAGAAACTTAGAGAAACAAGGTACGCTTCCTAAAGCCATTCAGCTAGAACATGGTGAAGCCATGATTGAAACATAGCTCTGAAGAGTTCATATCCCAGGCACTTAACCACACCATTTTTCTACAGCTGTGGTGGACAATTTGAAATATCCTCTGAGATAAATTTTAAGGCCAAACTAATATAAGCAAATCTTTTATCGAGTGTTTCCCAACCTATGGATCATGGGTCCCTGGGCCACGTTAATGTAAGTCATCCTTGAGTCTAAATATTCATAAAGCATTGTCTGTAGACAATAAAGATGTTACACATATTATTTATTAAATGTAAATGTATGTTTTGTGAATAATAAAATACAAGTTCAATTGCTAATCACCACTGATTCTTAGGAGTTTTAGTCATTATCATTTTTCTAGTCCATTGTTATGGAAAAAAAAATTCTTGCTGCGTACCAGTTATATGCAAGACACTATCCTAGTCTTCAAGATAGCAGTAAAGAAAATGGACAAAGATCCCACTTTTGAGGAGCTAAAATTTCAATGTTATGTGTATTACATTATAATACCTGTGTTTGTGGTACAACCAGAATTGTTTTCTAAAATAATCTTGGGCCCACCTGAAGGTACTGCCTTTGTCACTTTTCAGTGGAGTTGGAGTGGGAAATGATTCAGACTAGTATCTTGGAGGTTTCCAATAGAAGCGATTTTGGAAATGAATTGGACAAACTGTCAATCAGGATTAGCCATATGCAATCCCTACACTCCAGGGTGTTTGTTGGCAGAGAGTATAACCTTGGTGACCCAACTCTTACCAAAACTTGGTTTTTGAGAAGTAATATTAAAAAAGATTGCTTGGAGCATATGCATCCCTGTCCATCTAGTTGGCTAAATAGCATAAAAATGTCAGTCATACTCAACTGTCAGTTTTATTAGTTTATTAACTGTAGAACTTTTTAAAGTAACTGATGCTCACAGGAGGTTCCTATGAACTCAAGTTCATTGGACTGAGGATGGTAGATCTCTTAAGAGGAATTTAGATTAGGAGATGTACAACCCTCACAGGTCATATTAAACTTACTTTGCCCACATTTGACTGTAGATCTTTTCATAGAGCACAATTCATACTTCTCCACCGTCCCAAGGAGATTGTATAGGTAAATGGGAATTTACTCTTGTGGGGTGAGAAAAGAGCTGAGCAGGATGTGAACCAGGCAAATAAAATGTGAATTTATGGGTGTTCTGCTTCTGAACTCTCTGTATCTGTTAGGATCAGCCCTTTCTGAACCTTCCCCACTGCAGAGAGGTGCTATTCTTTTGTTGTAGTTATGGAATATGAGAGTTTCTTCTAAGATAGTACAAGGATTGCAGAGATCATGGTAAACTGATTCCTAACTCAGGTGAATTAGGAAGAACTGAAGCCCAAGAAGAATAATTTAATTTGTCCATGGACTTGAAACAGGGACACACTATTTCCTTATAGTTTTTTTCTCTGAATGTTTTAGTTTATTCTGCATCAAGTCTTTATCTTCACAACTGTCTGCATATTTTTATTTTTTATTTATTAAATATATTGGGGTGACATTAGTTAGTAAAATTATATAGGTTTCAAGTATGCATTTCTATAATACATCATCTATATATCACATTGTGTGTTCACCACCCAGAATCAGTTCGCCTTCCATCACCATGTATTTGACCCCCTTTTCCATCATCTACCGCTCCCATCCACCCTCACTTTCTGGTAACCACTACATTGATGTCTGGGTCTATGAGTTTTGTTTATTTGCTTGTTTGTCTTGTTCATTTGTTGCCTTCAGTTTTATAGCCCACATATGAGTGAAGTCATATGGTTCTCGACTTTTTATCTCTGACTTATTTCGGTTAACATGATAATCTCAAGATCCATCCACGTTGTTGCAAATGTCAGTATTTCATATTTCTCATGGCACAGCATATACATACATACATACATACATACATACATACATACGTACCTACGTACATACGTACATACATATATAAAACATCTTCTTTATCCAATCATCTATTGAAGGACACTTTGATTGTTTCCACGTCTTGGCCACCATGAATAATGTTGTGACAAGTGTAGGGGTACATATATCTTTATGGATAAATGTTTTCAGATTCTGGTGGTAGTTTCCCAGAAGGGGGATTGCTGGGTCATATGGTAATTCTATTCTTAATTTTTTGAGAAATCTCCATACTGTTTTCCATAGTGACTGTATCAATTTACATTCCCACCATACATGTATAAGGGTTCCATTTCCTCTATAGCTTCTCCAACACTTATTATTTCTCTTGCCGATAATAGACATTCTAGCAGGTATGAGGTGGTATCTCACTGTGGCTTTGATTGGCATTTCCCTGATAGATAGTGAACTTGAGCATTTTTTCATATATCTCTTGGTATGACTTCTTGGGAGAAGTGTCTGGTAAGGTCCTCTGCCCATTTTTAAATTAGATTTTTGTTGTTGTTGAGTTATTCAAGTTCTTTATATAGTTTGGATATTAGCCCCTTATCGAAGTGGCTTGCAAATATCTTCTCCTATTTGGTTGGTTGCCTCCTCATTTTGTTGGTGGTTTCTTTTGCTGTGCAGAAACTTTTTAGTTTGCTGGAGTCCCATTCACAAATTCATGAAATCTTCACTGAACCAAAGGTCCATATTTAATACCTATGGTTTTTTCTATGCAATTTTTGTTTCACGTCTTATGTTTAGGTCTTTGGTCCATTTTTAGTTAATTTTGGTATCTGGTGACAGATAGCAGCCTAGTTTCATTCTTTTGCATGTGGCTTTCCAACTTTCCCAACCATTTCTTGAAGAGGCTTTCTATTCTCCATTGTATGTTTTTGGCTCCTTTGTCAAAAATTATCTGTTCGTATTTATGTGGCTTTATTTCTGAGTTTTCAATTCTATTCCATTGAATCTGTGTGTCTGTTTTTCTGCCAATATCATACTGTTTTGATTATTGTTGCCTGTAGTACAAGCTGAAGTCAGGGAGTGTGATACCTCCAGCATTATTCTTCTTTTCTTAGGATTGCTTTGGCTATTCAGGGTCTTTTGTGGTTCCACACAAATCTGATGATTTTTTTGTTCTAGTTCTTTAAAAAATAACATTTGGACTTTGATGGAGATTGCATTAAATCTATATATTGTTTTGGGTAACATGGCCATTTTAACTTTCTTTTTTTTTTAAATTTTGAAACAGAAGAATAAAGTGGGAAGAATCATTTTACCCGATTTTTAGAATTATTATGTAGCTACCGTATTCAAGACAGTGTGCTATTGGTAGAGGGATAGACAGTTCAAAGGAAAAGAATTGAGAACTCAGAAATAATACACAAGTATGGCCAACTGATTTTTGAAAAAGGTGCAAAAGCAATTCAATGGCGGGAGGGGGGGGATAGTTTTTCCAACAAATGGTTCTGAAGTGTTTTATAATAAGAAGTAAACATTTGGTCTTTTTGCTCATTTCTAACACAGAGCTCCTAAAACCCTTAGAATTTCCCAAGTGATGAGAGCAATCAATCTGTCTTTTGTTATGGTAATGAGGTAACTTTTAGGAAAAACCTAAGGATGAGGGCTGCTTTCCCTGGGAGCTAACTGTGATTAGAGGGTTGGAACTATTACCACAGACTCAAAAGATCTGCCTGCCTTCTGCATCCAAGCCAAAAAAGACACAAGTAGGAGTTTGCAGCAAAGAAAATATAGGTTTATTTAAGGAGTGGCACCAAGCCTGGAGACACAGGTGAGCTACTGTTCTCAAAGACCTGGCTCCTGTTTTAACTATTTGATTCTTCCAATCCATGAATATAGAATATCTTTCCAATTCTTTGTGCCTTCGTCAATTTCTTTTAATAATGTCTTCACATAGTGTGTAGGTTCTTCATATCCTTTGTTAAGACTACTCCTCGGTATTTTATTCTTTTTGTTGCAATTGCAGAAGGAATTTTTTTTTCTTTTTTCTGAAATTTCATTGTTAGCATATAGCAATGCAGTGGATTTTTGTACAGTGATTTTGTATCCTGTAACTTTACTGTATTTGTTTATTGTTTCTAATAGTTTTTTTGGTGGTGTCTTTGGGGTTTTCTATATGACGAATCATGTCAGTTGCAAAAAGTGACAATTTAACATTTTCATTCCTAATTTGGATGCCTTTTATTTCTTTCTCTTGCCTGATAGCTCTGGCTAGCACTTCTAATACAATGTTGAATAACAGTGGCACAGTGTCATCCTGTCTTGTTCTTGATGTTAAAGGAAAAGCTTTCAGTTTTTCACCACTAAGTATGACATTATCTGAGGGTTTGTTGCATATGGCCTTTATTATGTTGATGTACTTTCCTTCTATACCAATTTTATTAAGTGTTTTAATCATAAATAGATGTTGTATCTTATCAAATGCTTTTTCTGCATCTATTGATATATGATTTTTGTCCTTTATTTTGTGTATGTGGTGCATCACATAGATTGATTTGCATATGTTGAACCATCCTTGTGCCCCTGGAATGAACCCCACTTGATCATGATATATAATCTTTTTAATGTATTGTTGTATCAGTTTGCTAGTATTTTGTTTAAGATTTTTGTGTATTTTTATTTATTTAAATTTTTATTTATTTATTTTTCTACTTTATTAGTTTCGGGTATACAAAGCAATGTAATAATTAGACATTTATACCCCTCACAAATTGATAAACCCTGCCCACCAATCCACTACCCCTCTGACATCGTGTATATCTGTTACAATACTATTGGCTGTATGCCCTATGCTGTACTTTACTTCCTGTGACCATATATTATATATATATGTGTATATATATATATATATATATATGTATTTTGGCACCCTCTGTATATATAGGGTGCCAAAAAATGTATGCACATTTTAAGAAAGGAAAAAAACTGTTAAAATTATAAAAATAGTGTGCCAAAAATGTATACACATTTTAAGAAAGGAAAAAACTTAAAATTGTAATAATATATACTGATAGCAAACAGTGAATAAAAGTCAGTTTTGACTTCTACAATTACAAGAGGTGCTCAAAGTGGTTACCATCAGTGTCCATACATTTCTGATTATGGTGAACTACTGCTTGAGCAATGTTGACCAAAGTGTCCACTTGGATACATCTTTTGGCACCCCGATAAATATATCTATATCTGTATCTGTATCTATATCTATATCTATATCTATACTTATCTTTAATTATGGTTGACATTCAATAATATTCCACTTCAGCTTTAGGTATATAGCACACTGGTCATGCATCTATACCATCTAATTGATCTAAAATCTTCATCCCCATATGGTAATCTTGTTAGGAAACTTATTTAGCACTTCAACCAACCAACCAACTAAGCAAGCAACCGACCAACCAACATTCCTTGTGAAAAAATTACTGAACACAGCATTTCTATTACAGTTGCAAATAATAAGCCATGTGGTTTTCTAAGACAGCTAACACTTTCTTCAAAGTGAACAGCTTTTCAATGTTAATGGCAAATATTCTTGTTGAGCGATTTTTAAAATGCATAAGAATGTAAATGACCAAAAATTGAAGTTAACCACTTTTGACAATTCTATAATATCAACTATTATGGGCTCAAAACAGGGGAATAATTCCATATGAAAACTTGGCTAGTTTGGTCTCAAAAAAATTTAGGATAAAAACCCATGCAGGATGCTCCCCCATAGTATTTCATAAAAATATGATTTGATCTGATCATCATAGTCTGGAACATATTTTTCTTGGTATTTGGCTTTTTCTCCCTCATGTCTGAAATAAATTTTCTGGAGTCTGTGTCTTTGCTATCCTATGTATTCAGAACAAAAATATCTTTCTTCTCTAGGGAATGACTGAAGCAAACACTTCTTTACATGGGATACTTTACTGCCTGTACTTTTTCAGGTGCTTTGGCTTAGAAATGTTACTCATTACATTTTTACTCTTTCCTATATTTTAAAAAAATGTACTAAAATCCTCCTTCTTATCTTATCTTGTCTATTATTAACTTTCTTAAGTCAACTTTAACCTGCCACTTACACAAGTTTTAAATATATCTAGAATACTGCTACTTAACCCCTACAGTTTAGTTACTTCCCCTCTTTGTTGCCTGTTATAGTGCAGGTTCTTTGGAAATGCTCAACGAATATTTGTTGAATGAATGAACAAATAATCAAATGTATCTGTTGCATTTACCATATACTGGGTTGTGTTGTAGTTAAATTTTGTATAAATACACTGTAAGTTCTTTGAGGGCATCACATACACACACACACACACACACACACACACACACACACACCGTACCTTGCTCAGAAAATTGCCATAGTATTTGGTAGATACAAAAAAATTTATATTTAATATGTAAATGAAGGCATGGTAGCGGCAAACCAAAACATACTATACACTAATACTAAGCTTAAATGTGTTGCTATTCTTTTTAACTCATTCATACAACGGATATTTACTGAGCACTATAACATACCACACACTGTTGTAGTCACCAATACAATGGTGGTGAACAACATTGGTGGTGAACAACATTGGTGGTGAACAAAGACAACAGAGTTCCTGATTTCATGGATCTTATATTCTAGTGGGGGAGAGAGAGATAGTAAACAAATTGATGAATAAATATATGACATGTTATTCTCAATAAATACTATGAAGAAAATGAAGCAGGCATAGGGCTTAGCATTGACCATGAAGAAAAGGGCGATATCAAATAAAGGTCAGAACAGATCTTTCCACAGTAGTGATACTTAGGTAGACATACACATGAAGCAAGGGAAGGAGTCCTGGGGCTATTCTAAGAACAGTGTTCTAGGCTGAGAGGACAGCAAATGCAAATATTCGAAGGTGAGAATTAACTTGGTCAAAAGGCCGAGGATGAGCAAAAAGGCCACTGTGATGAGAATACGCGAATGAGATAGAGCGGACTTGTATATTCAATTGGGCATTTCCACTTGGATGTTAGACAGGTATTTCCAATGAGAAGAAGCCAGCAAAGGAGACTGAGAAGGAGTGGCCATCAATGTAGGAGGAAAACCAGGGGACTGTGAGCCCTCAGAGGAAAGTATTTCAAAGGTGGGCGTGACCATCTCTGTCAGTGCTGCTAACAGATCAGGTAAAATGAACATCAGAATGATTAGCTGTGTTGACAAGAACATCAATGGAGATCTTTAAAAGACTAGATTCTGTGAAAATATAGGCAAGAACACCTGACTGGAGTTGGCTGAATAAAGAATGAAGGGTGAGAAACTGGAGAGTGAGTATAGACAGGTATTTGGATGAGATTTGGTAGAAAAGAAAACAGAGAACATAGAACATTTTGTAAGAAGTATTTAGGACCTAGAGAATTGTTTTGTTTGCTTGTTTATCTTATAAGGTGGTCAATATTACTCTGTGTGTGTGTGTGTGTGTGTGTGTGTGTGTGTGTGTGTGTTGTGAGAATAATATATCCCAAAATGAATAACACCTGTTCTCTGCCCATAAGATAAGGGTGAGAAGTTGTGACTGGGTCACAATCAACCTGACTGACATCATTAATTCTCTCTCTCTCTCTCTCTCTCTCTCTCTCTCATTACTTGTTCAGGATTCGAGAGATTGGATTTCATGTCTGGCAGAATAATTTAATATTGGGAGAAGGTCTTAACAAGTTTTAACTCTCTTTATCTTACTCCTTTTTCTGAGTGAAAACCCTATTAATATGTTTGGAGAGTATTCACTTCATCTATACTTTATATAGAGTTACTCTGTTTATTAGACATTGTTCTAGGCATTGAGGGGGCACTGAACAGACATCTCATCTGTCTTCTTGGTATTTGCACTCTTGGCTTTATTGAATCATTCTGATTTCATACTACATGTCTGTGGCATGCTGGTCTAAATAGCACAGGTTGAAATACTGAATTTAAAATGTGTTCATATTTCTATGGGATTAATTAAATTTCTATTTTTATGAACGCATTAAAATGAACAAAGTTTCTTTGTTATAGTTGAGGGGCTGCCAAGAGCTTTTGGAGCACAGTTTAATTTTATTGAGAAAAATATTTTTAATTGCATACAACTTCTGTGATTATTAACTCCACTAATAATAAGTAAAATCTTTAAGATTTTCTTTTTAATTTGATATAGGATTATAATATGTTCTTTCCAAAATAAAGGATCTGAAAAAAAAACAAAACCCTTTCACTCTGGTGAACATCCAACTCTAGGAAACAACACTTTTATCTCTTATTATCTGACATAAATATCTGCATTGCAATCATAATCAACCACTATGTGACTCCTCAAGCAAAAATTATTGAGTATATATCGTGTGTTTGATTGGCATTTTTGTTGTAATTTTTGCTTTAGCTTTTAACAAAAGTTTTTCTTTTTTTTTAAACTTGAAAACTGAGCCACTTACAATCCTTTGGGGGAAAAGTAAAAGAGGGAAAATTTTACGTGAGTCTGTTCCACAACGATATACTCCCAGCATGGGGTGCAATGTGAACAAGGAAAAAGGTTGAAGAAACTGAACAACTTTATTGAGCCTCCTGTGTGGTGTCATTACAGTAGGACATTATTATTTCCCTTGGAGTTGATCCCCAGAGGAGCAGATTCCATCTCAACCAAATGTCAGTATAAAAACACAATCACTTGATTCAAAGCACAAACTTTCCTAGGAGGATCTGTCTGCTTGGATTGTTCACCCGTTTGTGTTCTTCCATTGATACAAATGACCAACATTTATAGTTATAAAACATTACAATTTTTCTTCTTAATTATGTGATTTTATTTGCTGGATTTTTTGCAAACCAAATTCATCAAAAAATTCCATTGTAATTTTTCCCATGTGTTTTAAGTTTATATTTACAGATCCACAAGTATTACTTAGTTTATCGAAATAGCAGTTAACTTATAAGTGATAAGTAATTTCAGAAAAGTAAAACATCTTCCTGGATTTGGGAAATTACTATTTCTTGAGGACCTACCATGTGTAATGTATTTTTCCATTGTCATATTTGGAAATGACACCTCACACATCAACCTTAATATCATGGAATTACAATTAAACAAGAGCAAGGAAATATGCACATACCCAGTTTACAGAATGCAAAAAAAAAAAAAAAAAAAAAGAGAATGCTTCTTTGGAGGAACGTTTTTTAGGTTAATAGTTTATGAGTTACTTATTTCCCTCCACATTTTCTTTTAAGACGTGAATACCTTTTCTTTAGTTAAAATTGTCTCATAACAAGAAAAGTTTGTGGTAACTTTTCAAGGGAACTTACCTAAGAAGAGGAAATATTTTAAACTGGGAGATGTGAGACGCTTTGGTGATACAAAGTTCAACTTGGAAATAAAAATATATACTCTTCTAATTATTTTGTAATGTTTTTCATACACGCTTAGTTCCAAAGGAGTTGACCTACTATTTACCCAAGTCTTTTTAAAGAAATGTGTAATGCCAGAGAAGAAAATTTCAGACAAACCAGAGCCTTTTTCCCCCCACAAAGTTATATACCAATAAAAGAAAATTATGATAAAAAACCTTTCGTGACTTTAATTATAGCATTTTTCTGCCATACACAACTCGCATAATTATAGCTAGGGGGACAGTTCAGCCCCAGGTCTTCAGTACCTAGACTCCACGGAACCAGAGTTCTGAATCCTGGCAGACTGAACTCTACTCTTAATCCCTCTGAGGCAGATAAATTGAGTTCCACACCATTTACTTTTTGAGATCTCATTGGTGCTACAGTATATTAGCGATTTCATGGATGTTGTAAAGGCCCCAGATCCACCCTGGTGTCCTTGGCCTGACCTTCTGTGAGGTAACTTAAAGACAAGGGAATACTAAGATCTCCAGTCAGTTACAGGGTGATGGAAACATGCTCTCTCCGTCTTGTCTCATGGGTGGTGAAAATAGGTTAAAATTGAATGAAAAAGTAAAGCCATAATGACATTGGTATTAGTCAGGTTTCCTCATTTGATCATGCAAAACATATTGATCAGTTAAGTTAAAGTAGACTGAAGGGTCAGGGGAGTATCTGGGAGTTTCAATGTCTGTAGCTTCAAGTCCTTTCCTGGAAATTTCTTGGAAGTTAGAGGTACTTCACTTTTCAAAAGTGAAAGAAAGGAAGGAAAGAAGGAAGGAAGGAAGGAAGGAAGGAAGGAAGGAAGGAAGGAAGGAAGGAAGGAAGGAAGGAAGGGAAGAAAGGAGGGAAGGAAAGAAGGAAGGGGGGAGGGAGAAAGGAAGGGGACACATGAGTAAAGATCTATGTAATTTTCTCTACTCAGTTTTGCTCCTCTGTAAAGTCCTCTCTCTTCCCACCTGCCAGCCAACTTCCAGACATATCTGTCCGGCAAAGTCCACATTCCCTGCAGCCAGTCCACCATACCAGCTCCTTTCTCAGCTCTGTAGCAGCTCTTGCAACTGTCATTCTCTTGGGATTGATATTATGTTACTCTTATGCTTAGAAAATGGTCAGATAAGGGTGGAAAACCGAGTTCAGTGAACCCAACTTTCTTTCTGTTTCCAGAAAGGGAGTAAAGGTTAATATTATGCAAGGTCCCGCCTAATCATAGGGTTGTGTTTCCTTGTTTCTAATGTAATCTCCCAGCCTGTAGTATAGGATCTCTTTTAAAATAACCTTTTGAGATATATGTGAGAGAGGGCATATAATCACTACCCATTCTTAGAGAATTGGCTTTAAACTGTAGCCATGTAGTAAGGGGAAACTATCTTTGGTTGTTGTTTTTCAATCTACATGCTAGTCAGTACCATGCAAAAATCCCATGATGCTAACTTCAGCACCCTTTATATTTGCTTCTCCAGGGTGGGAGTGAACCAAGTATGGTTTCCACTTTACTCTTTGATTCCCAAACATAGGACCAATCATTTTAAAACAAGATGATAGTGTAAGCCACAGCCATCATGTGCCATTCCTCATCTCTAATTGGTTGCATTATATACATTGCACTCTAATGTACAGTGACTTTCTAAACTCCTTAGGACTACTCCATATTACAACACATCCACCAAAATTAATGTTAGTCTTTCCCTGCCAATTCACCCCCTACATCCTAGCCAAGCATATTTATAATTAGAAAACGATTACTTCACACTCAAGTTTCATTTCAACTTCTCTTTATTGGTGACTTGACCCAGTTTTCACCTTAATGACTACTCTGTCTGGCTTCTTTCCCTTCCACCTATGGGGTGAAACTTCAACCCTCCCGCTTTTATTCTACACATTGCACTCTATGAAACAACTCTGCTTTTGACAGTCAAATCCTTTTCTTCTCAATTCAATCCATAATAAATTCAATTCATAACGGATGTTAACAGTTTCCCACTATGAGCAATGTCACAATGTTTCTTAATGAATATTTCTTATATTTTTCCTAATTATGTTATATTTTCATTTATCCAGTGATCTGTGTCTTAGACTTTTTTTTCCTCCCTTAGTTCCTTATACATGGTATTATATACGAGTTTAAATATATGTACATATACTGGGTGCCAAGAAAATGTATACACGTGGACACTTTGGTCAACGTTGCTCAAGCAGAAGTTCGCCGTCATCAGAAGTGTCTGGATACTGATCGTAACCACTTTGAGCACCTCTTGTAATTGCAGAAGTCACACGTGACTTGTATTCATCTGTTGTTATCAGTATATATTGAGTATTACACTTTTAATAGTTTTTTTCCTTTCTTAAAATGTGTATACATTTTTTTGGCACCCTCTGTACAATACATTATATATCTTTTATGTTATGTGTTTATAAAATTAGGAGAAAAATGTTTAATTTTTTTTATTTCTATTATTTTCAAACTCAAGCAAATGAAATTTTGAATTGGATTTATGTGCATTTCTTTAATTTGAAAAATCATTTTTTTAGAGAAGAGAATAGAGAAAATCCTAGTTCAATAAATATTTTCTATTTCATAAGGTTGACTTTAAAAAATATTTGTTTTTCACACCAAGAATATAAGACCTTATAGTTTTCATGTGTAATCACTTAAAATAATGATAAAATAAAGCAGATATTTTAAAATATCTAATCATCTCAAAATATTTAATTTTGAAGAATGAAAATGTAAATAGTTTAAGGCACATAATTGATTTGCTTAGCCTAATAATCATATAATTAATATATATAATATAATTAATTACTAAGGTTAATTAGATATGTGTTTTGAACTAACATTTCTGGAAGTGGGGGCATTACACATAATGTATATAAAGCTATTAAGTATATCTTCTGTAATTATGAGGGAGCATTTGAACAAATTTTAGAAGTTAGCTAAGAAGTCGAATGGCTCTCCGTGCAAATGTAAAAGAAGAGACAAGTTTTGGATAAAAATGAGCATTTAAGACAGGAAGAAAAGAAATACAGAGCGACTACATCACCATTAAAAATGCTTTTGAGACTATGGCCCTAAAGTAGTTAGTCTTTGGATTGTTTTTGACATGTTAATCTCATCTCATCTTATTTATAAGATAAACACTTCCCCCTACAATTAGCAGGAACACATTTTGTTTTCTGCAGAAAGACAAATTGCCACAGTTATTTTAGGTTTTTGGTTTTTTTGTTTTGTTTTTGCAATTAGTTGCTCTACTATCAGGATCAAACATTGTCTATGTCAGATATTTGAATTCCATAGGTCATATTCATAGTTTCTGTGAAAGGGACATTTAATGATTTCAATATATCAAAACCTGTTATTTAAACAGAGGTTACTGTCCTATTATTCTGAATGAATTACCTGGGAAATGTATTTAAGAACAACTCTATCTGCTTTTAGTGT
Source organism: Rhinolophus sinicus (assembly GCF_036562045.2). NCBI lineage: Eukaryota > Metazoa > Chordata > Mammalia > Chiroptera > Rhinolophidae > Rhinolophus > Rhinolophus sinicus. Next base: position 97,211,607 of record NC_133758.1, read on the forward strand.
GCGAGACCTTTCAGTTCATTACCAGGCAGCAGTTTAGTGAGACATCATTCAAGATGATAATGGTTTGAATTATTTTGAGCCCCCAAATAATAAGGAATCTCCTGCAAGTGACCAGAATTTATAGCTGTGGCTTGTATAGTAGCTTAGCAGTTCACATATGGCTTATGTCAATGGCAGAAACAACGTTATTTTCTAAATCACATTGATTTGTTATGTGGTATTGAAAGATCTTAAACAGAATCAAGGTCTATAAATTGCAGAATGGAGTCCTCAAAACTTCTTATCTGTGTTTCAGTTCTGTCAAAATGAGCCCAAGAGCCAAGCATTCTACGTACACAATGCTACTAGTCAAAGAATAAGAACTGAGACCATTCAATTTCCTCTTTTTTTGGCAAGAAGCCAGACTGACATTTTCCTTTCTGTTAGTTTTGGCAAGGAAGAAAGACAGAGGAAACTTTACTGCTCAGTTACTGATGGTTTTTCTATTTTGTTTTTATTAAAAATGTTGAAACATGGGCCCTTTGTCAAAATTATTTTATTATTGAAGGGTGGGTGGGGTGAATGAACTGGCGACTGTTCAGAAAACCATTAACAGCACTGATAATGGACAATCTTATTTTGGTTCCCCAACACAGAAGTGCTTAATTGCAATAAATTATACTGCAGTCTGGTGACTGATGTGCATGTTTAATGAATTGGTAGAGACTTGGAGGTTAATCTGCTGGGAGGTAACAAACTTAGCCCATCTGATATTGCAATAAAAAGTATGATCTTTTTAAGTTACATGATGATATATTTTGGGCACGAAACTAAAAGAATGAGTTTTCATTGGCTGCGGATTTGTTGGGTCTCCAAGACTAAAACATTGAAAAACCAACAATTCTAATGGTGACATTTGAGTTAAATACAAAACTTAAGTACATCAACAGTGGAATGCAACCCACCCAGAATGAGAGACTGGTGGCCATCAAAGAACTTATAGAAGATGCAGTGTGTTCTCAGAAAACAATTGCTCTTAAACCAAGCCATCTTTATCTATGTATGCAATGGATTATATTTTTAGTTCTCAAATTATTTATATAACAAGAAAACACACACTCTTTCTGCATAATTCTGTGATAAATATCCCTTGGAGTTTGTAGAGAAATATGACTTTCTTTAGGAATCATAGGGAGGAATGATTTTCTAAACATAGTTGTGAAACTGAGTATCAATTAGAAAAGCACTAACAATGGATCTACTGATGGTTATGGAGTCACTGCCAAGGTGAGTGGAGAGAAAAAAACTCAGTAAGACTAAGCAACAAAATGCTTTAATATGTGAAAAGGTTTGTAGATGAGGAAGCATGTGAAGCAATTCTCTATTTTTAACCAAGTGTTTAATAGTGTCCATTCACAATGTGATATTTAGACCAAGCAGAAAGTGAGATAAATTGTTTCATAGAAAACATTTCTGCACCATAATGTAGTAAGTGTTTGTTTGTTTTTCCTCATCATGGAGTAAGTAGTCTGACATTGAGGACATCAGACTAAAATATTTGGAAACCACATTCCTTTGGCTATGTTGCCATTGAAAGAAAAAGTGAATGACTACTTACAATGTTTAATTTACCTAGAATTCCTATCTGTAGCTTTTTTGTGGTGTCCTTTGCAGATGGTTTAGTGAAAAATTGCTGACAATTAAGGTCCTTGAGAAAAGTTAAAATATGAAGTACCATGTTTCCAAAAGAAGATAAGAACCACTCTTCCAGATAAATCAATCAAGAGGCCTGTTTTGATAACAATTATCTAAGTGACTGTGTTATAGGTTGTAAAGAATAGAATTGTAATGAGAGACTTTGTCTAATTGGAGACATTGTGCAGACTCTTACAAGATAAATGTCTTCATTTCTTTTTATTGTGGTTTTCATATTTACTGAACATACCTGTAGATTCTTCCTGTGCATCTTTTACAAGGTATTACTAATGAAAACCTGCAATGAAATGAAGGAAACTCTAATAATGCAGTACTTAAAGTCCAGTTCCTAAGCTGATAGAATTCTCTTTTTTTCTGAACTCTCATTTAATGATATTGCAGTCATTTTTTTAATATATGTAATAGAAAGATCAAAGAACATCTTTATACCTTTTAGGCAATTTCACTAATATCAGCTTAGTTCTTTCTTTAAACAAGACAAATATTTGAGACTATTTGTTCAGCTCTTATTCATACAATCATAGCTTAGTTCAATAAATCTTTAATATAAATATAAAAATACTCTTTTTTCAATCACACCACAGAATAACATAAATTATAACATAAAATTTTGTCCAACTGCTTGCAAAGACTCCTTCCGATCTTGCTTTATAATGAATTATCTAACTTATCTACTTGTATGCGTTGCCTAAAGTTGAGGAGAATTTGGTCATAGGCAGCCTAGAAAAAGTATTTGATAGAGTAGTTGAAGCTGTAGGTCCAACATTTCCTTCTTTGAAGAAAGATAATTTCTACCAATCTCTTTTTTGTGTGTGAGAGGGAAGATTTCAAATAAGAATTAGAATGGCAGGGACCCCATTTATGCAGTGAGGCAGGGGCCAAATAAATATTATTATATTAGGTCTCTCCATAAATTATTCTTTTTCTGGACAGGAGGGATAAACAAAGTGTCCTCTTTTATACTGGGTCCACTGGCAACATTTTAAATTTGCTCTCATAATGTACTTTTGACTTTGTGTAAACAGATGCCCAACATTTGTTTACAAAGTTAACTAAAATGTTAATTTGATCACAAATTATATACAACAGTTTTAAGGGGATGAGTTTTTTTTTTGTTTTTTTTTTTTTTTTCCCCAAGGAGAGGTTTTTTTGTTTTATTTTTCAAGGTCAAATCAAGATGTTTGACTGAAATAACAAGTAACATTAGCCAAAAAGTTGAACCAGAATTGTATTCATTAAAACAAAAACAAAAAAACATTAAAAAGCCATAGAATATATAGAGAACACTTGAAAGTAGTCAAGAGACATACTAAACACATTGAACTGAATTTTGTATTTGGAAATCCTAAAGATTCTATACAAGTTATATCTTCATCCTAACTATCATGATACTTTGACTAGGTCTCTGAGGAGTGCATTGTTGACCTGGAAGGATGGGAATGAACCATCCTTATATAGTTTAATGTTTCTCATTTATTAGAGAATACCATGTTCGCTGAGAGCAGATGAATGATGCACTGTGTAGAATTATGTCCTAAAATAGGTTGAAACCAAAGTTCCCACATTCAACAAGTGGGATGGAACTTCATGGAAATGCATGATGTTAAGGGGAGAACTCGAACAGACTGTACTTTGTATATGTTTAGGGGTTTCTAAATTATTTGTAATTGTAATTGAGAGGAGAGAGTTGTTTTTGCTTCTTGACGGAATGTACAAAATAAGGATGGTGATGAAAAGGAAAGGATGAAATATTGCTTGGAGACTGTCAAGATGATGATAGAATGATGGAGTGAGGAGGGTCATTGCGATGTGCAAGAAGACAAGAAAGAAAGTAAATACTATGCTAATGAATTATTTTCCTTTCCCGGTAGTATTCCTAAAAATAGAAATCAATAAAATTTAAAGTTCCTGGTAAAAAAACACACACACACACAGAAAACCACCAATATGATAAAAATGTTTTCTTACAAAATCTGTCAAGTTATTTTTATTTTGGAGAACAATATTTGTTCAGCTATATAGACTTATAGTTTGTAACCTTATACCTAAGTTAGTTTTGAAAAATACTGAATACAAATTAGATCAATCTATAATATTTAAGGAACTCAAGAAAAATTGCTAGTATTATTAATCCTTATGTTATCCCATTGAAATAGAGTTATGAACATGCACACTGAAGGACACACAACTTTCATTCTGAAGTAAAAAAAAAAACTAAACTTGAAGAAGTCATGTTTCCAAAGCATGTAACTAAGTGCCATTTGTTAAAATTAAAACAAAATCTTTTGATTCTGATGCCAGTGCACTTTCCAATATACTACCACTGTAAGTGAAAAGAGAAAATTATCCCATATTACTAATGAAAAATTTAAGACTCAGTGATGTCTAAAGTTGCAATGTCAGCAACAGAGGCAGGAATATCAATCTCCCAAATGACCAGATGCTAGTTAGAGTAGTGGATTAGCAATGCCCACATTTCCAAACATCCACATGTGAGTATCAAGCAAAATAGTGAGTAAGATTCTTATATGATTACCAATAAATAAATAAATAAATAAATAAATAAATATTCTCAGAAAAGATTTATTATAAATTTTGTTAAAAGAATTGCATGTATCACTCTATACGTGAAAAAAAAATTACTTGAGTAAATTATAATTTGTTTATGGGCAGGGGAAGAAAATAGACTTGGGTGAAAATCCATTTTCATCCACTGACAGGTATGATCTTAGACAGGTATCTTAGCACTCTATAGTTTAGTTTCCCTGCTTGTAAATTTGGAATATTGGTAGTATTCACTTCTGAAGTGAGAACCAAAAGATATGATGCATTTAAGTGCTGAACATAGAAAGCACTATTTTTAGCTACCTTAAAATATAGAATCATCTACCAATTATTTTGTATTTCATCGGCTCACAGTGATGTATAGCATACCAAATAATCCTGAATTTGGAAATCTTTTATTTATGTATTTTAATTTAAAAATTTTAGTTGTGGTCAAATACACACAACACAAAATTTACCATCTTAACCATTTCTAAATGTCCAGTTCAATCGTGCTAAGCACATTCACATTATGTACAGCCATCAACACCGTCTGTCTGTAGAACTCTTTGCATTTTGCAAAACTAAAACTCTACCTATTGAACAACTCTCCATTCCACCCATCCTCAGCCGCTGACAGTCACGATTCTACCTTCTGTCCCTATGCGTCTGACTGCTCTAGGTATCTCGTATAAATAGAATCACTGGAATCACATGCCTTTTTGATTCAAGGTAATTTTTTTTTTTTTTTTTTTTTTAGGAATACCATATTGGTTTTTACAGTAGCTGAATCATTTTATAATCTGACCAGTAATGCACAAGAGTTCCAATTTCTCAACAGCCTCATCAACGTTTGTTACTTTCTGTTTTTTTTTTTTTGTTGTTTTTTTAATAGTAGCCATCCTAATGGGTGTGAGGTGGTTGAAAACTCTTATTTTTAATGGAGGATATCTTGAGGAACTGTTGTTGACATTTTTATAGAATATGAGTGCTCTATATACTAGAAGCTCTGCTGTGATTGGGAGTTTGCAAAAGTCATAGCAAACCCTTGGGGAGATAGTTCCAAATTCTTAAGGACCTTCTTGTGTTTGAATGACTACCATGGAATGAAATTATCACAAACCAATAACTAAAATTGTTATTCCAAAATTGTTAGATTTATGCCAGTTACCCTGAGTTCTAGTTAACACTCACACTATCTAACAATTGCAGTAATAGAATCCAATTAATGTTGAGAAGCTAATGAAGCTTGAATTTGTGTGTTTTATAGATACTAACATTAGGATGGCTTCTTAAGATTTTCCCCATTCACTTTCTCCCCTAATAATGTGTTATGTAGAGACTGGCATATTTACCCAGCATTGGAATGCCAGAGTGGAAGATATTTTTTCTACTTAATATAATTTTAAAACTTTGTATTTAGAAAAATGAAAACCAACCATTTCGCTCTTTTGCTTTTGATTCCTATATGCATCTGAATATAAAGCCTGAGCACTCCACAGTTATGAAATACGTGTTTTATTATCAAATGAAGATTAAAGCAGAAACGTATTCATGAGTACCTCTTTTACTTAATTTTAGAGAAAAATAATGCTGAACAAGTTATACTATGGGTTTTCATTGAGCAATATCTATTTTTCCCAACAGTCCTAATGAATGATTGAATAACTAAACCATTAATCCTTTCAATGTGTCTAAGTTCTCTTTAAATAAATGGACACAGAGGATAAATAATTTTAAAGAAAATAAAAGTTACAAACTATGAATGAAATGAAAGAACTATATAAATGGAGAGGTATTTCAGATTTATGGATAGGAACACTCAACACTATCAAGACGTCAGTTCTTCTCAATGTGATCTATAGATTCAATGCAGTCCCAATCAAAATCTCAGGAAGTTACTAAATGGATTTCAGCAAACTGATTCTTTTTTTTTCAGGTGTACAATTCTGTATTACATCATCTATAAATCCCATTGTGTATTCATCACCCAGAGCAACAAACTGATTCTTAAGTTTAAATGGAGAGGCTAAAGACCCAGAATAGCTAACACAGTATTGAAGGAGAAGAATAAAAGCAGAGGACCAACAATACCTAACTTCAAGAATTACTATGAAGCTACAGTCATTGAGACAGCATGATATTGTCAAAAGAGTAGACAAATAGATCAATGGAACAAAATAGAGAGCCCAGAAATAGACCCTCAAAAATACAGTCAATTGACCTTGCAGAAAGAAGCAAAGGCAATGAAATAGAGTGAGTAAAGGTAGTTTTCTTCATCAGATAGTGCTGGAACAACTGGACATCCACATGCAAAACAATTGATCTTGACAAAGATTTTATACCCTTCACAATAATTAACTCAAAGTGGATCACAGACCTAAATGTGAAATGCAAAACTATAAAACTCCTAGAAGATTACATAGAAAAAACCTAGATGATCTTGAGTATGACAATAGCTGTTTAGTTATGACAACAAGGACACCATTAAAATAAATAACTTCTGCTCTGAGAAAGACAATGTCAAAAGAATGAGAAGGCAAGCCATCGTCTGGGAGACAATATTTGCAAAAGACACATCTGATAAAGCACTCTTATTCAAAATACACAAAGAATTTTTTTAAAGTAAAAATTAGCCACCAAAGTTTACTTCATTTTCCCTCAAATTTATCTAGTTATTAGCTAACATATATCCTATGGCATTTTTAAGCGAATTAAATAGATGGTTTAGTCAGCGTTCATTGTAACTGAAAATTTTTTGAAAAAAAGGAACAACTTGAATGGTTATGATTCTATTTAATTTGAATGTGAAAGGAGATATATTTTATCCTACATTCTGGGATGTTTGGATTCATTTAAGACAGTTTGAAAGACTTTCCCCTTATATATTTTTGCATATGAAAATTTACGAATTCATACCTTGATTAAGACTTATGGAACAATCTGAAGGTTAATATTGCCAAAATAACACTCTCTTCCTTTTACCTATTTGTAAATATCAGGAGAAAGTTTTTTGGGAATCTTTTCTTGTTCTGTATAGAATAAAAACGACACAGGTTTTAGTTTCAGACACTTGCATTTTGCTTGTAGGTATTAGGACATTTTAAGTATAATTCATTATTTGTAAAAAGAAAATAACTTTGAAGTAGCATTGGAGGAACTAAGTTTAACTGGTTATGTAAAGCATCTAGTATATAGAAAACATGCTAAAAATATTTGTTCAGGGTCCCTCTATGTGTACAATATATTTAAAAGAAATTGTTTAATTTTGGTCTGAGAGAAAACTTGTATATGCTTGATTCTGTTTTAAATTGACTTTCTAAACTCTATTTATACATGAGTATCACATAAGTTCACATTGTTTACATTGGTATTAAAATTTATCCATTTCATTTCAACTTAGAACTATCGAAGTAAATGATTTCTCTGTAGCCTGTCAGGTGCTTGGCGGAGCCGCCTTTGAGTGAAGATTTAGACTTTCTAGGGATTTTTTTATTTCTCTTTGGTTATATTAAATGGAGTTGACAACTGCCACAAAAGAAAGTATTGTTCAGAAAGCCACAGCTGGGCTTGTTGACGATATTATGAGGCCTTCAGCAAGCTGAGTGGAAAATAGGAAAGGCTGATGGGGCTTCTACCCCAGATGGAGTATTGAGGCTCCCAGTGAAGAGAAAATTGTGAGCTCACCCAAAACATGTGTGGAAAGTGATAACTTTAGATACAGATAAGTAAAAATCTGGTCTTTATACGTAATCACAAAGAATAATTTCAATGGCAATAAGTTACTTTTGTCAAAGAAGCCTTACAGAATATCTCCATTTGATTTTGGAGATGTTGGTTTTGTCAGAAATAGTATAATATTCCAATGAACTATTAGGTATGAATTAACTTACTAACAATTTTGATCTCTAATTATGTAGACTTTTGAGTGACTGTCAGGGGCATAAAACATGGACACCAGTGCTGCAGTGGCACCAGCACAGTTGCTTTCAGATTTCAGAGGTAGGAGAAAGGGGAGGGAGAAATTTACCCAGAAATGAATTAATCTTGAATTACTGAGGCCATAGTCTCAACTACACTAATGCATTTCTCTTTGTTCCATGACTCTGGCCTCTATTTTATACAAATATGTATAGGTTTATATACTGTCATCTTTATAGTTATAATAATTGTAAATAATGAACATTTTCAAATAAAGTATTTGAAATAAGTTACATTAGAGAAAATCTGCTATTTTTTCCTTCTAAAATTTTCATATAAGATATTATCAGATGGGAAATTTCTTGTTGTTTTCCTTTTCCTCTTATGATGTGATTAGAATAACACTGGAGGGAGATGCAGAATAACTAGAATGTTAAACTATTTTCACTTGGGTAAGGAATTTAAATCTTTCATGCCTTAGTTTATTCATCTTAAAAAGAAGTTTGTAGGACTAGATCATATGAGGAACTCGGGGCAATAATCCAGATTTCTGTTTCCTCCCAAACCTAAATGAGGTATCTTCTGATGTTTGACTATATTAACATGTTGATAACCATTTTAGTATTTCATTCACTGATTAAACTTTATAAAGTTTCCCTTTATAAAAATGGTCTGCTGTTCTAATAAATTCTTTGAGTTAATAGGTTAAATTATAGGATATATTGTAAATTTGAATGTGATATGTACTCTAAATTATTTGAAGCAATCGGTAAGAATCATGAGTTGAACACCTACTATTTACCATGTAACGCCTATTTGGTCCTTATAACATGGAAGCCATTAAATAATACTACAAGGGAGCAAAGATCTCAAAAAGGAAGAGTAAATAATATGACTTAATCATTTCCCATGTGTCAGTTTATATCATATTTGAAAAATGTATGACAACCTTTTGCAGAAGTTCAAGAAACATTTTTGAGTAGATTATTGTACATTATTCATAGTTGAGAAAATTAATGTAGTTGAATAACTTACTGAAAGCCATATGGTTCATGAGTTGCAGGACCAGAACACAGACCCAGGTTCTTTCTGGACTCAGAGCATGTGTGCTTTTCCCTAACATCATGCTAGTAAGTGAAATAACATTTATATGAAAATGTAAGACAGTTCATGATGTACACCATATGGCATCAAAATCAATGTGGAATAGAAATGCAGAGGGAAAAGAAACTACTTCTGGTTTGAAAGATTAGGAAAACTTCATAGAGGAAGGATCTTTTTCTTGGGTCATGAATATGCTTCAGTTCTGAGAGACAGAAAATGAAGAAGGAAATTCTCGGTACTAGTCACAATTCATCAAAGTTATAGAGGCAACCAAGGGCAAGGGGTGTCTAAGGAATGGTGAGAAGTTCAGTTACCAGAAGTGTGAGAAGATTTTGAGAAATTAATTAGACAGCGTGTTAGCAAGTGTGTTTGCAGTCATGTCCTTGAGATGCTCTGAGGCTAATGATGGACTTTATCCAAAAGAAAATTAAGCACTGGGAGATTTCCATCCTTAGGAAGATTAAATTAGCCCTTTAATGTAGTACCATATTCTAGCACTAGACATAATACCATATTCCAATGAACTATTTATTAGGTGTGAATTAACTTACTAACAATTTTGATCCCTAGTAAGTTGAAGTTTGATTGTAAGGGACCTAAAACCTGATACTAATGCTGCAGTGACACAAACACAGTGCAGAATGGTCTACGGTGGATAAAAGAGGAGACACGGAGGCTGGCACGGAGGCTAAGGGAGAGAAGACAAGTCCTGAACTGGGCAATGACCGAGGATCACTTCTCTCCCCTGAATGATTCCAATTCACAAGTTTGTGTTCCTACTTCCTGTCTTTCACTCCTTCTCAATCAATTTTCAGAAGAGCATCAAGTGCTCTTAAAATAAAATTCTCCAGTGGCTTTCCTTGCAACTAGAATACAACTCTAACTTCTCACCGCATGTTCAAAGCCTGCACGATCAGGTTCTTCCCAGCTCTCCTACATGATGCTTTCACCCAGGTTCACTTCGCTCCAGCCAAACAGGTCTTTCTGTTTCTCAGTTCTTCTGCCCCTGGGTCTTTATAAATGCATCTTGAGTGCTTTGTAAATGCTTTGTTGCTTCTTGTATTTGCCATCCTTCCTTGCGTTGCTCTCTTCCCCCCTCGCAGCCTTCAGGTTAAGGTCTTAGCCCAAGTACCACTTTCTTCTAAGAAGATGTTTATTGATCAAATCCTGTGGTTTTTTTTTTTTTTAATCTAAGTCTCTTGTTTATTTTCCTTCATATCACATCACACTTATCATTATTTTATTTGTTTAGTTACATGATGAGTTTTTTCCTTAGACACTCCAGTCAGCCCTATTGATAGCCCACAAACAATACTGACTTCATGGCAAACATGAAAAATTATAGTGCCATGAAAACCCAGCTGCTTACTGACTTCTCTCATTTTGCTAAAACAATACAAATATTAGTTTCAAAAAATTACATGTTTTCTCTGTGAGTGCAGATATTCTGTCTATTCTGTTTTTCTGTGAAATGCTGTGACATGACAATCATGTTTTAGCAGAAAGAGTATGCTTATCCCAGGACCGTGCACAGAGGGGCATCCATGAGTGTGCCCCCAACATTTAACAGCTACTCTGCCAACCTAAATTAAGGACTGCTTCCCTACTATAAGGCACAGGCGCTACTCATAATTTTATTTTATTTTTCTCTTTGTCTGACAAACGATCTCAACACGAGAAGTTCTGAATCCTTTAGAGTAAAGCCCCTTCCACCAGTTTCCTCAGATGCTGGCAAGGCTTCAATTTATTTCCTTTCCTTTGCCAATGACAATATTCTTCATTTTTGAGTTCCTTTGGGGGTATGTTTCTGACAAGGTTTCCTTTACAACAAATGCATATGCACACACGCACTCAAGTGTTCATGAGCCCTGTGCACTTGACTACAACTGGCAAGAGAGCCACGAGCAGATGCTGTACAGAGCTTCACTGCTGTTGACTGTTATGGCTATATCATGTCATAATTAAACTTGCTCCTAATTTTTCTCTGAAACATATTGGTTGATGTAAAAGCCTCAAGTCTTACGTCTTAGGTGGTTATTGGAATCACTTTTACAAAATGCGTAAGCTTATGCACAGTGATTACTGCTCATATGTGATTCATCTCTTTGTGAGCTGACATTTTCAGCCTAGCATGACATATTTTCTGTGTACTGTTTAATTTCCTTACCGAGTTTAGAGGTAGCTAGACTTCCAATTGTCCTACAAGTGATTTTTACCTTAACACTTGGAGTGTTTTTCAAAAACTTCACTGAGTATTATTTTCCAGCTAATATTTAAAATGATTTCTATATGGAACAAAGGGTAACTATACATATTTACCTTGGAAATAACATATGTGTTGTCTATTATAACATGCACTTTATCTACATTATTCTCTTAGATTCTAAAGTGACCTGCTCAGGAATGAAATCCACAAAACCTAGTTAGCAAGATTCTCTCTTGTATCTTATTTACTTTATGGCTATTATGGGACCAAGAAAGGCACAGTGAACTATCCCAAGTTATTCAGGGCAGTGTAGAGGCAATTTATTTTGTGCCTCTTCAAGAACTTAGCTTGCTGTCTAGAACATATTTTTACTATGGGGCGCACCATATGGGATGGTATTTTTTTATTAGAAAATCTTGACTCCTTTTGAGACAGAAATGGTAATAATATGTCATAAAATATATGCTATCTTGTTTCTTTTAAATTTAACGATATACATTAGTGACTTTGATTGACTAGAAATTTATTCAAAATTGTACAAATAGCGATAAAAAAAACACCATTAACACTATCAAATTTCAGTGTAGGTCCAAGAATGGCTTGACCAATATAATAAAGTTCTTACTGTCTTCAGAACATCAGAGAACTTACTATCCGTGGTTTGGGCTTTGAAGTCACCATGACACCATCGCCTCTGATAAAAGAGTTTATTTATAACTTGCTCAGCTTATGTCCTTTCCCACTGAATCAGCAGGCTTTCTAAGGTTTAGGGATATAATTTCAAGGACTGTTAAACCTCTGTCAAAGTTTGGTTGGCCCCCTGAGGGGCCCTGTGTTTCAACATTCTCTTTGCTAAAACAAGACTTCTCAAGAAAGTGCTCAGAAAACTGACAGCTTCAAGTACTATAGGTTTTGTAATTTGAAGTGGCATTTAATCTGAAAAATAACATTAGCAAATCAGCATATAATTGGCTTTCTATTTCCTTTTCCCACCTCTCATCATTTTTTTTTTTTTTTTGGATAGGCTAAGACACAAGTCAAAATTATACTTGATACATCAATTTCCTTATCTCTTTACAAAGATATTCCTATCCACACAATTAAGTAAAATGTCATTATTTTAAGAAAGTAGAACATTTACATTTTAGTAGGGACTGTTTGTGTTTCTAGTGTGTTTCTTTTTTTCCATTGTCTCCTTTATTATTCATGTATCCACTGAAGTTTAAGGGGATTCATTGCCAACAACTAAACTCTGTGAACAAATTTAGCAAAATATATAAAAAGAAAAATTTACGTACAATCCGTTCCTTTCTATATTTACTTGCTCTTGGGACCCTCATCACTTTGCATGTTTCCCTGCTTCTCAGTTCTCGTGCTTCACATTATACTATCTCACCTTTTAGACATCAAGCTAAAAAGTGAATGGGAAGTGCCCTAGAGCTTTCTATGAGATCTGGACCCTCCTGGTACCTCCTCAGATTATCATTCTCCATAATGTGATTTCCAGCACCCTCTGCTAATACCCTCTCTCAATGGTTTTTTTCACAAAGCAAGGTTTTGTTAAATAGCATTCCCCTGAATAACCTGTCCTTTAATTATGCTTTAACTTGAATTTGTTTCACGATGCTTTGGTTGGCGTCACTATTATCTATATGAAATATATACACACAATATCATTTTCATAGCATTCTCTGTGTGATAATGTTTCATTCCAATAAGACAGCACGGTTCCACTCCTCCTCTTACTGCTGAGATCAAGAGGGCTAGGAAGGATATTGGCCTTGCTTGAGGTCACTTATGTTGATGAGAGAATAGGACCTGAACATCTGGACTGTAATCCTAGTCTCCTTTTTAGTTCTGAGGGCCTTGCTTCTTTACCACCAATCATTTTTTTCTTCAACAGTAACAATCAGACTGTGTTGATTCACATCTTTTTGATCAGCTCCCTAAAGACCTATTGATGTCTAGGTGAATGCATAACTAAGCTTAGGTTCTGCTCTTCATGTTGTATTTTGTTGTTAGCTGCATAGACTTTAGAGTTTAATTCAAAATTTGTATTTAATACCCGTGTCCTTTAGCAATTCCTTAACTTCTGCAAAACTCAATTTTCTCACCTGTTAACTGGGATCATACTAATTTCACCGTAGGACTGTTATTAATTTTAATGAGACATTTCATTTATCAACAGCATATAGTTGGATTTTGTTTTGTGATTCACTCAACCTGTGTTTTAAATGGTGTATTTAGACCACTGATGTTTAAAGTAATTACTGATGTAAATAGGTTAATATACACTATACTTGCTACTATTTTCTGTTTGTGTTTTTGTTTTCTGTGTTTTGTAGTTTTTATTGAACATTTTATATGATTCCATTTTATTTCCTTTCTTAGTACATCAATTATACAACTTTTTTTTTTTTACTTTTTACAGTGGTTGCTCTAGACTAGAGTTTGCAATATACATTTACAACTAATCTGATCCCATTTTCAAATAACATTATGCTGATGAATGAGTAGTACAATTACCTTATAATAATAAATTATCCCTAATTTCTCTTTTCCATCATTTGTAGCATTACTGTCATATATTTTACTGATGCATATGAGGTCGGACAATTAAGTTCACGGATTCATCCTAGAAAATGTGTTACGTACCTCATTGCTGAATATCGCTATGATCACCTTCGAAGTACTCCCCTTGGAAAACTATGCACCAACACCAGCGCCTGGTCCACCATAGTCCAAAGCAATTTTGGAACCTTTTTCTGGAATGGTCATCAGAGCCATCGTCATATTACCCATGATGTCCTGAATGTCATCAAAATGTCTTCCTTTCAATATTTCCTTTATCTTAGGGTAACAAAAGAAGTCATTGGGGGCCAGATCAGATGAGTAGGGAGGGTGTTCCAATACAATTATTTTTTAACTGGCTAAAAACTCCCTCACAGACAGTGCCGTGTGAAATGATGATGCAAGAGCCATGAATTGTTGGCGAAAAGTTCAGGTTGTTTTTGTCTAACTTTTTCATGCAGCCTTTTCAGCACTTCCAAATAGTAAACTTGGTTAACTGCTTGTCCAGTCCATACAAATTCATAATGAATAATCCCTCTGATATCAAAAAAGGTTAGCAACATTGGTGCAACACGTTTACAAACTTAATTGTTGGACCTCGTATATACCCAAGTATATTGTTTCTATTATTTTGAACATACTATTATATGTTAGATCAATTAAGACTAAGAAATATAAAATTTTGTAGGTTAACTTTACTTATTAATTTGCTGATTCTCTTCCTTTCTTTATTTAGATCTAAGCTTCTGACCTATATAATTTTCTTTCCCTTAGAATAACTTCTTTTAATATTTCTGGCAAGGTAGGTCTATTGGCGAGAAATTCTCTATATTTGCTTGTCTGAGAAAGTAAGTTTTTTTTTTGCCCACCCCTAATTTTATCTATCTATCTATCTATCTATCTATCTATCTATCTATCTATCTATCTATCTTTCTTCTATCAATCTCTTTCTCACCTTAAAAGGCCCTCCATATGCTGTTCTGTATGCTCTTCCTCTTCCTTCATTCAAAATTCAGTAGGAAACATTGACAAAACCCTCTCTTACCTCTCTCTTCTTGTGCTATTTATGCAATTATGCTAGTAATTTTTAGGAAATGGGCCATGAATGCATTATATGTCAAGTTCTTTTGTTCTTTGTAATTTGAATAAGTTTATTCTGCCTCCTTTGATTTCTAGACTTTACTTTCACCACAGTGTCCCAAAATGTATGAAATAATGTTCATTCTCACTTTATGATTATGAGCTCACTAAATGCTGTTAACCAGTGGCCACTCTCAAGGAGGGGGTGGCCACTGTCTGCTGATGGCGTGCCATTAAATCACATGCCCTTGGGCTCTAGGCTCAAATAAAAAAACACAGGTAACTATATTATGCTTTTTCTTATACTGGCAGAGGAATGTCTACAATTTTTGTTTTGGAAAATGATGCTCTATCACCATGTTAGTCTTGCTTGATTTTTACGGTAAAAAACTGCTCTTGATATGTGCTCACACCAATAACAGTTTTAGGTAATGAAAGTTTTGTAAGTCAATTTATATTTTAATCAGGAAAAGAGTCAGTAGTTTTGAAGTCTAACTTCAAAGCTCATTCTTTTAAAGTTTGCTAAAAATTATGTCATATCTGAAGAATGTTAAATGGAGTAATTCAATTGAGGCCTGGGCTAATTTCTGGTTGTATCCAGGTCCTATGAATTTTGAAACTGATTTTTTGGTCACCAATTGACATGTCCCATGATGATATTTGAAGAATGCCTGAGAGCAATGCAGAGATAGATCTGCCAGATTTCCAGTTCAGAAACACCTTTTGTAATAAGGGATGAAATAACATTTTTTTTTTGTTACAGTACATAATTTGCTTGATATGTTTCAAAATTAGAGAGCTTAAATTTTATGAATCTCTTGATACTCTTTTCTTCTTATTATGTCAGCTGAAACAGAAATCCTTTCAAACATAGTTAGGAATAAAAAGACCCTGTCTAATCAGATAAGTTCTTCAGTGGAAAAATAATAATTACTATAAAGGAAAATAGTTTAACAAAGAAAAGTGATATAGAGCAGAACCAATGGAGATTTAATTCTTGCTGTAGACTATTCAAAGGTCTTTTATTATTTTTAATTTGTGAATATTATTGATTGCATTCATTTTAATACAGAAATTTCACATTTGCTTCAAAAACTTCAGTAAAAGGATTTAATTTGTTCATGAATTATTGTTATCAATATGGTTCAGGGATTGTGCAAGACACCACAATTATAGATGTGACTAAATCAGACATCGTACTCCTCAAGATGAGCTATGTTAGAGAGGAAAAAAAAATTCTATATAGAGTTTAAATTTTGATTACACAGGGAAACAACACATATGTGATCTCTTAACACCTTGTTTTAAGATTAAAAATTGTATTCAATATTAAAACACATCCAGGAAATAAGTTCATAGTATGATTCATTTATCTCTATCTTAGTCTCCTAGTTTCTCATTTTTTTCTCAGCTCTAGTTCTAGCCATATTTCTAGCTCTTGTCCGTCCATTAATTTATCCATAGACCACATATTTTTCACTACATTTTAAGAATATGCTGACAGTAATTTTTATAATGAGTACAGATCTTAATAGAAAAAAACATTAACATATGCCAGAATATATTCTTAGTTGCGAGGCTACACCTGCTATACACAGAGTTTTTAGGCATTCAACATTAGGATTCATGATTGTTTCAAGTTAAGGCCCCAAATTTCTAATTGCTGTGATGTGCACACTGTAGTTGTCTTAGTATTTCACAGCTTTGCTGAATTGTGATACTTTGTAAAGTGTTAATTTAGCTACACTGACCTACTTTTCCAGAATATTCTTTTCTGTATGTTTCTAGTTAGTGTGGGCCACATGATTCCGAATTGTCTCCTCTACTCTAACTGACAGGATACCAATCACTAGGTCTCAGAGTGAGGCCTTGCTGGACCAGCTAGTCTCTAGTCAACTGCTGATTGCTCCCGGTTATTGAATAGCACCCTGGAGAACAGCAGAGGCAGCTCAGACCAACCCACAGCAGTATGAGCGAAGTAAATGTTTTTGACTTAAGGCACTAAGCTTGAGGTAGTTTGTTATCCAGATATAGCTAACTGGTATAAAAGGAATGAATTTAGAGAGAGAGAAAAAAGCTATAGATGGGGATAATACCACTTGCAATTATTTTTGGCAAAAACAGAGGTTAAATTTCTTGGATCCAGCAAATGAAAATTGTATTGCGCAGTCTGAGATGTAGAGTATTAGATGAAATTCCAAGTGTGATGAAAATGATTAGTCGAAGAGAATCTGGCAGAAAATAAGTAAAGTTTTATAATGCTTCTAAATAAACTTAAATGAGATGTGATTTAATTTCTTCAGAGTTGAAGAATCATGCAATCACATTTTAAAAGATGGTATATAATTCAATTTTAAGGTCTTAAATATTTTTCTATGATAATAAATACTTTTTAATTATTTTATTGAATAAAATACTGAATAACATAGAATTGAACATAATCTTTTCAATTGAAACACCCTGTGAAATACTGTCCCACTTTATACCATGTACACGTATATGGTATTATCTGTAGTGTCTTATGAGTTGACCATTTACTTGACTTGTATTTCTTGTTCTTTTTTCCCCCCTTCCCCATTCCTTCTTCCCCTCTTCTCTCTCCACCACCAACTCCAAGTCAAGCCATTATTCTCAGTCTAGTTGTGGAGGACGCAGCTCACTGGCCCATGTGGGAATTGAACCGGCGACCTTGGTGTCGTGAGCACAGTGCTCCAACCACCGGAGCCACCCGGCCACCCCTATTTCTTCTTATTTGTTATATTTTGCATCTAAAGCCCTTGTATACGTGTAGACTGTGCTTTTCACAGTGTGTGCCATTGGCCAGCTGTGCCAGAAATTGGAGTGTTTGTTTGAAATGCAGATGTTTGGACTTACCCCAGAGTTTCTTAAAGAGTCTTCAAGGATGTGGTTGGAAATTTCCTTCCTTAGTAAATTTCCATACAAACCCTAAAGTTTGAGACTGTTTACTAGAGACCTGGTATAGTGCTAGGTGCTAAAAAAATGTTTTAAATTGAATGGCAAACAGGAATATCTGCGTAGTTGAAACTCTTAAAATGTAAAATTTGTCAATAGAATTTATATAACAATAGTTCATGCCAGTACCTATTTTCTTAATATTTGATATATTAAATGAATATTTTTCATGTCAAAAATTAAATACAAATAAGTAATTATGTTTGTATTTGTGTATCAAATTTTAGAAAGTACTGGCCAACTTTTCTTTAAGAATTTAACATAATCCTGCATAGACAGATAAAGTATAGTTAAATACTCAATTGCCATTGGAATAACACAAGTTATTCATCAGGCGGGGTCTTGTGTAACTAGCAAAGAAAAAACACTTTTTACCCTTAATTTGGCAGAAGCCTCTTCTGTGACTCTCAGAGTCAAATAAAAATGAGGAAAGCAGAAGGTCCCAGCTGAATGAGAAGAATTTTGGAGATTGGTAGTAAAGTCCCCAAACTAGTGTTTGTATGGCAGATGTGTGTACAGACTCTATATAAAATTGAAATTCAAAAAAAAGGGTTAAGCCTAAGTTCTTAGCAATTTTTAATAAGTCCATCTTTATTTTTGAAAAAAAAAATGATGAAACAAGTTTTTAAGGCTGATGTCATCATTATATTAATATCTTGAGGGAGTAATTGGAAACAGCAATAAATAAACTCTGCATTGATGTTAGTTTTAAAAATGTGGTGGTGGACATGATCTAAAGAACATATGAGAAGCATGATTAAAATGTAGTCATGTGTGGTCTGGAAGAAATAAAATGCTCAGAAGAGTTTAGTCATGATTCAAGGATGAGTTCCTGACTTTACAAATATTTTATTAATGCTGTCTCAATGTGGTAGCACACTGTCAATTAAACACTAAGAATCAAGATAGCACATTGTGGTAGCACATTGTGAATTAAACACTAAGAATCAAGAATGCAAGAATATTACTTTTACCTTAGAGGAATAGCAATACCCCTCCCCACTACTTCTGTACTCTGCTTTGTGTATTTGTAATTTCTGCTATTATCCATGCAAAAGGATAAAATCACCATGTTCTCTGAATTTGATTCAAAATCAAAGAATTAAAAGTGTAAAAATTTATTTCCCTGCACTTAAGCAAATCAACTAAATAAGATTTTTTTTAACAACTAACAGTCATGGCCACCATAATTTTGGAAACAGATGAATAATTGGAAGAAGTAGGGAGCGCTAAGGTTACCTTCCCATTGCTTTGAATACATGTAGCTGCACCAAGGAGAATAAGCCCATATGACTTCCAAACTAAGTAGATTTTTTTTTTGTCCAGAATATGTCTCTTAGTCATGAAACTTCCATTGAGTGTATGTGTCATCTAGAGTGAGAAACATGTTTTCCAAGTCTGGTTTTGTCGATTTCTCAGAACCTCTTTTGATCCTTTTAATTTTATTAACTGAGATGGAAACCTCTTGACATCAGAATTTTTGCAAAGTTTATTCCATATCCCAGCCCCTGAAAGCTTTTAAATACCTAGAGGTTGGTCCAGATTGTCACCTAATGAATAAAATGTCTTCCAAAGTCCCTAGTATTCGAGGCCATTAGTTGCCATAAAATCAGGAATGATTATATTATCCCAGTAAAAACAAATTAAAACCTTAGGTTTATTCTACTATTTTTCCATTAAAAATAGGGACTTTCCAAAGTAACTAAAGGAATATGTTGCCAAAAAATTTAATTTGTCATTTCTTTGGATCAGTTTACAACAAAGACAAGGTATAGAAAAAAAAAATCGAACAATGGTAGAAACCAGAAAATAAGACTGTAAGGACTGCTGTCCCATTTTTTCCGAGAAACTCATGTCTTAAAAAAAAAAAAAAAAAAAGGCAGAGTTAGAGGAAAAGAAACTATAGCACATCAAAAGAGATTTTAGAGAGAAAACAACCATATAAAATATATAGTCCTTGGCTGATTCTGGTTTGAGTGAACTATAAAACATACAATTAGGGGAATTTAAATAGTCACTGGGTATTTGATAATATTAAATAATAATTATTAAAAGTATATAGTTTTCTTTCATAATATATTCAATCATTTAGAATTTTTTCAATGAGAATGGGCCTTAGATATAATTCAGAAAGTGCATGTTTTAGAAGCAAAGAACATTAACTTAGTGTTAAGAGACGTGCATTCAAGTAAAACCATGGGTGAGGGCATAGTCCAATTGCTTTCCCACCATCAAACCAAGTTCAGTCAAGGACTTTTCAATCAAATATAAAATAAGAACAATAATCCTTGTCACCCTCCCATGTCAAGGGGGTGTTATAATGATGAATGAGCTCCAGGAATAGATTTAGCCTGTTGATGTATTTGTAACCCATATGGCTGTATCACCCTTTGACTTTGCTAAGAGGAGGAGAAAATAGTTACATTTAGTATGCCATAAATTAAATCTCTGTCAAGTTTGGCTTTAGAAACCATTCTCCTAGAAATTCAGTTTCCATAGGCTGGCAAAGAATCTTCATAGGATCCCATGTAGGGAACTGATGCTACTATGCTATTAGTGGGTGATTTTGTGTAAGCTAAAATGAAACTTTGTTGACATTTAAAAATAAAAAAAACAGTATTTTAAAATTTTCTCTAAAAATAACAGCTCAATTGAGTTATTCTTGATATATAAAAACTGCACACATTTAATATATATAATTTGATTAATTTACACATGTATACACCTGTGGAGTGATCACTACAATCAAGGTAATACATTTTCCCATCTTTTCCCAAAGTTTCCTCGGGCCCCTTCAAAATACATTTTTCTTACTTGAACAGCTTTAGGAGTTGTTTGGTAGTGTTCTGCACTCTGTGTATTCTATTATTTTGTACGTTCTGAAACAAGCAAATATTAGTAGAGGTTCAATATTTTTAGTACTAATCACATCAAGCTAGTATATAAGTCAAGATTGAAATCTTAGAGGACTTTATTACTTGGTTGTTAAATTTTTTGAATTCCTGTACCAAAAAGTGTTCACTAAGTACTTTATATGTGTAAAATTTACATAACTTTGTCAAAGTTAAATTATAGGTTAGACCCCTTTATATCTCTATGGCATACCCCTTCCATAGTAGCACAGATTAATCCATTATTTCTGCATTAGAAACATGTCACACTGTAATTTAGAAGAGGATTTTTTTTTTTGAGTTGTTTAGTTCAGTACAGAAAACATTTACTGTAGATCTTTTTTTTTTTTTTTTCTGCCCTGTGTCAGGTGGCATTTTCACAAGAGTCTGTTCAGGAAAATTTATCTGTTTGTCTTTTGGAATTTATATTTTCAGTTAATCTTAGAAAAACCTTTGTACTTCTTACCTTTCTAAGAAACAGATACCATGGGCTTCTATTTCAATTTGTTTCCATGAGCTCAGACTGCATGGGACTGTGCCTTAGATAAAGAGTTTAGAGTAAATCAAAGTAGAGATGAAATCCTAGCTAGAAAAGAATTTGAGAAATAGCTTCAACAATCCAAAGAAATTTAGAGTAAGAAAGAAAGGAAAATTTGTTCTATTCAAAAATGAGGAGTTTGCAAACTTCAATCAGGTTATGACCAACGAATTAGGAGACAGAACCAGGATTTGAAAAGAGTTTTTCTCGGACACCTGTGGCCTCACCCATGGTCAAGTGCGTGCTCCTTAGGGACTAAGCTGCTCAGATGCCAGTGTCACTGGGTCTCTACCTTATCTGAGCGGAGATACGGCATAACCCATCCATTTCTTATAGTTAGAACTTTCTGAGAGTGAACTACCTGTGCAATGAGGGTCTCAAATAAGGAAACTCCAACTGGGAGAAGAAGGTTGATATATCAATCAGAGGGTCCATGACTTCTGCCCGGGATACATTTGGGGATTAATCAAGGCCTAAGACAGGAAGAAATGTTAGATGGTAGACCTCTCAATTGCTACAATTTCAGTGCTTACAGTCTTATTTGAAAACCCAAAGCAGTTTAAAAGGCCAAATTGAATACTTGGCACTCAAAGATGAAAGACAAGTGATTTCTTGGTAGTGTGGCAAAGTTCTTTCACAATTTCAGAAGAAAAATAATTATTATAACATATGCAAAAACTCAAACACATTAACAATAATTTCTGTTCTGGTGACATGTATGATATAGGAGAAGTAGAAATTTAGTTATTTTACAATGGTTAGATATAATGGTTTTTCAACTGTGATAGTTTTATATAGATCGAAGTAATTTTTTTTTGAAAATTCATTGAATAAATATTTATTGAACATTTACTAGTAGATGGAAATATTATAACAGTAATTCTTCCTAAATAACGATAGTATTTGCATTTCAAGTACAACAGTGTTTACAGTTGCATGGACAACAATTAAGAATGCATTCAGATAAAAGTAATGAAGTCCTGACTTAGAGTGACTTATAAAAGGAGATTTTATGCTTATAATTTTTTCATGTAGCAGTTAAATCTGGAAATAGAAGCTCTGATGTCAGTTCATAGATGCAATAACATCAGTATAGATAGCTCTACAACTGTCGTGGTCTTTCCCTTATGTTGGCAAAGGGTTACACTGGATCTAGGAATCATGCCATGTTTAAAGAACAGAGAAGGAAGGACAAGTGGCCCCAGCTGCATCTATCTCTTTTATCAGGAAAGCTACAGCTTCTAAGAAGCATCCCTACCAGACTTCCCCTCATTTCTTATTGGCCAGACCTGAAACATATGATCACTTATAGCTATCATAAAAGTGGGGAAATCAAGTGTCTGGCAATGGGGAGTAGAAATATTATGATTGGTTTGGGTTCATCACAATTCTTTTCCAGGGGCTGGATATATCACTACCTGGAAAATAATTAAGGTTCTAGTATCAAGGAAGGGAGATGTTGTTGAGTAGGAAAGTAAGAGTGTGCCACAATTTGTTTCAAATCTTCTATCTGTATGGATGGTCATTTTATGTTTATTCAACACAAATTTTAGGCATATATGCCAAGCACTCTACTATCAAATCTGTTATGCAGCTAAAATGTGTGCAAAGTTACAAATGAATAATATTTGAAAGGTACTGGTTTAGATAGTCTAGAGAATTAAAATAAGAATTTACTTGGACATTTTTGTCTTTGTGTTTATATAACCCATTTCCTGTGTCAGGGAAAATATCTAAGAACTATAAAACAGCCATCAAATTATTATGATAAAAAACCCCAATATGTTATAATAAAAAGACCAATGGCAAAGTAATCAAAATATATGGAATATCAACTAACGTCCACAAATAGTAAGTGGTGTGACCTTGGGCAACTTCTGTTATCTGTCTAGTTGTTGTATTATCGATAAATTGGATCTCTCGAGTCCAAAGTAACTCACTCTAAAACTCATAACGCTGGTAAAATGAGATACAGAGATAGGCTTGGAAGATTTGATGATCATCTATGGCTGTATGGCTCAATATAAAAAGATGAATAAATATTTTATTTTCTGGCTTAAGTGAAAACTTATATGTCTAATAGTTACATTGGACTTACTTTTGATTTCAAAATATTTTAAAACATTTTGTACATTTAAAATATTCAGCTCTGCACCGGCTGCACTAAGCCATAACTGAACTCAGCTCATTAGGAACACAATTGAAGAGAAGTCAGTAACACTATATATGTGGAACTGAGACTTAACAGATACAGTCTCATGTCATTTAGAAAAGTGCTGGTGTACACATGGTGAATAAGAGTAAAATAAATATTACATACTAAATTTATTTAACTTATAGTATATGGTAGAATTTAAAATGGTATAATTTTCAAAAACTGGAGATTTAAAATATCACAACTCAAATTTTAATGATTTTGTCACAGCTGTGTTTTCTTGTTTTCAGAAAATAATAAACAAGATAGCTGATTTCATGAAATTATTTATCCCTTAGAATTTGTTATACTTTCTTAACTTTCAGCATTCTAAACTGTAGTGATGTGAGGTATTCTACATTTTTCTAATTAATTAATTATGGATAGGAAGTATTTTTGTTGCATTTCTAGAAGAAAATTATTTTTTTTCGGTAATCTCTGCCTATCTATCTGCATTGTGCATATATGGTACTTGCGTTTGAAGTCATGTATAGTATAGGTTAGCTCAGAATTTTTCTGTAAGTTTGCATTGTTTTATGATGCCAAAAATGAAAAACAAAAAGGAATAAAGTATAGGGAGTTGAATGAGAAAGTAACATTAAGATTTAAGAGTAAAAAAATTGTATTCAATTTTGTAAATACAGTCTTTGTGGTTGGTTCAATCAGTGCACTCAAATATATTGCCTGAAAATTTTAAGTTGCACTTAATCAAATTGGCTGTGGAAATAGCCCTTGAGCAAAATTACATGCAGCTTTTAAAATTAAGGCCTTAAAGCTATAGGGTATAACAACTAACCTGTAGAGTCTTTAAAACACATCAGCAAAGTTAGGAAATATTTGGCACCTGGGAATTTTCTTTTGGCATTATTAGGGTTACAGATATAGTCAAAGTATTCACGTCAGAAAGGTTTTCAATGAAAATTCCAGATGTTTGACAAATGTGTTGCCTTCTAATCCTCTTTAGACATAAGCTGTGTGTTCATTCTTCCCAACAATTTCTCTTTTTTTAAAAAAATATGTGGGCATCAATAAATACCTTGATCTAATGAATGATGAATATAGATAATTTAGATTTTGCATAAAGAAAAAATGTTGAACAGTATATGTACAGTTGACAATTTTGGAAATAATATTTCCATTTCTTTGTAGCAACATATGGTAGTAGAAATCTGTCATTCTTTTGGCTGCCCAGCAACTATCTTTCAAATATTTCTACCTTTGAGCATTGGTGGGAGTTAATACCCCCTCCCAGTGGAAGTAGAAAATGTCTGATAGTTGCTTTCCCAGATTCCTTGGTAGATAGGGTACAGAGCAATGGCTAGAATTCAGTCAGATTCACCAGTCCCAGACTTCAAATCAGATGTTAGCAATGCCAGGACTGCCAACTCTTCTGTTGGAAGTTGCAGAAAGATTCAATTCCTAGAAGCAGCAGGACTGTTTTGCTAATGGTGGCGTCCTAAATTTTGTATTTTCAGTGTTAGCAATGTACGTTACCTTATCCAGTCCTCAGAGGTGATTCAGTTGTGTCTTCAATGGGAAGTGCTGCGATCTGATTTCCAGAGTTGTTCTAGGTAACACGGCTTTGAGACTTGTTCTTTAGTTCTCTTGTTACTTGTGGTGGCTGGAAGAAGGTGTGTCATATACCTCCAACTGTAGAAAGCAGAACTGACCAAGTGTCCAGCTGCTATGGACTCAAATCCATCACTGCATTTGACCCAAGCCAGGCTCTGCACAGGCTGCACTGAGCCATAACTGAACTCAGCAAGAATTCTAAGACACATGCTCTGTTGGGTGACGAATGGCCTTGCTGAACTTTATTTAGATTGCACTCAGAAGCTTTCATCCAATCTTCCCCCTCTCTTTCCTTCACCAGCCATCAGATTGCATGCAGTAAGGTATGATGATGTTTCAAGCTGACCCAGATCCTTCCCAATTTTCTTTCAAGGTGTGTTTCCCCTAATAAAATTCTTGTACTTTTAATCGTGTCTTGGTGTCTGCTTCTTGGAGGACTGGAACTAACACAGTTATCCTGTGAGCAAACACATATTTCTTTAACACATTCCTTTTCTGCTTAAATAAGCCAGAGCTGGTTTTTGTTACTTTCAGAACATCGAATGATACATATGTATGTAGAAACATTAAAAATTGTAGTTAGTTATATATCAGCAAACCTAGAGTGACCTCTCCCTGAACAATGGTTTTATTTGAATCAGGTATATGTTAATGTACCTAACATTTCAGTGAAATAATATTCACTAAAATTATCCAAATTAAAGACTAAAATTGTTATAAATGTTTTAGTTTGTTTTAAGCGTAAATACTGTATACAGACATTTACCAAGGCCTTTTCTGAAGATTAAAAGAGCACAGTATTCAAGTGGAGGTATCAAACAAATTAAATGTCTTCTTTAAGGATGATTCATGATGGAATAATTATAGATACTGCATATGTAAATGGCATGAAATGTTTAAATAGCAGAAGTCAAATAGGACAATAAGATACAGTATATTTTGTTTTCTATTGAGTATTATTTGTATGTCATAAAATGAGCAAATTTTAAGTGAAAAATTTGAATAGTTTTGAAAAATGAATAATCTGTGAGACCAATTAAGATGTAAGACCTTTCCATCACACCAGTAAATTTCTTTGAGTCCCAATCTATCTCCACTTCCCCAGGGCAACGTGTAATCTGATGGTTTCTATCACTATAGTTTATATAGTCTAGTGATCCAAAAATTCATATAAATGGAATCACATAACATGTTTTCTTTTGTGTTTGTCTGCTTTGAATCAACAAAATGTCATGGATAGTCATCCATATTGTTGCGTATATCACCTGTTTGAATTTCTATTGCTTAATAGCACACAATTGTAAGAATATGTCAATTTGTTTATCCATTTTCCTATTACTAGACATTTGGTTCTTTCCCAGTTTAGTAGATTATGTTGTAGTGATTCTTGTACAAGCCTTTTTGTAGACATGTTTTCATTTTTCTTGGGTAAATACCTAAGGATGGGTCTTATGATAAATGGATTACTGTGACTTATGGTAAATATATTGAACTTCATATCAGAATCTACCAAATTCTTTTCCAAGTAATTGCATACTTTTTTTTATCTGTACCATAATGTATGAGAATTATAGTTGCCCTATTTTCCCCCCTTTGTGCTCCTATTTCTGTCTTCTGTTGGATTTATTATGTATTTTCTTTATTTTCTATCTCATCTTTTCCATTGTCTTTTTAGCTATCCCTCTTTATATTGTTATTTAATAGTTGTTCTAGGAGTTACAGCATACATTCCTCGCTTATTACAGTCTACTTTATACCACTCCATATATAAAGTGAGAATCTTATAGAAGTGTAATTACATTTACACCTTTTCCCGTCCTTTACTATTGTTTTCATATATTTTACTTCATGTGTTATAAACCTTATAATACCGTGTTTCCCCCAAAATAAGACCTAGCTGGACCATCAGCTCTAATGCGTCTTTTGGAGCAAAAATTAATGTAAGACTGGATCTTATTTTAATAATATAAGACCAGGTATAACATAACATAACATAACATAACATAACATGACATGACATGACATGACATGACATAACATAACATAACATAACAACATAACATAACATAACATAACATAACATAACATAACATAACATAACATAACATGATATAATATGATATAATATAAAAGTACCATACCAGGTCTTATATTAAGTTTTGCTCCAAAAGATGCAGTAGAGCTGATATTTCAGCTAGGTCTTATTTTCGGGGGAGACACGGTACATAGCCATTATACTTATTTTAACAAGTGAATTGACTTTTAAAGAATCCAAGAAACGAATGAAAAGCAGTCTTTTGCATCAACAAACATAGTTACCATTTTCAGAGCTCCACCTTTATTCTAGTTTATGTTTGGATGATCTCTATTAGCTATTCTTCAGGCTTACTGCTCCTTATTCTGGTAGATTACAATTTTTATCTGTTATCATGTTGCCTAAGCAAAAATGCTTTTGCCTTTTGTATAATGGAAAATGTCTTTGAATTTCCATTACTTAAGAAAAAAATTAAGGGGTGGCCAGGTAGCTCAGTCGGTTGGAGCGTGGTGCAAATAACACCAGGGTTGCCCGTTCCATTCCCACATGGGCCACTTTGAGCTGTGCCCTCCTTAAAAAAAAAAAAAAAAATTAAGGTAAGTTTACCTGTATAGAAATGTATATTTCTAACGTGTCCAATTTGATGAGTTTGACAAATTTATACGTTCATGTAACCAATGATCCAAAGTACAGAACATTTCTACCTCCAGAAATTAGCTTTATGCCTCCAGTTAGTCAATCTCTATATGTTATAGGCAATTACTGTGTTTCACTTTCATTTTTTTGAAATATACTTTTATTGAATACAGAATTCATGATAGCAGGGTCACATTTTCTTGTTTATTTACTCTTATAATTTTTGATTGCACACTAGACATTTTGGCATATGCATTAGAGATTCTATAAAAATATTTATTTTATTTACACTTTATATTCAATGTTATTTTGTATTAGTTTGAGGTGTATAGCATAGTGGTTAGACATTTATATGATTTATGCAGTGATCCCCTCGATTAATCTAGTACCCGCCTGGCACTATACGGAGTTGTTGCAACATTATCGATATATTCTCTATGCTGTACATTAGATCCCTGTGACTATTTTGTAACTATCAATTTGTATTTCTTAATCCCTTCACCTTTTTCACCCAGCCTCCACCCTGGCAACCATCTAAATATTCTTTGTATCTATGTTTGTTTCTGTTTTGTTTATTTGTTTATTTTGTTCTTTAGATTCCACATGTAAGTGAGATCACATGGTATTTCACTTAGCATAATACCCTCTAGGTCCATCTATGTTGTTGCACATGGTAAGATTTCAGTCATTTTTATGGCTGAGTGATATTCCATTGTATATATGTACCACATTTTCTTTATCCAATTGTCTACAGATGAGCACTTAGGTTACTTCCATATCTTGATCAACACAATGAAAAGACAGCCTACCGAATGGAAGAAGATATTCGCCAATGATACATTTGATAAGGGGTTAATATTAAAAATTTATAAAGAACTCATGCAACTCAACACCAAAAACACAAATAATCCAATTGTAAAATGGGCTAAGGCCATGAACAAACATTTCTCCAAAGAGGATATACAAATGGCCAATAGACATATGAAAAGATGGTCAATGTCACTAATTATCAGAGAAATGCAAATTAAAACCACAATGAGATATCAGCTCACACCTGTCAGAATAGCCATCATCAATAAGTCAACAAACAACAAGTGTTGGTGAAGATGTGGTAAAAAGGAAACCCTCATATTGGTGGGATTGTAAATTGGTGTAGCTACTATGGAAATTAGTTTGGAGGCTCCTCAAAAAATTAAAAGTACAACTACCTTATGACCCACTGCTGGGTGTTTATCCAAAGAAATCAAAAATTCTAATTAAAAAAGATATATGCACCCCATGTTTACTCTAGCACTATTTACAGTAACCAAGATATGGAAGCTAACTCAGTGCCCATCAATAGATGATTGGATAAAGAAGTAATGATACATCTATGCAATGGAATCTTACTTTACCATAAAAAAAGAATGAAAGATAGCAAAAAAACAAACAAACAAAAAAAAAAAACTGGACCACTTTCTTACACCCTGTACAAGAATAAACTCAAAATGGATTAAAGATTTAAATGTAAGACCCCAAACCATAAAACTGCTAGAAAAAAACATAGGCAGTAAACTGTTTGACATTGCTCTTAGTAATATTTTTTCTGATGTATTTCCTCAAGCAAAGGAAACAAAAGAAAAAAATAAACAAATGGGACGGTTTTACAGAAACTGTTGCTTCCAGTGTCTTCCTTTGAACGGTGTTGAAATTTGTTCTAATAGGAGTGAAATTACTGGTGGGTCACTTTTAATGTCTGTAGGCTTGGTTGTATGTTTTATTCGCTTATGTCTATTTCAGTTTTTCCTTTGATACTGGGTTGTAATCTTTACTCTTATGGCGTGTCCCTTCTGGAGTTTCAATGGAAAGTCTGAGGTGTTTAGCAAATCTTTCTAATGCATAGGATTTGAACTCAAACTCTGTCTCCCTGCCATGAAGAGAAGCTAAAATTTATGCTTATGTCTTTTAGTTTTCAAGCTGTTCTTTTCCCCTGGCTCTGTGGAGTGTTTTCTCCAGGTTTTGTGCAGCTTCGATATCAACCAAGGATTGGGGAAAGTCTAGGTGCATTTTTTCATATTGCTCCCTTTTTTACTTTTTACTTTTTGAGACGGTACCTATATGAATTCTAAGCATTCTTGTCGTTCCAAACTTCTTAGATTCCTTAGACCTAAGAGACTGACTTTTGGCTTGAGTTCATGACCCTTTATTAATTTGTGTGTACAAAAATTCTGAAATTTGAAGACAATTTAAAATGACAAAGCACAAGATTGGTTATGGTAATGTATTCTTCCCCTTTTATGTACCCCACTCCATTGGTTCTAGAGTATTTGAAGATAAGGCAAATAAAATAATTTTGGATCATTAGAAAATAGAATCAACACGACTGGTTGTGTGCAAGCAGAGATATGCCAAAAAAGAGTTTCCTTTCTAGCCACATTTCCCCCCTGATTAAATGCAAATTAAGTTAATATAGTTAACATACATCTTTAAAATATTCTGCTTCCATTATCTTCTAGAATTTAATGATACAAAGGGAAAGCTGGAATAATTCTGGCATTTTCCCCTTCTCAGCTTATTTTATCTTGTCACAAAATACTTGTAGAATGTCCTATTTATCTTTGATTTTAAGAATTGCTAGCATATGTCTATGAATGAACTTCTTTACATATTTGTTTAGAAGTCAGTAAAATTTTCCATTTACATATCCATATTTGGTTTTTTTCATTCCAAAAATATTTTTAAGTTGTTGAAAATGATTTTTATTTGTATAATTCCAATTTCTCTAATAAATCTATATCTATGACTCTAAGGCCAGTATCCAATCTCCACCACACCCCCTCTAAATATTATCATGTTCTTTTTTTTTCTTTTGTTTTTGCTTTCTGGAGCAATTTTAATTCATTCTACGTTTCACCACTTTAATGTTCTGTCATTTATTTTGGCAGCTTTAGGCTTTTTTTTTTTTTTGCAGATTTCAATTCTGCCCTTCAACTTTCAATTTTTGCTATCATTAATCTCCTTTTGCTTATATGTTCATACCCAATTATTTCTTTAGCATTTAGCTTCTGTCTTATGAAGGTCAAGCGTTTTACATAAATGAAGATTACTAAAATCCACAAATACTAACTCATATTTGCTAGGTGCTGTATTTTCCATTGCGGATACAATAGTGAAGTTACAATCTATTAACTGTAGACAGAAAGATATCAAAGAAGCAAAACTAAAAGCATAATTCCAAACACTAACAGCAGAGTTACTGGTAGAAATAAAGTCAGTAGTTAGACATTATAATTTATGAAGTGACCCCCTAATTAGTCTAGTACCCACCTGGCACTATACATCGTTATTATAATACAATAACCACTATGCTGTAAACCTGAAACTAACATAAAATAATATTGAAAGTTAACTGTAATTGAAAAATAAAAAATAAATTAAAAAGTTAAAATGAAAATAACAAATAAACTTAGGGATGCTGTAATGTGAGACAGCAATTTTTAAAGTCTACCAAATAAGATTTATCTCAGAAATTTAAAGATAGATCAGTAGAAGAAAATCTATCAAATAATATCATGATCTTAACAAAACAAAGACCAAGTGTGTTCAGGAAATAAATTATCCCATATTTGTTGAATAGGAGGCCAGGTGGGCAGAATGGCTGAGTGAGGGGAAAAGCAGGAGCAGAAAAGATAAAAAAACGTAAAGGGGTGGGGACCAGATCATGAAGGGGCTTATAGGCCATTGTAAAAATTTTGACTTTTACTCTAAGTGATATGGTAAGACTTTGAAGTATTTTGAGAAGGGAAAGTGACATTATCTGACATATTTTAGAAGGCTCATTCTGCTCTGTTAAGAATAAACTTTAGGGATGGAGGAGTAGGAACAGAAAGATTATCATTATGATATATTTTTAATACTGCTTAAGTCTTTTGCTAATTTATATACTATTTTTCCACCCATTTTAATGAATAAGATTAGTTTAATACTGTTTTCTAGTGCTACCCTTTACCACTTTTGATTTCATGGTGAAACAAATTATCCCATATTTATTGAATAGGAGCCCCTTTAAACTGATTCCTATGCCCTTTTGAAACATTCTCATCATTTATGAGCACTTTACTCTCTGGTACTTTAAGATATTCTAGACTTACCTTATACTTTCCTAACCACAACCCTTGGAAATGGTATTTTCTCCAAGAAACCCTAATTCTTATTTGTCAAGAATGGTACTTAGAAACCAAGATTTGGGTATTGTGGTATTGTATATTTTTGAGTCTGTTTTTGTAATTTAAAATCTTTCCAAGAAACTTACTCACTCTTACAGCTAAATTTTCAAATTGATTGGCAAAGTTGTATTTATTTTGCTGTATTCTTTTTTTTTTAAAAAAAATCTTTATTGTATCTCTATTTTTTGATCAGTGTTGGGTTTGTATTTGAGATAACACTGGTATAAATCCCTCTTGATCATGGTGTATAATCCTTTTAACATTTTGTTGAATTCGGTTTGCTAGTATTTTGTTGAGAATTTTAACATCTATGTTCATCAGGGATACTGGTCTGTCATTGTCTTTCTTTGTAGTGTCTTTGTCTGGTGTTGGTATCAGGGTAATGTTGGCTTCATACAATGAGTTTGGAAGTGTTCTTTCTCTTCAGTTTTTTGGAAAAGTTTGAGAAGGATAGGTACTAATTCTTTAAATGCTTGGTAGAGTTCATCTTTGAAGCTGTCTGGTCCTGGGCTTTTGTTTGTTGGGAGTTTTTTATTACTGCTTCAATTTCATTGTTAGTAATTGGTCTGTCCAGATTCTTTTTTTCTTCCTAGTTTAGTCCTGGAAGGTTGTATTCTTCTAAAAATTTATCCAATTCTTCTGGATTGACCAATTTGTTGGCATGTAATTAGTCATACTATTCTTTAACAATCCTTTGTATATCTGTGGAGTCTGTTATAATCTCTCCTCTTTCATTTCTGATTTTACTTATTTGTGTTCTCTCTGTTTTCTGCTTAGTAAGTCTTACTACAGACTTGTCAATTGTATTTCTGCTCTCAAAGGAGCAGCTCTTAGTTTCATAAATCTTTTCCATTGTTTTCCTAATTTCTATTTCATTTATTTCCACTCTGATCTTTATTATCTCCTTCCTCTGCCTACTTTGGGTTTTATTTGTTCCTCTTTTTCTAGTTTATTGAGGTGAAAATTTAGATTTTTTATTTGGGATTTTCCGGCTTCTTGAGGTAGAAACCTACCTATAGCTATAAACTTTTGTCTTGTAACTGCTTTTGCTACATCCTATAGATTTTGTAAGGTTGTGTTTTCTTTTTCAGTTGTTTCAAGGTAGTTTTTAATTTCCTGTTTGATTTCCTCTTTGATCCATTGGTTGTTTAGAGCATACTGTTTAATCTTCACATGTTTGAGTTTTTTCCAGTTTTTTTTTTTCCTGTAGTTGATTTCTAGTTTAATGCCATTGTGGTCAGGAAATACGCTTGATATAATCTTTTTAAAATTTATTGAAGCTTATTTTGTGGACTAGTGTGTGATGATTACTAGAATTAGTGGGGTGATCACACTGTGAGGTATAAAAATGTTGAATTACTAGATTATACACCAGAAACTAATACAACCAATATAAGATTGTATGCCAATTACACTTAAATAAAGAAAATAAATTAAAAAGCACAAAGGATAATATTCTCAAATAAACAGACTTGGGCTTTTATCAAATCTTTTTGGGGTGGGGTATGTTTGTTTTCAATTTCACTAGTTTCTGCTTTCAATTTTATCTTTTTTCAGTTTACTTTGGGTTCATTATATTGATCTTTAATATTCTTGATTAAATCAGAATCTATATGGGTGAAACCAGGCTCAGCATTTTTGAAAACGCTCATATAATTCCCATGTGAAGCTAAGTTTGGAAACCACTGGGAAATCACAATCATGTGTTAGCCTACTCACTATCCTGTTCCTTGCTGAATATAATAACAAAGTAACACTTTGTTTTGTCTTTCTTAAGTATTATTTCTTATAATATGCTGCAATCTACTGTTCCTTAATAAAACTACCTGATAACGACCTTTCAGGAAACTGAAAAGTTGTGCATTTCACACACACTTGTGAAATGAAAACAACAAGTACTGGAGAAACAGGTTGTGTATTAAGGAGACTAAGGAACTTTAGTCTAAACTAAGAATGATCAGAATAAGGAGAGAAATTAGAAATCCAAATTTATAATTAATAAACCAATAATTGTTGCTTTTAGAAAATTCATTTAAATGGCA
The DNA here is from genome assembly GCF_036562045.2 of Rhinolophus sinicus. Lineage (NCBI taxonomy): Eukaryota > Metazoa > Chordata > Mammalia > Chiroptera > Rhinolophidae > Rhinolophus > Rhinolophus sinicus. Next base: position 97,245,814 of record NC_133758.1, read on the forward strand.
ACAGGGTTCTGCCTCTGAAGGAAAAATTGTTTTGGTGAGTGGGAAGGGAAATCATTCATAATAAAATTGAGCCCAGATAAATTAGAATTCACCAGCCAAATAAATGTATTACAGTCCTATGAGAAGTTCTTTCCCCCTGATTTTTCCAGAGTCTTCTGTCTCCCAATCTTTCCCTTCCCCCTCCTTACTTAATTATATTTGCAAATTCTTGCCATTTGGAACAGTTTTTGGAGCACTGGAAAAGTGATGTTTGAGAGGTGAAAGGCAATCACAGCCTGGCCTGGAATCAATTGATAGGGAGCATTCCTGACGGCACACACCAGCGGATTCCCAGCTGTACTTGGGATGCTCAGCAGCCGTCTTAGCAATTTGGGTCCACTCATGGTAATTGGTTTCAGATGAACCCAGAACAATTCATGTCACACTGTCCTCATCCCACTGCCCAAGGAATTGGAGGACGTAATATAACATATTCAAGGCAAAATCCCAGTTTCATGGAAATCCCACCCCTTAAATTCTACTCTGAATTGGATCTGATTGTGTCCTGGTAGTCCCTGTGTGGTAAGGATTATTATAATGTTATTTCCGTGGTTAGTTGTGCTCACCCGGCCGCTCTGGCTATGACTGTCATATTTCCTTCGGAACATCTTGCCTGACAAGCACTAAATATGTCCCTAATCGTGTAATTAAGAAAAAAGTGGTCATATTCCTAACTTGGAAAAGAAATAGTGGGTGCACTTTTACCTTGTTCTCACTAAATAACGCCCCGCTTTTAAATTTAAACCTTTAAGTAAAATGAACATGCTTTCAATAAATCTCCTTGCTTCTTTCCTTTGATAAAAGGAAATATATATAATTTCAGAATTTCTCAAGTAGAGAAATTGAATCCGCCCTATTTTTAATTTCACAAACTGTAAATGTTATTTTCAGTTTCACATAAAGTAACAAGATGTCCAGTAGGAGTGGTCTAAATAATAAGGACCTATTAGCTAACATAAGAAGGCTGGAAGCAAAGTATTTCCAGGGTTGGTTCAGTAGCTGAAGACTGTTATAAAGAACCCAGGTGTTTTGTATCAAAATCACACTGCCACCTCCATTATCCTCACTGTTTCAGTGTGTCAAGGATGTCTACACTCATGGTGACAAGATGGTGTCACCAGAGCCAAACATCGCATCTTCAGAGGATACAATTAGCAGCATTCTGGCCAATGTTTAATGATGCACTCTCTGGAAAACAAAAACCAACCCAAAACATTCCAATTTTCAACTTTTTGTTTATTTCCATATTGTAAATTTCCCAACCATGACCAATTTCAAACTCCAGTGTGATGTCACTGAATGAAGCCTTTGGGAAGAGATCTGCAAAATCATGAACCAATATATGCTCGCTCTACCATACCACCAGATCCCATCCAAAGTCAGGAAGAATTTAATTTTTTTTTCATCTCTAGAGCACAAAAGGTTTCCCAGAAGTTCTTAAATTCCCTATGTCTCATTGGTCTGGTTTACACCTAATGCCTACCCCTAACATGATTACTGGAATAACCATGATTTCTTGGGAAGACTAATCTGCATTCACTTCTCAAGGCAGGATGAACTGCTTTAAACTTACAGGAAAATAAATACCTGCAAAATATTGGAGCAGTTCAGCAACAAGGAAGGGGATGAAAATGCCTGGTGGGAGGGCAAATAATAGTGTCTGCCAAAGGGACAAAACCCGACATAACTCTGTTCTATGCACAAGTACATATGAGAAGGAATATAGAAATGTAAGCATACATATTTTTATTCTACTTTTAGCATCTTTTTACAAGTCTACCATAAAAACACACACACATCATTTGAATGTGTCATTTTTTTGTTTGGGCAACTCCTGGAGCCTAGTCATGGTGAAACATCAAAGTGGAAGAAGATTACTAGCTGAGTTGGCTCCACGGCTCTCAGAGGGCACTTCAAACAGTGTGAATGGTTGAGGACAGCTAAAATTCCCCAAGAAAAACATCATCTCTTGTATGGAACATGACCCTGAGCAATGTTAACATATTTTTGAATTTGAACACTTAATATTATCTGCTGTTCTATAGCACCTTTCTTCGGCATACTCATCATTTCTAGCAGTGGAGATGGTTCCTTTTTATTTAAAAGAATGAAGTCTTCCTTACGGAGATATGCATAGCTGAGTTAACAACAGTAGCTAGTGATGGGTAAGAAGGACCTAGGCAGACAAAAATAAATACTGTGTTTTCTTGAGGTCAAAAGAAAAGAGGCATGTTTGTTCCTCTTGATTAATGGATAGTAATTCAAGTTTTTTTTCCATTATGCTGTGTTCTAGTTTTTTCTTGTATAGTTTTTTAAAGTATGAAGATGTCAGCTTTTTTTTTTTAATGTTCATATCTGTCATTCATCTTTTACACTCCTCCATTCCGATTACTTTATCCTCAAACATACATATACCACAGTATCTATGAATCTATATTTTTTTCTCTTAAAAGAGAAGCTAGATTTTAGGTATCTTTTCTGCTCTATCTGCCATTGCTAAATATTATTTTGCATATTGATAATGCACAGGTGATACGAGCAGTTCAAAATTCTGTGCCCATTGTGATGAGGGGTTAATAATGCTGCTGCATCAAACTCTAGACTATCAGGTCAAGATTTAGGATACTTTTATAAATTGATGGGTTAGTTTCCTAAGATAGGGCAGTGCATGATTTAACACAGGAAGAACTCTGTCAATAACGTCACAGCAATGGAAATGAGCTATCTGTTGCTATATAAGTTAGTTATGTTACACTGGTGTTGTTAGTAGTACCTTTAAATGATTTAACTTGTTATCATTAGCCAGTCAACACTAACATCTGTTATATATGTGCCGAGGCTTAAAAAAATTTATTTTGTTTTATTTTGGAAGAAGAATGATAATCACTTTACTCTGTGTTGGTGGAGACCTACTCAAACTAAAGCAGACTCAGATTCAAAAAGGAGATGTTGGGGAGATGTAAGAAAGCAAGTCTCTGAGGTTGATAAACACCCCAATAAAGGGTGAATTGTCAATCTTGGAAATATTTAGAAAAGAATAGAGATTCCTTTGCCCTCAGTATATTAGCAATGCTTATTCAAAGTCCAGAGGGTAACCAAAAATAAGTCTGGTATATCCTTGCCAGTTTGAGTCTGTTCAATAATATTAATTTAGCTTCAGCTCCAAAGGAAATTTACAAAGCGATCTCACTTTAGATACTGGATAGATATATCCCTTCCCAGGGGTCAAAGCAAATAAGTGAGTTCTTCTCCAGAGGCACTTTATGAATATTTGGATGTCTCATCCCCACATCGGATGCCAGGGAGCCATTTTGAAATATGCCTTTTTCTTGGGCTGACCAGTTGCTTGAGCATTACATAGACACATGCGATAAGAAAATAGTCTTTATACTTAAAATGAAGATGATGATGCTATTTTCCTCATGCCAACTTTAGAAGGCATAGATTTAAAAAACATTTCATGTATATATAATAGATCTTCCTTTGTACCTCTAAAACTTAGGGCTATTATATTTACATTTCTTGTTTCACTATTTTTCTATACAGAAATATCAATTTTGAGAAAGTTTTTTAAGTTGGTTCTCCTCAATACCAAAATCTGTTTAAATAAAATGTAGGTAGTTTACTCACCACATTATTAGTTAGGGCAATTTAAAAATTTAAATTTGTTATCTCTCTTGTTCCTATGGTGATACAGGTATAATGAAGAATCAGCAAATTACTCCGACACAAAATATAATTTACAATGGATCTCTTCTAAGCATCAACATCCCTCATCTCTTTTAGAAGAATTCCATGTGGTTATTACAGATTCCTGTTAATCAAAATTTTTTTAAAAAATGTGTTTTTAACCAAGTGCATATTTTACATTTAAAAAATTAAGTTTTATTCTAGAACAGTTTTAAATTTATAGAAAAGTTACAAAGATAGTACGGAGAATTCTCATAATTCTACTTATAGTATGGTACAGTTATCACAATTAATGAATTAGTATTGATATATTGTTATTGTCTGAAGTCTGTACTTTGTTGAGATTTCCTTAGTTTGTTCCCAATGTCCTTTTTCTGTTCCAGGGTTCCATCTAGGATATTACATTATAATTAGGAGTCATGTTTTCTTAGGCTCCTTGGCTGTGACAGTTTCTCAGACTTCACTTGTTTTTGATGACCTTACCAGTTATAAAGAGTTCTGTTCAGATATTTGGTATAATATCCCTCAATTTTTGTTTATCCAATGTTTTTTCTCATGATTAGACTGGTATTATGGGTTTTGGGGAATAAATCAAGTGCATTTTTAAATGTAAATGTTTTATGCTATCCACCCATTTTCACACTGTGGATGTTGTTTATGCTAGTGAAAGCACAGGCTACAGGTCTCCTGGAAACAGGGATGTTATTAACTGCGTTGTTTACCATAAAGTAGAACATAGAACAAACTTACATTTGCCAAAGCAAGGAAATTCATCACTTCAGCAAAATTTTGCTTCCCTCCAGAAAAAGTCAGGTGGTTATTATGAATTTCCAGTGGTGCTTTCCTGCCTTTTCAATCATAACTATACAGGACTATGAAGGACAATCCTACGGTAGATGCTCAGGAGGCTCTGTAGTATAAAACAGTTGTTTCCTAACTTGTTAGCCATGAAAATCTCTGTTCGAAATAAGTTTTGCATGTCCATATAAACAAATAAATAGAAGCAGACTGGTCTGATTGAAGCAGGCCCGCAGAGGGACATAGAAAATATCAGCAAACCCACCAGTTTGGTAGGTTGACAGAATGAGCAGGGAATGAATATACCTACTTCATAGGTTTCGTGTGAGGCTTCCATGATTGGTGAGGTGTTTAGTGTTGCAAGTTTACAGCACGTAGTTGCTCAAGAAATATCTTCTCAAACCACAGTTTAGTAAATGCATCTTCAGTCTGACATTTGAAATATAAAAAATACACATTTTAAGATAACATCTCTTAAAATGTGTATACTTTTTTTGGCACCCCTGGTATATAGTGTATAGCCCCCCAAAATACATGTAATGGTGAGATGAGATAATTATATTTAATAATTAATTTTATATTGTAAAATTGAGAAAATTACTGTAGGTTAGTAGCTAAACTGGGAATAACCCAACAAAATTATATAAAATATTTCCTAACATCTAAAATATACTGCATTTTAAAATGCTGTCTTAAGATATGACTATTCTATTGGTCAGAAGTTTTAAAAACTATTGTCCCCATATATCATATTGCATTGAAAATATTGGTATTATGGAGTATCTTGTCAGTCATGCTAATCAAATGTTAATCTGTATTTTTCACTATTTAAAATATCCAGACAATACCACTTATCTTGTATGTATTCCAGTGAGATAGTAAGAGTAATAGTGCTTAGAATTCAATGGAAAATTTGCACTAGTCTTTACTTGAGAAAAATGAGCAAAGCCACTAAATCAGAATTCTAATACACTCTCCTGTGTCAATTATTTGACTAAGATTTTTCAAGAAAAAGAAGAAAAAGAATGAGGAGGAGGGTGAGGAATTTTTTGAAATAACAAAAATAATTTGTCTTTGGTATTTTGGAATACTTTGTGAGTCTAAATGATAAATTTTATGAAATTTAAAAGTATTAATTACATTTGATCATAGCTGTATGACTAATAACTTTTTAATGTGCTCCATTGTTTTATTATTTTAGTACTTAATTATAGTTTTAAAAGGCATTATGTTAATAATAACATTATAATTAATTTTAAAATATTTTCACATCCATAGGAGATAGGGAATGAAAACAATTTGTTTCCAGTTTTACAGATGGAAAAAGCAAAGCAAAATATGATTGGGGAACTTCTGTGGATCGTGGAGGGAGGGACTCAGGGGAGCAACTGAATGTCCTAAATCTCAGGTCAATAATTTTTGCATTGAAGATAATGGTCAGTTTTAATATATCATAGTTTTAAATTTGGTTCCTTCTTCTTATATGTTTAGCTAAGATTGTTTTCTTTATTTGAACCTTCCAAGTGGTTTCAACCAGATAAAGTCTACATATATCTGGTACCTTTGGTTTTCAAGTGGCACATTTTTTAAGTGTGCAAAAGAATGACAAAGAGAGGTGATACGCTATGAAGTGTTCAGTTGAAGTTCAGGGTCACTGACATATTGGTCAGATCTTTATGCTCTGTGACTTTATGTTATTACTTTTGTGCTGAATTTACCAGTATATTGCCGATGTCATTCTTAGTTCACAGAAACAAGGCAAGAGGCAATAGATAAACTACAGTCAATCCCCAGCCACCACAAATAGTGGTCACCAACATCATCTTCATTTATGAATGTCAGAAATGCTATACTGTGTTTTATTACTGGAGCCTTAATATATTGATAGTTTATGTGCTGTTTCTTGGAACATTAGAGGTATCGAAAGAACACTTAGATAATTGACCTGTAGAACTAACTAGATAGACAGAAATGATGGTCAGATAAATTGTAGTATTTTCAGATCAGTTTTATTGGAGAAAGCGCATACAGAACATTGACATTATTAGACTTCCCAGGGTTCCTAGAGGTCACAGAAAACTGAATCCATATCAGATGATCAGATCCTGCTTTCTGAATGGGATCCAGGAAGCAGATGCCTTCTTCTAAGCAGGTGCATTCTAAGAAGATGTCTCTTCTTAGGATGTGTTTGCTGAGCTACAGACGCTTTTAAATGGGGAGTTACTCTATCTAGCCTTTCTCTCTTTTGCCACAAATCATCCCTATTCCTTTGCTTTATTATCATTATTTAATGTGATTGTAGTGATTCACAGTCTTTCATATGATATATGAAGATGATGATATTCAAGACAGTTTTTATTGACTTCCCCTATCTGTAAGTCCTTCCTGCCACCTCTGAATTTACTTTGGTATGCATTTTTATTTTTCTGGTGCATTTCTCTCCTTTTGTCTTGTGTGATAGTTGTGTTTTTTTGTTTGTTTGTTTGTTTGTTTTTGCTTGAGTGCATATTCTGGCAAAATAGCAAGAGCCATGATTCACCTCCTGCTACCCACTCTCCTCATCTATTGTACAGCATGATGTAGGAAGTCAGTGAACACTTGCTGAAGTCAATTTTCAGCCCACCCCAGAATGACATTCCAGAAAAATGCAACTTTTGCTTGGTATCTCGTCTTGAATGGTTGATATTACGTGAATGCTACCAAAATTACTCAACTCAGAAGAGCATGTGCATAAGGTAAACACCTCTGTGTTGATGTGTCTTTTATATTTAGTGTGTATTGTATTTTTTCCTCCCTCTCTCTAGGATTTGGAAAGCCCAAAGAGGCTTCCGAATATTTTCAGTGTAAAGACTTTTGTAGCTTTCTGAATATTTAAAAAGCCACTTTCTGCTTAACTTAAACCTGCTTCACTTGTCATTGTTTTCTGTCGTTTTCTTCAGCTTTTTAATAGTCTATAAGTTTACTAACTGCGTGACGTTTAAGGTGTTTGATGCCGTTTGGAGGCTTCATAAAAGGAGGTCACTTAGAGTTCAGAAATGTTTAGAAAAGAGAGGGGAAAAAATTCTTAGCAAAATTCTCCTTAGGGTTAGCAATGTGGATCCTCTGCATTATTTGCTCTCAAGGTCCAATATGCCACACTAAGAGTATCTGTTGTGAATCAGGCTAAAAGCAAAATGAAACACTGGGGCAAAGTAAGTGGTGTCATATTTAAGGAAATACATTAATCCTTCCAGCCTGAGTCACTTAAAAATATATATATGTAAATTCATGGTAATTTTAAAGTGGTACACTTATTGAGTTTGTAAAAGAAAAGTAAAAAAAAAGAACAATAACAGAAATTTCCATTGCTTGTGCCAGAATTTATTGCTCATAATTGTGGAACATCTGCCCCAAGCCATAAAGTCATGAAGGAGAAGCTTCTGAGTTATTATTCCCTTTCTTGTTTGGCCTAAAGGGAAGTAGAAGTTAAGATGGCCATTTCTGTATCTAAACACACTACTTTACACATATCCAAGCAGAGACTCCATTGAGAGAAAAAGAGAGGAGATGGAAATGACCAATAGCTGGCTTCTGGCTGGATAAAACATTTACACATAACTTCTGGCTTCCCCTCAAGTGGAGCTTTTGCGAGGGATTTATAGGTCAGATAGCTCAGCAGTTTCAGCCTGTTGCCCACTGTACCTTAACAAAGCTTGTGTGTGTTTGTACAGCTGGACTGGTAGCTGTGGGAGTCCCAAGAATCCCACAAGGCCCTGTCCTTTTACCTCCCCTTCGCCATTTACCAGCACACAAATACATACAGAATGAAACTGTCTGACTAGCAGGTTAAAGGCCCACAATTCAAGCCCTGTTTATTTTTTTTCCTTGATTTCCTGCTGCTACAGTGAGTAAATGGTATTTTTCCCCCTTGCTTTTTCTTTTTTTCTTTTTTTAAAACAACAACAACAACAAAAAAACCTGTTTGTCTATCAATGTCTGGTAGGGAAATAAAGAAATACTAACATTTTAACATAGTTTATGGGACTCACGCTTTGGTGTACTATTTCGAATCTCTCTCTTTCTCTCTCTCTCTTCCCCGCCCCCCGTTGGTCTCCCCCTCCTTATCTCCTTTCTCTCAAGGTCTTTCCACTCTCACCTTTTTCTCATATTGTGGGAAGGGGTGGAGAGAAAGAATTATTTATCCAAAGGAAGGGAAAAAAACAATCCCTAAACTCTTCAAGTGTAACTTCACCCTGAGGAAGGGTAATATTTTAATTACTGTTGAACCCATTCTGTAGGGAAGCCTGTAAATGCTTGCTGCAGCTAAGAGAGTGGCAGTTAATATGCCTTTTGAATCAGTGCCACGAACTACAAAGACTGCCATCTGGGGAGGTATTACATTGTAAGAAAAAAATAGTTGAGACTTTTCTTTAAATGAACTTATAAATTCCAGTCAATCTTAGATTCATTTCATTTTTTTCCAAAAAAAGAAATCCTTTCATATGAAATATTTAAAATTCTATTAATTAGCCAGAAAAGGAACAGAGATTCTGAATTTCAGTGACAATCGCTATCCTTATAGGTTTGAACTACATGTTTGTATTTTGAGTTGTGTAGTGTTATCTTCAACATCAATTTCATTCAACTCCTTGAATTGGAAAAGAATCAAATTGATGAAAGAAAGTTTTTTTACACATTCAGTGTACTTAAATTGTGTTGTTTTCTTCATACAAAAAGACAAGTTTTAATTAGAAAGCAAAAATAGTCTATTAGTTAATTTCTGATATTTTTAATAATGGGTCACCCTTTGTCGCCCAGGCAGCTGTTTGGCAGTTGACGTAGGAGTAGAGGATTATTGGAGTTAGATGAAATTGGTTAGTATTCAAGTCTCACAGTTTCGTTAGCACATTGTTCTAAGATAAGGCATGAAATCATGTGGAGCCTCAGTTTCTGTACCTGGGAAATGGGAAAAATGGTACTTCCTTACCAACTTCACAGGGTCGTTGAGACAATCAAATGATACGATGGCTGTCAGTGTTTTATACATGGAGATATTTTATGTAGATCTAAAATAGTATTCTTTTTCCCAAAGTTTTAAATTATTCTTGATATTTGATCTTTTTCCCTTCCTTCCTGAGAGGACATTTTCATTGCAAATCCATAGTGGCTGGAAGGTACAAATTCTAAATTTCAAGGACAATCTAAATCAGACATGAGAAATTTATTTTGTAAAAGTTGTGTTTGCACTGTGTCTTTTAACGAATTATAGGGTACCTAAAATATATAATGAAAAAAACAAACAAACAAAAACCTTGATTATTTTAGTGGTCGATCCAATTGATCTTATTATATATATTCAGAAGTGCCCATAAACTTATTTCAGAACAGTCCAGGATGCTTAAACTTCACACTCTGTTGACATTTTAAATTACTTAGCAGGAAACCTTCTGATATTTATCCTTCCATTTGCTAAAGTTCCTTAGCTCAAAGCTCAAAGGAATTTCAAACTTATAGGCACTGATTTGGTAAGGAAAATACACATGCAACTTCACAAGAAACAGGCTCTGAGTTAGATTGGACTTCATGTAACACCTTTGCTATTAAGGATCATTAGAAAGATTTTTTTTTAACATATATGTATTTCATTGAAAAGCAACTCATAATATTCTGAGAGAGCACTGGTTAAACAATTTTTCACTCAGGAATTTTTCTTCATTAAATATTTGAATTACCATGTGGAAAATATTTTTCAGTTTCCTCCTCTCATATCCTTCCATCTTCCATCCCCATATAAGCCCTGTCTATGGTAGTCTACATTTAAGAAGGAGGTATCACTAGAACAATGTAAATATCCATGTCCATATCCATACCCATCCTTTGTCTAATAAGAAGGGGAGGTCTCCCCAGAATATTTACTCTCATCATTTGGATTCTATTCTAATAGTTGTTTCCTTCACCTGATGGTTTTTGCACACACACACAAAAAAAATTATTTGAGCATAATTAACATTATTCTTCATTTTGAAAAGTCTAATGAAAAAAATTAAGTCTATTTTCATCTGCTTTAAACATTTATTTGCATTTTTATTTCTTCCTTCTCCTTCTATTCTTTTCTACTTTACCTGACATCTTTTTGGTCTTTGCAGTAAGTCTTCATCTAAAAAACAATAAAGCATTTAGATTCCTATGTGATAGATTAACTTTGAGCTTTGTATTTTTTGTTCTGCAATCATTCTTTGAGGCAGAATCCTTGTGACAATATGTTTGGCTACCATGTACTACTGTACTGCTGTTCCGTAGGCACTTACATGGTGGAACAGGTAGTGAAAACTAGAAGCATCTGTTGCTCCCGTAACATTCCCATGTAGCTGACTTTCTTAATTGTATTGGCTAGTTCTCATAAGTGCCCAGCATATACTTGCCCTTCAGCTGTCCTCTTATTTAATGGTTTCTTATTCTAAAAATTCCAAAACATCCCTGAACAATCAGCGTAATAAATAAAAGGAGTTCTTTGAAACTTATAGCCAATTTCTAGGTTCAGACCAGCAGCTGAGTACATTTTTTTGACTGTCTTGGTTAAGGAAGTGTTTATATTCAAAATCCTTAATGAGTTTCTTAACTCAGGCAGGAGAAGAAGATGCAATCAAGATGTGTTTCCCCTGTGAAAAGTGGGAGATTGTTAAAGAGTATTAAAAGTTGAACAGCTGGCCGTTGTTTATGAAAACAGCCGGGCTCTTATCCGTAAGACAGGAAAGAGTCAAAAGCCAAAGTCTCCTTTTTTTCAAGATACAGCTGGAAGATTTTCAGAGTTCAGGAAAATTTTTTAACCTAGGATGGATATACCTTTCCCCCTTGCAGATACAGGAAAAAGTAGAGGGAGAAAGTATCTTGAGAATAAAAATATCTTTATCAATTTTACTATTTAGGTTCTATCAAACACATGTATACTTTGGGGTAAAAATATGTTGTTAATTGTACCAGAGGTAAGAACAGGTGAATAACATGGCCACAATATAAAAATTTAATTAATGTAAAATGGAAGAAAAAAGTGTAAAACCATCAGTATGGTTAAGGATTAGTTTTAATTCCTCTTATGGTCTCCTTATTGACTAACACAAATTAATGCCCTCAGTAAGAAATATTTTTTTCAAAATGTAACATGCAACTTTGTAAATTAATTGTTCAGATTCCTGGTAACCTATCTGTCATATAGCACATTCAATGAGTTTTATGGCCAAAGAGATTTACTCAGAAAAGGAGCTCTGGATAGGAAAATAAAGAGGAAGTAAACTGAATGCTTCATTTGTACATTGTTCTATTCATCAGTTAAATTTTATCCCTTCATGTGATAAGCACTTATCTACTGGCTGAAAAAAAATTTATCTGTCTCAAACATGAGTAAGAATGAGTTAGAAGTTGAGTAACCAAGACAAAAAAAAAAATCAAAGTTAGAATACATCTTCATCCTACAAATAAACCTTCCTACTAGGTAATTGTATTTTGGAAGTATCAAAATGACCCTATTTTAATAGATGACATGAGTCTTGCAAAAAATACCTTGTTCCTGAACAGATAAATAGGAATTTGTTCAGAGTCCTCCCCATGTATAATATCTGTAAATGTTCCATTGGGTGCTTTTCTCTCTCATTAGAATGCTACTAAGTTTTGATAAAATAATTGATCATTATTTTGGGCAAAATAATTTGAACCTTATGAATGGAAAAATGAATATATATTTTAAATTTTATGACAAAAACAAAACTATGATTTAGTTCATTTATTTTCATCTAGGTTTTCAAATGCATCAGATTGATTTAGTTGTAATTTCATTTTATTCTCATCCTTAGCTGCTTGTAAAATATGCAGTATGAGTTGTTATTTGATTTAAAAACTAAGAGTGTAGTTGTTTATTTCTTTTGGGGGGAGGCAATTTCCAAACCTTATTAGAAATCTCCTAAGAAGGTGACCAATAAAGCTAAAGATTGGAATTTCCTTTTTTAAAAAACAAAACAAAACAACAACTAAAACTTATTATATAGTCATTAAGTCTCATATGATCTAAAGCATTTATTACTTTTTCAATGTTATCATTCTTTCTCACTATAACAAGCGTTCTTTGAGTCAAAATCAACATGCAATGAGTCTTGGTATCCTAACACCTACTGTACTTTCAGATACAAAGTAAATGCTTTTAGTTGAGCCAGTTCAGTAGAAGCCTGGACCTACAGCTGAGGTAGGTGGGATTCTAGTGAGAGTGAGAGTAGGAGAACCCTAATGTGAGGGAAAGCAGCTCTGCAGCTTCAAGAAAGCCAGGGGAAGACAAGTAGTTGGGGGCTGTTCTGAAAGTTGGATGACATCAGAAGCTATGATGAAAGTGGCGCTGCCAAGAAGCCAAGAGCCCCTCACAGCAATGGGTTGTAAGATGCACATAATCAGCTCTAACCTTTTTGTCAGTAGAATAAATCTGTTACCACCGTGGCACACATCAGGGAAATCCATGATGCTGTCTTTTCTTCTTGCCTTGGATCAACCCTCACTGAGCCATCCTCAAGGTAAATGAGCTTTCTGATACCCTAGTAGTTTAACCATGTTCTGAGCCAATAATATTGTTGAAAGCCAGTGAAGAAGTAGCTTTAACATTCAACAGAATCCAATTCTACCATATAGGCATAATGTAGGCTATTTCTGCCATGTGACATATTTTGGTGGAAATATTTGCTAAAATGAACAGTAAGCAACTTTGAAGACTACAAATGTTATATTTCTTTAATACTCCTACTTTGTGTAGGATAGGTAAGCATTTGAGCGATATGGATGTTGAATTGCTGGAATAGAGAACAGCAGTAAATGAAATGATTCCCGAACAAAAGGTAATTACCAAAGGACATGTTGAATCTCACTCTTATGTAACTGTTGGCAGGAAACAAATTTACCAATCTACGTTAGAACAATATTAACAGAACTACAATCAGTTTTGAAGCATGATGATTTTTATAAAAACTATTAAAGAATAAAAATGTAACATATCTACATATCAATCCAAAAAGTAGATGACATATATTTAGAATTGTGTTAAATTTCCTTAATTATGATCGTTTCCCCTCTTAGTGGGAGGGAGTACATTTTATGAATATGTATGTGCTTTAGTTAACTCTTTCAATAAAAAGTTTTATTTCTAAATATATTTTTTTGACAAATCAGTTTTTGCTTTACTTAAAAGAAGCCCACATTGGAATAAATGATCTCTTTGATCCATTAGAAGAGACATAAGACAGCACCTACTTTTTCCCACCAATTTTTGGTGGATCTCACTCCTAACCTTAACAATTTTTTCCTTCCTTCCATCTCAAACTTGTGTTGCTAACATTATATACTGGTATATGCATTTGGGTTTTATAGTCCTCAATAAGAACAATACCTCTGTTTAACTCCAGCTAAATAATTTGGGACGGCACTCAATAACCAACTGGGCAAGATTAATTTCAATCTGGCACTGCAGAGAACTCTACCTTGTAGCAGAAAGTGTTATTTTTGGAACAATGTTAGACGCTCTTTACTATTTGACTGTCTCCTGACAGAAATTAATAGTGAAGGTCTTAGGAGTAATTTATCAACAACCTTTTGAATTCAAACTTTTACAAACCATGTATATCCTCAGTGGAGGGAATATGTTGCCTGGGATTTTGCATCAAAATGTCAGTGGAAGGCAGATTCTGACCAGGGTAGGTTTTTTGGAGTAACTGATCTGGGTGACTTGGACTTTGGTTAGACTCCTTGAGGCCTAGTCTTGAAAGAAGCTGAAAGAACCTGCAGTGGGCTCTGAGTGATCCCACAAGATATGTAAACACAGATGCAGAGGGCAGAGGCAAGCAGCTCAACACAGGCCAAAGTCAGAGCAATTAGCACATTGTGAAGCCAAGTGCCCATGCGGGCCTCAGAAAATAAACAAACTGTTGTGTGCATGTGTGTTTAAAAGTAAAGCTTCAAAGTAGGCTTAAAATTTTGTCAAAGATCATGAAAATGGGAAGGATTATGTATGCTCTATTTATATATTTTGCAAAAAATATATAGTATATTTGTGTACCTTTATTACAAAGGTAAAATGTTCATTTAAAAAGAATGCACTTTCTACTTCTAAGCATAACTGGGGATTTAATATTTAATTGCCAAACACATATTTAAAAAGATATTAAAAATGTGCCACATCAATGCAACACGTTCATACTAGGAAAAACTAGGGAGTGGGTAGTATATGGGAAGTCTGTGCACTTTCTGCTCAATTTTTCTGTAAACTTAAAACTTCTCTAAAAAAACAAATTATACTCATTTTAAAAAATATTTTTAAGGATATTAAGACCAATACCATAATTCATGATAGGATAAAATTATTTACCCCTCTACTACAGTCTACTACAATAATGTCAAGATTAGAAGTGATTTGAATGTGTTTATAGTAAAAACAAATGAATACTATATAACTTCTAGAAAGTCTTCATTAAGAAAATGGATGAGACTAAAGTATATATAAAATATGCATTTTTAGAAATTAAGAATCTTCTCTCTCTGGGTCTTTATGTAGAAAAAGGCAAACAGCATTAATATTGTGTATTTGTATGTATATATCTATTCTATGTGTGGTGATGAAAGAGAATTTTCTAGAAGTATTTTTCAGTGATAGATAAATTAAGATCCTTTTTCTTAAAAAGATTTGGAAATGATCAAGGTAGAACTATAAAAGTTGATTTAAAAACCCTCCTATTTAGTAATCTTCATAAGTATTAGTATTTTCAAATCAACTCACCTGTGCGTTGGTGTGGGTATGGATACCGGGTATTTAAAATGTAGTCCTATAAAGAGAGAGAGAGAGAGAGAGAGAGAGAGAGAGAGAGAGAGAGAGGCGGGGAGGGGGTGGTGGACCCAAGCTGAAGTGTGATATTCTAGTGGAAACTATTAAAAGGCATTTTCCAGTAGCAAGCTTTATTTCCAGCCATTTATCTTGTGCCACTTCCTCTTTTTGAATATGACTTCTGATTTTGCTTTGTCTGAGAAATAACAGCAAGTTGAGTAGAAGGGCCTGAAGTTAAAAAAAAAAAAAAAAAAGAAGAAGAAAAAAAAAGTCTAACGTCTTGACAAAGAAAAATATTCTTTCTAATTCTGTCATGCAGTTTCCAGGATCAGAATTTATGGAGGTCTGAAGTTCCTGGCGCTACCTGACATACTGGCATTATTTGATCTTTCTAACCACAGGACCCCAAAGCTGAAAAGAATCAGTCAGGTAGAATTCACATTTATTTTTTCCTTCAATGAAATTCATTGTATAGTAGCATATGTTTAAGGGAACGTGTGAGTTTTATTGCAGGTCACAAAGGCTGCAGTTCTAATCCATGATCCACAAAGAAAACAGAGCACACAAAGGCCAGTGCCAGATTGCAGGGTTGGAGGTTGGAAGGTTTCAGTATGTAAACCATATTCCAGTCTAATATGTATGCAACAATAGGGTAATAAAAATGAAAACACTCCATGTGAATAGAAGACCGTCTTCATTTTAGGGCCCTTCGTGCTTTATTTAAAAGCTGGTCAGATTCTTGCGAGGCCAGAATGATTCTGAGTATGGTGCTTTGTGAAGTGCATAAACCATTTGTGAACTCAAGGGGAATATTAAATATATTTCACTTGCCAAGAAGTTAATCAGTCAACCACAGATCCTTATTCAATGCAATTTATTGAACACCTGCCATATTAGAAGAGCCATAACAAGCCAGGTGGTGAACTGAAATGGCAACACTGCCCTCAAGGTGCTTATAATCTGAAGGAAATAAAAAAGATGGCAACTAAAATTTACTAAGGCCTCCGAGTTTACAGTATTTCAAACACATTTACAAAGGATGGTTGAAGCACAATAACTACATTCAACATCACATCATCAACAACAACAAAAAAGCCCAGATATACATATGTGATCATTTATGGGTATTTGTGTGTTCATTGAGTGAATGTACAAACATGCATGGGGGGACATTTGTCTTTAGCCTGGAATAGCTCTAAGGAAGAGCTGAACTTGAGACAGATTTCCAAAGGAATGGTAGGAAATAAGAAAGGGGCTTTATAATTAGGGAACAGAATTCTGAATGATGTGACTGGAAAATAAATACCGTGTCAAATTGTAGTAATCAAGTAATTAGCTGTTAGCTTCCCAATTCAAAATACTAAGTTGATTTTAAAACTAATTGGAAACAGTTAGTTATCAAGCTTTGGGCAGAGGAGTGATGTAAATCAAAATTCACTCAGAGAAGTCTCTTCCATCTTCTATTTGTAGGACAAATAATTAAGAAGCTAGTCAAGCTAGTCTCATGGTTTCAAAGCATGAGGAAGACTAATCTTTCTAATTACATTGGAAAGCTCTGAAGAGGTCAGAAGAGGTAGGTTTAGGTTTAGTGAATCTTACCCACTCTGTGCCTATTAACTCACCAAGAAATTCAGATATAGGATAAAAGATTATTATGAAGATTGCTTAAATAACATAAAAACATATGGCATATACTAAGCACTCAAATTACTTACTTTATTCTGAATCTAAAATATAAATCCAGTTATAAGAATTATAATAATAGTTTAATATGTAGCTTCAAAATTGAAATTATTTTTATAAATAGATATTTTTCTCTTATAATAACATTATCCAGAGAAAATTTACATTCAGCAAAAGTTATGCATCTAGAGTACCGTCTCGCATTCAGGATAAAAAAGATATACCTTTCTTATATCATATTTTTTTTTGCCAAATTAAAATGAATCAATAGTAAATCTGAGGGATTTTTAAAAAGTTGTTTTTAAAGTAATCTTATTGCTGAGAAAATCCTCAAGGATAATTTTGAACAGTGTTGTATTTCTCTTCAACCAATCAAATGGAAGTTTTAATGCAATCTCAGTCCATTAGTCTAATTTATCTTTCCTTATCAAATAAAATCTCAAAGAAGTACAAATCATATTTTTTACAGTTGAGTATGTAAAACAAACAAACAAAAATAAGATTAAAAAAGAAAACCTGAATTGAATAGTTTTGATGTGGAACATTGTTTTAACTAGCTTTAATCTTATAGTCATTGGGGTACAAGGATTTGGGTGCTTTTGAATATTTATTTATGTTTGTAACATATAAATAAGCAAGGGAAGGATTTTTGTGTGGTCATTCCTTTGGAGTACCAATTTTAAAGTCAGTCCTATTTTTGCAGTTCAGCTCCTCTCCTGACTAGTTCTGGGACTCTGGCAGAGAACCTACCCTCCAGAGTTGCTACATTAAATAAGGTTACATATAGAAAGCAGCCTACACAGAGCGTGCACTCATCAAATAACTCACTGTTTTCTTTCTCACTGTTTTCTTTCCTTTTTCTTCTTTAGTTTTAGTTATAATCTTGGTCAAGTACAAATAGATTCAAACCTGAAATAACTAACAATAATAAAAAATAATAATTTGTATTTAGTCAGCACTCTACAGTTTACAAATGCTCCCAGATTTATAATGTTATTTGGTGTGGACAAAGCAACTATTACTATTGCCATTACACAGAAGATTATTCTGAAACTCAAACCAGTTTTAGAGAAATGTCATACATCAAAAAGTTAATAAATGTTGTGGTTAGATGGAAACCCAGATGTCCCCAAACTAAGGACAGGGCTCTCTATCATTCTGTCTTGCTATTGGCAGAGGAATGGTCCTAGGAAGAGCAGGACGTGTACATAGATGAAGGGCATATTCATGCTAGGAGGTAAGGGTGAAGTGATAGGATAATCCACTGCTAATTTTGTGTGTCAAGATACATGACAAGTTCCTTTTCTTTTTAACGCTGTTACTTGAGATAGAATTAGGAATATAACCATGTGTATGCAACTAAGTATCAGGGACTTGAAAAAATATTAGAATTAATTTTGGTAAATAATTCTTTATATTAAACTTCCCAGTTCAAAAAAAAAATTGGTAGAAAATAGCAAAATAGCAGGTCTGTAAGTCCTCTCAAAAGAGCTAGAACACTTGTTTTCTATTAATTAATGCAGAGATTCTAATACTTTGTGTTTAGGGCACATTTTTTTAAAATTAACTTAGTTGTTTATTGAATTAGTAATATATTCACATTTTTCCAATTTTAAAGATACAAGAAGGATACAACAAAATTTTCCTTTTTAGGTCTGTCATCCTAACCAACCAGGATTCCACAAAAGAGGCAGAACCAGCAGGAGGAAGGAGGTAGGAAGACAGATAGCTAGATAGATGATAGCTAGCTAGCTAGCTAGCTAGATAGCTAGATAGCTAGATAGATAGATAGATAGATAGATAGATAGATGATCTTTATCTCAAATCTCTCTCTCTCTCTCTCTCTCTCTCTCTCTCTCTCTATATATATATATATATATATATATATATATATATATATATATATATTTATTGGGGGGAACACGGTATATATACATATATATATATATATATATATATATATATATATATATATATATATATATGATATACATATACTGTCTTTCCCCAAAAATAAGACCAGGTCTTATATTAATTCTTGCTCCAAAAGATGCATTCAGGCTTATGTTCAGGGGATGTCATCCTGAAAAATCATGCAAGGGCTTATTTTCCAGTTAGGTCTTATTTTGGG
The DNA here is from genome assembly GCF_036562045.2 of Rhinolophus sinicus. Taxonomy (NCBI): domain Eukaryota; kingdom Metazoa; phylum Chordata; class Mammalia; order Chiroptera; family Rhinolophidae; genus Rhinolophus; species Rhinolophus sinicus. The sequence goes on from NC_133758.1 coordinate 97,264,980, forward strand.
GGAAACACGGTATATATATATATATTCCAGCTTACTTTAAAATAACTAGAAGATTTTTTTTCTCCTATGCTTTGTGAAAGTGTATATATCATTGGAATTTTCTATTCAATAGAATTTGACTGAATAGTGTTGGCTTGGGGTCTTTTTGATGGGGAGCTGGAGGAGGTAAGCTTTTGGCCAATTTTTCTGTTTTTTTCAAAAATAAAATTAATTTGTAGTTTCTTTTCCTCTTACAGCAAATTTTAGTAAATTAGATAGCTCTAAAAATACATCTGTTTTATTCATATTGTCCAAAATTTTTGCCTAAATTTGGGTGGACAAAACATTCCAAGGATTCTTTCATTTTTCCTGTAAGTATATTTGCTCCTCATAATTTCATAACTTATAAAATTGTGCTTCCTCTTCCTCCTTTTTCATGGCCCCTTTAAAAAGTATTCAGCTAAAAATATGTTTGTGAAGCAGTGTAAATTGTGGTTAATGTACAATGTAACTACCACATAGCGATTATAGTTAATAATGCTGTATTGCATATTTGAAAATTGCTACAAGAGTGGATCTTAAAAGTTCTTATCACAAGAAAAATGCTTCTGTAATTATCTATGGTGACCATGTTAACTAGACTCTTTGTAGTGTTCATTTCACAGTACATACAAATATCAAAACATAATTTGTGCACCTGAAGCTAATATAAGGTTGCATATCAATTATAACTCAATAAAAAATAGTGGTTATAAGCTTAGTCCAAGATATACTTACTATGTCTGAGACCTTGAAGAAATTTCTCTAGCTTCTATATCCCTCAGTTTCCTCATCTATAAAATAGGATAATATACTAATCACTTCATAGGATTACTCTTAGGATCCAGTGAATTAATAAACAAATTCTTTGTACAGTGTTACCTATTATTATTATTACTGTCATTATTATCACTTTTCCCCAGGGAAGCAGCAATTGGACTTATTCATTAGTTCTGCTGCTTCTTGTTTTCAAACATAATTCTTTCTCTTCACTTTCCTTATCGTTATTTTATTACTCTTTCACTGATACCAAGATATTTGCTGTATTTTATCAATTCAACGTTTTATTGGTTTTTACCAAAAGGGCAAATGAGTATAATATTCTGAATTCCTTCATGTTCAGAAATAGTTATGTAGCTTTACAGGTGCGCTTGGTAAACATTTTTTCAATTCTTTTCTCCTGAAGGATTTTATAGACATTGCTTCACAGTTTCTTGAGTTACCGGGTTTAATATTTCTTTGGAAATTCCTGAGGCCATCCTGATGATTTTTCACCTTAAAAGTGACTTCATATTCCTTGATAGAGTGCCCAAAGAATCCTTTATTTACCTTTGCAATCCAGAAATTTTTTTCTTGGTGTGGTCCAGTTTGCATCAGTTTTTTCTGGGACACAGTTTGCTTTTATAATCTGCAAATTCAAGTCATCTTTTACATAAGAAATTTAAAAAATTTATTTCAACATATTTAATTTCCATACCAGGACTTAATGCAGGAATGCCAATTATGTGTATGTTGGATATCTTTTGCTTACATTTAATACCCATCAGTTTCTGTCAAATTCTTTTAGCTTTTTATTTTTATTTCCATTTGCTATGTTTTTCTGATTCTGTGTATTCAGCATTGTCAGTACCAATTCATGTTTCAAGTTCATTTCTTCAAATTTTTAAAAATTTTCCAATTCTTTCCTAAATATTTCCAGCTAATCTCTCATCCTCTTTTGTCTGCCCATCTTCCTCTTGAGCTTTTTTTCCCCTTGTTTTTTTCTTTAGATTAAAGTTTATTGGGGCAACAATTGTTCGCAAAGTTATATTGGTTTCAGGTGTACAATTCTGTATTACGTCATCTATATCTCACATTGTGTGTTCACCACCCAGAGTCAGTTCTCTTTCCATCACCATATATTAGACCCCATTTACCCTCTTCTAGAGCCCCGCTCCCCCTTACCCTCTGGCAACCCCTAAACTTTGGTCTATGTCTATGAATTTTTGTTCTTTCAGTTGTTTGTCTTGTTCTTTTGTTGTTTTCGGTTTATATACCACATATCAGTATATACCACATGTCAGTGAAATCATATGGTTCTCTACTTTTTCTGTCTGACTTATTTCACTTGCATTATAATCTCAAGGTTATATCAACTGATGCAGAAAAAGCATTTGACGAGATACAACATGCATTTATGATTAAAACACTTAATAAAATAGGTGTAGAAGGAAAATACTTTAACATAATCAAGGCCATATATGACAAAGTCTCAGCTAATATCATAATTAATGGAGAAAAACTGAAGCCCTTTGCTCTACGTTCAGGAACACAACAGGGCAGTCCCCTATCACCTCTGCTTTTCAACGTAGTGTTGGAAGTCCTCACCAGAGCAATCAGGCAAGAGAAAGAAATAAAAGGCATCCAAATTGGGAATGAAGAAGTGAAACTGTCACTTTCTACAGATGACATGATGATGCTCTATATAGAAAACCCTAAAGACTCCACCAAAAAGCTAATTAGAAACAATAAATGAATACAGTAAAGTTGCCGCCTCTTGAGCTCTTATCTCTACCTTTTGCTTGCTTCCCCCTCCCTTTCTTCTGCTTCTGCCCCCCCCCCTCCAGTTCAAGCTATTGTTTCTCAGTCTAGTTGTGTAGGACACAGCTCTCTGGCCCATGCTGGTATTATGAGCCTTGTGCTCTGCCCCCCACCCTTCCCCGCTGAGTCAACGGTCAGCCCAGCTCCAGGGAGAGCTATTGTTTACAATCTTAGCTGTAGGGGGCGCAGTTCACTGGCCATTTGAGAATCAAACCAGCGACCTTGTTTTAGGATCACAGCCTCCAATCACCTGAGCCAACCGGGCTAGGCGCTTTGCTTGCTTTTAATCTATCTTGTGTCCACCTTTAAAGCCAGTAAATTTATTGAAATTTTGTAAATGTATGGTGAAATATTTGTTCAACATTTTTCTTCGATTTCTGGTGACATAGCCTAGTAACGTTTGTTTGACTATTACCTTTTTTTTTTTTCACTTTTCTTTTCCTCATTTTTGTTCTTAGGGAATGTATATAGATCCTACGTTTGTTTCTTTACATTTTTTCAGTTCTGAATGAGGTGAAGGTTCCTCCCTCCCCCACCCCGGATTAGTCATTTGCAGGTGTTTCATTTGACAGATGGGCCATACCCATGCTGTAAACTTGCCGAAAGTTTGATATAACTCAGGTTTTTTGGTGAGTTCTTTGAATCTTTTCTTCACCCCAGTTAATAGAGCCTGGCAGCTGTTGGGCTGTTCACAATGGTGACACTCAACTTCTTTTTGCTGTTCAATGACAGACTCACCCATGTTTACACATCTAAATCAGCCCTTAACCACCTCTGCTTCTTAAAACCAAACCAGTTCCAGGGACCCTGCAGCCACTAATCCAGTGTTCCATTCTTGTTTTTCCAAGCAAGGAATTTTGGCCAGGCAACCCAAGATACTCTCCTCTCCTGGCAGAAGTGCATTCTGCCAGCCTTTTCTGAGATCTACTTCCACTAGCAATCTCTCTGCACTTCCTTTTATCCACTGTTTGAATTTCACTGCGTTTAGCTGCTCTTGCACTTATTTTGTGATTCATAATTTTAGCTCTCTCTTAGTTTTGTCAAAGATCTTGCTTGTGTTTCATTTTGTCCTTGTTAATTTGAGTTATTTTCTGTAAAGGAGAGGAAAATGTTGGTTTTTCTTCCACATTTTCAAACCAGACATCTTCATCTCAGTCAAATTTTCTGTTAATAGTATTCTGGCAGTACATTTGAAGATATTCAGCAGTAAATAGCAAGATAAAATTGTTTTATGTGCTTTACGATCTTGTGTTATAATGTGCTTCTCACTTTTTAGTTGCGGCAAGCTGTATCTCAACTCTACAATAGGTCACATGACTTCATTCACTCAATAGTCACTTCAGCATACATCACAACAATTAATTGTTTACTCAGCTTTATCAAAATATATTAACTTATTGTTCAAATCTGCAGAGTCCATCAGTAAGAGGATCGCAATTCTGGGTAGCTATAGCATACTGATTGGGAAAGAATGACATTCTTAAGGATACCTCCCACCTGTCATCGATGCCAGTAATTATTTTATTGATGCAGTTGTTTAAAGCCATAAAATGTTTATTTAGGCAAAGAATATTATGAACAAATGATTTCTTTTCCACAGCATATCCTCTCTTTTGGAAAGGCAACATAGCTACTCTTTTTTGCATTTTAAAATAAAATAAAAAATACATTTAAACACAGTGACTTTGATATTGTCCTTAAAATGTCCAACAAGATCCAGCATGGACTGGACCCTATTAACTTTCTGATTCTGTCTCCAGTTTCTCTTCCCCTCACTCGTTTTGCTCCAGCCACACTGACTACCTTGCTATTCCTTAAAGCATAACAAGCATATTTTAGACCCAGAACTTCCCTTGCACTTGCTGTTCTCTATAGCTAGAGTTCCTTTCCTCACGTCCAAATGGCTTGCTTCTTCATGTTTCTCAAGGCTCTGCCCAAATGTCACCCTCTCAGTGAGATTTTCTCTGACTATTCAAATAGCAGCATTACTCTCCCCAACGTCTACTACCAACTGCTGGTTCTCCCTAGTTCCTTTCATTATTTTTCTCTATAACTCCTTTCACTTTCTAATATACTCTGACACTTATTTATTTTGTCTATCACTTGTTTCCCCCCAATAAAATGGTATATAAGGCACATAGAAGGAAGGCCTCTTTTTATGTTTATTCACTGCCATATCTCCGATTCCTGTCACAATTCCTGGCATATAGTAGATACTCAATAAAATGTTTACTGATTAAAAACAGTATTGTGTGTCCCACTTAGTCAATATCTGGTTAATCAGCTCTACCATCAGCAGTACAAATCAACTTTCAAATTATTACCATAATTTGATTCAATACCGTAAGCTTTTTGAGGGCAGGAACTATGTTTATACAGTATATCAGTTGGAACTCTTTACTTTGTGAGTAAAAAAACTGACTTAGCCAAAATGGACCACGTCACTAACATATCTGATAAGTTTTCAACATTGCTTTAAGTCAGAATTCAAGTGCTTTGAATAGAAATCAATATCTGGCTCTACTTCACTGTGCTGATATCAGACAGGCTGCATATCAGCTCTTAGACCTATACACCTTCAGGTTTTGAGTCTTGAAAAAAGGATCAAGTCCAGTTCCCCAATAGCTTCAGCCTCACCCAATCAACAACGTCCTGGAACTGGGACTTGTTAGCCTCTGATTATTCTATCCATCAGCCACTTACTATAGCCATGTCCAGGAGTCCTCAGTGTATCTGAGGACAAGATCCTGCCCAACCCTTGAAGTCAGGAAGGAGTTGCTAGGACCACACAGTCTGAGAGTGGAGAAGGAAGTGATTCAACAGTAAGACAAAAAAGTAGATTCTAAGTACTATTGAAAGTATCTACATGTTCCATAAATACTGGCTGTACATACTATGGTCATTGTCTCTCCCAATCATATTTATTTTATTTCTATGCTCAATAATGATGACTTTTAACTGCTCACTTCATTCTCACTCAAATGTTGGATACATGTTTAAAAAAATGATTTTTACCATTGGAAATTATATTTTTAAATTTAATTTGTTTTTTATTTGGGATCTGCAGATAATTGTCCTTCTCCTGCTCCTTTTGTTGGAGAGTCAGCTGTAGTCAAGGGATACTGTTGTGTCAAGTCCACAGAGTTCTGTGGGTCAGAGGGGAAAATGAAGATCCAGGCTAAGTGGGCATCTTTCGTGTTCTTGTCCTGAATGAGAGATATTTGCGACCTATTTTCTAGGCATAGTCAAAATTAAGTTTAGACGGTCCAGTTTGCTGCCCAAGGCATCAATCAACCAGAAGCATGAAAACATTGCTGAAGTCCTTAAACCATATTAGAAATCTAAAATAATGTTTTAAATTATATTTTACGAAGTAGTGTGTGTTGTTTTAAAAGACCATTTTAAAACAGCTCAGAGTGGGAAATGAGACCTCAACCCAGTGGAAAGGCTTGAGTGTAATGATCAGCTATGGCAAATGGTATATAATAAACCACCCAAACCTTAGTGGCTAGCCAACAGTAAGCACTTATTTCTACATCCATCAGTTTCCTAGTTGAGGTTCAGTTGGACCAGGCTTTAAGCTGAGGATTCAGGTCTATTCAACATGTGTGCATTCTGGAACCCAGACTGAAGGGGCACTGACTACCAGGGCCATGATCACTGCTGTACAGGAGAGCAAAAAGAAACATTTGATGCCTCTTTGGTCTTGTCTTGGGACTTTCACACTCTCATTTCCTTTCATATCTCACTGACTAAAACAAATCACATAACCAACCTACTGTCTGTGGTGTGTGAGGAATTATAAACAAAGATCTATCTATCTATCTATCTATCTATCTATCTATCTATCTATCTATCTATCTATCTATCATCTATCTATCTCCCTACCTACCTGCCTATTGACGTTATGGAGGCTGGCAAGTCCCAAGAGCTGTAGTAGGCAACCGGAGACTCAGGAAAGTTAATGGTGTAGTTCCAATCTGAAGGCTGGCAGGCTCAAGGTCTGAAGAACCAACGCTTCAGTTTAAGTCCAAAGGCAAGGAAGAAAAGCCAATGTCCTTGTTTAAAGGGCACCAGGCAGGAAGAATTCTCTCTTACTCAGGGAGGGTCAGCCTTTTTGTTCTATTCAGATCTTCAATGGATTGGATGAGGCCCACCCAAGTTGGGGAGGGCAATCTACTTTACCCAGTCTACTGGGTAATCTCATCCAAAATCACCCTCACAGAAACACCCAAATTAATGTTTGAGCAAATATCTGGCACTCTGTGGTCCAGTTAAATTGACACATAAAATTAGCCTTCCCAAGCTCCTTTTTTTTTTCAGTTTGTTTTTTTGTGTTGATTTTTCATGACAAGAAAAGAGAAGCTGAGTGAATACCCCCTTTCTGTCTTTTTCTTACTGAGTTCTCAACCTCTTTTCTAAATAAATAGTAAGCTAGCCAAACTTTGAAGAATGTTGGTTTAAAGGGATGCCAAATTATTAGCTTGTCTTGAGTGCCCACGGATCTTGGTCTGGCCCTGTTCCTAAGGTTTGTGCATGTGGCCCTTGGAAACGCAAGAGAGTGAAAGTTCCTTTTCCTTCAAGAGAGAACCACACTCTGTGGGAACCTGAAGTCTTCGTTCACATGACCTCATTGTGGAACTCAGCATTAAAACAGTGGGTAGACATCTTTGAGGCTACTTAATAGTATGGTAGCACATGAAGTTTCTCCTTTTGGGTGTGGTACATAGAACTTGTGGTAACATTTTTGCTGATTTTATATGGTGAACCAACATGTGAGTCAATAAGTGGATTTTTATAATTCACTTATGCATTTGCATACTAATAGGAGTGTCCAAGGGGCAGGTTGAAGAAGCCACATCCTGTCTTTAGAAAAACAAAGTATGTGAGGAAGACTGTTGCCAGTTGAAATGTCTTCTTTGAAGTATATTGGAAGTGGGACTGTTTGTAACCTGAATGTATAAAGCGGCAAAAGAGAATAAGCAAAAGAGGTTTCAGTGTTAGTCCAAAATAATTATCTAAATTTAACGAACACTTAAGACTCTATAGTCAGTTATTAGAATTGCCTGTAAGGAGAAGAGTAGTAATGTATAACAAGATTCAAGAAAAAAAAAAAAAAAATCCCTGTCCCTAACGAAGTGATAATTAAAGGATAAAGGGTGAATTTGTGGAGATTAGACTGAAAGGACAAGCTCTGGCTATATGATTGAGGGCCTAGCTTGTGAAACTAGGGATATGAACCTTCCCTCATAAGTGTTACGGACCCATCACCATCATTAAACAGGTGAGTGACAGAAATGGTGAGATTCTGCAAAAGTTGTGCTGGTGGTAGTAAGCCGGACAGAGAAAGGCCTGATTAGAATTTTAAAAAGATCTGAAAATTGAAAAGATTCTGAGGTCACCCTTTATACAGTTCAAACTAATATACAAAGCACACACAAATGTTGAAATGACAATAACACCTAAAACTTAAATGTCATAGTTATAACTTTCCATAGATGCTGCTTTAAAACTGAACCTAATTTTTTCTCATATTTTATATTGTGTTTGCTTTACCAACATCCTAAGAACCTGATTTTATTGCCCACTGGGTACTCTAGCCTTCCATGAGGATTTGAACTAAGGCAATAGCCGTGGGGATGCATGGACAGCAGAACATTTTAGAAGGTAGAGTTGAAAGAGCTTGGTGATTAACTGGCAGAAGAGCGAGTCAGGGGTTTGGATGTTTCTAATTTAGAACCTTGGGTAGATTAAAATTGTAGCACATGGGAGAAAGCAAACATTTGGATGCATATGTTAAATATAAAATGTAGATTAATTCTAATTACATCACATTGAAGCAGTTTGAAAATAAGTTTCCTGGTAGTAACAGAGATTTTTCCTTTCTAAATTTATATGGACTAAGGTTATATTTTTGAAGGTGGCAATTTAAATAACTTTCAGAACCCAACACAAGCTTGAGATTCTGAATCAAAATTTTATCTTTATATTATCTAGAGGTTTTTTTGATGACCCACATTGTTTATTTATTTGGAGAAAGGCTCATATTCATTACCAAATGGCAGGCATTATAATTTTTGTCAATTGTGCATTGTTGGTTATGCCTTGGGATGACTTGAATTTCCCAGCCAGGGCCAGTGATGTATGGGGGTATTGGATTTAAAAATAATAATAAAGGAATAAAATAGTTTCAGAGTCCTCAAGAACTCATTCAACTACAGAATTCTGAAATCTCTGTCATTCACTGGACTAATTTTTCTTTGATTCAAACAAACATACAAAATCTGTATGTTTTCCTGTCCTCTGCTATGGTGCAGGAAAGCATGTAATCCCTTCTTATGTGCTAGTATAGTATAGTATGTCTTTGAGCTGAAGTTATATTGGAAAATGCTGGCATTAAATGGAAGTAATAATGAAGCCTTTTTGTTTGTTTGTTTTGCCTTATTGCTGATCGTGGTATACTTTGGAATGTTGTTAATGACTATTCACAGAAGTAAAAGATATTCAAATGGACTCAGGATGTGAATAGAAACATGGGCTTTTCCCTCCTCTTTCTCCTTCTCCTTGTTTTCCTCCTCCCCCTCTTCCCCGTCTTCTCTTTCTCCTCCCCTTGATATCAAACGCAATGATAAAAAGGCAAACGGACTTTACTTCTCAGGTTCTTATAGCGGGCGATCTGGCTGTCTCCTGCCATAGCCTTTCTTTTTGCTCTGGGAAAACATCAGCATGAAAACAGTGACCCGGCACACTTGTGTTAGGTGAGGGTAAACAGAAAACGATATTACTTGCCCGAATCGAGTAGACTATCCCATGGAGGAGAATAATAGCTGTCTTCTAGTTTCTGTTTTTCTAAAAAGACCAGTGAGGACTTAAAAGGAGAAAAGACTGGAGAGGAGGGTGAAAGATGATTACCTTAAGGATTAGAGCTGTTACCCTGGTGAAGTCTGCAAACACTGTTTCTAAGTGATGGGTTGAATGTCTCTGGAGTAAAATGAATTTCAACTAAGGGATTAGCAGTAAATCTTTACAGAAAAAACATCTCTCAGTTATTTATTCATTATGATAGCATGAGTTCTATAAAAATGGATATTGTTTCACTCATTAACTAACCATGCTGTCATATAAATATTATTTTAAAAGATCAGAATATACCATTTTTTGAAAAGTTCAGACTACTGAAGATGTATCACACATTGTGCTATTTTAGTTAAAATGAAATCATCAAAAAACGATTCTTTTAATGAAATACAGCATTTGTCTAGCCTTCTTAGAGACTTTATCAATTGAAATATTTTAAGTATGTTATCAAAAATCTAGTAGATACAGGTTTCATAGATGCCTCATACATTGCTATTATACTCTCCTTGGCATTTTTTTATTTTTGAAAAAATAATCAAAAACACATTTTGAGCTCAAGGAACAGCATATATGCTTCAGGTTAACACTGTAATGGCTCTGACCTTTAACCCTGATGCAACTGTTCTATCCTAACAGCTCTTTGTGAAAGGACACCAAATACTGAAGAAATTGGAAAGGTTAACAAAGTTAGCGGACAAAATAAACTTGATACTGAGAATGAACTTTCACATGTAGCAAAAAAATAAACATGATTCTCTTAGGCTGATCATCAAAGGATGTTTAAGATGCCTATATGCGTCTTAGTGCTAAGTTCATACTCCCTTTCGAGAATTGTTTATACAAAGGGTTACCAAATTCATAGTGAGTCAATTATTGTAGCTTCATAATCACTAATATGTATGGGATCACTTTAAAACAATTGAAGTATCAGCACCAGTGGGGTGGCAATAATACTTAAGAACTTGCCATTTTTTTCAAGTCCCTTTCATTTTATCCAAGTATAAGAGGCACTCTTACCCTCCTTGTGTAGGACTCCAGTGAATTATTCCCCTACATAATTTACAGGATTTGGGTCCAAAATATAACCTGAATTCTTGGCTGCTACAAAGTAACATAAAGCCTGACTTCTGACTTCTGACTTCTGTTACTGACACGTTGTAGAAGTTCACAGCTCAGGCTGACTCTACAATGGGAATTACGTATCAGGTTACTTTCCTCTTGTAGAAACGGAAAAGCTCAAAGTTACTGTAAAACTCAGTGTGATCACCTAGAACACGGTGTGGAAAGACCATTAAAAACACTGAAAAGGTAGGTGTGTTTTTGACTAGTTACAGCTTAGTATCTGAACAGCTTCATTAGCATTTCCTCAAAGCCATTTATCATCCTAAAGATGGTTTCTCTCGCCTGCACACAAATATCTCTTAAAAGAAATATCCCAGACTCAAACTCTTTTAAGATCAAGCATTCATACTACTAGTATTACTAATAATAACATTATTACTATTATTATTATTATTAATTTTGTAATGAGAAGTACAGGTTAGGAACTCTTTTTCCCCCCATGTATCAAGAAAATAATGTTTACATAAAAAGAACAGCAAAGGACAGACAAGAATGGTTATATCTGGTTTTGCATTTAAAAATCCAATCCTTGATGGCTTAAAAAAATAAAACTTCAGGTGGTCTTATTTTTTAACTCAACAAAGTTCCATTTGTTATATAACTCGTCTTATTAATTTATTGTTGGGCTTTGAAAAAGCTTCTCCATTTTGCTGGTCTTCCAAAGAACTGGTGGATGTGGCTAGCAGTGTTTCAGAAAACACCAGGATTAACAGGGTATTTGCACACCTGCAAAGCTCATTTAATGACTAAAATTGCAAATGCTGCACAAGTAAAACAAAAAAAATATGTACATTTTAAGTTATTTAGTGACCACAGCTATATAACACTATTCAGACAACCAAGAACGTAGGTCTATATATTATGTATTCCAAAAGGTAGTTTTGATTGATTATTTTTCCATGTCAAATATTTTGATTTGCTGGAAGAGATGACAAAAGTCCTTAACAGAAATGGACAACTTTATGAGAAAATGACTGAGCACCAAAAGCATTAAGGAAAGGTTTCAGTGATCTTGGTGGGCGGGGGCGGGGAGGGGGATCTTAAATTCAAAGGATAAATGAAAAGAGAAGAGAATACATGTAAATAAAGATGGGCAGCATGGCTGATCATTTTTCTAAGGACTTGCATTCAGATGTATTACCATATGTACCTAGACTAAGCCAATTTACTTCCCTGGGAGGTATTCTCTGGATGACTCACCCACCTTTCAGACTTGTAATTTTTTAAAACACATGCATTTGATCAAGTGATTTTCATTTTGATGATTGCTAGCTCTCTTGAAAATTCTCTCTCTTCTCTAAAATTCATTTTAACTGAGGGCTGAGTTCTCATCCTGAGTACGGCTTTCTGAGAAGATAATTTTTGGTGTGCTAAATAAGATAGTTAACTAAAGGGTTAGGTATTTAGGACTGAAATTATAACCAGAGCAATTGATACCATATAGGAATTCTACCGATTCCCCACTTCTGAAGCCCGTGGCAGACATATCTAATGGACATAGCCTCAGAATCTTCCTTGAGTCTGAGCTCCAGGCAGCCACCATTAAGTTTTTCAGTTGACTCAAACGGTGAAATTTATTTGCCATCCTAATCTAATGGCAAATTTATTTGCCATTAGATTAATATTTTAAGCTTTAATATTTACTCTTCCTCTCTTCCATAGAGATGATAACATCACTCACTTCTTCACTGGCATGAGAACTAATCTGAGAGAAGGGCATATGGAGAGAGAGCACTTTTCCTTTTAAAGCTGCAGGGCTATTTCCATGATAAACCTATGGTGATTAAAAGAGGCTTAATCAAAATTTCCTTATCAGATTATAATCTACTTTATTTCTAAATTATTATCGTTGCTATGTTCACTGTAACAAAATGCGTGAATCTGATTATTGAGTTAGTTCAAAATTAAGTTCTTTAAGGTGTTAGGTTTTATTTGTGAAAATGATTATAGTTTATACTACTGATATATTTTAATGTGCAGGAAAAGAAGAAATAAGATTTGCTCATAAATAGATGAGTTTGATGCTATTGACTTAATGAGGAAAATGATTCTTAAAGGCCTTAAAATCACAGTGTACTAGAAATTAGCATTTACTGCATTAATGTCCTGCTTATATTTTCCAAACTGTAAACAATTTGCAACTTAAAATTTCAGCATTGCTTGAGAATCCATTTGAAACTCTGGAAACTGTGGACATTGTAAATTGTGAATAAACGTGAATGGGTACTAAGTTATATATAAGGGGCTGTAAATGAAGATTTTCGGTGGGAGTGGGTGTGAGAGCACATCTGCAAATCCGTAGTCTGGATTCAACTTCAATCTGTGTTTTCCCCCCACTGTGACTCACTCAGTCATCATCCGGTTTGTGTTATTACTGACTCCCAACTATATGAAACACTCAAAGAGTTGGGATTCCTTTGGAACGCATACAAACAACCCATATCTTCCAATTCAGATTATGTGGTTGGGCCTAAGGCTCTTACTAAGATAGGGAGGAAAAACCTGATGGCTATCCGAGGCTACTGGGCGTGGTATTGTGGAGTTGGTGGTGTAGATCTAGGGTGTTCGTTAATACAGGAAGATACTCAATTTACATCCCGTGTAACATACCAAACTTGCAAAATCCCCCACCCCCTCTCCGAAGCAGTTGCAAGCTAACCTTACAGTCAGCGTAACCCGAGGTAGGTTACCTTAGGTAATCCAGAAAATCAATTTCTCTGCAGTTTTTTGTCCTTATAATCAAACCCACCTGAGTTCTAAATATAAACTAATACTGACTATAGATATTTATTTTATTTAGTTTTCTAGAAGCTGCAATGTCTCTTCTTACAAAAACTCTTGAACTCCTTAAACCCAATTGCCACAAAATTGTTATGGATGGAAACCTTTCATGACTTCTTTTATTATTATTGCCTTTGTTTTCTAATTTTCAGACTTTTAAAATTTGAAATATAATTCATATACCATAAAACTCATCAGTTTGAAGTGTACAGTTCAATGGCTTTTAGTATATTCACAGATTTGTCCAACTATTACCACTAGCTAGTTGTACCACTATCTAGTTACAGACATGTGCATCACCCCCTAAAGAAACCTTGGACCCATTAGCATCACTCCCCAGTAGCCCCTCTTTCTGGCCGCTGGCAACCATTATCTACCTTCTGTCTCGATGGATTTGCCTATTTTAAAGATTTCATATAAATTGAGTCATAAAATAAGTGGCCTTTTGTGACTGGTTTCTTTCACTAAGCATATTTTCAACATTCACCCATGGTTGAATAATATTATATTGTACGGATAGACCACATTTTATTTATCATTCATCATTTGATGGACATTTGAGAGGGAAATAGTTTATCTTTTCTATTTCTTTCTCTCTCTCTCTCTCTCTCTCTCTCTCTCTCTCTCTCTCTCTCTCTCCTTATATTATTCTGTTTTTTTGTTAATCTTATGATATTTGTTATAGGTTATTTGATTTCACCCATGGAAAATCCTGGTATTACTTTCTAAACAAATGCTTCTCAAACTTTAATGTGTATAGAAAATAGATAGGTCTCTTTTTAAAATGCAGGTGGTGCATTTTAAATAGGTGGTGGGGTGAGCCCACGATTCCGCAAGTTCCTGGGTGATGTTGATGCTGCATATCTGTAGACTACTATTTGAGTACCAAGGATTCCAACCATATGTCCCATGGAAGGGAATGTTCTAAGTAGGTTAGCTCATGCCAGGTATAATCGTAGATGTTGTCACAAATTTTAAGTTTATCTAAATATTTTACTAATGGCTATTGAATACATGCCTAGCTGCTTTCATATAGTATTTAAGCAAGATATATTACAATAGTTTAAAATAGGAGTTGACAACTGAAGGTCTGTGATTTTTGCCTGCCACTTGTTTTTGTAAATAAAACTTTATTAGAACTTAGCCAAACCCATTCATTTGTATGTTCTCTAAAGCTGCTTTAGACTATAACAGAAGAGTTGTGTAACTGTTACGAAAACCTTACAGCTTACTAATTGTGACAAAGAACTCACGGCCTACAAAACATAAAATATGTAATATCTAGCCCTTTACAGAAAAAGAAATTGCCAATCCCTGGTTTAAAGAGATCCTGTATCATGAAACAGCTTAAATCAATTTACTTAGGCAAATCTATGCATAGCCTAAAGAATTTAGGGCATAGAACTGCAATAATTCACCCAGAACATGTCATTTTGAAGAAATTGATGTTCATCAAGAATATTTCATGTATGTACCACTTTTTAAGATGGTACAACAGAAAAATAAAAGTACAGTCAATATTTTCAACCACTTAAACATTTGAAGTTTGGTTTAACTCCAGATTCTGTTAAACTTATGAATACACCCAAGCAGCTGAATATGGCTGGGGAAAAAGACAAACAATAGTCACACAATAATTTTATGATCGTTAAACTCAACTAGATCCTTAATGAATCATGGAAATTAATTCCCTAATTCATTTGCATTCCCACACACCTAGATGACTATCCATGCTTTTTCCCCTTTGCTCAAACCTCATCTCCCACTCTCAGTCTTAACTGAGGACTGCTTCCTTTCTAAGAAAATGAGATCTATCAGAAGAGAATTTCCATTTGTTCTATCACTACATTCTCTCCTACAAGCATGTCAGCCTCTGTACTCTGGTTTTGTTCTTGTTTCACCTTGTTTCAGATGAACTGCTTGTGTTCTTGACAAAGACCAAACTCTTCCCTTATGCACCACAGTTCTACCTCATTTGTTCTATCACTACATTCTCTCCTACAAGCATGTCAGCCTCTGTACTCTGGTTTTGTTCTTGTTTCACCTTGTTTCAGATGAACTGCTTGTGTTCTTGACAAAGACCAAACTCTTCCCTTATGCACCACAGTTCTACCTCTATCCCCTACTTCAGAACATCACAACAGCACTTTGTTTCTTGCTCCTGCATCATTAAATTTGTTAAGACTTAGTCCCCAGATCTCTCCTTGCATTCTCTGTTGGGCCTGCCCTAACCATGCTTTCATCCTCTTGCGTGCCCTGAAATTCCTCTTATTAAGGCCAGCAGTGACCTCCCCAATACAAATCCCAATGGCCATTCTCAATACTGAATTTGTCAGTGGCCACAGATGAGCACTCAGTTCTTTTTGCAACATATTCAACCCTTGGTGTCTAAAACCCAAATTCATCTTATCTTCCTTTTATTACTCGAGCCATTTCCTCCCTCTCCTTTTTGCTATTTCCTTCTCATCTACTTGACCTCTGAACCTGAATCCTCTTCCTTTCTTTATTTGTGCTCAATGCCTTGGTGAGTCATGGTTTATAATACCACATATGTGACAATGGCTTCAAGGTTTGTATCTCCAGCCCAAACCTCTCCTGTGAACTCTGGAGTGTTAAAACCAACTGTCTACATACCATCTCCATTTGGATATCCAATGGCATTTCAAACTTCAGGTATGCACAACTGAATTGCTGACTTTTTCCTTACCCCAAATCTTACCCTGTCTTACTCATCTCAGTGGATTGCAATTTTATTTTTACAGTTGCTCAGACCAAAAAGCTTGGAATCATTCCCGATTCTTCTTTCTTTCACACCCTATATACAATCCATCAAAACATCTTGTCAACACTTGTTTTAAAATACATCTGGAATCCAACCACATTTCTACAGCCACTGTCTTCATCCAATCCACAATCAACTCTCACCTGGATTATTGTAATAGCCTCGGGGTGGATATTCCTGCTTCCTGCTCTTTACTATTTTCACTATGGCAGCCAGTGATTCCATTAGAATACAGTTTCACTCTCTACATCCTTCAATAACTTCCCATTTCACTCAGAGTAAAAGCCAGTGTGTTTCCAATGGACACACCATCTCTATGACTTTATCCCCTTCTCCTCTCCCTTTGCTCACTCAGCCGCCTTCGCCTCTGCGCTTTTTCATGAACTTGCCAGTCATATTCAAGCCATGGAGCCTTTGTACTTTCTATTCACAGGATATTCACAGAGCTCCTTCCTCCATTTCCCTCAGGTATTAATTCTTTCCCTATTAGGACTTCCTTCTTCTCTGATTTAATATTCTTCATAGTATTTATGACCCCCAAACAGACTATTTCTACCTGGTTATTTTGGTTATTGTCTTTTACCTTCCATTAACATGTAAGCTCAGTGAATCAGGGATTTCTGTATTTTGTTTATTTTATATCCTTGCATGCGCCTGGCACATAGTAGGTGTCAATACTATAGGTTGAATGAATGATTTTCAAACTAAGTAAACTTTGGTTTTGCTCATGTGAGGAGACAACAAAAGACACAGAATCTTTGACTTCTAGATGGGAGTAGTTTCTCTAGCTAAAGCAATTTCAACTCAATGTTATCTCTCCTCAAAGGGTGATCTGGGTGATGTTACTTGTCACTTGTCATTCTTCATCTTTTTTTTTTGCTCCTTTTCTCTGCTAGATAAAAAGACATAGTGCTGACTTTTGCCATCATTCAAAAACACTTCAAGGGCTGTTCCAGTGCTTTCCCCACAAAATGCCTTCTTATGTCTTTGAGTAACAGTCACCAGTGCCCCTCTGTGTCTGCCTTTGAGTTGCTTTAGCCAGAGAAACTCGTGTCATTATCTCAAAACATCCCACGTGTTCTGATTAAAACAAACAAACAAAAAAAGAAGCTTTTATCCCACAAAGTCATCTTTAGAAAGAGGTTAGCTGTTACAAAGGGAACATTGTGGATTTGAAAAATTATTTCCTATTTTCGGAAAACAAAGATAGCTTTTTAAATATCCCTGGAAGCTAAAAAGTAATGTTTTCAATCTTCTCCCAAAGGGGCTTATAGCCATTACATTTGCCTCATATGCTGACTCTTGAATCTCTACCTAATGACAGATGAAGTCTCATTCAAATTCCATGCAGCAGTTGTAAATTGTTGCTAACTCTGTCTTTATAAAATCTAGGCATTTAACATCTTGTTAGTAGGATTAATATATATAGTTTATGTTTATATTTAGTTATTTGAATTTGTCTCTGTATTTAGTGACTACTGGTAAACTTTCCCCCAAAAAGTACAATCTAAAAATTAAGACTGAATAAGAAGTCAGATTTCCTGTTGAATTGCTCCCTTTCTTTGAGGAGCTTTGCCAGCACAAAGAACCATTCCACGGTAGCCTCAGATAGTGGTTTTTGGCTAACCATCAAATGATTAACATTATTCATATGTATTCGAAAGTACAAAAGCTGGCTGAACTTCATAGTGAATATAGAATTGTGCTATTTAATATGTTTAAATGTTACCAAGGGATTTCATTTTTAAAAAATTGATGTGCTATGGATTCCATGGTTTTACATAGAATTGTGTTTATATATAGAACTCTAAATCCCACCTTTTTACATGCACATATAATTATGTGACTTTTCTATCCAATTCCAAATTTTCTTTATACTTTTCTTCCATCTTGCATCTGGGGAAAAAATAAGCCTTTTTTTCCAAATGTGAGATTTCTAATAGAGCTCCTTGGTTCCTTTTCTCTCCCTAATGTCCTGAAAGACTTTATTCCATCAAGTGTTCCTCTCCACCATCTATCTTTGTAAAGAATCCCTCTTTTCAACCTGAAATCTAACTATGTCTCTTTTAATTAAAGAAAACAAACAACAACATCTCTGTTCCCTGCTCGTCCTTTATAACGCAGACATACCTCTCTAACTGTTGTTACAATTAAAGTGTGTTTTACTTATCTCTGAATTTAATTTGCTAATTCTTAACCAGAATCTGAAGGGCTACTTATAAAACCCCGTTACCTGACTTGGAATTTAGAGAACAGCCTTAGTGGAGGAGTTACTGTGTGGATGGATGATAAGAATAAGTAATAGATTTTAATTGTGCTTTATATTTATAAATTACTTTTAGAAGTATTGGCTCATTCATTATAGGAGTCTCCTACATAGTTCTGCAGCAAGCAGAATTTAGTTTATATTTGTTGTTGATTCTTAAAATTCTCTTCTGTAAAAGGGGATATTAAGTATATTAATGGGAATGTAAAACGAATCTTTCTTATGTTTTAATTCTACAGTTCTCTTAAAAATATCTGTCATCATATATTTATTTTTTCTGTTTTTCCATTATTTAATCTTACATTGACACCTGTCTAGGAATTTAAGAAAAAAAATTTTATAAGTAATCTTACAAAAATTTTCCAATAATTCCTTAATTATCAAATTAATTTTTAGTCCACATTCTTCCCAGGTTCTTTTAAAATTTTAATATTGTTGAAATGTAGCTCCCTTTGAAAATCTCTTCTCTGACTTCCGTATAAGAATCTCCTGTTTCTCTGGGTATGGCTTGTTCAACAAACAATTGTTCTTGTACTTTTCACCTTTTTTCAAGATTTTATCCTTGACTCCTTGTAACTTTTTGGTAATGTCCTCACCCAATGGGCAGCCACTTTGTGAATCTGCATCTCTGGCTCTGTTTTTTTTCCCTAGGTGTTAGGGAATCATGACAGGTAGCTGATTCCTGTTTGTAAATTTTGCATGCCCTCATCTGTTTTTTGTTTGTTTGTTTTTTTTAATCTGTTTTACCAATCCAGTTTCTTTATTTCTAATAACAGGCCACCATTCCCGAAATCATTCAAGTTTGAAATTTTAATTATCTAAATTTTCCTAGCCTCCTTTGTTAATTCTACTACTACTTCCTGGCTCTATTCCTTCATTGATTTGCACATCAACAGCCCTGCCTATTGTCGTACTTTCTACCTAAAATCATTGAAACAGCCTCTTAATTTTTCTTTTGTACCACTAATTGCATCCTCTCACTTCCCATATATTTATTTATTCTTAAATCATGTTTCTGGTTTCCTATCATATATCTAGACTTATGGACTTAGTCCCCTAAAACTCAGCTTTGCAGACCTGGCTTCTTGAAAATAAAAGTGTTCGTCTCTTTAACCCTGTCTATTCCTCAGTGTCATTCTCCACGAAGACTTCCCTGATCATTGTGCTTGGAGGTGATTCCTCTCCCTTCTGAACTCCCAGATATCATCGTGTTCCTGCATGGTTTACTTTCTGTTTTGTACAATCACTATTTATTGTGGGGTTGTAAGCTCATGGCAGAAAAATCTCATGTTTAGTTATCTTTATATATCCTATATTAACTATTACAGTGCTTTACATATCGTAGGCACATGATAATTGTTCAATAAGTAAAGAAGCATCCAATATACATTACTTTTATATCACAGTTGCTTTATGGCATTGTGAGTCCTTTGATTCTATAAGTATGAAAGATATTGCTCAAGATAACATCATGTAGTATATGAATCAACTGATATATTCATGATTTTGTTATGGGCATATGGTTTTACAGCCTTCAATTTTATGGGATCCTTATATAATCAAGAAAGGAGACAAGTAAAGAATAGAGAGGACTATTATCCTGGGAGTTTTCTGAAAACGCATAGAGCAAAAGCCTGGATTTGACATTGCAAATCACAGCTCCCATCCTCCCCCACCCCATACCACCACCAAGGAAAAAAATCTTGTACGTGAAACTTTAGAACTCTCATGTATAAATCTATAGAAATGTATCCCGCTCTTCAGAAACAAGGTAATATTGGTCATTATGTTGCTGAATGCCATCATGTTATATGGTGTTAAATGATATGGTGTTGGTTGTATATTCTACATGTGATTTCCAAGAGTTATATATTATATTTTTTCAGCAAAAAAAATCCTATAATTATTTTCTTTTTAATATTTCATGTTAAATCAGATAATATTTCAGCAGAATATGTTGTGATGGGGGCTATTTTGAATGTAAACTGAAGCAAAATTAATTAGAAGTTGCTGAAATGCAAGAGAAATAATCCTAATTTGAAATGGGCTCCATGTGATGTTTGATTTCATTACTGACAAATTCCGAATGAACTTCATTTATTATGCTGTGAATGTTCATTATTTTTGCAATGTATTGCACACACATTTCCATTCCTTCCAACCTATTTTTTAGTCTCAGCATTTCTATTTTGACGTTAGAAAAATATACAACCAAAATCTATAAGACTTTGATTAAATGTTGATACAGCTGATTTCAACACAGCCAAAGCCAGTGACCATACATGGAATCTAAACAACAGCTAGTAATTACAATGTCAAAGGCATGTATACACTGTGAGTTATGTTTCATTGTCTGGCATGCAAATATAGTCTCCGTTTCCTTTACACTATGTCCAAAGTATAAAGAAAGCCAACCAAAGAGTTCTGTTTCGTTTACACAAAAGAACAAGGTTCAATCATGTTTGATAAGTTGCAAATTACTGGTAATACCACAAGTGTTGTTACAGCTGCTAAGAATGGTCAGGAGGATGTACAAAATGCAGCAAAGGCATGAATCAAAAGAAAAAATCTAAACAAGTCTGAATGATGGTGTATAGTATGGCTAACTTTAACTTCACTTGGGGCCTGGAAATGCCATATTGGGTGCAGTGTGAGGTGCCTCATATGGAATCTGGCCTTGTGCAGATAGGCTGGGCTTTCAACTCTTTTCATACAGGCGAAGTGTCCTCACCTTGCTTGCATGCAAACATAGCATTTACAAATCAAATTTATTTTATAATTTAGGACCTGAGACACCAGGGACAAAGAAAAGGAATAAAGGTAGTAAAAACATTCAGAGACAATAATAAGCAATCTGAATTTTTCTCAAAAAACCTGAAACTCCTTCCCAAGAATCAGACAACGTTGGCATATTAAAAGAAAAAACAAACAAACAAAACCCTATACTTTCCTGTGAACCTGAATATTTGAAATATGAGAGCTTTGAAAGTCTCTAATTCATGCTGGAATT
This sequence comes from Rhinolophus sinicus, assembly GCF_036562045.2. NCBI lineage: Eukaryota > Metazoa > Chordata > Mammalia > Chiroptera > Rhinolophidae > Rhinolophus > Rhinolophus sinicus. Next base: position 97,286,397 of record NC_133758.1, read on the forward strand.
TAATTCAATAAGCATTTATTAAATCCCACTGTATGCAGCAATTTCTCATTTCATATGCTTTCATCTCTGTCCCGACTCCTTGCCAATCAATTTAGGTAAATGTGCTTTAGAATGGGAAGCAGGCTAAACAAAGCATTGGGGTAGTGGGAAAAGGGGCATACACGATAGTTCTTACTCTTATCGAGTGCTGTGAACTTAAATCACTTTCTGAGTTTCTCTGCACATTCAATGTGTGTGTAAAATGGAAAGCAATGAGTAAAATCAGAAGTTGCCAACAGATGGAGGATCCTGGAGCCTGCAGACATGTTTGGTTGGATCCATAAGGTGAAGTAGGTTTAAATATGTAAAAGCCAGGACATTTTATAGAAAACTTCAGATTTTCAGCTTCACTTGAAACCAGTTGTATAATCTGGCACTGCTGGGCTTGCATTTCCACAGAGCAGCCATTGAGCGCAGCTGAGGAGTGGTGGCCTGTATACAGAGCATGCAGCCTCCTCCTGAGAACAGGTCTCCTAGGGGTAACTCGTGTTACTTGTCCTACCCTTAAGTGATCATTTTCTTCTCTGAAATTTGTAAAGTGTTTAAAGTTTGCCTTTAGAGTCAACTACTTAAGATTAGCATGATGCCATATTCATAACATACATACAGATCAAATTTGTGTCAAATGAAAGCAATTCTAGAATTTTGCCTTACTTCATAGTTATGATATTATTACTACTACTACTACTACTACTAATAATAATAATAGCAAATATTTAATGACCATTAAGTTTGTGCCTGGCAGAATTCTGACTGCCTCTATGGAGATTAACTGGAATAATGCTCAAAAGAATTTATTATCATGTAAGCTTCAAGAGGACAGGACCTTATATTCTAAACCAGTGCTTCACAAACCTGAGCATGCATCAGAGTCCTCGAAGGGCTTGTTAAAACATAGATTGCCAAGTGCCAGCCCCAGAATTTCTCATTGGGTAGATCTGGGATTGGCCCCCCATATTTGCAGCTCTAACAAGTTCCACGTCGTATTGCTCATGCTTCTGGGCCAGTGACCGCACTTTGAGAAGTACTGCTCTAAACACTGCTAGATCCTCAGTGCCTAACATGGAACTGGTATTTAATAAATATTTGCTAAAAGAATAGACAGAGGCTGTATTTGGTAGATATTTTTACTCTATTAGGTGATGAGGAAACAAAGTAATTTGGCTAAGGTCACATATCTACTAAACATTAAAACTAGACTATTAATACCTGTACCTGCATCATAGCATGTGGTGAGGATTAAATAGGATAATGCATGTAAAATCCCTTGGTGTGAATTAAGTATTCAATATATGTTAGCTCTTTTTATTCTGCCATGGAACATTATCTCTTTGACCATTTAACATATGTGAAGTACTTGGCAAAGTGCCCAAGAAATTCCGTATAAGTTTTCTGAATTGACCTACTTATAAACTGAGTCACAAGGTTATCCAGGCTCTTCATTTTCTTTGAAACATACTCAGCAATGCTCAGAGTGTGCTGAAGGCTCATAGTTAGAAGTCTAGTGTAAAACCACGTTACTTCTTCCCACAATTGAATTTGGTGTTTCCCAAGAGACATTATGTTATTTCCAACCTCTTTATTCCTGTTTTGGTTATTACTGTAGTTTAATTGAACATTAGGCAAGCCTATGAAATCGGAATTCAAAAAGTAACTGATGTTTCTAGGAAAACTAAATTGAATGCTTTGGAAAGACTATATAAAACGAGTAGCTATAAAAATACTTACTATAAGGTAGTATGAGTGAGGAAACTAAGAGTCAGGAAAAAAAATCACAAAAATGTTTTAACATTCTGCGTTTGTACTGCTTTTCATGTTTTAGATGATTTATTTAAAGTTTAAGCTTAAAGTTAAAAGAAACAGAACTTGGAACTTACGCTTGATCCATCATGGGTGTGATTTGGGCAAAGAAGGAAACAGTACCAGCAGTGAACTTACACGCAAGAGATGGACAAACTATGGCTTCGGTCAAAACTAGCCCATGACCTGTGTTTGTACAGACCATGAGTCCAAATATTTTTCACATTTTTAAAGAGCTAAAAATAAACAAGCAGAAAAGGAGGAAAGAAAGACGCAGAGGAGGAAGTGATAGGAAGAAGAGGATGAGGAGGAGGGAGAAGATGAGGAGAACAAGGAGAAGGAAGGGAAGAAGAAAAAGAAGGAGAAAAGAAGAAGAAAGAGGAGGAAGAGGAAGTAGGGGAAGGAGGAGCAGCCACGGAAGCAGGAGAGAGAGGACAAACATGGCCCTTAAACCTAAAGTGTTAGCTATCTAGCCCTTTACAGAAAAAGTCTGAGGAACCATGTCATGCTGTGAGTAGGCCTTTGTCCCACATTAGTCATTTGTCTCCAGAGTGCCATTTATTTATGCTCTAAATTAAAATATCCCAGGCATGCCTATCTCTATTTTTTAAATGAGGGTCTGTTTGAATTGATTTTTTTTTTTCCTTAAATACTTAATAAGCTGTCTTGATCATGTTGGGGAAAAAAATCTTTCCATTCATAGAGATCCTCACGAAATATTTGTTTCCTCATTGTTCTCTTACCTTCTTTACTTCAAATCTGTTCACCTCCCAGTGGCAGGATTCTCCCAAGGCAGGATTATTCTGGATCTAGCATTTTTCAACATCTGTCTTCCAGAATAGAATCCGCTCCTATGGTTTCTGATATTCCTTACAAATAGTACCATACTCATACAACTCTACCCTAAGGACATTTTAAGGTGTATTCATTGATTTATCCATTATCGATGGGGTGTCCTTTGGTGCCAGGCAGAGTGCTGGGTGGTTACATGTGACCCTCAGTCTGTCTGACCCAAGGGCCTCATTTTCATATCAAGTTGAACAGAGAAAAGGCCCCTGCATCTGTCTCTTCTCATTCCTGTATCAACCCTTTTCACAGCTACTGTCTCTGAATGCATTGTTTGGGAGGAGAATTTAATTCACTTCTGAATTGCTTTGCTTGATGTAAGTATGACTTCATTCATAGGAATCTTGGCTAGATGAGGCAGTAGGAAAAGGTAAGCGTGTAAACTGTAACCTTCATACATTAGCCAATTTCCCCAAAATGTATAGAGGTACTGGTATTTGTGTGTGTGTGTGTGAGTGTGTGTGCATGTAGTACAGAACAACCTTAGGAAATAGTATTTTTTAAAAAGGCTTTTTAATCTCCAAGGTAAAATAAAGGTGCACTATAAAGCCATATGGTAATACTTTACAACAGCTGGGCTGAGACAGTGGACTGCTCATTTGCACAGTTCTTTTATGTTTGTTAAATGGATTTCTTTTGCTCTATGCAGTTCTGAAGGCAAGGGTATTATTAATTGCCAATTCTGCCCCCGGTATTCCGATATTCACTGCTAATTATATAAACTAGTATGCTAGAGTCTTAGTGAACCATTTTTCTTCTGCTCTGAGATATTTGATCAGAAGGAATTCCACCTCTGGAACAACTTGTATTAGGTTAGCCCCCTGGGAAAGTTCTAATTTACAAGATCCTTACTGAAAAAAAAAAATCAAATCTGTTTCAAAGAGATTACATTATAAATGTAAACTTCCTAATGAGCTTGAGTGAAATGCTGTAGGCTACAACTGGTGAACTTTGCAAGTTTTTACCCTTTTCCTTTTCCTATATATATATTTTTTATGTAATCTGTACCCTAAGCCCTATAAAGAGACCAGCTGTTTCAGTGAACCAATGCTTGTAGCCAAACCCTACATTTCCTCTGATTTGGGGATCCTTCCCTTTTTATTCTTGTCATTAAAAAAATATTTACTACTAGTAAAAACAGCTAACACGACTGATTATATGCCAGATGCCAGACGGAGCACATTTGCATAAAATACCTCCTCTTATCTTCCAACAAGTTAAGTAACTTGCCCAAGGTCTCTCAGCTATTAATTACACAAAAAAGAAAATGTGGCACTTGAGCTTGCTAGAAATTGAGATATTAAAAAAAATACTAAAAGCATGAGGAAATCAGAGACGGCAATTGTTTGATTTTTTTTTTAAATGATACATATTGCCATCATTTAGAGTTCAGAATCCTGACTCGTATGATTTTGATGGCCTTTCTTTTCTTCTTTGTGCCTATATGCGAACAGACATAATCGAAAATATGTCACAACCAAGTGACTTATAACTTACTCTAGTCTTACTTATTTTTACTTTTATTCTTTTAGAGTTAGTCTAAGGATAATTTTTGAGTAATTGGTGATCCTGATAAATATTGTCAAATGAATGACAAATGCCTTGTACACAATTACCTATGTATATAACTCTAGCACATGAAAATATTCATATTTGTATCTGGCACTAAGTTGTTTGCAAAAGCCCACTGGTCTGTCTTTCAGGTGACCTGCATTTAAGGTCCAAACTAATCACTATTGTTACACATGTGACCCTGGACATATCTCTTCATCACTGGGACTCCAGTTTCTTTATGCACAGAGAGAGTTCTCTAAACAGAACTTCTCTATTGTTGGCAGTCACTATAAAAGAGAGTTAATTTCCAGGAGAAGCTGGCAGTTTCCCACTGGTTGGTAGAAATAGAAAGACAGAGGAGGGGGGAGCTTTTAAACAATCATCCTTTGATGGCTATCCAACTTTCTCTCACTTTCTCTTTTCCTCTTTTGTTTCCGTCAGTAATTAAGCATACCAGGCCTAACATGCTTTCTACTCCTTCTCTGTCCAAATCCAAAAGGTTTCATATCTACACCTCTTTACTCTTATCCCACCCTTGATGTAGGTCGTCAAAGAAAAGAAGATGCTGTCCTTTCATATCTGCTGTCCTTTCACAGGTCTATTTCCAGCAATCGCCATTCTCTCTAAAGGACACTTTTCAACCCCACTTAGCAAGATGAGACATGTGAGAGGCCAATCATTTATGAACTTTATCAGTAGTTTCTGGGTAAATCACAGATATTAGAAATTGGAGATGAAATCCTGAACATATAATACTGATTATCATGGATGATAGAAATTAAGGTTATTCATGATATGGATGGAAGGGAGGGGAGATTCAGAAGAAGGGTGATAGTGAAGAAGAGAGAAAGAGGAGAAAGATGTTAATGAGCATACTGTACATCAAAGGATCTATCAAGTAATAGTTTGCAGCTATAATATTTCTCTATCCTTACCTATTGAAATTTGGCCTCTGAGGGTTTTTCTCAAATTAGCATAGGCAGTATTCAGCATTCATGAATTTTGCTTTTTCTAAAGATACTTTATATTTACTGTCTGAATAAGGCCTAACACTGGATAAATCCTTGTGGGAATGGATGTATCAATGTGGGGTGAAAAGGTGCTAATTTAAGGAGGTGAAATGTACATTCTGAAATGTTGATAACTGGAAAACATAAAAGACACCTCCTGCCTAATTTCTCCATATAGCCACTCCTCCTAGCTTTGTTAAACACACCTCAATAATATGCAGCCATCAGTAACAAATCAAAAGGCCAGATCTGCTCTCTCATTTGTGGAGTCAATAACTATTTTGACTTCAGCTGGCCCTGACTCTTGCCTCTCTCCCCACCCCAGACGATTACCCTTTTTCTGTTTGTGAGTAGTATTTCTGCTTTGAAGATTTCTGAGATACAAGTGAGAGACATACTCTCTCCTTCCTTTTCTTCTGAGATCATTATCATTATTATTAATCTAACCGTATCGAGAAATCTGGGTTTTCCAAACAGCTGATGTGAGTTTCTTTGTAGGGTAGGCTGAGCTTTGCTGAGAACATATTTTGAAAAGCCTACGGTGGGGAAGAAGCTAGACCAGGACTGGCACCTAGGGTTGGTGAAAGGAAGAAGGAACCCTGCACAGAAGGGAAGGGAAAGAAATGGTGCTGTACATTGTGTGGGAGGAATGGTTAGAGCTGGGTGAACTTGTGGTTGGCAGCAGGAAGGAAAGACTTGGCAAAGAAAAATGTCTATTTATTTAAGTGAAATGCCAATGGGCTGTGGGATGTTACCTACCTATCCCAAGCCACAATCCCATAAAAATTCAAAAATAATATACTAAATGTGCTTGGATTTCTTAAGAAAGACAGTGAAGGGAGTTGTGTTTTGGGTCAAGAGTGGCACTGGCAGAAACAGAGCCAAAAAATGGAAGGGGCTGTTGACATCAGAGTGTTGCTATGATTCTGAGGCTAAGGTTTTCAGTGGGTTTCTGGAGGAAACTTCCCTAGCACTTCTCTCAGCTTTAGAGCTTCCCTACCACCTACACCCACACCAAGTTCAAGTAAGAAATGTTAGAGCCTCAGGCTAGTATGAGGAGTGTAAGAGACACAACCAAGATGTAGGCACCGACTGACATTAACAAATATTTAGTCAAGTACACTCATTTCCCTAATCTCTGTATAAATCTCAGTTGCGAGTTATTATGCCATATCCAAGCCAAGAGTCTACCTGCACTTGTACCACCGGTTGCATTATTTTCACCAGAAAAATCAAGTAGTATTGAGATCCTACATTGTTTTAAATTTTCCAGGAATTCTTAGTTGATGAAACAACCATTCTCAAAGGCCTCATCGTCTCAGTTATCCCCGTTTAAACTAAACACAGAAACTATTTTGTTAAAATGGATTGCAGACACAAAGAAAAATGATTTCCAAACTCTCCAGTCAGGTGAAAAAAGTCGCTGGCATTTTGTCCCGGGATCTACAGCAGTGTTCTCGGAGCCAGGAGCTCACACAAGGCTTCCTGCCTGCCTTGCTCCTGGCAGATATGGCCTCTGGTTGGAAATAATCGTTTTTAATAATGCAGATCATCACAAGAGCTCGTGGGAAATCACTCTAAATATTACCCTTGGACTTTAGTATAGAAATATAGCAAAGGGAAATTGTCCCTATGATGCTCAAGGGTTAGAATAATATGGAAAAACCAACTCAGTTCAAATAATTTATTGTCTCTGCCATGCTTTTTGCATAGCACAGCTTAAGCTGTCATTCACCGAAGGGCTATTTATACAGTCTGAAATTCCAAAGGATTCCTGGATTTGTGTTCTTCTACTCTCTTTAAATGATGCATAATAAGGTACTCTACAGAGGTCTTTTGTAATGAATGTGGAGCTGTTTAGTTTAGGCCCCATCAAAGGGATGGAAGAACAGTAACTGGCTGTTTGAAATTTTATATTATAGAAACTATACTCTGCTACCACTTGAATTTGTTAGCATCTTTAAAATAAACTCTATCCCCAGACAAAACCAAATAAATCTTTGTATTCTTGACATTTCACTGCAGAGGCCAATGAGAGGTGTAAATAGAAGCCCCAAGGAATAGAGGAAGTAGTTTTCCTAGAGGAGCATTCTGGAGGAGATAGGCTGGCTGTTGTCGGTGGTGTTTTTTTCTAAAGGTGGCCAAGTTTTTCTTGGCTTCTTTGACCTAATTACAATGCTTGCTTTCTAGCTAGGCATGGCAGCGTTGAGATTTGGGTTGCAGAGTTGTCAAGCCAAATCCCTGCTAGACATCTCAAACTGGATGTTCTGAGGGAACCCCAGCTCAACATGCAAACGCTTGCCTCCAGCTACCACCCATCCGCACGTACCTCTCATTCCTCGTCGCAGCAAGTGGCAAATGATTTGCCCAAGTACCCTGCTGTAAAGATGGGAGTAGAGTGTGGAGAACAATATGAGGAGAGATACTTAGTGACATCGGGGGCACGTTCACTGGGTAGTTCAAAATATGGCTCCCACAAGTGAAGTGCATTGTATCAGTGTCAATATCCTGCTTGTGATATTATACCATAGTTTTGCAAGATGTTATTATTGAGTGAAACGGGGTAAAAGGTACACAGGATCTCTCTGTATTATTTCTTACAACTGCATAAGAAATTAAAATTATCTCATAATAAGAAGTTAAAAAAGGTCTCTTGATTCAGGCATAAAAATGCTGATCAACAGCACCCTTTTAAGCATAAATTCTATTTGACCGTATGATAGATGCATACATAAAATATTATAGCTAACTTCAAAGGTATTTATCTTCTATTTTTCTAGTCCTTTGAGTTTTTTAGAGTTTTGAGCAGTAAACCAGATAAATCAAGCAACAGTCCTAGGCTACTATTTGATGTCCTGTACAAAAAAAATAGGCATCTGGAGACGCTCTGAGGTGGTCGAGTACACTTTTCCTGCTAACCTTTTGCTCAGTAGATTTCTTCTTTTAACATGTAGCTTTATCACTGAGAAACCTTTTCTTTCCTCTTCCCAGAATGCAATATGATTTTTCTAATTATGTGTGACTCACTTTATATCTCAGATTTCTCAAGGGGCACTAGAGCAGATTAAGATGATTCTATTTATAGACTCTGCATTCTGATTCATGACCTGGCCCACAATTGCTCGAATAGTTTGTGTCTGCTGGATTATAGTGTTACCTCTAAGACCATCTGAAGTCCTCTCAGTGGCAGGATATAGTGAGGGACAGTACGATTGATTCTTTCTATGTAATGTCTGGGGATGTGGTTTGTTCAAGACACGAATAACTCAGGATGAAGCTTAACTTTACTGAAAAGAAACACTCAGCCTATAAAAGTTGTGTCGTAATCCCAGAAGTATACTCTTATATCTTGCCCCTCCATAAGTTCTCAACTTAATGCTTACTTAAAGAAATAAGTAAAACATCCTGTGAAAATTTTATTATAACCAATAAATTTCCAAGTATTTAGAATAAAACAAACAAACAAACAAACAAAAACAAAAACAGATTATTTGGGTGGTCTCTTGGCCCATGAGTTGAACGACCATCTACCAGTTATTGGAGGTGGGATTCAGTCATTTTGGGTGATTTTAGCAAAAATAAAGATGTGACAAAATAATAGATGAAACATGTAAAATAAGAAAAACTTTTGTTCCTTCTGTTGTAGTAGACTGGTTAGGATTTGCTTGCATCAAATGCTTTGATTTTCCCTCTGTTCATTTTACACAAGAGGATATATTTATTCCCTGGAAAACTTAATCTGTAATCAATTATATTTAACAAGTTAATTCAATTTTAAATGATATGATATAAATGAAGGTTAAAGCTAATTTAAGTTTGCATTTTTTTTTACTACTGTATAAATTAGCATTGGAAAAATCAGAAGGAACTATGTTTTTGATTAAGATTTGGTTTAGGCTGAAGAGTTTCAATGAGATAATTTTTATAAAACCCTGAACTGGAGCCAGTACCTGCTAAAAGATAACAGGATATGTTAAAGCCATATTAGAAGTTTAAAAATAAAGTCCTTGAAATCCTTAATCAGGAAACAAACTATGGGTGTGTTGTTATGCCTACCCCCATCTGCCATAGTTCTGTCATCCCATACCCTTCTCTTACCCTACTCCCATTATTCTGAGCCATGCCACCACCCACTGTAGCCAGTGTTACGGGTTTCCTGACTAGCATCCCCTGTGTAGTTTGCACTCTGCCTTAAAATTCCCAATTTATTTTTCACACTAAAGTCAGAATGATCTTTCCAAAATACCATTTTGATCATGACCAGTTCTCTGACTAATTGCCATTAGTACTTCTTCATTGGCCAAATTCTTTACCTTGGTGTAAAATGAAATGTAGGGTTTATCCCTGTTCAATCAAGATCATTCCTCACTACCCTCTCCTTCCTACCTCTTCCACTTCCCCACCTATACTCTATGAATGTGTTGAGCTTTCTCTTATCTCCTAGTCTCTGCAATACTATAAAGTCTTCCTGGAATATTTTTACCCTGTCTCTCACACCTGTCATATAATTTCTTCCTTTTCCCTCATTTAATACATTTTAAATTAAATTTATTGATGTGACATTGGTTAGTAAAATTATATAGGTTTCAAGAGTGCATTTCTATAATACATCTTCTATATATTGCCTTGTGTATTCACCACCCAGAGTCATTCTCCTTCCATTACCATATATTTGATCCCCTTTTCCCTCTTATGCCACCTCCTTTCCTCGTTATTCTCTGGTAACCACTAAACATAGACACTGACTAATTTCTAGTAATGGCTCTGTCTGGTCATGTTGTGGAACTGAAGAATCTTCTTGTCTTCCCAATAAGTATGAAAAGTCTTTTAGATCAGGGGCTGTGTCTTGTTCACCATTATATTTCCCTGTTTTATTAGATTTAAAGACTCTTTTGATGGCAAGATACAGATGACTCTCAGATAGATGAAAGGTATAAGTCTTTGTTACTTAAAACTCCAAAGGTAGGAGGGCTGCCAGGTAGGGTCACACAGGCTGTTGTACCTGGGACAGGATAAGAGCAAACTTGAGCTAAAGGGGCACCTGATATATGGCAAATTGTGGGGGAGGTCAGCTAGATTTCCCAGACTCCCTGGAGATTGGCTAATTTGAATAACTTGGGGGACTCTGGGGCACAGGGGCTGGCTCAAGTTTTCTGACCTCACCCAGGGCAATTAAGAGAGTACGAGGCCTGACAATTAAGTTCACGAACTCATCCTAGAAAAAGTGCTACATACCTCATTGCTGAATATCACTACAGTCACCTTTGAAGTATTCCCGTTGGGAAGCTATGCACCAATGCCAGCACCTAGTCCACTCTTCAAAGCAATTTTGGAACTCTTTTTCTGGAATGGCCATCAGAGCTGTCATCGTATTACTCTTGCTGTCATGAATGTCATCAAAATGTCTTTCTTTCAATATTTCCTTTATCTTCGGGTAGAGAGAGAAGTCATTGGGGGCCAGATCAGATGAGTAGGGAGGGTGTTCCAATACAGTTATTTGTTTACTGGCTAAAAACTTCTTCACAAACAGTGGGATGTGAACTGGTGCATTGGCTGATGCAACAGCCATGAATTGTTGGTGAAAAGTTCAGGTCGTCTAACTTTTTCATGTAGCCTTTTAATCACTTTAAAATAGGAAACTTGATTAACTGTTTGTCCAGTTGGTGGAAATTCATAATGAAGTATTCCTCTGATGTCAAAAAAGGTTAGCAACATCATTGCAACAAGGTCACGAACTTAATTGTTCAACCTCGTATATCCACATCCTTTAATCAATGAATTAATAGATAATATATAGATTTCAGTTTTCTGGTTCGATATATAAAGGGCTTAGATTTCATCACTCTCATTTTTATTTAAAGAAAAAAGCTGAAAATGGAAAATCAACAACTCTTCTTTGTCGCGTCCAGCGCAACACCAACAGTAAGCAAACAAGAAGGGGTGGCGAAGGGTTAAGAAAGAAATCGAAATCAAGAAAGTTGTGAAACGGTGCCAAGGGTCTCACAGCCTCAAAGGACTGAGAGTCTCGACTCGGGCCACCTTGTGGCTTTTATTGATGTTCACACAAGGAAGTAACATTGTTTTCTCCACGGTCTGTGAATTTCATACTTTATACTAGGAAACTGATTCTAACTAATCACCCTTGCCTGCAAGCAGCAGAACGGTAAGTCTCAGGATGTACCTCCCCAAGGGACAAAATCTTTATGCTGAAACTTACGGATATGAATAGATGGAGAACTGATGTTAACATATCATTGAATCTCTTCCCAAGCAGGTTGTAGGAAAGAATGTAGCCACAGAGGCAGAAGCTCTCCTTAGCCAGGGGAAGGTGGGGGTCTATGCCCACCTCTATCAATCCTGTAGGTTCTCCTGTTGGTCCCCACATGGCTGCGCCTGGCTTAGGTTGTTCCCCCCATGGGGAATCTTACCTGTCATTGGCTAACCAGCCATCTTTCTGGGGCCAAACAGGGAGACATAAAGTGTAAGCACAAAGGTGAAGCTAAGTCCCTGAAAGGATTAGTCTCACAGACTCTCCTTTCTTTAGGGGCAGGTACGAGGGGACAGACAGGTAGGCTGCTGCGTGGCAACACTTCTTAGATACATTAGAGAATTGAGGTCACAGAGTAAACTACCATCTCCAAACCTGGGGAGTCAGCCAGATACAGAGAAGTCACATCTTACTGGAAGGAGAAATTGCCATTGGAGCCAGCTTTTGATATAAACATGTAAAGGGTAGTTGACTGCATGTTGGAGACTAGTGTGGACTAGCTTGAGGGATAAAATCTCCTGGAAACATGGTTTTAGGGGACCCTCTACACTTACATGAGTTTTACCTACAGGAGCCCCATCATGTTTTTACTGTGAGATCAGAGAATAATCCCCTCTGATTCTGGCAAGAAGAGAAGAAAATTAATCATTTGAAAATGTGCCCGGATCATTCTGTTCTCCTTAACAAAGGCCTGCCCTTGAGAGAAACTGTTTTACCAGAGCCTAACCAAGTTGGAGTTTAACCATAGCCCAACTGACCTGGAGGAAGGGAAATACTTCACTCTAGTCCCCTGTAGCTTTCCTGTCTCACCTGTGGTATTTAGTAGATGAGAAGCACAGGTAGAGGCCAGTGCTCAGGGGCACAGCCTGAAAAATAGATTGAAACCTACTCAGGACTATAGAATGCTTCCGCTCTCCTGACATGTTAGCACCACATCCATAGAGAACCTGTATAATAACAAGTGATTATAGCTGCAAAGTAGGCTCAGATCCTACTTAATAAGGGGTCTGTAGGGAAACCCAAAGACAACAGGGGAGTGGAAAGACACATTGTCATTATCCCACCTCAAAATACTCTGCCTCGCTTCGAACACACTTATCCCATCATTCTTGCCACTTTCTGAAGCAGTTTTGAAAGTCCTCTTTTGTGAGTGCCTTTACTTCATCCTCCATCATGACAATGCCCCATATCACACATTGCTTCTGGTACAGCAATTTCTGTTAAATGAAAACATTATGGTGTGTCCTCATATACATTATTCACTGAATCTGGCACCGTGTGATTCCTGGCTCTTCCCCAAAGTTAAAATGACCATGAAAGGTAAATGTTTTGAATGGATTTAAGACATCGAGGCAGCATGACAGCAAAACTAAAGACATTCACAAAAGAGGACTTCCAGAACTGCTTCAGAAAGTGGCAAGAATGATGGGATAAATGTGGTCAAAGCAAGGGGGAGTATTTTGAGGGGGATTAATGGCCTTTTACTGTAATGTGTTTTTTTTTAAATTTAAACATTCACCATATTTCTTGATCACAGCATATGAAAGTCTGACAAGTAAATTCATGGACTCATCCTAGAAAAAGTGCTACATACCTCATTGCTGAATATCACTATGGTCACCTTTGAAGTACTCCCCTTGGGAAGCTATTCACTGACACAAGCACCTAGTCCACCCTTCAAAGCAATTTTGGAACTCTTTTTCTGGAATGGCCATTAGAGCTTTCATTGTATTACCCTTGATCTCTTGAATGTCATCAAAATATCTTCCTTTCAATATTTCCTTTATATATATATGTATATATATATGTGTATATATATATATATATATGTGTGTATATATATGTGTATGTATATGTGTATGTATATATATATATATATACACATATATGTATATATATACACACATATATATGATATATATATATCAGAAATGTAGAATGTAAATAGGCCTGTATCAATTAAATGACTTTATTCAATGATTAATAGCTTTCCAAAGCAGAAAGCTTCAGGTCCAGAGGGTTTCACTACTGAATTTCATCATAAAAATGATACCAATTCTGTACAAGAAATGATATCAATTCTCTACAATTTCTTCCAGAAAATAGAAGCAGAGGGAACATTTTTCTACTCATTCTATGAGGACAGCATTACCCTTATACCAAAACATAACAGAGATTACTAAGAAGAAAAATTACAGGCCAATGTCTTTCATAAACATACATGTAAAAATCCTCAACAAAATATTAGCAAAGCAAATTCAACAATTTATAAGAACAATTATATACCTTGCCCAAGTGTGATTTCTTCTAGGTATGCAAGATTGTTTCAACATTGAAAAATCAATTAATGTAATTTAAAAATCTAAAAAAAAAAAAAAGAAAGAAAAATCCCCCAAAATAGACATAAAACCTCCTGAAGATAATAATAGGACACAAGATTAATATACAAAAGACAATTACTTCCTTAAATAGCAGGAATTAACTATTGGAATTTGAAAATACAAGTGCAAAACCATTTACATTCATGCCAAAAAACCTGAAATACTTAGGTATAAATCTAATAATATATATATAAAACCTACACAAGGAAAACTCCAAAACTCTGATGAAAGAAATTAAAGATCTAAATCAATGTGTAGATATTTAATGTTCATTCATAGATAGATTGAATGTAATTAAGATGTCAGTTCTTTACAATTTTATCTATAGATTCAATAAGATCTCAATAAAAATTCTAGGAAGTTATTTCGTGGTTGTCTCAAATAGATGCCTAAGTTTATGTGGGATGCAGAAGACCAGAATACCCAACATAATAAGAACAAACCGTCTTGGCTACTGTAGGTTTAATCTTAAAATTGGTTAGGGTTAGTCCTCCACTTTGTTTTATGGACTGAATGAATCTAGGCAGTTATATAAATTGAATCTAGGCACAGACCTTATACTTTTCCCCAAAATTAAATTAAAATGGATGAATGCTAAACTATACAACTTGTAAAATATAAAATTGGAGAAAAATCTAGGTGATTTTGTGTTTATTGGTGACTTTTAGATATAACACCAAAGACATAATCCACAAAGCAGAAGTTTTTAATTTTGATGAAATTCAACTTGCCAATTTTTGCTTTCACAGATTATGTCTAAATGAGATGGAAAAAATTCAAAACTGTCATCTTTTCCACTTATATCCTATGGGCAATTTCATCAGACAGATCACATGCCATGATATAAATAGCATAAACTCCACTTCTACATTATATACTTGGTGTTTTATGCCTATTCGTACTGTATCCTGATTGCGTGCACTGCATAGTTTTTTCTTTGAAAGATTTTATTAGCAAGTTAAGTAAAAAGCCAAATTTCTCTTTATAAAATATAACCTCAATGTTAGCCATTTAACAGTAAGTAGATTCTACCCACTTCCCATCTCTATTCTACCTCCATTAATTCTGCTTTGTCCCTGACACTATAATCTTTCTATGTACACCCCCACACATTTGTCAGGCTGTAAAGAGTAACCACTAGAAAATAGGAGACTAGAGATATTTAGAATTGAGAAGTCCCTGAGAGTTGCTCTGGACCACCATCCCTCAAATGCCTGGGAGCTATATAGCCAGGAACAAGGTTTGAAATTGCACGGAGGACTGATATTGGGAAGACGTAATTTCTCCACAGGTACCATGACTCTCACTGCTGAAAACAGCTCGTGCATGAATTAACTGTGAGGCCTCAAGTAATTGGATCTACAGCCTGTGATTTCATCTTTGTTAGAATGAATTCTAAGTATTCTCTGTTGCTTTGCATTTCTGACCCTCAAACCAAACTCCACAGCAGGTGCTTCTGTTTAGAGCCTAGCTTTATGCCTGCATCCTAGCTTCAAAGGTCTGAGCAAGCAGGTATCTGATGTCTATGTTGGGGGAAAAAATGTCAAACATTCACAGCATCTGTCAAGGTCCCCATTACAAAATGGCTGTCTAAATTGAACGCATCGTTCCAAATGGCTTATGACCAATGCAGCGTACAGTACAATTAGCCACCTTCATCTGGACAGAATACGTACTTATATTAAAGCTCATATGAACCTTTTTTCAGATCCACATCAAAGGATTGGTTCATAATTAAGCTTGCAGTTAATTAAAACCCTAAAACTTGTTCACCTTTTACTGCTATTTAGCCATGTGTTCACCATCCTGTATTAGTACAATTGTGTTTTGATTTTTTTTTAATCCAAATATAGAATTTATAGCTAGCCCTGTTAAATATCACTCTGTTAGTTTTGGACCATCTTTCCAACTTTTTGCAATCCCTTTGAATACTGTTCTGTCATTCAATATAGTAACTATCACTCCACAGCTTTGTCTCATACACAAACTGGATAAACATGCTTTTTGTTTTCATCCAAATCTCTGATAAAAATGTTGAAAAGAGTATAAAAAAGTGTAGAATACCACATAATATTTTTGTCTAGGGTGACATCTAACCATTAATAAATGTTACACCATATTGACCAAACTTCATTTATCTAGAGATCTATTAAACACATGTTCATTCTTTTAGTTTAAATAATGATGATGATGATGACAATAAATTGATGAAAAGGGATTTAAAGGAAAATTTCTTTATAGTGGGAGCATTACAGACTCAGGAAGTGGGATGTGATTAAGAATCAAGGATAACACATTCTCCAAAGTGTAGACAACATACTTCTCAAAAAAATAAAAAGAATGGAACACAGATCATTATCACTTTGTATATTGAAGATCAGTCTTAATATCATATCCCTGTGAGTCTCCGAATGTATTAGAATAGGAGCCAGCAAACATTTTCTGTGAAGGATTAGATAATAAGTATTTTAAACTTTGCAAGCCATATGACCTCTATTGCAACTATGTAACTCTGCCCTCGTAGCAGAAAAGCAGCAAGAGACAATTCGTAAATAAATGGGAATGACTGTGTTCCAGTAAAACTTTATTTATAAAACCAAGTGGTCAGATTTGTCCCACAGGCTCTAGTTTGTCCATCTATGTTCAGAGGATGATTTTTTCAAGCACAGCATGTGGACATGTGGATTTGCATGCAGATGATATTACCATCTTCCCAAACATAAGATATATTTGATATTGTAGAAATTTTGTGCACTAAGCACTTAAGAGCAGGAACTGTCCTGTTCTCTTTTGAACTTGGGTACCTCATTATGTTCTAGTATTTGGTACTTGTTCCGTAACTTTTTTCTAAGGTTATAAAGAAAAACGTTTAAGGGTTCTGTTCAATCTCAGATTCATTATTTTGATGATCAATTAATCACTATACATACAGGCATGAATGTGCTATTTAAAATAGAGTCAGCATTCATAGGTGTGGTGGATGCCCAGATCCTTCTTCAAGAAGTGAGGGAATTACTACCCCAAATGCTGGGAATCTGTCTGCATTTGAAGACAAATGAAAGCCCTTGAGGATTACTTAAGTTTAAGAGAACCACCTCTCCAAGAGCTGTGTGTCCTTCCTAAGAGGCTCAGTATCCAGTGATGATCTTCATAGGGGTCTAAGGCCCAGCCCTTTGTCCTAATTCACGACAACCATGAAGGTCACTTCAGCTTTTTATTTCCTGGATATTGCCTTCACTGAGATGGAGTTTCAGCTGACCTCTCTGTCTCTCAATCCTTCTTTCCCTTCTGTGAGCATTGATCACCAAGCACTCCCTAATAAACCTCCGGTGCTCTGATCTCTATCACAGAATCTGCTTTCCAGTGAATGTAACCTAGAACAATAAGAATAATATTTTTACTCTACTTATGACAACAATAGTCATGTTAGTAATACCCATTCAAGTTTTACTTGTCTTCCACTGATCTTATACCTGGACTAACCTGATGAAGAACGATTTGAATGCTGGTCCTGTGAGAAGTCCGTGTGGACTCCTTTTGCTTTTGCAAATCAGTAAGTCTCATCTATTATCAGCAATGAGACAAATGAAAAGGAAACTAGTGTTTCCTACCAAATAGGAAGTGACCCAAAGGTAGTGAGGAAAACTCAGAGTAGGTAGTTGTGGCATAGGCTGATCTTGGAAGGGGATAATGAAGGTGCATTAAAGGAAATGTCATTTTTGCCCCAAATTGTTTTCTCCCAAATGATTTAAAAGTCATAAGTAAAATTACGGTGGGTATGGTTGAAATTAGGAGAGAGGATAAAAACAAGATAATTTAGAGAATAGAAGGGAAGTAACTTGTATTTAGCACTTTCTATGGCTAGTGATCCTAGTAAGACATTTTGCATATGTTTATCACTAACTCTCCATGGGGTGAGTTTGCTTGATTACCATTCTGTAATAAAGCAACTGAGGTTCCAGGAGGTTAAATAGTTTACTTAGGGATACACAATTACTCAATAGCGGACTGAGACTCTAATGGAGTTCACTCTGACTCTAAACATTTTTTCCTCTCTTTACACTGCATTTAAAACATGCAAAGCATGCAGCTAGACCTAAAAATAACTAGAACAGTAGCTTCTATGTTGGTTTTAATTGCAGCCCAGTAAGGATGTTTGATCCATATTTTCTTCAGAGGAAGAAATCTGATAAACAGATTTCTAAATCTATATTCAGAGCTCGTACTAGCGATAAAGTATTATATCCAATTGGACTGGGTTAGAAGTGAATATTCTGAACTTTGTCCAAGAAAGGTTTGCATTCATCCAACTTACATCATTTACATTTTGAAACCAAAATAGGTCCCAGGCGGTAGTGTTTCTAGAAAAATAGCAATATACATACTTTAGCAATTAGAAATTTGTAAACTGCAGGTGTTTTGCATTTTCTAAGATTCTTCCCTGAATGTTGCTGTATTAAAAAACAAACTGTAATTACAACATGGAAATATGAATGGAATGGTTGAGAGGGTTGGAAAGAGCATTGGTAATGAGCAAATGCCAAATGTATGTAACCAAATATTAAATTGGAAGTTTCAATTTAGGCACTAGATGCAATCAAGACTGAATCCAAAGACACGTTACAAAAACGAATCAAAATCTGTTGCACACCTTGAAAATCTCAGGCACATTAAGAGAATAGAAGAGTATGGAGGTTGGTGAAGAGGCTTTCTGTACAGAGACCTACATGTTTGAGTACCACTCTCCAAATTTGTAATGTTGGAGGTAATTCCCCCTTCATGTCAAGACAAAAGAGAGGGCCTTTTGTGGTACCACTCAGAGAACTTCCTGAGGCTCCTGAAATGAGTTTCACTACTACCTGATTCCTGCAGGAAAATCTAAGGCAGAGAAAGCCACCCAATCACCTGATGGCAGTGTGAGAAATGTGCTTACTTTGTTGTGACTGGTCTGTGCTTTCAGAGAGCCTGCGTGCTTCCTGAGGACCAGATGCAGTGCATAATTATAGGCTCTCTTAGAGCTTGGCCAATAGGGCCACCTAGAGGGAAGCAGAAGGCAGAGAGTGAGTTCTCAGGGGTTGAGGATCATGTGGATAAAATGGTCAAGAAGTCTGCAGGTGAGGTTATCAGTAACAGGGGTCTTTGTAGAACCTATGAAAGTATCCCATGAGAGAAGAGGTTTGCTTTAAATATCCTTCATGCTGCTCCTCAACCCTGGGCCAGAATGGGTCTGAAATATCAGTTAAGAATGGGGGAATGTATGTACCATAAAGGGAGAAGCCATTTATACTCCCCATCTGCACCCCTTTTTTGGATAAAACCAGCTAGCAGGAGAAAGCAAAGAAGTCTTAGCTTTGCATGGAGATTGAATGTAGATTCATATATTAGTCTGATATTCACACTGATGAACTTATATCGTATAGATGTATAAAAGTGACTATAAAACTATATAGGACCTACCTAGGTTTTCATCCAAGGTAACCTCCATGGAAGAAAGTTTCAAAAATCAATGGGAAACAAAAATAAAGATGCTTTTTAAATTACATTTTATTAGTCTTTCTTGGTCAATGTATCAGGTACATATATTTGTATGATCCGGATAATTTTAGTGAGCTCAGAAGGATGAGTTTGGATAGGGGAGTTGATAAGATTAGAATTTAGTTTCATAGCGGATCACAAATGTCAGGCCAAGGCATCTGGACTTTATTACATAGGAAACCACTGAATGTTGGGGCACAGTTACAATATGATGATTTTGTCAACAACTAGTATTATTGTTAGTGGTGACATGTACTGATTCCAGATGGAAGCTTGGTAATGCAGAAGGCAATATAAATATCTGGGAATGTTAAATACATGATTAAATAGAAATATATTTTGTTTGTTTGTTTAAAACAACAACAACAACAATAATAATAGGTTTAAGGATATGTGGAATTAAAATACATGACAATGCACCCAAAAGAGAAGGCATTGAAATATGGCAAGTTCCTTATCTTGATCTGGAAATATTTAAAGTACAAATTAAGAGAGACTGCAACAATTCCAAGATGTGTTTTGAAATCTCTAGAGTAATTGCAAATAAAAAACACACACGTATCATTAAAAACATGATAAAGGGGAATTGGAACAATAGTAATATTATTTATTCTCAAAGAAGGCAAGATCCATCCAAAGTGTGGAGATAGTGGGGCCCATGCTGCACGTGGGGCGGCCACACCTGAAGAAAGTATGAAGCTAAGCAAAACTTTGTGGTACCTACACGCAGGGCTGCCCTATACAGAGCACGTGGGGTGCTGCTGAGCCTGTGCTCAGGGCTGCCTCTCACCCCCGAGAGTACAGAACTAGCAAAGTTTGGCTGCGCAGGCACACAAGGCTGCCTCACCCGAGGGAGGGTGAAGCTAGTAGGGCATTGAGATGCAGTCAGGAAGAGCAGCCTCACCCAGACTCTGCTCTGACAATAGACAAAGCAACAGGGCATGCCAAGTGTGCACTGAGCAGCCCAGTCTGCACCAGGTAGCCCCACTTGGATTAGAAGGGCAAGGAAGCCTACACACACCAGGCTGACCCATCTGGAACCCACTCCTTCAGTTCAGGTGACACACCAGGCACGGTAGGCACTTGCCCCAACAACAACTGGCCTGCCAAAGCTGTTCAACACACAGTCTATCTTCACAGAGACCACTTTTTCAAGACTGGGAGAGATAGCTGTCCCATCGAACACAGAGGCACAAACACATATAGTCAATCAAAACGGGGAGACAGAAGACTGTGCCCCAAATGAAGAAACAAGAAAAAAACTCCAGAGAAAAACCCTCATGAAATGGAGATAAGTAATTTGCTTGAAAAAGAATTTAAAGAAATGATCATAATGATATTCAACAAACTTGAGAGTAGACTAGAGGAACTGAGAGAGCATGTCAACAAAGAGATGGGAAATGTAATAAAGGACCAGAGATGAAGGATACACTAAATGAAATGAAAAATACATTAGAAGGACTTGAAAGCAGATTAGTTAATACTGAAGAATGGATTAGCAACCTGAAAGTCAGAGCAGTGGAAATCACCCAATCAAAACAGCAAAATGAAAAAAAGAATTAAAAAAAAATAAGGATAGTATAAGAGGTCTCTGGAATAACCTCAAGTGCCCTACTAGTCACATTATAGGGATTCCAGAAGGAGAAGAGAGAAAGGGGTAGAAAGAATATTGGAAGAAATAAGGGCTGAAAACTTTCATAATCTGTAGAAGAAAACAGACATCCAGGTCCAGGAAGCACAGAGTTCCAAACTAAATGAACGTGAAAAGACCCACACCAAGATATACTATTATTAAAATGGCGAAAGTTAAGGATAAAGAGACAATCTTAAAGGCAGCAAGATGAAACACGTCATATACAAGAGAAACCCGATAAGGCTATCAGCTGATTTCTCAGAAGCAACTTTACAGGCCAGAAGAGAGAGGCAGGAAATATTTAAAGGGTTGAAAGAAAGGAACCTACAACCTAGAATACTATATCCAGCAAGGTTATCATTCAGAATTGA
Source organism: Rhinolophus sinicus (assembly GCF_036562045.2). Classification (NCBI taxonomy): domain Eukaryota; kingdom Metazoa; phylum Chordata; class Mammalia; order Chiroptera; family Rhinolophidae; genus Rhinolophus; species Rhinolophus sinicus. Next base: position 97,307,834 of record NC_133758.1, read on the forward strand.
AGGAGAGAGAGTTTCCCACACAGGCAAAAATGAAAGGAATTTACAACCACTAAACTGGCCTTACAAGAATTGTTAAAGGGTCTTCTTTATGCAGAAAAGAAAAGCCATAACCAGAAATAAGAAAATATTTGAAAGAAAAAAATATCATTGATAATGGCAAGTATTCAATAATCACAGAGAATCAACTGCTTAAAAAGATAATATGAAGGTTAAAAAACAGCAGTTGCAAAATTAACTAATTACAATGAATAATCAGGGGATACACAAAACAAAAGTATGTAAAACATGATATCACAAATATAGAGTAGAAGATAAACATGTAGTACTTTTAGAATAAACGTAAAGGCCCAAAACAAAACCAACAAATAAAAGAACAGAGATCAAGAGAAGGAAAAGAGAAGAACAAGAAAAACAAACAAAACAATTAACGAAATGAGTGTGACTGTGTTCCAATAACACTTTATTTACAAATATAGGAGGCAGGTGGGCCATATTTGTGCAATGGACCTCACTGCTCTGACCCCTGTAATAGATAGAAAATCAGTGCACTTAACATTTCAATAAATGTTGCTCCCCATACATCAGTCTGTCCAAGCCTTTCTGCATTTTATAAGTTTTGGCTTGCACCAATAGTGTTTTCAGACATTCCTTAAATTTAAGCTTCCATTTTATTACCCTATTTTAAATTTCAACCGGTTGTAGTCTGGTGATACAAAAACAGACTCTATGCAACTAAATTAGCATTAGAAGATGAAGTAATTTTAAAGGGAATCTAATGTCACATCAAAGAGAATCATCATTTTCTTCTTAATTGTTGCAAAGGTGCATTAAAATAAAAATACGTTTCACCTTTTACAGATTTACTGCTAATAAACATAAGCCCTGTATTCTTCTATCTGTATTGTGAACATGGGTACAGAATTACCTAGAGAAATTCAAGTAAAATAGAAGACCTTGGGGTCATGGCAATAGTGCACTTCCTTGCTCTCAAGAGAAAGCAAGCAATGATTTCTTCCATTCAGATTGGCTAGGTGGGAATGTACTCCAGCTTTCACATTTCTGTGATTTTTTGGCACAAAATTTTTAACATGGTATTAACTTTATCCCTAGAATTGAAGCATATAAGTCTTAAAGGTTAATTATAAGCAGAGTTGTCCTTGGTAGAAAATATCTTTTATTCCAATTATGGAAAAAGTACAAAATAGAGTAGTCAAGCTCTTTGGAAAGACAAATAAAGGTCTGGTGCTTTTTCCTATGCTCTTGGAAAAGAGTACGACTCTCTGTTGGAAAGCAGGCTTGGGGGATGAGATGTCCATTTCCTGCTCATCTTATCATGACTTCTTAGTGTTCTCCTGTAAAATTGGTGATGGCTTTACAAGAGCATTGCCTTTAACTCAGAGATTTCAAGAGGCTTTATTAGCTTTTTTTTTTTTTTTTAAAGGAATTCTTTGTAATCTTCCAAATCTTCTTATTAAATAAAGTTTGAATTTATAGTCTTTCCCTTCCCTCCCAAGGTACAATTGGTCTTTCTAAATACTAAGCAGAATATATACACATATAGTTTTCATTTCATAAAATATTGTGTGGAACAATGAGAAAAGAGACAACTGAACAATAGTTAATTTCCAGGCTAGATGGACTTCTTTCGCTGCAAATGATTTCTCTTTATGGGTTCATGGTTTCTGGGGAATTTGGCTGCAGTATAGGTTTGGTTTCTTGAAACTTTATATAGTCTTGACACATGTGTGAAACATTATAAGAAGACTTCTCCTTTGGGGGTTGGAAACAAAGAAAAATTACCAGGAAAGTAGGTAAGGAAACTGTGGCTCCCGTTGATGAGATCTGAACTGTATAACCTGCCTGTATCTTTCTGTTCTTCAGGCACCTGAGCATTTTTAGGAGGCTTCTCATCCTTGGTGACCCAACGCAACCATGCTTAGGCTAGAATTTCTAATTTGATCATAGTTCCAAGAGTTATGTCTGCAGATGGAAAAAGTCTGAATCTGCATACCAATTTCTGTGTCATACCTGGGAGCTCCCTGGACCCCAAGGCTGCTTGACCTTGTCAGTGTCTGAGAAATAGTAACTTTGGAGCATTTTCTCTTTTATCTATCTCAGTTTTGAAAAAGCCACTCGAAATACATGACAAATATCAGGAAATGGAGGCAGAGGATAAGTGCTCTGAGCATTCTAAGAAAAGGAGCTGTATAAATGCAAAACCTTCATATTATCATAATGGAAACACATTTTCGCATTAGCCTCCCTTTCCACGCCAACAAACATCCTCCAGAAGGCTCATTTTCTCTTTGACCAGTTTGCATGCAGTCCTTGGCAGCTACCTAGTAAAACCTTTGGTACTATGCATACGGCTCGCAAATGTTTCATTATGAATCAGGCCTTTCAGCTGGTAAACACAGAAAAATTAAGCATGAAAATAAACCAACACTCTAAACCAAAAAAATAACTACAGCAAAAGTGAAAAATCTCAAGCCAGACTTCACAAACCAAATAAGAGTCTAAATATCCTATGCCATAACAAAGTCCAGTTTACTAGAAAGGGGCAGCCTCATTTTAGTTCAAACACGATCACTTATCTAAAACACATAATATCCTTTATCCATGAAAAGAAAGGCTGTAGAGAATGGGTACCATTGCACTTTTCCTCCCACTCATGTATAAGAAATACTAAACTGGGTAATTCATACCCTACTATTTCAGGTTGGCCCATTTGGAAAATTTGACTGCAAGAGATGATGCTGTATTAGCAGATAGAGTACAGGGAAATTAGAGATTCAATTTTAAGTCTGTAATAGCATGCTTATAATTTATATTTATTACTTATCAGTAAAAGAAAAATATACATAATGCTAGCTACTTGGTCTGGATTCTCATATTATATCAAGGACTTCCGTTCTACCCCTTGAAGGCAGATTAAATAAGTGAGTTGACATGTCACTGATAGTAACACAACTTCTTCTGATGTAGGTTAGCTTTTTAACTGATTCTAAAGAATTATTTACAAGCAGATTTTGAGGCTAGAAGGAAATACTTATTAATTTAAATGGAAAAATAGTTCATCAGCAAAAAAAGAATAGCCATAATACATATTTTCTTTAATTTTTAACTTTTTTATATTTAAGATGATATTTGGCTTTAAGTAGTCGATTATTGTAATCTATCTCCTCATTTTTTCTTGCATTTTGTAACTCACTCTCAAACATTCTTTCAAGTATAATCATTTTAAGATTAGTATACAGTAAGTCCAAGGAAAGAAGTTTGTTTAATTCACATTATAACAAAGAAATATGGAACTGATTCACTTTTTACAGTACTATTTTCTGTTGGGAAAAAGTTTCAAATGGAGATATAGGGTAAAAACGTTGTCCCTACTCAGCCTATTCATTCATTCATTCATTCATGCATTCATTCCATATTGAGCACTTGTTATACATGGGCAATGTACTGCAAATATTTTCTGTTCAAGAGCTTTAATCAATGCGTAAGGAAAATCCCCAAATTCTCTTTTCTTATATGTAATATAGGAACAGATGATTGTTTTCTCAGGTCCATTGGTCTAAGAATGAATCTGTCTGATTCATCTCAATGAAACACTTCCTTAGAAATCTGTTTTTACGTAAATTACCCGTATTGGAATTGATCCTTGGGGAAGGGGGCAGTTTCTATTCTCATAAGTGTATGTGTGTGTGTGTGTGTGTGTGTGTGTGTGTGTGTGTATGTGAGAAAGCTTGGCATCTTGTACACATGTATCTGTGATTTTTATGACTCCCCTATTTGATTTAACATCATATTTTCAGTTAGCTTTTTTACTAGCAGCAGCAATATTGTCATAATTAACATGGAATGGTTAGTGCATGCTATTATGGCTTAAAGGACTCTGTTGTCTTCAGTACTGTTTTAAGTATAAAACAAAGACATCAGCCTTATTAGCACGTTGCTTGAATTCTGAAATGAAAAGTCAGGTAAATATAAAGGAACCAGAAATACCCAAGTATTTTGCATGTATAATGTGCACGTTTTTGCCCAAATTTGTTAGGGAAAAATAAGGATGCACATTATATATGGGTAGTAGTAATTCAATATCTATATAAATGTTTTAAATTCTTTTATTTATGCTCATGAGTTAAAAGTGTAATTTTAGAAATCAATAATGATATCCATATGCAAAATAATACCCTGGAATACAATAATTGGTTTTGTTGAACTTACGATGAACTTGCAACAATGAAGAGTTCTTGGCCTTCTATGATGCATAAATATCGTAAATTTGTTACCGGTACATAAAATTTCTTGTACCTTATATCTGTTCCTGTGTTTTGTAACTATTAGTTACATAAAATTTCTTGTACCATGACATGTTAAAAAAAATAAATACTAAAATTCCTTTATAATGCAAAAATCAAGTACCTAAATGTAAACAAATAAAAATTTGAATTAAAAAATGGAAATGAAAGAATTTTTCCCTGAATGTTTGAGTCAAAAATGTGGGTGTGCATTATACATGGGAATGCATTATACATGGCAAAATATGGTATTCATACCAGGTAACCACATAATTTAATCGTCCAAAGGTGTCTGAGCAAAAAAGGATACTCTCAATAACTATGCCAGGACAATTAGAAACTAGGACTTTATCAATTGGAATATATGATTACCCTTCTTATTACACGTCCATTGAGTTTTTTAAAAAATCTGCACATACATGCAGGTATCAAACTAACATATGGCTTAGCAAAGTCTGATTGTTTTGAATAGGATAGCATTTCAATTTAGTGAGGATGCTCAGAAATAACCTGAAATTAAAGGTAGCTGTTAACATCTAGTATGTATGTACTTTTAACATCTTTGGGGATTAAAGAGTAAGTTTTGCACAATATAAGATCATTTATAGAAATGATTACAGTGCATGCTAGTGGTGGGAATTTTTTAAACTGGGTAAATGAATGGTTATAACTGTTCTCATCTTGCCTCTATTGGAGCATCTGTTGCTGATGTAGGTTTCAAAGACCACCTCCACTCTCTGTTTGGAGACTGGCATCTTTACTGAGTACTCCGGCCTCTCTCTACTACCAAAAACCCTGTGATTTCTTTCCTTGGTATAGGCAGCATCACATTCTTTATCCAAGTTGTAGTAATTCTTATATCATAATTGAGGTCAGATAAAATTAATAGTAACTTTTTAATTCCCACCCTAGCCAAACATATTTTGACAATTGTAAAGAAAATATTTGTATTGCAAGAAGAGAATTTTAATAAAGGTTCAAAACATTTTATATTCTGGGATCTCCCAAAGTGATGTGGAATCATCAAAGTTTACAATCAACTCAAGAAATAAGGACCCTTCTATCACTCATGATGCATTTTTTTCTCATTGTATCTGAAAAGGCTTTCCTTCAGTAATTCTTCACAGACCTACATATTTGGTGCAATTGTCTTCACTTTATATTATTACTTTGTAGAATGCTTTCCTTTAAAATATTGCATTTGTAAAATTATCTTCTTTACAACATTTGAAGACTCAGGACCAGAAATATTGTAAACTTCATTTGTACATGGAGGGAAAAAAGCAGATGATAGAATCCCATTATAGGAAAACAAGTAAACTAGATTGTCACTTGAAGAGATTTCTTATGGAGGATTTATTCTTTAGCTTGTTATGATTTCATTTTTATAGAAGCAGCTGTACTTGTTATCGCAGTCTGACACATCATCAGTCATCTAGCTACTGCAGAAAATTCCCCCCGGCATAACAGGACATTCATGAGTTTATATTACTGCCATAAATTTTTTGGCTGTAAGTTTTTGTACAAATAATCCCATGTCTCTTGTATACATTGCACCGATTGGTTAATAACATCATCTCTACCAGGGGATTTCTGGAATGTTCTATCTTTTAAAAACAATGGCCCGGGGTACATTTTTACATACACTAAAAATATTCTAAATGAAATTGGGCATTCTGAGGACATCTAAATGATGAGAAAGTATGTTTTTTCTTAATTTTCCAATTTAACCTGGTGACCTCTTTCTTTTAGCTGAAATATTTACAAAAGGAGTATAATATGATTAGTTATGTTTAAAACAATAAAAATATATATGGAGTGACTTTTCAAGTGAGAGTGTTGAGTTTCTGGCTGTGAAACTCTTTTCACAGTTCCTCCATTGCTTTTCAGAGTTGAATAATCTCCATAAAGAAGGTCAGCATTTCCATCCTACTAACCACTGAGTAGTTGCCAGAGTTTCTGGCCATTGGTAAATTCTTCTCACAATAAAAGTGAAAAGAAGGCTTAAGCACACCAGTTGAACCATCAACTAATGCCTGAATGTACTAATTTGATTTTCTTTTAATTCCATTTATTTCATGACAAATATAGTTATAGGATCTGAAATGTTATCTCACAACTCTAAAAGTTGAAAGTGTCTACTTTATAGGTCTTCTTTCATCAATTATACCATCACTTATGCTCTTGTGAGCTCCATCTCTGATTATATTAAACCATGGACTGGGTCTCAATTCTAGTGAATAAGCTAATGTCATCTGCAGAATCAGAGGAAAATTCTAAAAAGGAACACAGAAACAACATGAAATACGTCAATTCAGGTTTGGGGAAGACAATTTGGGATTAATGTTTATCATAATTCAAAGTGATCTGATATAACATCATTAATCCAAATCCAGTCATAATTTTCCAATATGGAAAGTATGGTCAACTAAATTGAAACTTGAAATTGTTCATATAATACCCTAAGTACTATGTTCTTCTCATGTAAATGTCTTAAGAAGCTTACATTTAGCTGTGGTGATTAAGTTTCAGCTAAATTAGAGGTTTAAGGTATGCCTGCTAATGAAATAAAAAATTAGGTCACTCTAGTAAAGTTGTCCTCAAAATAGAGATAAGTGGGTTGTCAAGTTATAGATTCATGTATATAGTGGGACCCCACTTACAGAGAAATGACATGCATAGGTTTGCTTATGCTTCCTATATTTAAGAATATCTACAAAAAATATTAATTGTGGTTATTTAAAGGTGGGAAATTTGAAGAATGACAATAGTATAACTTGTAGCATTCATTTTATATTTTTGTACTATTTGAATATAGAAGAATAGGGATAACTTTGAAAGAAAAAATTTAAAAGCAACAAAGAGATGAAAAAATCATCTGATCTCTTTCAATATTAATCTTTATCAAGATATATATATATACACACACACACACATATATCATTCTGAGCTATAGAAAGTAATACAGTTGATTCTAAAATTAAAATGAGTTAAAGAAACCTTTTAACATTATGTTAACAAAAGCAAATAAAACCATAATGAGCCATAGATCATTTCATTTGTGCAATATTTTAATAACGTAAATTTCCAGCTTAAAAATTTACCTTAAAATAGAGAATAGTATTTTAGCTGTCTTATAAATTCTAAACTTTAGTCAAGGTTTTTAAAAAAATATTCCCTTTAAAACGGCACTTTTTTTTTTAAATGGTCACAAGTAGGCCAAATTAACATGACCCTTATCAGTGGAATGATATATATTTTTTTAATCTGAAAGAATATGTCTTTTTGGATTTGAGATTTCAGAATCCATGAGCTTTGTGCTACATGTATAAAAAAAATCAATTAAACAAAATAATAAAAATCAAGAGAAAATGCATGTGAGCTATAACCTACTACTGCTGCCTAGTTCCATGCTGGAATCGGGGGTGATAGACATATATATTGCATTTTGGGAGGAGGCATGATAAAGATAATTGTAAGTGATTCCCTGTGAGAATTATAATTAATAAAATTTTCTGTGCAGCGTTGTAACATTTCCGGGAGACACTGAGCTTTACAGTTTAGAACAAAGTGAGAAGCATACATGGCCCAGGTCTGTATCACACCACTTCTCAGTTACTGAACCACTTCTCAATTCTTCTCAAACTTTATGGGCTTTATCATGCTTTTTGTTATCTGACCCCTGTAGAAATTTTTTTCTGGACTGTTCTGTGTATGGTTTTCAGGTGTTAATAATCTGGGTCAGAACCTGGCTAATCAAAACAAACTTGCTATAGGACAAATTCAGGAAATGAAGGAGAAAAATCACTGAACAGAGAGTCAGGAGATCTAGATTCTAGTTTCAGGTTTGCCGCCATATGAAATTTTGGCTTAATAATCTTTCTGGGCCACAAATTATGAGCTACAATGTTTTTAACAGATGAATTTTAAGGTCCTTTGTGATTGTCATCTTTTCTGATTCCAAATTCCTTGACATGCTTCAATTGTGACATGTGGGTTCATTTAGACCCCATATTCCTCTTACAACAGTCATACTCTTCCTTTTCCTGGGAGCCCAGTGCTCTCCCGACTTTTTTAAATTTGCCAGATGAGTATGAGAGAATAATAAGCTAATCAATTAATGATGCGACTAATAGTCATTCTATTATTAATCACAACAAGGAAGAAGTGATTAATCTAAAATATTAAATAATACAAAATTAATTTATTTCAGCCAGTCGTGGTAACATTTTAGACACATATATTATTATGTGTGTGTCTGATAGGGTGAACAGAATATAAAGCTACATTTTGAAGATCTGACACAGGAGGAACTGGAAAGAAACCCACTTCTACAATCTAATTCCAAACTCAACCTTGTTCTGTAATAGCCTCCATGAAGAAAATAGGGTACTCTAAGTGCTGTCCTCTCTTAATTCTTAAATCTAACACCTCTCCAGTTGTTTAGAAATCTCTGTGCTCAGAGAAAATAGGAGGTCATATATCAATAAGCAAATATTTCAGTGAGTGCTTTTGGACTGTCATACAAGATAACTCTGAGATATATAGACAACCTGTTCATAGATACATGTGTGTTTACTATTAATAAAATAATGTTTAATCAATTCATGTGTTCATTTATTCATTTGTTTATTCACCCAACAAACATTTACTGGTTGCCATTAGTACTATTAAGTTGGTGCAAAAGTAATTGTGGTTTTTGCAAATTTTTCTTTTTTAACATTTTAAACCGCAATTATTTTTTCATCATCCTAATACTTTTGCTTAATGTTCTTGTCAATGTGATAATGAAGAGGATACAACCACTGCCCTATGTGAGCATACAATTGAGAAGATAAATTATGTCCATATGTGAAAATTATCCAAGTCACCATCTGGTAAATGCCAGAGATGAATTACGATAAAAATTTTTTTACCTTGGCTGCGATGATCACATAAGTCTTCATTGGGAAAATATCCTTTTTTGTTATGTATAGCCCCATTTCAGTGATTTATCATACGTTTCCCTCAATAACAGTATTTATTGTTATTTGTGATCTTCTGAATTAATTCTTATATAGTCATGTGCCGCATAACAAGGTTTCATTCAATGACAGATACATTATAATGAAGCTGAAAAATTATATTGCCTAGTGATGTAGTAGTCATTGTAACATCCTAGCATAAGGCATTTCTCACTTATTTGTGATGATGCTGGTGTAAACACACCTATTACACTGCCAGTCATAAAAGTATAGCACATACAATTATACAGGTAATGATAATAAATGACCATGTTACTTGTTTATGCATTTTCTTCACTACACACTTTATCATTATTTTAAAGTGTGCTCTCTCTACTTATAAAAAAAAAAAAAATGCTTCAAAGCACTCTGCGGTATTATGCCTGCAGCAGCCTTATACATCTCATGTTTACTGCATCTCTTGATTGCATAATTTTCTCTTGTGCTTGATATAATCTCATGTTGTTTTGTACAATAACAGGCTGTACAGGCTTGTAGCCTAGGAGCAATAAGCTATACTATATGACCTAGGTGTGTAATAGGCTATAAATCTAGGTTTGTGTAAAGTACCCTCTATGATATTTGTGCAACAACAAAATTGCCTCAGGATGCATGTCTCAGAATGTATCCCTCCCATTAAACACAGCTCATGACTGTATAATTATTAAGTAGGAACATGTGTCACTGTCCCAGTTTTATATGTAAGTCTAAGGATACTGGGAAGATGGCAGGGCATTGGAGAAGGCAGAAGAGATTTTGCATCTTTCCAAATCTCTACATTAAAAACAGACAGAACAACTAAATTATAAACCCCAAAATCCATGCACATTTACAATCAAACTAAGTTTTCCTAAGAACTCCAAAAGCCCCACAGAGAAGGAGGTTGCCATAACCCACCATAAGCCTCACACCCTTCATGATATCAACACCTGTATGGGAGAAATCACAAAGAAGAACCTGCTAATGCTGACAAGAAGAGAACCCCATCATAGCCAAACTCAGGGATTTCCTGAGGAGCTTGAATCTGAGTGAAAAACTTCATCACAAATTGTGAAATCATATTGGAGAAAAAGTGTACTAAAGTTGGGACAAGAACTAAAGGACCGTTTTCCATAGTAGGAAGCCAAGTGATAGCTAAACAAACAAACAAAAAGCATAATGGTATTACGTTATTTAGAAATATGCAAATAAATGCTAGCTAGAAGAGTTGAAAGCAAGAATGGGGAATACGCAATTGGACAGAAGACGGCTACTTTTCTCCATTGTCTCAATAGTACTATTTGATTTTATGAATGACTGTATGTATATATGTAACTTTGAGGAAAGCAAAAAATGTAAAGTGTCTGTATTAAAAGCAAAACATAACGTTTCAATGATCTAAGTGAAAAGTGGATATAAAACTTTGAGACTAACAGTTGACTGCATTTTAATATTAATATAAAAATATAGAAAAACATCAGGGAGAATTTTAGTTACATCCAAACTCCATCCAGGGAAAACACATGCTGCCTTCACCCCAAGCAATTTTGGCTCCAGTATGTGTTCTCAAAATTGTAGTGCTCTTTTCTTTCCTTAGCAAACACTAAATTTATTTTGATTAAAATTTCTGCCTGTGGAATATTTCTGCAATATATGGAAATTAATAAATTCATTTAAAAAATTAATAGGAGTAATGATGAATATCAGTTCACAAAGAGATGTCAAATTCATTTTTTGATCGATCATCAAAAAATACTCATTAACCTGTGTCTTCATATGGTCGACAAATGACTTGTCATAAAATTAAAGAAACAGTCAAGCCTTAATTCCACATGTTTTGACATAAAATTGAGTGATACTAGGATTTTTCCAAAAGAGATTTTTAAGAATCAATGAAAGTGACAAAACTTACTTAACTAGACACTGGTTGATATGATTTAAACTAGGTTATAGTAATATCTCCATTGATATTTTCTTGGGAAAAAATTGATTATAGTTGAAATAGGAAAGAAATTAAAAACCTTTCTCTCATTTGGCACATCTAATAATTTATTCCTCCCTTTTGTAACCAGACCATATTAATTTGTCAATACTTAAATTCTGAAATTTTAAAATTACTATTAAAGGTTGATTGATAAGTCTGGGGGGGGGGGTGTCAGCATAGCTTGAAAAATAAAGCATACATAAAATATAAAGTAAACTTTTTTATAGAAATATAATTACAGAACAGAACATAACTCACAAGTGCTCAGTGAATACAACTACTTTACCAGCACTCTGCTGAAGAAAGAATATAAGCACATTCTAGAAGCCCCCACTCACAATAGTTTACTTTTGCCGGTTTTTGAACTTTATAGAAATGCAATATTGGAGTTTGTACTCTTATGTTTGGTTGGCTTCTTTTAACTGATACTATGTTTGTGGACTATGTAATTGTTGCATGTAGCAACAGTTTGTTTTTTCTTATTTCTGTATAGTATTCTGTTCAATCAATATATACCACAGTTTGCTTATTCATTTGATAGAGATGTGGGTTGTTTGCTGTTTTGGGGTATTAAGAGTAGTGCTGCTGCAAACTTTCTTTTGCTTGTCCCTTGGGGACAAATGGGTACCAATATATTAGATATGTACAAAGGGGTAGACTTGTGAGTTTGTGAAGTATGCATGTCAACAGCTTTGGTAGATAATGCCCAAGAGTTTTCCATACTGTTTGTACCAGTTAATAACACTACCACCAACAGTGTATGAAAGTCGAATCTTTGCATGAACTTGTCAGCACTTAGTATTGTCAGTCTTTAATTTTGGCTATTTTAATTAGATGCATGTGGTAGTTCATGTTGTTTTGATTGTCATCTTCCTAATCACTATTAAACATGTACATCTTTACACATGTTTATTGGCTATTTGAATAATATCGTGTGTTTTTTGACATGTTGGTTCAAATCTCAAAAGACGTCTTTCTTTTGAGTTATCTATTTTTTTTAATGAATTCTTTATGTATTTTGGGCACGACAGGTAACACATTGTTTTACTCTGGATGATTTCAAAATTCTTTCTTTGCTTTTAATTTAACAGCATCCTGCTGTTAAGTCTTTGCATTTACTACTTAATGTCAGTATCGTGTTTTTCTGTTCCATAATTCCCATTTGTTTTACTTTCGTATATTCTAGTTATCTGGAGAAATTGTCCTTATTGTTACCTATTTTAGAGGTAAGTCTAAGTCTGATAATTCCAATAACTGAGTTATTTTGTGTCTCTTTTGGTTGTGTTATTCTTTTGTGCCTTGGGATTATTTATTTGTCTCCTCAGTAATAATCAATTGAATGCTATATATTGTTTTTGGATGAAACATAATGGAAGATTAGGATGAGTTTATCTATCTTCAGAGAAAGTTCAGTCTTTTCTCTGATAACCAGTTATAATGGGGTTAATCTGTAGACTTTGTAAGACTTGATCTACCTCTGTTCCAGCCCCTACTAGTTAGGCGTCCTTCCTAGGAGCCTGGGATGACTGCTAGTGGTTGACCACCTTAATGGGTATTGAGCTCCTATTTTTAATCTTCTCACACTGTGAGACTACTTAAAACTCCACTCTGTATTTATTAAATTTCTGCTAGTCTCAGCCTTTCATCCTGTGCAACTAAAGAGTTTGATGGTGTGTTAAGGGGGAAGCCGCTGAGTGGTCTGCTCATATCTTTCACTATTTTTCTCTTTGACATCTTGGCCCTACAAGTGCTGACTGCCTTGAGAGACACAAAGTCTATTTTTCTTCCCAGCTTTGTAGGATTTCTAAAACTTAATGGTTTCTCTTTATTTTAATAGTGATTCTCTGCCTGTATTTCCAGCTTCTCCCACCACCAAGACTGAGCAAATACTCCAAGGACAAAAATAGGTAGAAAGTCGGCCTGCCCCGTCACTTCTTCCATACATTCAAACATTCTCTGTGTGTGTGTGTGTGTGTGTGTGTGTGTGTGTGTGTGTGTGTAAGTGTGTGTGTTGCGGGTAGGGGGTGCTATTTGACTTTCCTAAGTGTTGCTTCCTGTATACAAAAAATTGGTATACAGGAAATTGAAGACTATGCACTTATTCTTAAATTGTAAATATATGTAAACCATATTTTTATCAAATTGTTCCTGATATTTTTATTTCATAAACTGATTGAGTATGTTGGCTAAGAAATTTTACTTCAGGGTTTCTAAATCTTTCCCTTAAGCCATTAATAATTATTTTTTTTAAAATTACTATCTTAATTAGTAGTCAGCTTATCCTGATTGAGTCTTATTTTTATCACTTCTTTGCTTGTAGTTATGTGAATTTATGTTCTCCTAGCCTTAGTTTTCTCACCTATTTAACAAATGCAAAGAAACTTAGCTCATAGTTTTATTGTAAAGATTAATTAAATTATATATTAAAATATCAAATACTTGGTCTGTATTAACACGTTGCGTACGGATCATGAGAATCTTCACGAGGGATTTAAACCCCGCCCTACGCAACGTGTTAAGTAGCCAATAAATGCTGTTTATTTTTCCTCATTTTCCTGTCCTCATCTAATTATATTAAGTAACAGTGGATAATTGAATGATGGATACTAGTATATGATAGAAAAATAAGGAAACAGCAGATATGTGAGTAATCGAAATTTGACAGTAAGTGCCAACCTAATCATGGAATTCGATTGAGTTAAATCACTTATTCCCACTTATATAAAATTATGATAATGTAATGAGGGGGAGGCTAGTGAAAAAGTAAAGACTATATATATATCTTTCTATCAACAGGCATATAATAGGGCTTTGAATATATACTTTCAAAGAAAGAAAATTGTGAATCAATTATTTATTTACTGTCATGAAAAATAAAATATTGCAGACTGTTCATTGAATCATTAGCTGTTTCTAATGAGCAATATTCATTTGGTAGCTCGTTTTTGTCTGGTGAAGTATTTGTGATAACCTCATCTACTATCTCAGAAAACCTCAGGCCGGAATCTGTGCATTTTTCTTTATCAACAACCATACCATCATCGCCTCTAACCAGTAATATATACAGTAAGGTCTGGCTTCTTATCCTCCTGTAACTTAAGAAATTATACCTTTTTGAAAGGTGTCAAATATGAGAACTTTTGAAATTCTTTCATTTTAAGCATTGAGACTGATCATACATAGCAATGTCCATAAGAAGGTCCAAAGGAAAGAAACAAAAGTGGCAAAGCACAATAAATTATGTCCAAAGAGGAAAAATGTAAGACATAAAAGTGGTTTAGCCTGAAAAACAGTGATTATTGCAAAAAACAAAAACAAAGTAATCACATCGAAAAGGCTTTATGTATTTTTAAAATTCTATTGCATATCCAGATAAGTTGATTGAAAAAAAAAAAGATACAGGTTTGAATTAGAATAAGTTGAAATATTAACATCTTAAAACTTAAAAATTTTACTAAAGAAGGCTGAGGAGTGTTATTTTCCAGTGAGGTTCAAAGAAAGCAGGGAAGTGATTTAAAAATATGAACTTCACTGTTTTGCTCTTGACTATGCATATTTCAAGGGAAGTGATATTGAACAAACTATTTTTCTGATTATCGTTATTTTGTTGTTAGTCGGCTAGTTTCTGAAAGATTCAGGGAAAATACATATGGGTAAGAATGCAAAATGATATGGGGTATAAATACAAGTGAAATCAATGATGATACTGAGACCTTTGTAGAAGAAATGCATAAAAGATGTTGATAGGTCTTAATTTCCAAAATGTTCTTCAAAACTACTGCAAGAGCAGATTTACCATGTTTTGGGTTTCTTCACTTTTATTTTCCCTAAAATAATTTTCTTTTACTACCTGTTCTCCATTTTTACAAAAATGTTTTAAATCAGTGCAGATTACTAAATCAAGCATGATTTATATTTACAACTTCAGAGGTGAACTTGACTGTTTCATGGAGTGGGTCAAACCAAACATTTTTTAGAGTCATCCAATCTACTTAATTTGAAAAGTAGTCGACAATGGCATGTTTTTGTGTAAGTTAATGATGTGAGAAATATGCATTGCATCCTGGGCTATTTCAACATTCAGAAAGGTTCCCCACCATCAGAATTTGTAATACATTTCTTTTATTCCTTTCATGACATATTAATTTAGTTCCACCAAATAATTCAAGTTCAATTATATGCTAGCAAGTGCCTGGATTTTTCAAATAAGACTTTCTTAAAATGTTTCTTTGCTGCTAGGGATGGTTGAGCAAATGGAGAAAAATCGTGTCCATAGAAGCCTGAATTTTTTCCTTACTTAGTCTAGGTACGAAAGGGAAGCAAACAGCCTCTTTTAGCAATGTTCTACAAACAGTGACCTGTCAAGAACCTTAGTTCTCAACTTGATTCTGTCCCTTCCTTTGCTTTATTGCCCCTTCAAGCACTTGCTGGCTCAATAAATACAAGATTCTCTCACAGAGAAGGCAATCCTTGTTGCCCTGAATATATTTGTATTCATTGTGGCTTCTATTTTTGATAGGTCAGGAAAGGAGGAGTAAATAGAAGAGCAATGGAAAAGTAGGAAGAGAATGCCACTAATTTTTGTATCACCCAGTGTCTCTCTATGTAGCATTTATCATAAAGGAGAGACACTGTCTATATATTATTTAGAGATGGGGTAGAGTAAAGAGTCCACTGCTGGGTTTTGATCCATGTGGCCTATATTCTTATACTTGCTACACTGTGGTTTCCTCATCTATAAAATGGATGATATCAGCTCAAAGATTTCACAAATCTTTGTTGACTGATGTGTGACAAAGCCAGAAGCCTATGAATCCCAAACATTGTCTGGCTGGTATCACCTAATGAGTGCTTATTCCAGGTGTGTCTCCTCAGTGATCTGAAAGCATAAAGTGGCTCCAAACTAGTGGTTGTGGGGTTGGCCTGGCAACTCCGTGTAGGGGAGCAGGATACTGAGAGGGTGAAACGAAGGGAGAAGAATAAGAATTCCTGAAAGTTATCAATGCATTTGTGATACTAAAAAAGTTTTCACATGAAAATTATCTAAGAATAAACTAATAGTCTATAGCTATGGTTGTATAAGTGTAGCTATTAGAAACACCAGTGTGTGTGTGTGTGTGTGTGTGTGTCTGTCTGTGTGTGTGTGTCTGTGTATGTGTACGTTTTCTCCCAAAAATCCTTAATGTTCACACTAGATCATCAATTGAAAAAAGAAAACAAGTTATTTTCCTGATGGTTATTTTCTTCTTAGTTCAGAAAGTTCAATCACTTTTTATGCTTTGGTCACCGAACTATCATCTTGGCGGGCATATGAACAAGGTCCAAGAAGTGATGGAGAGGGTACTTTACAATCTTTCAGATTCTGTGCAAGTATTATAGAGTTATAATTGCATTCAATACTCAGCTATTTCATATCTATTATAATTTTTTTAAGAAGGAGCTCAGAAAGATCAATTAAGTAATCTAAGATCACATAGCTATTAAGTGTTGGAGCTTGGATTGGAACCCAGGTCTTCTATACTCTAATACTCTTTTCATTATGCCATGAAACCTCTATCAGTACAATAGTGGCATTATCACTAGTCTCTACTAAGTGCAGACACTGATGAGTCTTTGATTTAATTTTACTCTCCTTGCCAGCTAATAAGTTAGCCAGTTACTATTTCATGGATGCTGGCAGAAAGCAATAAACTACTAGGTCAGAGACAAAAGAACTTTTTACTCACCACATAGCAAGTAACCTGAACATCAGTAGATTTGCTTTAGTTTCTGCATGAGTTTTATTTTGCGGATGTAACAGATTACCACAAGTTCAGCAGCTTATTATTTCATAGTTTTGTAGGCAAAGCTGAGCAAACTTGACTGGTCATCTGCTTAAGGTCTCACAAGGTCAAAATCGAGATGTGATCTCGTGATCTCGGGCTCTTTTTTGAAACCTCTGGGAGAGAATCTGCTTCCAGGCACCTTTAGGATTCTGTTGGCAGAATGCAATTCAAATTCATGCAGTTGTAGGAATGGGCCTTTGTTTCTTTGCTGGCTTGGCCAGGAATTGTTCTCACTGTCCTGAGGTCACCTGTATTCATTGGCTTGTGGGACCCTCTGTCTTCAAAGTGAGTAATGACACATCAGATATTTCTTTTTTCTCTGAATCTCTTTGACACTCTCTTTGTCTGTAGCTCCCTGACTGCCTCTTCTGCTTCTGCTTATAAGACTGATATGAATACATTGGGCTCACCCTGATTATCTAGTATAATCTCCCTATTTTAAAGTCAACTATTTAGTAACCTTAATTACCTCTGCAAATTCCTCTTTTTGTGTAAGGCAACATATTCACAAGCATAATATGTCATTGTTATCACAGTTTCAGGGGTTACGTGTAGAATCTTCTTAGCATCATAATTCTTGCAACAATGTCTTTTTTTTTTAAGGGCGCAGCTCACAGTGGCCCATGCGGGGATTGAACTGGCAACCTTGGTGTGATTACCACCGCGCTCTAACCAACTGTGCTAACTGGCCACCACCTCTTGCCACAATTTCTCTTGCCCCAGAGGATGATAAGATATGGTCCAGATGGGTCAAACTCACAGACAGTGGGTTTGCATCCTGGATGAGAAATTGTAAGCTTCAGGAATATACCACTTTTATAACAAGCAATAAGAAAGACTGTTCTTTATTTAATGTTGACATTGCCTCATCTTTCAGGGTTATATCCATCAATTGCATAAACACAACCCTGAGAAATTAATCGGGTAAAGAGGGGCCAGGGCATTGCATTCTTGGCCACATCAAGAATTATAGGAGGCAAGAGACCCATAGAGAATTGTCTCTTCTAAAAGACTCCCAAAGTTCTTGAGGAACCTCAAATGACAAATTAACCTTCAATTTCTGAATACACAGGTTATTCCCAATGAAGTAAAAAGATCTCTTCCAGATCATAGTTTCAGTTACAGTGAAAAGCAGTGTACTCCCTGAATTTCAATAAAGAGAATCGGAAATAGATGGAGCATAGTCGCTACCATTTACGTGAGAAAAAAGAGTCAAGTTAAAAATCAATCTATGAAAAAGCTCAGGATAGCTGATTAAAAAGAGATATAATAGAAATAGCTTTGATTACATTATCACATTGGTTCAGGTTTACACCTTACCTCTAGGATGTATGATTTTTGGACAAGTTACTGAATCTATCTGAGCCTCTGTTTCTCAGTATATTTGATCAAAATAATAATACCTATCAGAAAGTTTTATTGGAAGATATAAATGAGACAATTCCTGTAAAGTTAGTAACATTGTGTTCATACTATAGCAGGTGTCCCACAGATGTTTCTCTACCAAGCCCCTCCCCAACTCTACATATATCCAATAAGGAAGTAGTTTGGCATGAACTTACTCTTGATATGATAGAATACCACAGCTTCCATTCTCTAAAAAAAATATAAATGAATGCAGGATGCCAAATGACACTGATGTTTACATATATATCTGTTGATCCCCTAACTTAAAACACTTCACTTCTACGTACTTTTAAGTTTAGAGAGCTTTCATGAGAAAAATTTTGAGTATCATATGCTCAGAATTTTAAATTCACCATAGAAGTGTATATAAAGAATATAGAAAAACTCCCAAACGTTGGAAAATGTGGCCCTTTTTCCAAGATAAATATTCACCTGCAAGAGACTTTGGGAAAATTATGGTGGTTCCACTGCTTTGCAGTGGTTTCCACAGACCACTTAGGCAGGGAATCAGTCCCCAAGGCCCACCTATCCTAGTGTATTCCTTTCTTTGATATAACAAAGCCCTCAATACCATTTTGTGGTGTTTTTGCTTGGCTCTGTAATCATTATTGTGGTTAGATTTTTAAATTTAAATTCATATTTGTGCTATCCAGCACAGACTCAGATCTGCTGTGGAAAATACATTTATAAAAATATGTTGTTGCATGTGTGTAACTTGCATTTTGGGCTTGTCCCAGACCACCTGGAACACCTTCACGGGTTCCAGTTATCCAAAAGCCACATTGTGAAAACCAGAGGGACACTTCATTAGGTTACTTACTACTGGTAGTGCTTTGAGATCCCCCAATAAAAATCAGAAGTTTTCTTTAAAAAAAAAAAAAATAGTCTCCTTTTGCAGCAAATCAAGTATACCTTCTTTTTTTTTTTTTTTTTTTTTTTGTCTTGGTTAGTATTTGAAATGTGTGGCATACAAAATAATAAAAATATTGGCCTTTAACTTTAGGCAGAGGTAAATTAAAAAAATAACTCTAACGTTCAGAGAAAGTTGCCGCCTGTTTTCCTAACCCGGACACTGGAATCTGCAAAGTACAGACCACACCCTCAGAGCATACCTCAGGTTTCTAGAAGGCCTAGTGTGTGGTCAGGTTCTGTAGACTCGCAGTTAAAAGTTTCTACCAGAGATGGACTCAGTGACACCGATGGCTTTTTATAATTAGATTGAACCCTCCTCTGGCAAAAGTCCCAAACCATCAGTCTCTCAAGCGCATACCACCAGCGTAAGGGCACCTAAGCTCCACACACTTTTTTTTCCCAACACTCAAAGATTCTGATTTTTAAATAAATATTAACGCTCCAATTTCTATGCTATGGAAAGAGTAAGGAAAAGGCTTAGGAAACCAGCCCACAAATTTCATGGTTAGAGAGAACTAACTACCTGACCAGCAGATAGAGAAGGCCAAAGGCACACCAAGCCACACAGCAAAGGCTCAGTTTGCCAAACCTGTGGCTGAGTTGAAGTGGATTTGGCCCTAAATATATTAATTCCAGGCACCCGGTGGTCTGAAACAGAAAAGGCAAAAGCAAGCAAACTAATTGGTAAGAGGATAAGCTTTTTTCCCTCCTCATCTCTTTTTTGTAACTGTTTCTCTCTCACATCTGCCTCTGACTTTCCCACACAGCAATGGAAGGAAAAGAGAGGAAAGCAGGTGACCCCTCGGCTCTGAGATTCTGCTGCTTGGGCCAGACAGGATGCATTTGGCCAAAGCGTTTTCAAGTTTCATGTGTTCTCCAACCACATGAGGAGAATCCTTGTCCTTCTCAGTGATAGGGCCGAAGTCCTTCCACTCTCCCTTTTTTCTAAAGGAAGCTACACACTCTTGATAGTATGTCTTTAAACTCGTGTAAACTGACAAGCCACTTCTAGACGATAAATATGAGGTATTGGCTGCATCAGCACTTGGCTCCATGCCCTTTGAAAACGTTGAACTTGACGTGATTTGTCTTTATCTGTTCTTCTTATGCAAAGGAAACACAAAAACAGGAACACAAACTTTAAATCAAATGCTGGCTATCCATTGTACTTTCATATTATTGCCTTTATTTTAAAAAAAAAAAAGTCTATTTTTTTAAACATGAGTTACTTCTGTAGATAATTGTTTCTGAAACAAAAGAGCTCCCTCTAGCCACTAGCTTCAATACCACACATCCTACAAACCAGAAAAGTTTTCCTTAAATATGGGCTTATATTTACATAGCAGTAAAACCGTACTCTGAGTATCAGTGACAAGAGCGGTGCAGAGCTATTAAACTTCCAGTTTATTGGATTGGATTTTTTGACTGTGTTTTTTTGTATTATTGTCAGAAAAGTTTTTCTGAAGAAGTCAAATAATGAGGGATAGCCAGCCGGAGTAGGAATTATCTTCTACAGCAACAAACTGAAAATGTGTTATAGTATTTAAGGTAACGCTTTTCTTCATACTCTTTCTAAATATTGAAGAGAAAGCCAAGATCCAAAACTAGTTTCATTTTAAGCTCAAATCATGTAAAAATTAACCATAAAGCTTGCTGTAGAATGTGAAATATTTTATGGTTGTGTGAATTCATCTAAAAAGGCAAAGTTAGAAAACATTTAAACATCATCCCTCTCTTTTGAATCTCCTTGTCCTGCTGTTTAATCAGAGTTACACTCCATTTTCTCATATAGCTGTGCTTGTTATATTCATGCTTTTAGAGTTTCCACCTTTAAGTGTCAAAAGAAAACTGAAACATATAAACAATCCAACTCCAAATTCTATTTACACTATTTCACAATGTGTTTTAACTGGACCCCATCAGTAGGTTTTAAAAAATTCCCTCAAGCCATACGTCAGCTGCGGGTAGGCACCTCCCCGAAAAACCAGCAGCCATCTTCCACTCAACAAGGTGATGGATGTCTCGTCATTATTTCTGTCAGGTGGTCTTCTGAGAACTGGGCAGAGAAAGCAGAACTAAAACAAAAAACTTGAGAGCCATGTTATATAGAATAAACTAAAATTATGATAGAATGTGATACAATGATGAAGATAAAAAATGATGTTAGAGATGAAAGTTAATTTTTAAAGTTCTTGAAATGAAGTAAAGGAATTACCTTGCATTAAATTTATTATAACAATTACTAGCATCTTATAGCAATTGGAACCTTGGTAGTAAAACTCTTTTGTTTCAGTTTTTTTGGGGGAGGTATGTATACATAGATCAAACTTTCAATTGTGCTGAGAGAATTCAAAAAGCAGCCAGAAACTCCAGGTTCTCAACTCTCCTGCTGGAACCACCTAGAACTTGGCACTTCATCGCCCAGAGCTCCCTAATGCTTTACCATTTTTGTTTTGTATGCACATACCTTGCATGTGAGAATGATTATGGCATTCCCTAAAGAACAGTGCTTTTGAGATGATATACACGTTCCCCTCCCACCTCCCTGAGCAAAGATTTCTGTTTCTGCATCAGTGTCTTTATGAATGCCAGTATTCCATTTCTTGGCATGATGTCCAACATTTCCTGGATGCTCTAGATTCCAAAGGCCAATTGGACATTACCTGTGGCTTTCATGAAACTAGTTATGTGTGTTTTCTTTAGAACATTAAGGGTTTCAAGCCATTCTTCAGGTTTTGCTTTGCTACTAAATATGTACTGTAATCATGTAGAAAAATCTCTGGATTGTCTAAACTCTCATTAAATTTTAAGGTAAAAAGCAAGAAGAACTGCTGCTTCCTTTTGGTCCTCTACTATTGAATATTATACATTGGATACTGATTCCACACATGCATCAATATCTGCAGATTCTTGTTCTGTTTCCTGCTGATAGTTATAAACAATAGGAAAATAGCTAAAATATCAGGAGAAAAATGTTAAGTTTATTTTTGATATCTTTTTTTAAGAAAAACATATTTCTACTTTTGCAAAAGAAAAAATCCTCTGGTTGGGGGATTAAATTCAGGTTTCCTCCCCAAGGAAATTTCCAGTTTTCCTCTCCAGCTTTAGGAACATTCTGGAGTCTCCTCTCTTGGCTTGTCTCTTTCACGGAATTGTCGGCATCAATAGTTACTATGTTAGTGAGCAAACTGAAATTTAACTGCAACAAAAATAGCTATTAGCATCATAGTTTCTGGCTGCAACCTGGAAGTCTTAATAGTGTAAAGAGATTTTTTTATTTTTACAATATAATTTGATCTATAGTCTTTCTCTAGCATGATTGTTTGCTAGTTACTATATTGCTTATTGAAAATTTTATTTTTTATTCAACTAATAATTATTAGGTTCCTACTATGTGCTAAAAATGGTTTTAGAAGCTGAGATGCAACAGTGTCTTGCCTGATGAAATTTTAATTTTAATGTTTGAGATGATTAACTGCAGAAATAATTACATATTTTCAATAGTGACAATAGATTCCAATAGTGGAGAGATGTGCAGGATGTTTCAAAGGATAAGGACACAGACTTACCCCCAATCAGGGGGTTTAGGAAAAAGTTCCTGGAGAAAATGACTATTGTATGGGACATTTTTGCCAATTTTGAGCAAACATGCAAGCATTTTAGTATACCAGATTTACCCTACTCTCTGAGTTCTGTTGGTGGGGAAATTATATTTATTTTGGATGGTTGTCACTAGTAGGCACAATCAGTTACACAGACTTTTCTGTTCTATTGTGAAAAAGACAACCTACTTGTGCTTATTTTTCTGCATCTGAAAAACAGGATAATTCTAACTCCTTTACGTTCAAACCCCATAGGGGCTCACACGGACTCAGAACCAAAGGGCCCTGCTTCTTGTCTGGATGGTTATTCATACAACATCACAATGTTTAATTTTTTAATTTGTCAATTTGTAACAGATTTTTGGGAGGAGAAACATCATAATTCTTCATCTTTTGGGGTGACCCCTTGGAAATTCTGAGAATCTGCGCATTCCTGACTCAGAAGAATAGTATATCACATCCAAGCTCACACAGCCCTCTTTCAGAGGTAAGAGTATGTTTAGATCAGGAAACACCAGAATTCTCCAAGATCTTCTAGTTATTCTCAAATTGGTGAGAACATCTCTCGTTTTTATTTAGCTAATTTTGCTTTGTCAGCTTCTCAAAATCAATGTTACATGTTCTAATTTGAAATCACTTTAAAATAATAGTATATTTAACACAGAAGATACTCAATTTGGAATTCTCACTTCCTTTTCATCCAGCCAAGTCTAACATAATAACTATTTATGGAAGAGAAAAATTTAAATTGGGGGTTGGGGTTTTGACTTTCAATTTATTATTAATCCATCAAAGGTACTTTGAACATACTTTGAATATACCAAAGTAAGCTGAATATCAGGTGTACCTTTGGGACTTGTAAACAATTAAATAAATATTAAAATGGTGGCCCACAACAAAAAAACTAGACTTAGAATTTAGAAAATGACTTCATCTCTCTTTAAATTTGGATTTATTTTTCACTTTATTCATCAATGTTTGTGACAATATGATGTTTCTATTCATATGATTTAAAGATTATTTTTGACTTATGTGTCTAGATATTTCAAAAAATAAGCTTAAACAAATTCCACCATAGCATGACTAGAAAGCTATATTAAATTAAGTAAAATTGCATATTTTCATAGCTATTTTCAGGTAAGTTTGCAAACTCAATTCAAAATTAATTTATTATTAGTTGTGGTAGTCTTATTATCATTGTTAGTTAGCAGCAGGGTTTGTCAATATGGAACATTTGGCCAGGTGTGAAATTTATTAACTCTACCACAGGAACCATACCATTTTGCCTAAATTAGAAAAATACGAAGCATTATCCTCTGATGCACAGAAGAGGTAATCCAGGGGAAATATGTTTTATAAACGCGGGTTGGTAGTAGGTAGGGAGATGGAGTGCCAGGGCACAATAGACAGAGCCAGGAAGGTGGCATCTGCACGTTTCCTTTCCTAATTAGAACAGGCAGCAAGCAGCTAAGATATCTGAATGAACATGAGAACTCTATATGTGGTTTTGGGTGTAGAGACAGAGCTCTATCTAAGTGGCTCCTTTGACCTGGGAGCAGTGGAATGGAAGCACAAACCCAGAACCTGGGGCATATGATCAGCCCATTCCCCCAACACATTTTAATGGGATTAAATTCAGTCACTACAGTAAAGGGTTTAAAATTAATTGCAATAAACTCTAGCAGGCATTTAGTTTAGACTATGAAGATTTCTTTATGAGAGAGCTGATAATATTTCCCTAGCTTAGCGCTGACTATTTCAATCTCTTTTGTCATCAGTTACCAGTTCTCTCTCTCTTGGTCAATGATCAGATCAGTCAGTAACACATCTCAGAAACCTCTGGCAAGTATTTATTTCTAGAAAGAGAGTCCAGAATAGGGGAGAGATGCTATCAGCTGGGCTGAGACCTAACAAGACTGTGACACTGTGCAATGGCGGAATAAAGTATGGAAAATACCTGCAAGGGCAAGGAAATTGCAGAGCTCAAGAACATCAACCAAATATGCACTCAACTGTGATCCTGTCAACTTGGAAGGCAAAGGCTGTGTCCCTTGATGACAGTAGCCTGTGACTTAGTTTATAAAGAAAATACAGAATCATAAAAGTAGTGGTAAAAATTGTCCTCAGCAAGATTAAGCTGTAGGAATCAGTGAGACATGGTTACATATAGGAACCCTATTTTAAGAAAATGGGCAATCTTGTAGCAATGGAAGAGAGATCTCTTAAATTGTGGCGTTTGGACAAATATCCTAGTCCATCCTCAATCCCTATAGGAACCACTCAACAATATTTCTGAAAAATCTAATTTATGTTTTTTAGAAAAAGGGAAAGGAATACATTCAGGATCCTAATAAGATATTATATAACAAAAGTAAAAGTAATCAACATAAATTTCCTGTAGGTAATAAATATCCTATAGATGCCTTTAACAACTAGCTCATAAAGTTCCTGAAAATTAATAATCAGCTCTTGTGAGACAGCTCCAGCATGTTACTGGGTTTAGAGTTTTCTCAAAAAAAAAAAAAAAAATTGTTAAAGTATACACAAAGCATTTGTGTACCTCACCGTAAATTAAACCTCAAACAGATATTAAGAAAAATTGAATTTACTAGTCTATTTGCTTTTAAGAGTGACGTGGGTTGGCAATTTTGAAATTAATTATTGTGTATTCTAGGCTTGAGAAAAAATGTGTTAATATATTTATGATAATGGGAGGCAGTTTTCTCACTTTTCAAGAAGGAAGTTAAAAACATAAAAATGGGAGAAATAAGAGCACACCTTGGGCTGTCATATTGGAAAAGAAGCTGTTAATTAGTTAGATATATACGTAAATAAATACATGTGCAATTATATATTTATGTGTATTAAAATGTAGATAAATATGCGTATGTCTATATATCTAATATATATGTATGTATATATGTGTGTGTATGTATGTATGAGTATATATGTATATGAGTAAATATACACATATATTTATCTAAGTTGAGGCAGCCTAGAAAAAAATGATACACTAGTCAATCTGAGTATATCTATTGTCTAGTGCTTGTTTCTAAACATCATTCACCATTAAAAGGAACCAGGACTTCTTGGGGAAATGACTGATTCTAGGACTGAGAAAGGAATAATGCAAGATGAACCTGAGAATACTTTTGCACCATAAATTAAGGAACTGTTCAAAGAATGAAGAACACATATTAAAGGAACACAGTAGCCAAATAAGCATAATAGATGGTCACCCACTGAATAAAATTTGAATCTATAAATGCATTCTGATAAGAAAAAATGAATAAAGGAGAAAGGAAAGTTTGTTCGTTCCGTAGAATCCTACCTAATTAATATAGAAGGAATAAAGTAGTTAGAAATTTTAAAATAGGTGATAAAATATTCAATTAAAATTTGATAATGAATAAGATATTTACATATTCTCAATACTTATCACCCAAATTATTTATTTAAATAAAAAATAGTAACTTATAATGGAGAGGTGTAGTAAACGTTACCTTAGCCAAATGATCAATGTTAATATTACCAAAATCAGAAAAAAAAAATATCACGTGCATTCTAATTTATATACTGTGAAGCAACATTTTATCAATGGTATGTATTCCTGCCAAAAACATATAGCCTGAATCTGACCATCAGGAAATATCAGAAACACCCCAACAGATGGAATTTCTACAAAATAATTTGCCTGTCTTTGTTAAAACTCTTAAGGTCAAGAAAAACAAAAACATTTCAAAATAACTCTTCCAGGTTAAAAAGATTAAAAAGACATGGCATCAGTAAGTGGGATTTATCCCAGAAATGCAAGGATGTTTCAACATTCAAAAATAAACTGATGTAATTTGCTATATCAATAAACTAAAGAAGAAAACCCATATGATTATTTCAACAGATGCAGAAAAATTATTTTTAAAATTTCAATAAACCGTTCATGTAAAAAACTCAATTAACTGAAGTGATCTTACTCAATTTTAAAAAGAATATTTACAAAAAACTGATACCCAATATCTACTTAATGATGAAAAATAATGCTTTTCTTCCAGGATCAAGAATAAGGGAAGGTGTTTGATATTTTCATTTCTAATCATCATTATGTTGGGGATGCTAGCCAGTGCAATAAGGAAAGAAAAATAATTAAAAAGCATACAAATCACACAGGAAGAAGTAAAAATGTCTTTATTCACAGGTGACATGATAGTCTATGTAAAAAATTCCAAATCATCTACCAAAAAGATAATAGAACTAACAAGTGAATGTTTCAAGGTCAAAAAATATAGTAAGTATACTAAAATAAATTGTTTTTCTATACATTAATCATGAAAATTTGAAACATTTTATAAAAAGAAAACAATACCAGTATACCATAAAACATGAAATGCTTATGGATAAATAAACCAAAATGTGTTCAATATTTGTATGTGGAAAACCACAAAAGAACATCTGGATAAAGAGATATATATCATATTCTTGTTAGCAAATTAGGTCATGAAAAATGCTCAAAATCATTAATCAAGAAGGAACGAAAATTAAAGCCATGATGAAACATCACTGCAAATCAACTGAAATGGCTATAATAATAATTTTAAAAGTGATAATACAAAATGTTTGCAACTGGATACGGAGCAACTGCAATACTCATACTTGTGGGATTACAAAAGGTACAACCACTTTTAAGGGATCTTTGACAGTTTCATATGAAGATAAGCACGTACTGACCTCATGACCCAGAAATTTTACACCTAAATATTTACCAAAGAGAAATGAAAACACATGTCCACCAGAATGAAGTCTTCTATGTGAATGTTTATGGCAGCTTTATTCATAATAGCCACAAATTAGAAACAAACCAATTGTCTTTAATTTGGTGAATGGGAAAACCAATTGTAGCATATCCATACAATGGAATACTACTCAGAGAAAAAAAGGAACAAAATGTTGATGCATACACCAATGTGGAGGAATCTCTCAAAAGCCTTGCAGTAAGTTAAAGAAGTCAGACACAAAAAAATCACATAATGCATGGTTCAATTCACATGAAATTCTAGAAATGACAAAACCATAGGGACAGGAATCAAATCAGTTTAATTTATAAATTGGGTACAGTAAATGATTAACAACAACAATAATAAAATAGAACAATTATGACAATAACTGTAATAAAACTTATGTGAATGTGGTCTCGGTCTCTCTCTCTCTCTCTCTCCCTCTCTCTCTGATAACTGATGTGATAATTAAGTGACTAATGAGAGGGTAGCATATATACTGTGGAGACACTACATAAAGGAATTATTCATGTGCCAGTGGGACTGAGCAGGAAGGCACAAGATTTCATCACGCTACTCAGAATGGCAAGCATTTTAAAACTTATGAATTACGTATTTCTAGAATTTTCCATTTAACATTTTCAGACCCCAGTTAACCACAAGTAACCGAAACTGCGGAAAGTGAAACCACAGATAGGGGAGGTTACTGCACATAAATACTGACTTTTGGAAAATGGGTAAATAATTGTATTATAGTCACACAGTCAAATACTATACAGCAATGAGAATGAATAATCTATAGGTAAATGGAAAATGTGTTGAATCTCCAAAACAGTAAGAGCAAAAGAAGTGAGTTGCAAAAGACTACCTGCCATAGATTCCAATAAAGTAGAAAAATTCATAAAGCAGAAGTATTCTGTCCTGATAGAACTATAGAAAGTGGATACTCTTGGTGGGTGGATTGGGACAGGATGGAGTCACAAAAAGGCTTTGGGGTCCTGAAAATGTTTATTAACCTAAATGTTGGTTATATATATGTGTATAATTTATTAAAATGCATCAAGTCATACACATGTGATAAGTGCATTTTATCTGTATGTCTGCTATAGTTCAATACATTTTAAGTTAAAAAAAGAAACTGAGAAAAAAAGAGACTTCTCCTGGAGTCCTGCTGCAGACTCATTGCTGTTCGCTCTCGTGGAGAAACAAGTCTTTCAGGAAGCAGCGCAGCAGCCATGGGTTTTAAAGGTACCAGAAAGACACCTTGGAACCGGAAGTGGCAATTCACCTGATTGAAATTACTCTAACCAGCTACAACTTAAAATCTTTGGAGAAGGTGTGTGCTGAGTTGATCAGAGGCTCCAAAGGAGAAGACTCTCCAAGTGAAAAGACCAGTTCGATGCCTACCAAGACTGTGAGAATCACTGCAAGAAAAACTCCCTTCAGGGGAGGTTCTAAAACGGGATTGTTTTCAAATGAGGATTCACAAGCGACTCACTCACTTGCACAGTCCTTCTGAGATTGTTAAACAGATTACTTCCATTAGTATTGAGCCAAGAGTCCAGATTGAAGTTACCATTGCAGATGCTTAAACCAACCTTTTAAATAAATTGACTATCAGTGGTTTAAAAAAGAAAGAAAAGAAATAGACAATTAGGATGAATTAAATAAGGTTCTTGTCTTCCTTGGAGTAAGAGTAGGAGAGAATGTGGATTTGGTAGAGGAAGAGCTACAATTTGTTAGCATTTACGCATTTATCTTTATATACATATCAATCATATATATATATATATATATATATATATATCTTGCAGGGTAAAGTAGCAAATGTTTAAGTGTATTTGAATGCCTATATTGACATGGAAAGGTGGTCAGAATTCACTGCACAAACGTTTTCAAGGGATGCCTTTGATATTCTCTGTTGTAATGCACAGGATAAACCCTTTGAAGGCTACTAAAAGTTGGGCTCACTGCTGGAACACTTAACTTCTCTGACCTTTACTGAAGGCTTGCCAGGAACTCTACAGAACACTGTGTTGTTTCCTGAAAGAAACTGTCACATGGGATTAGAAATTCAATCAGAAATCTGATTTTTACCCGTAGGTTCTGGTGTGACTTAATTAAACTAAAGAGCTTTTTAAAGTAAAAATTCTTTGTGATGCTGATGAACTATCTATGTAAAAACTAAAAATCAAAATATTCAGAAGTCTGTTTTCTAATTCCTTCTTTTCCAAAGAAAGAGCTTAAGTGATACAGAATTTTAGATGTTAGTTGTCTGTTTAACCTCCTATTTGCAATTGATGTAAAATCTCAATATTCCAAGTTATCTATTAACAGTAATTTCTAGCCTTTTCTACACCTAATGCGTTTTTAAATTAGCTTTTTAAGTAGATTAAATTGTTCAAGTGAAAATATTCTAAAAACTGGGTAATTTTAAAAGCCCCAACATATCAAAATTTGAATCCTATAGCCCTTTAAATTTAATGTATTTTTTATTTCATTTTAAATGTATAACATGTCAATTCAGGAGAATTCAAAATCGTATCTCTTCAACTTGGACATGTCAATTGTACAGATAACAGTAAGAGTTATAGCTAATATTTATTGATCTCTTATGTGTCAAACACTAGGTTAAATCGTTTATAGAGTTTAATAGACTTATTACTCAAATAACGTTAGTGATAACTGAGGCTTAATGAGATTATGTAGTTTACTCAAGGTAGTGCCATTAGTAAAAATGAGGATGGAGATCAAAAGTCAAGTCGTTTAAATTTGGAGCTCTTGTTTTTAACAGTAAACCATATGGTTATTGTTCTTAATAGATTACATATATGCATATATATATAGACACACTAATAATATAAAATATAATGAATAACATATGTACATGTACAAATGTATATACTATATTATAAATATGTATATATGTTAAGATAATATCTCTTAAAATGTGTATACATTTTTTTGGCACCCTCTGTATTATAAACAGTGTTTACTTTGTTTTCAGCATTAGAGGATTTTTAAAAGTCTGATTATATTTTGAGCCATAGACAATACATCAAAATATACACAGATTTTACAGACCTCGTTATCTAATCGAGAACATTAAATGAAATAAAAATGAAACTATGAATAACAACAAGTGACACCTGTCACTTGAAAATGTAGAAACAAAAAAAAATTGTTCTGTATAACTTTTAGGACAAATTAGAAATGAATTGAGTGGCATTTAGGAGATCACAGCATTTAGAACACACCATATCACAGGCATAGGAACTATGAAGAGTTATCATAAAAGTTAAAATCTTAAATATAAATCATTTTGTCTCTAAATAACTAAAAACTAAAAATAAAAAACTAAACATTTAACTCAAGAAGATAGAAAGGGAGGAAGGATTAATAGAGATAAAGAGGGAAATTAATTAACTGCAAGTTGAAAAACATTGGAATGGCTAATTGTTTAGAAAAACTAGATTATTAAGGTGAAAAAGAGGAAGTAGAGAGAAATAAGACAGAATCCATATTCAAAGTGATTTTTAAAAGTATCTGGAAGTGACAAGTAATGTGAACACACAAATAATGAATTTGGTAGTTGCAATGAAATAATTTCTAGAAAAATATAAATTATGAATATTATTTTTAAAGTATTAAAAATGTAGGCCATTTAACATTACCCCTAATTTTAACAGTATTCTCAAATGTATAAGTAATGAATAAGATGTGTAAAAATAGAGGCATAAATATTGAAAAAGAGTGCACAAAATCATTATATATATAACTGTCTGCCTGGATAATTTAAGAAAATAAGCTGAAAACCTGTCAGAACCAATTAGAGTGATATGTAGAAGTGCAGTTAAAATACTATATATTCAGGTGGGCCCGGGGGAAGGGGTGGTGTGGGACTTCTACGTAATCACAAAAATGGTTCAATCTATCATGACTCCCATGGAGTTAGTCCAGTCACCAAATATGGGTGAGATTCTGTTCAGTGTGTCAGAATCAGATACCTTGATCTCTCTGAGTCATTAAGTGCTCCCTGTTGTACAACACACCAAGGCCTGCTAATGAAACAGACCCTTTTATTGTGAATAATAATGAGGCCATATTTTTCTTCATATTGTTTTATTTCCATTGAATGCGAAGATAATAAAATGGCTTAGTAAAAGTAACAAAATCAGTACACTCACTTAAATAAAAATTGCTAAATATCCAAACATCGATGGCCAAAACCTGATTGCAAATACAAAACTAACAAGATACAATTTAAAATAACAATAAAAATATAAAATAACTGGGAATAATATTAACAAGAAATGTATAAGAAATGAGGAAATTCTAGGAAGACTACAATGAATGTAAACAAGATTTACTGATTGACAAATTTTACCAAGTAAAGATGTCAGTCTCCTTTCCTTTTCAACTAAACTACATGTTTGATTTAATCCCCAAAAAAGGGACAGTAAGATTTTTTTTTTTTTTTGAGAGAAATTTTGAAAAGCTAGTAGGGAATCATATAAGAGGTTAAATTAGATAGATGACGTGACTAGAAATACACTGAGTATAAACCAAACTTGTGAGATGTCCCAAAGGAAATTGAATGAATAGCATGTAAGGTTAGTATAACCATATACTAATAGGTTTTTGACATAAATAGAACATCTCTTACAAAACATGCAAGGCTTCTTAATGGTGCCAGTCAGGAAATAGAATCGCAAGAGACAAAGATAAATGTGAAGCCATTTCTTGTTCAGGAGCTCTCTGTATTGTGGTGGAGACAAATGTTTAACAACCAATTAAAATACTTTGTAATGACTATTATAATGTGTGTTTATGGACACAGAAAGGACCACAGTGACAATTGAATGGGGTTTTGTAGATACTTTCAATGTCACAGTTAAAAGAGCGGCTCAGGTAATCCTGGAAGGTCAACCAGTATATGTGAAGAAGCAGAGCATGAGAAAGCTTGCTCAGGATTAGCTTTATACAGTTCTCTGCTATTCTAAGAATGTCAAATGTGTGTGTGTGTGTGTGTGTGGGGGGGTTGTATGTATACACAATACTAGGTATTAACCGAGTTTGGATTAAAAACAACGCTTATATTTCATCGATTTAGTACCTGAAATGAGAGCAAAAGTAAATTGTATTCATCTATTAATTCTTAGAGTGAGGAATAAATTTTAAATTACTTTGTGCCCTTTATTGAAGCTGAAAGTATTTAAAAAATCATAATTGTTTGAATATATAACTTTATATGAATGCACAGAAATTCCTGGCTATTTTTTTCTAAAAATATCAGCTACTAAGAGCAGAGGTGCCTGCAA
Source organism: Rhinolophus sinicus (assembly GCF_036562045.2). Taxonomy (NCBI): domain Eukaryota; kingdom Metazoa; phylum Chordata; class Mammalia; order Chiroptera; family Rhinolophidae; genus Rhinolophus; species Rhinolophus sinicus. The sequence continues at coordinate 97,340,937 of NC_133758.1, forward strand.
CTTTGCTGTTCAAATGTCTCTTAATGGACATAAAGGGGGGAAAAAATCACTTTTGTGTGAACAGAGATGCCTTTGGCCTTTACTGGAAATAATTCACACTGAATGCAAACTAACCTTCTATGTGATAGATTTTATTTGTGCTCTTGTTACTTATCAGACAGTCACATTAAGGAAATTTATGAGTAATAAAATAATTCTCAAAATAAATGAGAGGAATTTCTTCCACTTGATTGTTAATTATGGAAACTAACCTTGATTCCTTGGACCCCCTGCTGAGTTGCTCAGATTGAGAAGTACAAAGGGAAGACCCCGCTGTGTGGGTAAACTGATGACTCACTTTTAATATCAGGTTGAGCCAGGAACTCCAACTCTGCCAAGTTAGCTCCACAGGGAGTCCCACTCCAACCCACTCACATTTCCTAATAACAGCGCTCTGTTCCAACCATGCTGAAATAAACTGAGCTTCTCTTTGGCATTTTGGTTTGTAAATGAAGGTAGCATGAAAAATAATGAATTGCAGTGATTTATAGGATAGCGTTTTAAAGCAGAAAGTTAAAAGGACACCTATTTTACGACGACGGCATGTGATTGTGTCTAATGAAAATTAGAAAAGATTTCCTTTTAGTATATACTACCCCCGTAGTTACAAAATTATTCCACCTGCAGGACCCGAAAGACCATTTTGCTGTTATTTATAATATGAAGATGGTGGGAAGGGGGATGGGCATTTATAAATTTATGCTTGCAAAAAACAGGAGTTTGAAAGAGGTTTAATTTATAAACCTGGGGCCAAAGAAGTTTCATGTGATGTAGGCCATGCATTTCTGTGTTTTGACATTGGGATTTAAGTTATCACACTGGTTAGGATTTTTATGACTCTCTTAGACATGTTTATTTGAAATCTCTCTGGCTTTGCTTGGTGAGCTGTAGGCATGCAAAAGTACCCTGAGGGCATACAGTCACCTCTGGCAGATTTGTTTCCCATTTTTCTCCTTTTAGAACTCCAGCTCTGCCACTATTGCCACCCAGATCAAAAGCCCCATGTTTATTGTCCTGATCACATGGTGGAAAATATATCTCTGGGTCAGCCTTGCATTAGGTTTCCTGCCTGAAGAGACAAAATGCTTTCTGTTCAGACACAAAGATTGTCCTTAAAAAGGTTTGTGTTTGCACAGGAAGCTGCACTGCCACACTGATGGCAAATCCAGCAGCATTTTGAAATGGTAACAAATCACTGCTTTTGCTTTTGTTGCTTTAATGTTCACTTCCCTCCTCGCTCAACAGCACTGGGGTCCTTTGTAAAAGTCATTCTAACTACTTCAGCGCACATTACCCTTCCTCAGACTGAGAGGCAGTTGGGAGTGCCAAGGACTGGTAATTTGAAATGCTTTAACTGGGCTTTGAGAGGTGAGCCACGTATCAATCACACTCCCTGAGTTATGAGTGTGGTGCCTTCATGATACTACAGGTATATGTTCAGGGAATTAAACAAACATTCCTTTAATTGACCAGATCCAAGACTAGTGCAATAACAAGGGACAACAGAATCTTACTGACCAGCTGGATTTCAATTACCAAAGTGGAAGCAGACATATCTGGTGGCTTGTGCAGCCATCTGCAGATATCCTCTATTACAATACGGAAGTGTTGTCTTTTTCTAATTAGAAATCTTATTTGGTGATCTGAACTCATGAAGAGTTCTCCATTTTGCTTTGTAGAGGATGATATTAGAATGAAGAAGATGAAGAGCAAGGGAAGGGAAAAGGAAAAGAGAAGAATGGGAAGGAGGAAGAGAAGGATGATGCTAATGGGAAAGTACAAAACAGCACTTTCTGACTGTAACATAATACAGTTAGAAATGAATTATAGAAGATTTAAAAATTTTCTTGACCTGATATAAAAATAAAAATACATTGTGAATTCTTATAGAGGAATTTCACAGTCAAAATTGAAGAGCTTTTGGTGTCATATCCAAAAAAATCATTGCCAAGACCAATCAATGTCAAGGGTTTTTTTCCCCAATGTTTTCTTCTAGGAGTCTTTAATCCATATTGAGTCCTTTTGAGTGTATGATGTAAAATAACAGTCCAGTTTAATTCTTTTGAATGTAAGTATCCAGTTTTTCCAGCACCATTTATTGAAGAGGCTGTCCTTTTTCCATTGTGTATGCTTCACACCCTTGTCAAAGATTCATTGACCATATATGCATGGGTTTAATTCTGGGCTCTCTATTCTGTTGCACTGATCTATGTGCTGGTTTTTATGACCATGTGATACTATTTTAATTACTATAGCTTTGTAATATAGTTTGAAATCAGAAAGTATGATCATGCCAGCTTTGTTATTCTTTAGAATATTGCTTTGACATCTTTTGTGGTTCCATACAAATTTTAGGATTTTTTTTTTTCTTCCTATTAAAAACTGTCATTGGAATTTTGATAGGGATTGCTTTGAATCTGTAGATTACTTCAGGTAATATAAACATTTTAACAATATTAATTCTTCTAATTCATGAGCATGAGATATCTTTCCATTTGTTTGTTTCTTCTTCAGTCTTTCATCTGTGTCTTATACTTTTACATATGTAAATTTAGAATATGCCATAGGTAGCAACAGAAATCAGCAGGGAAAAGAAAAGAAAAAAAACTTTTTGATAAATGCTGCTGGAATGAATGAACAGCCTTATAGAGAAAGACAAAATTGGATTTATTTTTTATGCCATATGTCAAGGTGAATTTCACATGGATCAGAAATTAAATTTAAGAAACAGAAGCATACAAGTACTAGAAAATAAAATCATGGGTGAATTCCGCTATATTCCTGGTGAAGGGAAAACTTTCCCAACTGTCATCAAGAATTCGTTAATATAAAGGATAACAGTGATATAATTGATTGCATAATTTTTTTAAATATGTCATGAAAAAACACGTATCGTAAAATACAAATGCCAAATTGTTAAAAATATTTGCAAATAAAATTACAGACTCTATTAGTTTCCTTTTACTGCTGTAACAAATTATCACAAAATTAGTGGCTTAAAAGACATAAATTTATTATCTTACAGTCTTGGAGGTCAGAAATCTAAAATGATCTTTCACTGGAGGTCTTTATTCCCTTCAGGATGCACTAGGAGAGAATCCATCCTCTTGCCTTTTCCAGATTCTAGAGGCTGCCTGAATTTTTTGGTTCATGACCCCTTCCTTCATCTTGAAAGACAGTAGAATAATGGCTGCATAGCCTTTCGTTATGCATTTTCAGTTTTTAAAACTCTGCCTACTACAATAGCTTCTTGGCATTTTTAATAAAAAATAAATACAATGACCTATTTTACTAAATAAACAAAATTTTGAAAACTTCTAAAGCTTTGTTTACAAATGAACTCTGATGTTTAGGATGATAGAATGGACTTTTTCGTGGTATTTTCTGCATAACTATTCTGCTTTGTGTCTACAAAGCCTGAATCCAGGGCTAGAAATTAGAAGAAAAAAAAATGGCCCCACAGTCAATTATATTGTAAGATCCTCTCATCTCATCATTTTATTTTACGCAGAATTAATGTTTTGAATTCGTAAAAGGAAATGGACTAGCCTAGTTTTCCTGTCTTGGTTTCTTTATGAGTAGGATATCTGAATGTTTTGAGTGATGTTATAGCTTTTATAGCTTTAAACCTACACTGTGGAATGAACCTCATAAAGTTTATTACAGTAAATGTAAACATCATTTTATAAAGAACACAATTAATTGAATCATCTCTCTCCCTTGTTGAATCCCTTAGTGTGCTTTGACCAAGGTAAAAGTTTCTACCCTACTTCCTTAGGTCCTCTTTTTCTTTTCATCATCCTCATTTTGCACAATTCAATGATTGTATCTTGTATCTCAGTCTTTGATGGAATCATAGTTTTCATTTTTATTAACTGCAGAGCATTCAATTACTTTTTGTATATTAGGCCAAAGTAACACATAGGTCAACTAAACCTTTGTAAATCTATTGCTTTCAATGTTGGAATTGCTCTCAAATTGCCCTCATAAGAATTATAGGGCTCTCAAGTACATGCTGTGCAAAACCCTTTCTCTCTGAACTCTGCAATGAGTAGCAATGCTAAGACTAGTAAAGTGGACAATCTTGATTTTTTTTTTTTTTTTTTTTTTTTTGCTAAAAACGGATAACTTATAGGTTAAGTACTTATTTTTTTAAAGGATTCCTACATTGTTCAGAAGTTTGTGACCCATGTGGCTCTCAAATACCTCTGTTACTTCAAGAGCTTGGGGTTTTACATATTAGGTTCTGCCATACCAACCTTGTATGGGTGCCAAAGAACTTACTGAAATATGGTTATATATACACATGCAATAAATTTCTTTTGCTAGTGAGGTGTTCTCCCAAACCTTAGTATTGGGAGTAATTGAAGTTGTTTTTGAGAGTTAAAATTTAAGACCAACACATAATTGATCAGAATATAACGTACAAAATCAAGTAAGAGTAAATCTTTGCCTTCAAGACTTTGTTGTTCCATTATTTAATATATAAACTTATCTAAAGTATGAAGAGATTTATTGCATGAGGGTGCAATGTGGTAGAAGTTTTTCAGCTGTGAGTTGATAAAAGATAGGCATACAGACAAGTGTCAGCTCTTCAAGCCAGAAAGTCCAGGGGCAAAAGGAATCTTTGCAAATGGATTTTGTGTACCTATACGCCTTCACAGAGCCAACATGTGCAGTACAGAATGCAGGATACTATACACAATGAACTTCAGTATCCTATCATGTTATGAGATGGGTGCAACAGCCTACCTTACCAGGTTCTTAAAATTGTACTTGAAGTCTCTTTTTATCTGGTCCGAAATATATCGAGGAAACTTCTATTTAATTTTAACTTTTACAGAGATGATATGCTAATCAAATATACATGAACATTCAGATTCGCAGGACAGTTATATTTCTCACTGCAAATTTTATTTTTTTTAAAATTTATTCTTTAAGTTTATTGGGGTGACAATTTTTAGTAAAATTACACTCACTGCAGATTTTAAATTATCTTTCTGGGTGTATTTAGCTTGACAACAAAGAAATCTATGCTGATGTTGTAATGTTGTAAACTTGATTATTCTTGTTCATGTGACAGTTTTTCTCTTCCAAATTAATAAATGACAATTCTTCTTTGCTACAGCTGTCTTGAATGTCCGCAGTTGAGAATCATACTTTTTATGATTATATAATTACCTAATTACATAAATGTACTTATAAAATCAAGATTTGGGACTTTGTTAAACTGATCATTCTATCAACCAAAATTTATTGAGTACCTCCCATATATCACACTGTATTAAGGGAAAAATCAGAAAATCAAACAGACAAAATTCCTAACCTCAGATTCTACCTCAGATTCTAGCAGTAATCTATGTACATCTGTAAGGTATCTTCCTGACAGCTTGCTAGTCTTTCTTCTGTCCAGCATTCTCAAATCTAATTAAAATATCTGCCTTCCAAGTAAGATCTATACCTAGATAACTCCAGGAGGAAGTATGTCATTTCTATCTTATTAGGAGGCACTTAAAACATTGTGTTTCTCACAAAGTTTACAGTTTTCCCATTCCCAGGAAACCATTTTTTCTTGGAAATTTAAATTCCATACATTCTGAATCATTACCTCTTTTTAATCAGAACCATCATCTCTCTATGGGATTAAACATTCAGCTGTGAAAGCATTGTTGAATTCTTCTCTATATATTTAAGTGATAACTTGACTTCAGCAATATTCTTCCCAAACTCACTTTGGATTTTTATGCAAAGAATAGAAAGCATAACTTTTAATGGAAAAAAAAAAATTACTTCTTAGATTTTTTTTTTAACACAGAACTCTGTCTAGAGCCAGGAAGTATTAAGTGAATGCATCCATGGCTGAGATATCTGAAGTATCAGTTTTTTAAAAGGCATCAGCAAGTATCTCTATCAAAGTGTGTTCAGTTCAGATCTCTACTTGAGCACAAAATCTTTTCACAAAATCAGCAACTTGCTAATTATATTACATGATATTTTAGAACTGAGACACACTGATTAAATATATTTTAAATAAAGTCTAAAGTTGCGTACTTGATGTCACCTCATGTATATCCATGTATTTATGAAATAGTTCCAGAAAAGTGGCAATATGGTTTTGTTTTTATCTTTAGTCTCAGCTTCTTTTTCTTTTTCCTAGTTCTGCCCATTGCCCCCCCCCCCCCAATATTGCTCGTCTTCTTTATCTTCTACATCCTTACAATCCTAGTTCAGTCCTTTATCACCATCACACTAGATCATTGCAATGGTCTTCCTAACTCAATGCTACACAAATGGCTGATGTACCGTAATGAGACAAGTATAGAAATTGAGGTTAAGCATTTAGAAGCTATTATTGAATTTTGATACCTTGGGGAATTCCAAGCATGTAATGATTGAACTTTGCTCATTGAGTAAGTTGTAGATCATTTAGGGTATTGTTGAACTCTTATGCTGAGTGGCATGTGGCACAAGCTGAACACTAGTGATGTGCAGTATGACCACATATTGGTCTGTAGCCAATTAGAAATTAAAAACCAAACAAAACAAAATGAATAAAAAAAAATCTTGTCCAATAAAAATGGTTTGAAAAGAACTGACTTCATTTTCTCTCTGTCTTCCTCTTCTACTCCAAAAAAAAAAAAAAAAAGAGAGAATCTACCAATGACTCCTTATCAGTACAAAATAAAGCCCTAGCCTTTTGTCATGCCATGCAAGATCTTCCATTATTTTTTTTCCTTTCTTGAGTCTATCCATTTAATTTATCACTCTCTCACAGACACTGTAGGCAACAAACGTGCCATATCACTTGTGTGCCATAGCAAGTTACATTCTGTTTACACTTTTAGTCTTTACTTAAACACGTCTCCTCCAAGATGAAATCCTCCCTGGACACCTAGACTGATTTTATTGTATCTTCTCTCTCCTCCTGTAATTCTCAGTGTATAGGCTTATTATTACATATGCCCCATTGGAGCATCACTATTTATGTGTCTGTCTCCCTCATGAGAAGGTGAGCTCTTTCAGGCAGGTGCAATGTCCTAGTCTTCATTGTTATGCTCCTGTTTGTCAGTGTAGCCATTCAATGCAGGACTGTTAAATTAATGAATGATTAATATATATTAAGCAAGAGATATGGGTTTGAGTTCTACCTCTGTAGTAGATGTAAATGTTTCCTTGGGTAGACTTGCAAGTTTATTTTTCTGTTCAGGACTACACTCATATGCAAAGACAAAGGATTGGACTCATGTTAATAAAATTTGAATATCATGTCAATAAATTTGAGGTTCTACATTTTTATAATTCTCTCTACACATTTAAACTATAAAAATATTTCATTTTTCATTATTTCTTCAGACATCTCCACTAATCCCTTAGATCAGTAGAAGCATTTAGTGAGTGGAGAACTCTTCAATGATTGTTATAGAAGCCTTTCAATCATATTAACTACTTTTTAGTGTCATTTTTTCCCCCAAAGAGTTCATCTTATACAAATACTCAATTCGAAGTAATAATGAATTATTATTTCCAAACGAACATTGCAGGAATTTGGATAAGCTCGAAAAATATTGGAAAGTTTACAATCATTTTTATTTTAAAAGCCACACAGGTAGTAAACCTATATTAGACTTTTAATAGAAATTCTAGCAGTTGAGGCACAGTGAAATATATACATATAAAATAGAAGGTTTGCACATAGATATATAAAGTTATGTAAGTGATAGGCCAATTAAAATTATAAATGTGTTGGGAGCAAGGCAGCAGACCACCTCCCTTTTTTCCCCTCATCTCTCTCCACCACACACACACTCAGAGACACCCTTCACCTTCCTTCCAATGACCACCCAGACACAGTAATGGTTACCTAAGGGTAATTCGGTAACATGACACATTCAAGTACTCTGGGTCATACACAGTGTGAGATCATTATTTGGTACCCACATACATTAAATTTTTAAAGCACTCTTTGGATTTGATCCAAGAATTATCTCATCAACACTTAACACCCCAGCCACAGATGAAGAAGCAGGAGGGTGAAATATCACACTGAAATATGAATGAGGGACTGAATTGAGACAAGGAGGAGAAAAGCGTTTCATAACTACTCCCAATCCACATACTTGTTGAGTCCTCATGTGCCTTGGAAGCCTGGCTAATCGACAAGTGCACATATTTCTGCAAAGTACTCTCAGCCTGAGATTATTTGCAGAAACAGAATTTGGGATGGGTGAGTATTGAAAGAAGAAAGGGATGAGAGGAAGTCATTGAGAGAACACCTAGAGCTGCTTGAGAGAAAAAGGGACAAGATGAAGACATGTAGAGCAGGCCTGATTGTTAACACTAGGCAGTTGTGTAGGAAGTCTTCTTTTTAAGCCTTTCAATATTTAGAGATATATTACAAAAGCAGATGTATCTTTGAAGATATTTAGCAATAGGAATATAAGCAATAGGACAGAAGCAAAATTTTTGGCATGCTCAAAGCATACAATATGCTGCTCTTTCTTTAAAGAAATATGCTTCTTCAAAGTATATAGAGTTAGCTTTTTACTTAAAATACTCTAGATGAGTGAGGAAAAGAAATCACTTATAAACTAGAAAGAATTTTGAAAGATGATCTAAGTTGTTATGGCTAGTATTATTTTAATTCTTTTATGACTTTCAAGGATGCACTTACATCTTTATGACTTTTAGGAATATTTATTAACTGTTGGTGACTGTTTGAGAACTGGGGATAAAATGACGAACAAGATGACTCAGCCTTGATGTCTTTTATAGTCCACTCAGGAATATAGGCAAGAAAACAATCACAATAAACTGTTACAAGTGTTATGATAGGGAAGTAATAAGAGTTGTGAAAGGCATAGCAGGAACTCCTCAGTCTAAGAGTGACAAGAAAATTAAAGCAAGTGAAATATTTCCTGTAATATGGAGGATGTGTAAGGAGTCCTCCAGGGAAAGTTGAGACCAAATGTTTTGTTTTGTGTTTGTTTTTGATTGTTAGAAGGTGACTTACTGGAAGCAAGAAGAAAGGGAAAAGTATGAATGGGGAGGAAATGTGCACATGAACAAAACACAGTTTTTCGTCACTAGAGTATAGATGGCAAGACGGGGAATAGCGTGAGGTGAGTCTTGAGAGGAAGGCAGAGAAGCTGGCCAGGTAAGAAAAGCCCTTAGGACAATGACCATATAACATATACCTAAACTGGGATATTTTGAGAATGAGAGGAGTCACCATTAATAATTATGCCAAGACACAGGCATAAGTAGAGACGTATGGTGATTCTATTGAAAAGATGTACAAAGAATTTTAAACAGAAGGATGGCATGCTCACATTTGCATTTTTTAAAATGTAATTTTAATTGAGAACGATTTGGGGAGAAATAAGGATGGATATAGGGAGACCAGCTGGAAGATTTTATATTAACTCAGATGACTGAAGATCATGACCTGAACTCAGATAGTTTAGGCCTTTTGGAGTAGCATATGAGGTCTCACAATTAAGTTTGCGAACTCATCCTAGAAAAAGTGCTACACATCTCATTGTTGAATATCACTACAGTCACCTTCAAAGTACTCCCCTTGGGAAGCTATGCTCTGACGCCAGCACCTAGTCCACCCTTCAAAGCAATTTTGGAACTCTTTTTCTGGAATGGCCATCAGAGCTGTCTTCATATTGCACTTTATGTCCTGAATGTCATCAAAATGTCTTCCCTTCAATATTTCCTTTATCTTCAGGTAAAGAAAGAAGTCATTGGGGGCCAGACCAGGTGAGTAGGGAGGGTGTTCCAATACAGCTATTTGTTTACTGGCTGAAAACTCCCTCACAGACAGTGCTGTGTGAGCTGGTGCATTGTCGTGATGCAAGAGCCATGGATTGTTGGCGAAAAGTTCAGGTTGTCTAACTTTTTCACACAGCCTTTTCAGCAATTCCAAATAGTCAACTTGGTTAACTGTTTTTCCAATTAGTATAAATTCTTAATGAATAATCACTCTGATACCAAAAAAGGTTAGTAACATCGTTGCAACAAGTTCGTGAACTTAATTATTAGACCTCGCAGATACACCTTGATTTAGAGGAAGTATAACTGACATCAGTAATTGGAATTGGAGGGGCGGAGGGAGTAAGTTGGAGAAGAGGTTGGTCATTTCCAAGTTATTACTTAAGCAACTGAGGGTGTGGTGGTGACTTTTACTCAGATTAGGAACATTGGAAGAGAATCTTGATTTGGGGAGATGGCAGTAGTAGGTATTCAGTTTGTATCATATTAAGTTTGAGGGGCCTGGGAAATTTTCAGTTCAAAACTATTCAGTAGACAGATCTGTATGTCAGCTGCTCTAAAAGCAGGGGTCGTTGACAGATGACCTAAGGGGAAAGGAATAGTAGTTTTAAAGAAGAGAATGTAAAGGAGATAAAGGGCCTTGGACCAAGACATTATGTCCTCCAACATTTGATAGTTGGGTATAAAAAGAAACATGGATGAAGGCGGCTGAGAAAGAGCAATCAGAGAGATAGGAGAGGATGCAAACTTCTGAATGAGATGTCAAGTAAAATGAGGATTACAAGTCTACAGTTATTTCAGTCACAAACAGGTCATTCAAGTTGCCATTTGTTTTACCTCTTTTTCTTTTGCTATGTTTTGCTGTAAAACTGCTATATAGACTGCTTATATTTTTCTTTTGCATTGATTTGTCAGAAATTTATTATGATTTTACTTCTATTAATGATAACACAAGCATATTCAAATGTACATAACCCCAATTATATAAGTAAATTAAAAGTGAAACAATAATTTTAACTTTATCTTGTAAGCAAACATTATAACTTTTTTTTTTGCTTTACATTTCTTTCTTCCTTTTTTTTTTTATGTGTTTTTTTTTTCATTTATTTAACCTGGAATTGCAAATCATATATATATATATATATATATATATATATATATATATATATATATATATATATATATTTACATATATTTACATATATATATATATATATACATATATATATATATTACATATATATATGTACTAAATTATCTACTATCCATTCTTCTATTTTCTCTTTGCCTTCATTTTGATGGTATGATGGCAGTTATTTAGACATCAAATCAAACTCTCTTTCACAAATAATTATTTCATTTCCTTTTGCCTACTGCAAACTGACAGATCTAGATATAAATACTAGCTCAAGCTTATATTAATAGTATGAGCTTAAGCAACTGGATACATTCTATGTGGTGTTTTTTAAAATTTGAGTTTCTGACACAAGTTAGTGTTTCAGAAAGTGTTTATTTTCTCCCTTTCAATTTATTTCTGATCTTTAGCTTGTTTTAACCCTCACTGTCAATCCATTTCTATTATGACTCCCTAATTCTTGGGTTCTGCTCTTGATTGAGTCATCTGACCACATAGAAAACTTTGGAAGGAAAAAGTACTATACTAGTGCATTTTCTAAAACCTTGTAAATCTGAGCATGTCTCTATAATACAGTAAAATCATTGGGTCATAATCCTCTCCTCTGTCAAATCTTCAAAGATGTTTTTTCATTGCCTTAAGGAATTTTTATTGTCACAAAGCAGAAATATGAGACTGGTTTGATTTTGCTTCTTTGAAAGTAACCTCTTTCTTCCTTCTGGATACAAGCAGAATTCTTTAATGTTGAAATATAACATTTTTACAGGTGTGTGTGTGTGTGTGTGTGTGTGTGTGTGTACCACTGAACTTAGTACACCGGTTTTGCTTAAACAATTTTGTGATCTCTCATCTCCCAAATCAGATCTTTTTTGATCTGGAGAGTTTTCTTTACCCATAGACTGGAATGTTATCTCTAACCTATTTGCATTGTTCTTCAAAATCATCTATACTTTGAAACCTAGATTTTTATGATCTGTCTTCTATTAGTTCATCTTTATTTGTTTATGTAATTCATTCTCATTTTAAGTCTTTCTACAGTTTGCTTTCTTCATTGACACTTATTTTGAAATATTATTAATATTTTACATTTCATTTAATCTTGTTTCTACTTTTTTATTTCATTGATCTTATAGTAAAGAAGAGGAGAAAGTTCAGGGAGTTCTTGCCTAATAGCCTCAAATTTTTTCTATGAAGTAGGAAACAAGGAATCTTCTGAGTTCAAAGGTAGGCAAGCATGGATAGAGGATTTGAGATTAGAGAAGTAATGACATAGTTCTAGAGGAGAATGGGAAAAAAAATTAACCAAGACAAGAAAAAGAAGAAGTAAGCAAAATAGAATATTTGGCTAAAACTGAGAACCATAAATTTGTGGTTTCTGCCCTCAGGGAACATAAAATCCAGTTGGGGAAAATGAGAAGTACTCAAACAATTACAACCCAAACACTGTACAATGGTACATAATTGTGAATAAGCAATACAGATAAATTTATGACTGAGACTTTTTTCTTCTTCATAATAATTAGACATTCCCAAATATACAAGGGGAAACATTTTTTCTTTCATCAAAAAATCTAAACGGAATAACAAGCATGATCACATCTCCTGACCAGCCTGTCCACTCCCTGACAAGTTTTCATATAAATTTATGAGGTGTGATCAAAAAGTATGGTGAATGTTTAAATTTTTAAAAAAGTCTTACAGTAAAAGACACATTGCCATTAGTCCCCCCGCAGAATACTTCCCCTCACTTCAAACACACTTGTCCCATCATTCTTGCCACTTTTTGAAGTAGTTCTGGAAGTCCTCTTTCATGAGTATCTACAGTTGAGCTGTTGTGGCTGCCTCCATGTCCTGAATTGATTCAAAATGTTTACCTTTTGTGGTCATTTGGACTTTAGGGAAGAGCCAGAAGTCACATGGTGTCAGATCTGGTGAATAAGGTGGATGAAGACACACCGTAATACTTTTATTTGACAGAAATTGCCATGTACCAGAAGCGATGTGTGACACAGAGCCTTTCCATTGTGATCAATGAATACAGTGAATGCTGCTGCTGCATGGCTTCCAATGGAAAAGCAGGGATCTTCAATACAGGAAGCAGCGCAATGAACCTTAGTAACAGTGTGTGATAAGTTTCAACTTGTTCAGTGCAGCCAGTCAGGTGTGAGCTACGTTGAGAGAAGGTGTGTTCTAAAGTGTGCCTTAAATCATCCTCTAACATGAAAATACTCCACATTACACATCACTTCTGGTATATGGCAATTTCTGTCAAATAAAAACATTACGGTGAGTCTTCATCTAACTTATTCACTAAATCTGGCACTGTGTGACTCCTGGCTCTTCCCCAAAGTCAAAATGATTCAGGACACTGAGGCAGCCGCGACAGAGCAACTAAAGACGCTCATGAAAGAGGACTTCCAGAAGTGCTTCAGAAAGTGGCAAGAACAATGGGATAAGTGTGTTCAAAGTAAGGGGTAGTACTCTGAGGGGGATTAATGGCAATATATCTTTTACTGTAATAATTTTTTTTATTTATTTAAACATTCACCGTGTTGTTTGATCACACCTCGTATCACTCATAATTGGATCAGAAATATATAAATTTACTTAATGTCTTATATATTTTTAAAATGTAGGCTCTGAATTAATTTGTGCATCCTGAATACCTTTTGCTTCTAATTTTCAACTTTAAGCATAAATAAATAAAAATAAAATTACCTCCTAAACATGCAGTTGTTTCCAAATAACACTGCATATATTTGACATTGTGATTACTATTTAATCTGAGTGTTTTAGTTTATATCTAGAAAATGTTCAAAGACAGTTACAGTAACAAAGACAGTTACATATTAATCTTAAATTGTGGATTATCTTATTTATACCAAAATAAGAAAGCTTACAAAAATTGTACCTTAAAATTACCAAATGTGCAACTATATATATATAAAGTGGGGGAACATTTTTATGGTATAGAAAATAATGTAATGATAACCTTTTAATGCCTTTCAAGTATTTTTAAAGAGATACCAGCTAGAAAAGATGTACTCACTGTCTTGCCTTAATGCACATTATCTCAAGGCAAAACTAAAGAGCTTACAGATTTATTGAGTCCTGGAAGTCAAAATATGGGGAATGAAGACACAGACAAGAATGCCACAAACAAGAGAAATTTTGACAAGATGGAATCACATCATAGATTTAAGTCTAAAGTTATAGCTGTTCAGGGGTACACCAATATACCAGGTAACAACTAGACACGGAGAAATTATTTTTACTATAAATTCCATAAAGCTGTTGTCACAACATTTAAAGAAAACATGGAAAAAACATTAGATATGTTATGAGCATGCTCTGCACACATACCATCTGTATTTGTTGGGCTGGTATAACACAGTACTCCAGACTGAGTGGCTTAAACAACGGAAATTTATTTTCTCACAGGCTGGAAGTCTTTGTTTAAGGTGCCAGCAAATTACATTTCTGATGAGACCTTTCTTCTCGGCTTGTGGAGGGCTGCTATGGCCTTTCATTGATATATATGTATATATGACAGAGATCTGGGAAAAAAACAATAATATACCTTTATTTAAAAGTGGTTCCCTCTAAATGCAATATTTTGGAGCTATTTAAATAAATTCAAAATATTTGAAAAGAGTCACAGTTTAAAGCAGCTTTAGAGTCTTCCCAGTGCTCAGGACATCTTTGAAACCTACTTGAGTCTCAGCTTTCCTCTACCCCCTTCCCATGACCTGCCAGGGAGGTAGAGCTGGAGGGTGAAAAATCCAAGATCACACTGTATGAACAGCTCACTCTAATCCTTGTAAATGACTAAAAACTATTACCTAGGCAGGCCAAAAAGCTGGTTTGCAAAATCTTAATCCCTTTTCCCCCAAATATCGGTTACACTTGTAACTAGAATAAAGGTATTTTGTTTGAAGCACTCTCATCTTTGAATAACTATTCAATCTAGTTAGGTTCCTTGGAACGTAAAACAACCTTTTTCCTAAGGATGAGCTTGCCTAGATTTTAATGTTAAAATATTTAACTTTGCTATTGCCTTGTATATTTGCTTTCTGAGTGCTATTGTGAATAATTGTGCTTCGTGTGTAAGTAAATGCACATTTCTATTTTACACTGTATCTAAAATCATTTTAAGAAAATTGCACTGAACCATCGATCCTGACAATTTTTATCACTTAATCTTTACTGATATTATTATTATTAAATAATTATCCTAATATTCCACTCATCATCTAAACCCCATTAATTGAATAACACAGCGTGTTTTTAACCTTCCCAGTCACATTTCTGACACAATTTTCTATTCACAGAATTTGTTTGAGGTGAGGAAGTAATTTACTGGACTGTTTTATATTTTCTTTTGTTTAATTTAAGACAAAACATATTCCTGGAATGGACTACTGCAAAGCAGTTGTGTCAAAAGCAAAGTATCTAATAACCTCCTCACTGTCTATGCAGCAGCTCACTATTAAAACATTTGTCCAGGGCAGTAAAATGACATACAGGGTGATGTTTATGGCTCTGGAGTAAAAAGCCCTGCCTGTTGTTTTTCCAGAAACTCTTTGTTTCGTCCCAACGCATGCTTGGATTTGCTCCCCGATATGATATCCATTTTTTGAGGCCAGGCTTCCTCAATATACCATCCACTATCCACCCACTTCTTGTCTTATATACATCAAACAATGCAGAAATCGTTGGAGTATATTATTTTTAAAAACAGGTCTGGTACTTTCTTGGCTCTTTGGTAACTGTTATTATTGGAATTTTTACAATTTTATGGAATTCAAAGGGACCCTACAATTTCCTTGAGTGTAGGATTTCTTCTTTCCTGTGTTTTTATGCCACAAAACTGAGTTTCAAAGAGAAACACGAGAAACACTCTTCTTTCTGCAAGGAATAAAAGGTCCTCAGCAAATTCCTAATCTAATTAACATCTTTAACAACTCAGACAATAAATTGACTGCAACTGCTCTTGAAGCTCTGTGCCACCTTGTTAAGTTCCTTTCCAAGACTGCTATAAATCAAAGGAGAAACGCTAGGGTCGTTGCACATGTTTGTTGCTTGTTCCAATGTGAAAGGCTGATTGCTTTACCAACTGCTCATTTAGACTGGATTCTTTTTTAGACGTGTTTAGCATTTCAAGTTTGGAAAAGAGGCCCCTCTGAATGCACAGGATTATATGTTGGCTCCAGTTCCTTAGGCCAAAATAGAATAACCTGGTTACTTAACTTATTATAGATTATGCACATTTTTCAAAGAGAATAAAACATGGACCAATTAAAACATGAAAAAGAGTACATACTACCCTTCAATATTTGATCAGAAATGATGGCATGCTATGGGAATGCTGTAATTCCTTTTGTATCATGAATCTTTCCATGAGATATTGTTGGAGAACTCAATTTACTCTGTGGTTGTAATAACAGCATTCCTCCCAAATCACTGGGTTATCATTTATGGTAAGATAAGTCATTGTTTTATTTCAAACTGAACTTTTATACAACTGAGATGCAGAAAGAAAGCCAAATATTGGTTAATAATTTGAATGTAAATTTAGTCAATTTGAACACCTCATCTTTCAGATGTGTGAGTATTGTGGTGTACTTAGCTGAATGAGTTTTTTGCCCCTCGTCCTATTCACTTGTAGAGTATCTACAAGGATGATAGCATATACATGGCAACCACCCTAGAATTTTAACCAATGCCTTTTTTTTTAAAGCAGTGTCTTTCATGAACCTCAAATTAAAGGATCCCTCAAGGATAGATCTTCACCTGGTGTAAAACTAAAGGTGACTATTTTAATGTGTACTTCAAAAAGAGTTTTAATTATCACAGTTTTCAACCATCAAGTAACTTGGTTGAAATTTTTTAAAAAAGTCAATTATATTGCAATGTGTCAATAAAATGACAAGGAAAGTGTTTCTGGTCTATTCACAACAAGGGAAATAAAATAATAAAGAAAAAATTAAGAGATATGTCTTCTCATTCATGAAGGAAGTATGAATAATGATATCCTTTAACAATCATTTTGCACCTATTTATTACAAAAATATATAAATAATAATATAATGCCAGTAAAGTTGGTACTTTCATATACCGTTCATGCTATACAAGGGGCATACATTTTGGAAACCAATTTCAAAATACATTTACACAATCAATACTAATATCCAGTAATTCCATATGCAGTTATCCATCAAGAGGAAGTAACAGAGATGTTTAGAAAAGCATTATTTATAATTGCCAAAAACCAATAACACGAAAATGTCTGATGAGAATCAAATGGTTAAATTGTGACACACCAACTACATGCATATTACTCAACAATTAAAGTGATGGTTATAATTATCATATACCAGTGTGGGGAAAAGCTTAAGAGCTAATGTTAGGGGAGAAAAAAGCAGGATGAAAATTATGTATATACTAAAATTACAGATATTTATAAATATGCATGTAAGAAAAGATGAGGAATAATGCTCCAAAATAATGGTAGCGCCTCTTTTGAGGCAGTGTTTTATGGATATTTTTTATTTTATACTTTCCAAACTTTTTAGTAATATGATTATATTAATATCTTTATAATATTCATTTAAAAAACAAGCATGGTAATTGTTTTAACCCATTATTTGCAGATTAGTGAACAAAACCTCAATGCAAGTAATGATTTGGAAAATGGCCTCTGCCCAGCCTCTTAATATTCTGTAACTATGCAGTTATTTCTGAACCGTTGTGAGGGAGAGAGAAAATATCAAAGATAAGTGAGGCCAAGTCTACCTGCTCTTCAGGACAGGTTAATGTGTCATGAGAGTGAGTTGTGGGTAACTGCAGGGTATTTTACAAGCTTACTCAATTGTCTGTTTCCACATCTTAAGGCTAGAGGCTAGAAAATATTTTGTAAAAATACATTTTCATAAAGTGTCTTGTAGTATATGGATTAAAGCTCGTGGGAAGTCTGATATTTGAAATGATGAGTAAATAATCCGAGAGGCAGGCTATGAAAAGACCAAAGCTGGGTTATTGTTTTCTAGGGTAATATTACAAACTTTCCAAATTAGCATTTACCCTTTGGGGTCAGACCTGAGAGACGGAACCTTTAATGTCTATGTTATTCAGGTGAGTTTCTTGTTTCTTACAAATTTTGATGTAGTGTTATTTTAATATTTAAGGTTACCAGACAGCTGCAGTTTCAGGAGAAAGCCTGGGGTTTGCTCTCTGTATCCCCAGGTGCATTGTGCTAGTTTGGAGAAAAAAACATGGAGAATTTAGCCACTCTTGGGGAAATAAAGGATTAAGCTTGATTTTGTGGAATCAGCATTTGGTTGAACATTTGTTGCACACATTCGCCCATGATTATACAAATGAACAAATTGAATATATGGTTGAATTGCATTTTTATTCTCCTTATGGGCTCTCTAATATTTTTTCTTATAATTTCTCTAGATGAGAGTGGTGAGGCTTGGAATATATTTTTCATCACAAGTTCAAGGGCAAAATGGATGGTCTGACCAGCATGAAGAGCTGGATCTTCAAAGTGCAAGGTACTTCATTTCTTTACCAATTAAGAGATCAACTAAAATGCTGTGTTTCAAAGAGAGCCTCCTCCCCCAAAACTAAAGAGCTTAGGTTTGCTTCTATGAAAGTGTTTATACTTACACAGAGTGAATCTGGCCACTAGATCAGAACAACAGATAAACCGGAACAGTTCTTTAGTTTCCCAGTTTAGATAAATTCCACTTAAACCCAAAAGTTTGGAGGCAAGTTATCAAGGTCCATAAAAACTGGGGAAGCACAGTGGTCAGCCCCACCCTAGGCTGACTTTACCAGTGGCAAGAGGCCATGAGTAATATGGGCAATTTCTCTTAGTCGGAAGTCCTAGGAAATCTGCCTCTGAGTTAGATATCATATGCAAGAACCGGATTAGGCCTAAAGGGTTTTTTTTTAGTGTTTTAAAAAAAAGACTGAGAAATTTAGTCTGACCTATTACAAAATCTCTGTTGAATACTGTAGTAAAGTTTTCCCGTATATTTACATATTGCTTTTCCATAAACTATTTTGCTGGTCATTTGGACACAATCAAATAATACTATGATGTCTGGAATTCCCTTTTCCTTCTGGTCATATTCACTGCTACAGGTATCATTAGAATCATGAATTTGTGCAACTCGTAAGTGTATCTCCTAACTACTTCAAAAGCAGTAATGTACTGAAAGAAACTTCTTATAGTGTGAAGTGCATGGGGTCTGTTTTGTTTTCTCTTATAGTCTTTTTAATTTTGAATTCTTATTTTAATGTCCCTTAATGTCTTATTTATGCTGTATTTCCCAGTCCAGTGATTTACGTGGTTAAAAAATAACTATCATCTAGTTACATAAGTCTCACTTGCTACTCTTTAGTCCATCTTTATTATACTTTGCTGTACCTGTTTAAAACATTTCTATGCCTTTATTAATCAAGTCACTTTTCACCTTAGATTTGTGGTTCCTAACTTACCCCTTATATTAGCATAAAAACCTCATGTGGGGCTTTCATTCTTTTTGTGCAAGAAAAATTATAAGGAAAAAAGGCTTTGTTTTCTCTTGGTTTCCTCAGTGTGTTTAGTAATTAACCTCATAGAAATAGCAAAAAAAAAAAAAAAAAAAAAAAAAGAAAGAAAGAAAGAACTAGTTTTTAAAAAACCACATATGATTGAATCTTTTTACCTAGTTACCTTTATTTTTTCTCTGACCATCTTATTCATCTACTTGTATATCTTTAGCACAAATTATTATACTTAACTCATGATAGATGCTCAATAAACTTATACTGGACTGGAATGAAATGAATATAACAGCATATTACTAATATGTAAAACCATGTACTGAATTTCATAAAAGGTAAGTCAAGGCTTTTAGATTTTCTTTCTCAAATTATATGCAAATATATGATCTAATGAGATTCTGGGACTGTAGTCAACAATGAATTTGGTTGTAAAATCTGTAAGTCATTGGTCATCGCTAAGCAAATTGCTGAGACACTAAATCACTTTATAAATATACACAGCAACAACTGTGTTTATCTCTAGTTTCCATGAATTGGTCATCCAAACAAAAGATCTGACTGGGCTCTTTTGTGTCTTAACATGGAAACTTGAAGTCTTGAGCCTTTCAGTTATGCCTAATGAGAATTCCTAGAGTTATAAGGTACATGAGTGAATTGTTAAATAATCTAATTTAGTAAGGACTTAAAATAGTTACATTGGCTTGACCAGACACAGAAAGACCACATATTGTACTATGCCATTTATAGGAAATGTCTAGAAAAGTCAGAGACAGAAAGTAGGTTAGTGGTTGCCTGAGGCTGTGGAGACAGGAATTAACTGTAAATGGCACAGGGATCTTATCGGGGCTATGGAAATACTCTAAAACAGAACTGTGATGATGGTTACATAACTTGGCAAGTTTACTAACATTTTTCATGCATGCACAACACACACACATATAAGAATGGCTTGATTAAAATGTTTTCAAATGTGTTTTTTTTTTCAGTGATTGTTCAATAAAACATACTCAGTTTAAGCTTCTTATATACTCTGTCATTTTTTTATACCCATAGGATGATAGAAACAAATTCTGGACGTTTGCAATGCTATGTACAGAGAGGTTGATTTTAAGACCTTTGGGGAAGGAGGTGCATGCTTTATCCTTCAATTTTAACCACTTTGTTAGAGAACTCAGATAATGACAGGGACTCGAATAGTCTCTGGAAGAAAATGTAAAATTTAGGTAGACATATCAATCTTATCTATCTTATCAAGCTCTCTATTCCAGAACCTATCATGGTGTCACGTACATGGTATACGCTCCTTAAATAGCTGTAGAATGAATAAATGGAGAACTGCGTAAATATATAGATGCACAATAAAGTAGCTGATTCTATAGCAGAATGTTCTGTAAATGTAGGAAGTTGTGTTAAGTCATCCATAACCTACTATTCGTTTTAGTACTTTAAAGTTATTTTAAGATTAACACACAAAACAAATATTTTCAACTAAATATTGTCTTATCTGTACATTGCTATTATGAAATATTATTTTTCTTTCCCTTTCAAAAACTGAATATTGCCCCATGAGAAGAGGTTAAAAATAAGTACAGTGTTCCATCAACTCAGTAGAATACAAAGAAAAACCATTTCTATAATCACAGAAATAAGGGATTATTATTGCATGTTCTGGTTTATTCATAAAACTGCTTTGGAAAGACCTGCATGCAATTCAGCTTTTGGCAGTGGACCTCTTTCAGGAACAAAATCAATAAAAGTCAGAGTGCATTAAGGAATTTATGGATCAAACAAAGACATTTTGGCATAAAAATAAATTAATTCTTTATAACCTGAATGTGACTTATGATAGTCAAGTCTATTGAACTAAAATGATATATTTAACTCAGTCACAAAGTGCTAATTTCATAGTCTCTTTCTTTCCTCCAGCTGTTCCTGCATAGGTGTTAGAGGTAATTAACTGCCATTTTTCTCAGTAATTCAGAAACTGCAATGAATCAAAAACCTTGTGTGAGTGATTGTAGAAAATAGCAACACTTAGTTTATTATGTATCACATTCTTATTCCAGTTGTTTAATGATGGGAATACTTACCCCAGAATTTATTATATACATAACTATTAGACAATTGGTTTTCCTCACTATATACCAATTTTAAATCCATTGAGGCTCACACACACATGCAAACATGCATGTATATTGACACAACAAAAAACTGCATCTTATTTACAACAATTGTAGTCGTAAATATAATTGATTTCACTATTATGTTCGAAATAAAAGCCACTACTTTTGAACACAGAATTATTTTTCATTGTTCCATCCTTTAAAAATGGATATTTTGGGAGAAAACTATGAGTCAGATTCATGCATGGCCATAGGCTTGTAGTAAGAAAGAATGCATCTTTTCCTTTTATATACGGTACCATAGAGAAAACTTAAATATTATCATAAACTAGTAAGTAGTCTGTGACTCAGAGGTACTCAGACTTATAGCTGTCTCTCAACTGAGATCACTACTAGCTGCACCTATCACAGTGGATCCCTTCGAAAATTTACTTCTGGAAGTAGTTCCACAATTGGAAGCTCAAAGCTCAGCTCATTAGCATACTGTCTGGGCAGGCTGCTAGGAAACAGTTGGTAGTTGCTTTCTGTACCTTTGATCCTGTGGCAGAGGTAAAGAGTTCCTAAAACCAAGATCCAGCTTCTTATTTGCAATCAAAGCCTGCCCTGGAGGCCAAATGTGTGTAGTTCGCCTGCCAGAACCACAGAGGACTTGCCATGTGTTTTCACCTTGGCAATTTCTATCAGCAGAGTTTCCACTGGGTGTTGTGTTTTCATTTTAAGAGGTTGATGGTCAAGAGACTGTCACTACTTCTACGACCAAAGTTACAAGTTACCTAAACAGGGCTTTCTCGAGGTAATGTAGAATTAGAGAAATTTGTTCCTCCTTTTTAGTCTAATGGACTGAATCACATCTTGAAAAGCACGTTGGACCCAGAAGATAACTTTTCAACACCTTGCCTTTTTAGGACCTTGAGGAATCGTGAGTTAAATGATGGCATCTTGTTTGATAATGTCTGTCTTCTGCAATACACTGGAAGCTCCATGAGGATGAGGCCAAGTTTTTGTTTATTTGTATGTTTGTTTGCTACAGTATACTCAGTGCCTTTAGTGAATGGTAGGAAATTGATATTTGTTGAAATTAAAAAAGTCATAAAATATATTGGTGTGACTAGTCACTTAACTGACATCATTTGGTTTCTAGCTCACTGGTATATTATGATTCTTGAAGCCCACTCATGTACAGAGAGCCCGATTACAGCTATATAGACTTGATGGTATTTTGATTCTCAATAACTCCCAACTAGTTTTTGGAACTTCCAAAATAATGTCTCTAGTAGAAAGACCTATTTCAAAAATCAATTTATGTGTTTGAGTCAGTGTTAACGCAGTTTCTTTTTTCTGAGATCACCCGAGGTGGTTAAGAACTGATTTTTCTTCAGTATTCTCCTTATCCTGGGCTTTCCATCTACACGTTTTCAATTACTAACCAGCTGAGGTTTCTGTCTGTTGTAGCTCAGCGTATGCCGAGAGTACAGCCTATGCCTGCAGCATGCATGAACCAGTAACTCTTTGAAGTGCCATGCGCACAGAGCCGTGGTTCTTTTCCTCTCCAAGTGGCCCCTGGCTTAACTGGAAAAACGTATTGTAAAGTGAACACTGTCTCTAGCATGGGCATTCCCTTGGGGAACAGATTCTCCCTGTCTTGATTTCTTTCCTGGTGGACATTGACCCTCAAATCTGAGGACTGTTATTCTGAAGATTTATTTGGCATTTGTGAAGTACTGACAGGGTCCCCTGCACAGAATAAAACATAGGAGGCGACATGCTTCGCTTTTCCACTGGGCTTCGAATTGAGGTAATTATGGTTCTGGGTTTTGTGCATGTTTGGAATTTAAAACTGTTGCTTTGTCAGTGTGTTGATTTTATGGTCAGTCTCAAGAGTAAGTAGATTTCAAAAACATAGCCAGTTAAGAGGAGAGTTGGCTGACTGTTAGATAGAAGTATCTGGATAATAGTAGTATGCGTCCCACAAGATGGTTCTGAAAGGAGGGTTATAATTGACTTAAGCAATTTTTTGCTGCCTGTTCTTTTAAACATGTGGCTGGAAAGCCTCTTCTGGTCTCTTAGCTCAAATGTTCAAACATATTCTGTAACAGTCATGCAGCCTAGTCCAACACAAAGAAAGTATTGTACTTCATCACTTGCCTAGGTTTTTCTACAAGATCAAAAGTGAAAGCTATTTCCATTTGAATTGGAAATATGCAATAAACGTTTTCTTGATAGAACTTTTAAGATTTCTCTGTGCATTGTAAGGAAAGCAAAAAACTAAAATTGGATTGTATCTCCAAAGGCAGTAAAAAAGGAATAAGATTTTTTTTTTTTTTTCCTGAAAATGTCACAGGCTAGTATCAAAGAGAAAAGAGACCATCAAACTGCCCACTTGCATATGGGACAGTTCTTAGATATGGGAAATAGGATTTAGGAATAGAGTTAAAGCTTATAGACTGAGAGTTTGTGATACGTTCAATGAGGGTTTGCCTTAAATATACCTTAGAGTGATTTATAAATTAAGAGTTTGTAAATCAACTCATTGCGTAAAGACATTTGCAGAGGGCGTTTATGTGACTGAAGAGGAAGAAGTGACTCTAACATCTCTTAAATGAGTTAGAAGTACCATTTTCATAATAGCAATTAATATGCAAAAGCCAAACATTCCTAACAAGGATTTTATTACACAAGGTATTATAGTATAATTAGAATTTGTAACTAAACAAAAGCGACAAAAACTGTTGTTTTTCCTCCAAGTATTGTATAACTAATTCTTTGCAGTAGAACAGGGGTGTCCAAACTGCGGCCCGCGGGCCAACTGCGGCCCGCAATCCATTTTTAATTGGCTTGCAGCAAATTCCAAAAATATATTTAGTTTACTTAAATAAACCAGCTGAGCAATACGTACTGCACCTCGAGTACAGTGAGTGGCCCAGCTGTTTGTGTATTTTACCGCATATGGCTCTTGGTAAAAAACGTTGCAAAAGATTGGACACCCCTGCACTAGAAGTTTGCATCATGTGTTTACCACACCCTCCCTTCCCCTTTTTCTTTATAGGTCCCATTGACAACCCCAAGCACAAAGCAGAAAAAAGTAAGGGCCATCTATGTGGTTTAGTCTTTTTTTTTTTCATTACAATGAGCCCAACATATAATGGTATGCCACGGAGGAAAGGAGAGATGAAAAGCAGTCATGAAGATGCGGAACTACATCATTCTGTTTTCTCTCATATGGATTTAGGACCAATTGTATCAACATCTGGGAAAGAGTTTTCAGAGGCTGACCATGGCTGCTGGAGGTAGGGATATGATGGGAGAGACACAGGACATGGCCATGGAGATGAATATGGAGGGCTCAGCATCCAGGGGACCCATCCAAGTACCTGGGGTTCCTTGATGTTTATAACTGGTGTGGGCAGGAGAGTTAGGGTGGGCAAGAAGCCCCTTAGGGGAACGGGAATGGATATGGAGCTGGTGCTTGGAAAGAGGGAGGTTCGCAGTGTTTGCAATAGGAAGAACAGAGTGAGCAAGGCATATTCAGAGTTGGGAGAGGCCACCACCGACTCAAGGCCCTATCCTGTACCTTTGACCTCATTGTGGCCCAGGAGCCATGTCCATTCTAAACGAGGCCAGGGACAAAGTCCTGCAAAGTCATTTGCCCAGACACACTTGCTTGGGCACAAATAGGAGGAAAAGCAGGGGAAGCTGCACCCTTCACTAGAGCAGGGCATCTCAATGCAATAATGTTTTTCCTGCTGATGTGCAAAGGGGATCCTATGGCCTAGAATTCTCTGTGCTCCTCAGGACACATTATTATGGGCTGGGCTTGTTGAAGCTGCTCACTTAAAAACTGTAGAGCGAAATACAATATGGGGAATACAATCAATAATATTATAAATTGTGTAGATGCCTGAACACTGTGCTGTACACCTGAACCTAAAGTAGAATAATATTGAATGTCTACTCTCTCTCTCTCTCTCTCTCTCTCTGGATATATATATATATATATATATATATATATATATATATATATTCACAGATGTAAAGTACAGCATAGCGCATATAGTCAATGGCATTGTAACAGGTATATACAAAGTCAGAGGGGTAGTAGATTGGAGGGGTTACCACTTTGTGAAGGGTGTAAATGTCCAAGTATTCCATTGCTTTGTATACCTGAAACTAAAAACAAACAAACTATAAAGTGGAACCTGGAACATATGTACCTGAGAAGACGTGGTACTCTCGTTTATGGCTGAGGACCTGAGGAAGGAAGGGCCTGTCTGTGAGGAACGGCAAGGTTTCTCTCTTCTATCTCTGGTTGGCATCACGAACGGTCTGCTGTAAATGCTGCTAACTCATCAGCATCTGCAGATAACCTGCTCTTCTTTACGTTCTTGTACATGTAACCCTCATATTAGCCATTGACAGAACATAATTTATCTTCTTCTCCTCGAGATGGACCTTACCTTCATGTTTTTGTAGGAAATCATAGATTTCACTCCAAGGATAAAGAAACTGGCCTGCTAGGGAGAGAGAAATGTGACAGCACCTTGACAATTTTCAAGGTGCTCTTTGAGTGTTTCCCAGGGCCCTGCTCTCTGATGACAGGCCCAAGGCTGAGCAATATGACGAGGGTGTGACAGGAAGAAGGCTCAACCTGGAAGAGCAGAGATGCAGCCTCCCCCTGGCATTTCATGCCATTCTTAGTTGTGGTGACAGGTCAGGAAGCCCCAGTAGGTCCAAATATTGTTCAGGTTTCATATACTGGATGTTACTATGAATAGAGTAGAA
Source organism: Rhinolophus sinicus (assembly GCF_036562045.2). NCBI lineage: Eukaryota > Metazoa > Chordata > Mammalia > Chiroptera > Rhinolophidae > Rhinolophus > Rhinolophus sinicus. Next base: position 97,367,349 of record NC_133758.1, read on the forward strand.
AAAAGGCTTTGATGGTATAGGTAGTGCCCTGGAAAACCGGCTCTGGTGACTCAGGGACGTGAAACCCACCCTTAGTGAAGGTACTTGATCTTCATGAGGTCACCAGGGTCATCTTAGCCAAGATAGAGAGCTCCCAAGAATGATGATGGACAGGCCCCATCCTCCCTAGAAACCGCCGCAGCCTGGGGCTACAGAGGGTGACTGAGGTTAAGACCATATGCTTAGAGAACTCAGTAAAATGACTCAGAAGGTGTTGTTCACTGAAGGGCTTCTTTTCCTTCCGTGTCTTTTTTTCTTTTACTTTACAAAGAATTCTAGTAATTTTAGTCTGAATGTTCACTTGTAATATTATTTAAAAATAAGGAATCTTTTAATAGGTGATTATCTCTCAAGCAGTTGCCTGTGAAAGCATTAACAGTTTAGCTCATCACTGTATTGAAAATCAAAATCTAAGATTCTCAACCTTAAGAACAGAACTGGAGAAACATACACGCAATATAAAATAATCAAGGAATGCAGTCTCAGACCAATACCCATAGCTTGTTTCAAATTCAATGCACAGACATATCCCTAGAATAGGGAATTGTGAAAGAAATATAAAATTGAGCAGTGGAGAGGTAGCACAGCCAAGGGGCTAAGGGCAGGGGTTCTGAGAGCAGTTGAGTACCAGGATTTTAATCCAGATCCAAAATATAAAACTGTGGATCTTCTTTAAGTTAGTTAGCCATGCGGTGCCCTGTTGCTTTCTCTGTGAAATGAGGATAATTATTTGATTCTTTCACAAGGTTGAAAAAAATTGTTTGATTCTTTCACTCTGAGTTCAAATCCTGTTCTTTTTTTTTTTTAATTAAAGTTTATTGGGGTGGCAGTGGTTAGTAAAGTTACATAGATTTCAGGTGTACAATTCTGTGGCATATCATCTATATCTCACATTGTGTGTTCACCACCCAGAGTCAGTTCTCCTTCCATCCCCGTATATTTGACCCCTTCAAATCTTGTTTGAAGAGCCTTAGGCTGTAGCTGTCTCTATAGACACCTATTCATCATCTACAAAGCCAGGTAAAAGGAAAGGGAAAAAAATAATATACACACTTAAGTGACAGCAATGTGTATCCCATTAAACTTGTTATTTAAGACATGAAGTGGTTCTCCATTCTGGGGAGGGTTATTTGGGCTGGACAGTAAGGGCCCAGTGTTTAGTCTTCATGGAATCCTAGATTGTCTGGGTTTTCCATCTCCCTTTTGGAATGTTATGCTGTTGTTTATTACTTAACAAAAAGGGCTTTGCCAAACCCAGAGCATTTGGAAAATAAAAGCAAAACTCTAGACAAGTATTAAGATGAGAGTTTCCAACTGGTTTTGAAAAGAGGAACTACTTTTCACTGTTCATTTTTCAGAGGGCTTGGATAATGCATTCATTGTTTTTATGAGGGGGTAGGGGGGTTAGTGGAAGAGGACCTGGTGAGGGAAAATTTTAATAGTGAAGTCCCTGAGGTGGTGGGAAGATAGGAGTAGAAGGAGATATAAAAGCAGAGGTTTGAAAGAGGTCCCATATCTTCAATGCTGAAAATGTTGGTAGGTCTTTCAAGAATTGGGAAGTGGCAGTGTTGTTAGTGTCATAGTTGAAAAATTGCCAGTATATTTTTATCTATTGGATGGGCAGACACTCTTTGTCAAAGATATGTTATTAAGTCAGAAGACACAGCTGTTTGTTTTTTTTTCTTTTCAGTCAAAATTAATTATTTGAATAAATGAGAATTGAGAGACTTTGGCAGTGAGTAGAAAAATGTCATATGGATTTACCAATGTAAGGTTTATTTGCTTACCTTTAATTTATTGTTTAGTGTTATATAATTAAATTCAAGAGCCTTTGTGTGTGGAGAAATGTGCAGGCATGCAGAGTCTGTAAGATAGAAGGATTATTATGCTTTATTGTTACATTTCTGTAAGCTTAGTTCTCCGACCCACCTGCTTTACTGATTCACATAGTCTATCCCCTGATGGCATTTGAATCCAAGGTATCTATCTGACTTTGATTTATCTTCATGATACTTTACCAGTAGAATATTTTTTAAAAGTTGAATTAATTAATCAATTCAGATCAATGTCTGATTTGAATAATACGAACTTTGCTTTTGTTTTATTCTCTCTCTCTCTCTCTCTCTCTCTCTCTCTCTCTCTCTCTCGTGTGTGTGATAGTTGATGGACATTGGTAATCAACTTTTGACCTTACTCTTCAATGTCTTGGGGCATGCTTAAAATAGCCTAATGGTTATCTGGAAATTAATCTTTAATTAGATTTTTTTTCAGATAAAACCTTTCATATAATCTTAAAAGGCTATGTCTTTAAAAAACAAAAGTAAAATGCTTGTAATTAAAGACATTGCCCCACTATTTCTAAGTAGTAATCAGTTAGAAACAGTTTATGGACTAGGGGATTATATAAAATTTTGGAAATTTTATACATTATAGATAGTAATGATAAAATTTTAGTGCAGAAAAAAAAATTCTGCACTAAAATAGAAAACCTGTGTCAAGCAAATCATTCACAAGTCAAAAACATAAAGAATACTTTATAAAGGATTTGCAATTACTTCCTTTTACAAATATCCTATTTTCTGAGTTCTCGATTTTTTTTTTTAACTTGGATATAGTGATTTAGAGTTTATAAGATATATCTACATACATTTTGTCATTTTATTTTTACAACAATCTTTTGTAAAAAGGCTGAGAAATTATTGTTTCCATTTTAGAGGTGCAGAAACTGAGTCTCAGATATGTTTTGAATCACTTGCTGGCGGTCACACTAGTTAGTGGAGCAGCCATCGGGTTCTTTTTTCTGACTTTCAGTCCAGAGCTCTTTCCACTGCATTACCCAGACTCTCAATTTGCAGTAGAATCTTTCCAAAGTAACACAGAAATAAAATATCTAGTCCCAAAGGTGCTACAATGCTAAAATATGAGATGTGATTTAAATTAATTGTCACGTTCTGTGGTAAAGAAATGAAAATATTATTCGAGTTTAGCCTTTGAGACAAATTCAAATAAACTCAGCCAAATACTTCTTTGAGAAAATTCCACAAAACTACTCAGTGGAAGGTGAATCAAATTTAGCCAAAACCATCGGCAATGTCCTACTACTGTTTAAAGTGGAAGCCATACCCCTGTGGTACTGCTTTATCCCATTTTTCAGAATATATTTTTGTGTCATCCTAATGTGCAGTCCTAGTGTGCTGAGAAATTACTATGTTCTTTCTAGATATTTCCACTTTTTAATTGCTTGAGCAAATGGGTAAAAAACAAGTTTTGCAGCAGTCAGACTAACAGTCTCCTTGGATTTCCTGGTTCTCATGTCTTTTATGGATTGACTAGTGTAAGTGAGCAGTGACCACAAAAATGTGTTACAACTGTTCTGTCTTTTAAGATTTTAAGACCCATGTTGTCTAGTACAGTGGGTAAGAGTTTGTCCTTAAAATCAGATATTCCTAGGGTAAAAACCTGTCTTTCCGTTTTCCAGCTATGTGGATAAATTGTTTAATCTCTCTAAATCTCATTCATTCATTCATTCATTCATTCATTTCAAAATATTTATTGACTCTATAATATATGTTAGGAAATATGGTAGAAGCTAAAGATATGGTAGTAAACAAAGACAAAATTTCCTGTCTTCATGGGACTTCTATTTTAGTGACTTGATTATCAGTGAGTGTCAAATGAGGATAATTATATTTACTCCAGTGGATAATTCCTGGGATCTTATAAAATCAGCCCAGGCTTAGAAGTATACCTGTACACATTAGATGCTCTAATATCTGCCTTATGCAGGTTGGAGAATGAATTTAAAGCATAATAGTTTCAACCCCAATATACCCTCCTATGTAATTAAACTATGATCCTTACTTAAAGTGAAAATAAATAGGAAAAACCCAAATAAGACACAGCAAAGGGAAATATGTCGTAAATGAAAAATGTTAATTTAGCATATCTCTCTCATTTTTGTTTTACGGTTTTATTCTGAAATAATTTTAGACGTAAGAAAAGTTTCAAAAATAGTGAAGACTTTTAGTATACCCTTCACCCAGATTCCCCTAATGTCAATATCTTTAAAGTACATTAATTAAATTATAAAATTTATAGTATAGACCGGTTTTTATTTTACTAGTATCCTTCGTTTGTTCCAGGATCCAATCCAAGAAGGATGCCACGTTGCATTGAGTTGTCATGTTTCAGTCCGTGTCCATTCATCAGTATTTCCTGTCTCTTATGACCATATTTGGAGAATACTGGTCAGGTAGAATGCCCTTCAATTTGGTTTTGTTTGATGCTTTTTCTCATGATAAGATTGAGGTTGTATACTTTGGCAAGAATAGCACAAAAGTGACATAATCTCAGTGTACCGTATGAGGGATACACAATGTTGACTTGTCTTACTACTGGTGATGTTCACCTTCATCACTTGGTTAAGATGAATTCTGGCAGGTTTTCTCTTTGAAATTAATAAATACCGTGGGAGGAGATACTTTTTTGTTTTTGATGATTTTTCTTTTTTTTTAAATTTATTGGGGTGACAATTGTTAGTAAAATTACATAGATTTCAGGTGTACAATTCTGTATTACATCATCTATAAATCCCATTGTGTGTTTACCACCCAGAGTCGGGAGGAGATACTTTGAGACTATGCAAATACCCTATTTCTCCTTGAGCTTTACGCACTAATTTTAGCATCCATAGGTAGATTTTGCTTGCGATGATTATCACTGTGTTTTAATGGTGATTTTTCTGTTTTACTTCATCCCTTCTACATTTATAATCATTATTTTTCTGTAAGAAAGAGCTATCTCTTCTCTTTCATTTGTTTATTTATTCAACTTTTATGAACTTGTGGATTTTTATTTTATACTGTGCTTATAATTCAATAGTATTGTATTTATTTATTTTTATTCAAATTTTTTCCCCATTTTTGACCAGTAGGAACTTTTTCTTCTTAGCTCCTGTGCCCTTTCGACATGTGCCCATCCGGTTCTGAGTACTTCCTTACTTTCTGGCACAACAAGATGCTGTCTTTATAAGGAGGGGCTATCAGATCCTATGAGAATGTAGCCCGTGTAAGGCATTTATATCTTTTTAAAATGCTAAAACCAGGAAAAGATTATCCTTCAAGACTTTGTCCAGCAAAGATTAATGTTGATGGAAGTCTTTGCTCCAACATTGTACTAAGCACTTAACTGTTTTCAAGCTCAACTAGTCATATTAAAGAATCTGAGTTTTCTTATAGTCCCCACTTTATATAAGGATGATGGTTTAAGTGTATCAGTATACCACTGACATAATTTCTGAGTGCCATTCTCCTCTCTGACTTGGTGAGCTTATCACAGCATCCAGTGTGCAGCGATGTGTATTTTGGTACATAAAATGAACCAGGAGAATTTTATTATTCATTTGATGTTATTCACCAACACTCCTAAGTTCTGCTGGATCAAGGAGTGTGGGGTCAAGCCAAATAAAATGCTATTTCAGGAAATCTGTTAGGGGGATTTGTTGGCTCTGTTATACATTTTAAGAGAATGAGAAAAACACACCCACTCTGTAAAAGAGAGGCTTTAGTATAATTTGCCTCGTCTCTACCATCTTCTAGAACAGAGGTCAGCAAACTATGGCCTGTGGGCCAAATCCAGTCAAATGGCTTGTTTTTATAGCCCACAAGTTGTTTGTTACATTCTCAAATGGCTGGATTTTATAGTTATATGAATCCCTACATAATATCCTCAATTTTTTTCTCCTGGACTCTGTAGCCTACTATATACTGTCTGGCCTGTTAAGAAAAATTTTCCTGACCTCTGTTCTAGAAGTCAGTCCTGCTGGTTTTGTACAAGCTGTTCCCTCTGTCTATAACATTTTTCTCTACTTTGCCCACTTGACTAATGCCTACTTGTCCTTTAAATAACAACTCAAAGAGTCCCTCTTCTTCAGTCTTTCCCTAACTTACCACATAGATTGGGTCAGAGGTCTGTCTTGTCACTTCCTATACTGTGAACCTGGAGTATTACAGCACACCTCTTCTCTAAATCAGGGGCGTACAGGAGGCAGCCGGTAAGAGCCAATTCTATGCATCTCTTCCTAGCTCCACGTTCAGTGATGTCACAATGGTATAAGGAAATTGACCATGGTGGGAATATTTACGCTATGGAAATTGAGAAAATTCCACACACCTGTGATTGCTTCTCCCTGCTGCCCTCCAGAGAGCAGGATATTTAACTGTACTAATATACCACTACTTGTCACAGTGTTTTTTGTCTACTTAGTTTTTTGTTTGTTTGTTTTTTCTGACTGTGCAATCAAAATCTGAGCTACCTAAAAGCCAGCTACCTGGCTTTTATTCATCTTTGTATATAGCGCCTTATATAGACTAAGCAATTCATGCTCTTTGAATTACTGAAAAACTGAGTGAGTAAATATTGTCTACATGGGAGAGAAAAACCTTTTCTGTAATCACTTATAAATCCAAGAAGTAATAAGTTAACTTAGTGGCCTAACACTAACATAAATCAAAGATGGGTTGCTTAAAGTAACCATATTTCAAAACCTCAATAAAAAATTAAGAATGAGAAAGTCAGAAAATATAAAGATATTGGATAATAGGATAATAGAATTTTCCAGCTGAAGGCATTCTTTAAAATTATATTTTTCAGCGTGCTGGTAGCATTCTGGAATAAGTCTTCAGCCTTTTTGATTCATATCCCATTCATATCCTAGGCTCTTTCCATTACACTGGAAGCCAATAGACCTCATTTGTCATAAGGGAACGCCCCATCTCCCACGTCTATATTTTCTCCTTTCTTCTGTTGACCACGTCCACTAATCTCTCCTTCCATTCTTTAAAGTTAGGTAAATAGGCCAGGGGAAAGGGCTGTTGTGGAGAGTCTGCAGTAATGTAAAAACTAAGAAACTAGATCCGTTTCTTCCTTACAAGTATTGGTGGAAAATGGAAAATGAGAGAGGAAGGAAGAAAAATATGTCTTTGTCAAAATTAAACATGGAGGAATGTAATAGCCTGTGTTTACATTTTGCGACGTTAGAACTTCTAAAAATCTCACTTATGACCAATGTGCCCTTACATGATATAAAAATCACACACACACACACACACACACACACACACACACACACACATCCTATATTTCTTGGGGTGTTAGATTCCTTTAGTCTGTCTCTATGGTTTCTAGTGAGGAAAAATGAGTGTTTTTCAAATGGCAAAATGATTCCTTACATATCCTAACCAACCTTTTCTGGGACTCCTGGGGTCCAAGTGACATGTGGTCTATGAGTACAATTGTAAGTTTAATTCTCTAATTTCTTCTTTCTGTTTCTTTCCAATTAAACTAAGAAAATATTTAATGGGTAAAATATAGTACATGTATTCTAAACCAGAGAAAGTGAGGCACATAACTTATATCCTAAGTAAGAAAAATCACAATTATCCTTGGTCCCAAAGGGAAGAGGCTATTTCTACAAATCCAAGATTCCCAAAGGGAAGAGGCTATTTCTACAAATCCAAGATTCCTGAAAAGGCAATGGAAAAGGCAGTGGAAGAACAGAAACTGGAAATCAGTGTTCCTATGTCTAAATTCAGTATGTGAATCTTTCAACAGTGTTTTTCAATGGCTTTAACATACAATTCTTTCCCACTCTATTTTATGCAAGAAAACTTTACAGAATTTGAAATTCTTATTTTACAATAACACTAGATCTATCAAATATATATATTTTTCAAATGATGCAAAATTTGCTCCCCAGAAAGGCATTCTCTTGTCCTCTCCAATATTGAGAATCATTGCAAATGACCAGTTGGTTTGTGGTGAGTAATCATTTTTTATTGCCCCATTGCATTCAAATAATACTGCTAAATATATAAGCTTTCTCTATATTTGCATGAGTTACTCAACATTACAGAGAGCAGCTGGGATATGAATTGTTCAGGGTTAAAGTAAATTGCTTTCCAGTTCTAAATACAGAATCTTTTTCATAGTCCCAATACTCATAAGTCCTACTAAAACTATTTCACAAGTGCCGTCCTAAAATCTTCAGCAGTTCAATAGTCCATGCTGTCTCAAAGCAAAAGACAGACAGTCCAAGTGATGGAGTTGCCAAGGCAAGAGGGTTGTATTTGGCTCCTCTACTTGAAGGACAATCTAGCTACTGTGAAAAGCCTGGGAATTTGACTTCTGTTATAATTGGATCGGATCTTTCCAGCAGCTCCTTCAAGGGGATATTAGTTTCATATGAAACCTGCAGTTCTTCCAATTTGAGGCTTTGATCGTACAAATAAATGTTGAAACACTGATGCTGATCCTGTCATGCTAATAGAATTGGTGACTGGATTTGTATTCAACTGTGTGAAAGACACAGGGAGTGGGCGAATAACTAAATGGGCCATTTACTTCAGAGGTATGATACTGGTCTAAAAATGATGAAAAGATTGTCTAAGTTTAAGATTTCCAAGAGATTTGCTTTTTTTAGTGAATTAATAAGCACCCTGTATTATCATAATATCTGAAGTTGCTACTGAGCAGTAAACAATCAAACTGAAGATTTCTGGAGGAAATGTTTTGTAGTGTTAACAACCTTTTGGAGATATCATTATTCTTCATTCACCATGTGGTTAAAGCTGATGCATCTGAAAAATTTATGGAATCCTTTTCAAAATGTATATATTAGATGCATATGCTACAGGGTATAAGCAACCCACTCACGATGTATTCAAAATTAACTATGACATTTAGCTTTTTAAAAAAACAAACTTTTATATTATAGAATACTTTCAGATTTATAGAAAAGTTGTGAAGTTACTTTTCATATACCCAGTTTGCCATATTTTAGCATCTTATATTAGTATTATCCATTTGTCACAACTAATGAATCAATGTTAATGCATTATTATTCATCAATGTCCGTACTTCACTCAGATTTTCTTAGATTTTATCTTTTTTCTGTACCAGGATACCGCATTATGTTTAGTTTTCATGTCTCCTTAGTCTCCTCTTCACTCTGATAGTTTTTTAGACTTTCCTTGTTTTCAATGGTCTTGACAGTTTTGAGGAATACTGGTAAGGTATTTTGTAGTATGTCCCACACTGTGGTTTCACCTGAAGTCTCTCTTATGATTAGACTGGGGTTATGGATTTAGGGGAGGAAGACCACAAAGGTAAACCTGAAATACGCTAGCTAGATTAAGTAGTATCTGTCACATTTCTCCATTGTAAAGTTACTATTCTCTCCCCCTTTCCATATTTAATTGTTTGGAAAGAAGAGACTGCATGCAACCTACACATAAGGAGTGGGGAGTTACAATTCACCTCTTTGGGTGGGAGTATGTATATAAATTATGTGGAATTTTTCTGCATGGGAGATTTGTCTGTTCTCTCCCATTTATTTATTTATTTATTTATTCATTCATTCATTCATTCATTCATTCATTCATTCAACCAAACGGTTATTCCTATCACTATACGCTCATGGATAAGTTTTTATAATCAGTGCAATGTTGTTTATATTGTTGCTCAAATTGTGTCAGCTCTGGCCATTCGGAGCTCCTTTAGTTGGGTCCTCTGTCTCTTTGAGATCCTCCTCTCCCTCCGCCCAACATTGTTTTACTTTGTTCTGTGTCCAGTCTTTCTAACATTACAGAATCTCTGGCACTACAAGACCATCCAAGCACATCTTGTACAGTGCCTGCCTCAGTCCTAGAATCAGCCAGAGTTAGGGATTGAAATATTAAAATCAAACGTTAGTCAAGAATTCAGTCATCTGCGGTCACCTTTCAGTCACCATTGCTCATCTATGTAAACTGTGTTTGTAATAAAAACACAAGCATCTATTGGGTTGCTCACAGATTCTTTTGGAAAAGCAAGTGACTTGGTGGCTTTTAAAATAATAATTGAAGCTGTATTACTCTAATCGTGTCTGTTCAAACCTGAAGGACATTAAGTTGAATATGTCTAATTTGGCTAATTCAATGAAATATCATCTGATCACATCATGACCCGAAGAAATCATCATGGTTAACAGAGGAGAGTCAAATTACTCTATGTAATAATTGGGAATATGCCTTCTGGCACAAAAAGCTAGCTGCTCCAAAAACTCAGAGTTCCCAAATAACAAGGAAGAAGCCACTAAAAGTATACCTGGGCTACAATTAAGGAAGGAAGGAAGGAAGGAAGGAAGGAAGGAAGGAAGGAAGGAAGGAAGGAAGGAAGGAAGGAAAGGAGGGAGGGAGGGAGGGAGGGAGGGAGGGAGGGAGGGAGGGAGGGAGGGAGGGAGGGAGGGAGGGAGGAGATTTTGTTCAATGTTGTCAACCTATTTATTACCTAATTGAAAATACAAAAATAACAGTGACATTCTGATTTCTCACTCAGGAAGACGTTAATAGAAGAATCCTATACAATTCTAAAGAACTAGGAGAGAAGTTTTGCAGGAATTTAAAATTCAACTTAAAAGACAAAAATGAGCTTCCTTTAAAATTATGATACACTACTACTTTGGGGTGGTGGGCAGGAGGGGAAGTGTTGGGGATAAGGTCATAAGCAGTAAATCCCTTTTACTCTCTTCTTTTCAGTGTAATCCTGTGGGGTTTTTCCAGAACATTAGGTACTAGTCATTAATTTCTAGCTAGTAGTTTCATGTTGGTGAATCATTTCTTGGGAACACACTTGTCATGGTTAAAAGAAGGTATTTGGTGCTCGTTAAGATTTTTAACTTTCTTATTTTACTGGTTTTCTTTTAAAGGTCAACTTCTTTTAAACATTTAGAATTTTGTTATGCTAGTCTCTGTTTTGCCATACAGTAACATTTATGCTTTCATTTGGAGAGCTGAGTCAGCAGCATCATTATAGGAAACTGCCATTCCCCCCTCTTTCTTTTAAATACGTTTTAAAGGAATGAGAAGTTAACTAAATTAATTATTTTTTGCTCTTTTTCAATAAAACCTGTGCCTTTTCTTTCATTATTTAAAATAAGTTTATTTTTCATTATGTGTGTGTGTTTCTTAATTCTGATTTCCTCCTACATAATATAATAGTTTGAGCCTGAAGAGAATATTTTATTTATTTATTTATTAAATTTATTGGGGTGGCATTGGTTAATAAAATTATATAGGTTTCAAGTGTACAATTCTATAATACATCATCTCCTACCATCATCATATGTTTGACCCCCTTTACCCTCTTCTACCTACCCCTCTCTTCCCTTACCCTCTGTTAACCACTAAACTGTTGTCTTGTCTATGAGTTTTTGCTTGTTTATTTGTCTTGTTCATTTGTTGCTTTCAGTTTTATAACCCACATATGAGTGATATCATATGGTTCTCAACTTTTTCTGACTTACTTCACTTAAAATGATAATGTCAAGATCCATCCATGTTGTTGCTGATGGCAGTATCTCATCTTTTCTTATGGCTGAGAAATATTCCATTGTGTATATTTACCACATCTTCTTTATCCAGTTATCTATCAAAGGACACTTCAGTTGTTTCCATGTCTTGGCTACAGTGAATAATACTGCAGTGAACACTTTATTTTTAGAAAATGTTTCTGGGTATTTTATAAAATAAGAAGAGTTGATCATCAATGGAATACTATCAAGAATCTACTGATAACAGTGTTCATTTATACATTATTTTATTCCTCTCTCCATTTATTTATCCATCTGCCTATCTTTCGATAACACTGTGGGCAACACTACACTAATGGAATTCCAAGTGTACAATTACTATTCAATTCCTGTATAAACAGAGCAAGAATAGTACTTTCTAATGGAGGTCTGCATAAGCATTTTTCCAAAACATAGAAGATATTATATACCAGATGAGTGATACAAAAAAATGCATACTATAAATAGGTAAAAAAAGTGGAGTTTTTCTTGAGATTGAAGCAACCTGACCAGGTCAGAGGTAAAAGCATAAAATGACATTTGAGCAGATCCTTAAAAGGTGGATTGAATTTTAAAAGGTTGGGAATGAAGAATAGATTCAGGAATGAATGCATTCACTCATTAATTTATTGAGAAAGCGTCCAATAAATATTTGAGTACAAGGCACTCTGATGGTTCTGAATCCCAGGATAAAAGCATTATTTGAGGAAAAGGTGATGATCCAGCTTTTATGAAGAATCAGATTCGTGTTATAGTGAAATATGTGGCTAGCATTAGAAGTTGGAGGCTAGTCATGTAAGAACTTGAATGCCAGTGTCAAGAGGAATCCAAATATGAATTAATGGGTATTAACTGATTTTAGCAAGAGATGATGGCAAGCTCTACATTTCAAAGATGAAAGAAGGAAGTGATAATATTAGGAGTTTGGTTCATGAAAATATTTATAACAGTTTCTGTAGAAAATAGGTAGGGAATTAATAAGAGAAGAATATGAGATTGCTTAGAGTTTCCTAGGGAACTGATAGCATGTATTTTAATTACAAACGAGGAGTCCAATTTTATTCGTTACCAGCCATATGATGGGAACAGAAAAATTATAAACTAAAAGTGGCCCAAAGTTGGGGAGTAGCTTGTTAGTCACAGAAAAAGATGAAGGGATCAGTTTGAGAAATTCAACAAAGTGATTATGGAAACAAAAAAAAGCGGGTGGGTTCAGGAAAAGATTTTAATCGGGTGGTTTATGAGAGCAAGAGAGAGATTAAAAAAAAAATGTGGTGGCATATGTATGGTATACTGTGATGGTTAATTTTATGTGTCAACTTGACTAGACTGTGGTGCTCAACTGTTTGGTCAAACACCAGTCTAGATGTTGCTATGGAGGTATTTTTTAGATATGATTAATATATAAGTCAATAGACTTTGAGTAATGCAGATTACCCTCCACATTGTTGATGGGTCTCATCTAATCAGTTGAGGCCTTAAGAAAAAATATCTGAGGTCCCCTGAGGAAGAAGGAATTCTGCTTCCAGACTTGCCCTGCAACATTAACTCTTCCCTGAGATTCCAGTCTGCTGGCCTGCTCTGTAGATTTTGGACTTGCCAGCCCCACAGTTGTGAGGGCCAATTCTTTGAAATAAATTCTCTCTCTCTCTTCCCTGCCACTCACCCCCATGTGGATATATCTCTTTAAAAATACACACACAAATACGTACATAAATATATGTATGTGTATATATCCTGTTGGTTTTGTTTCTCTGGAGAACCCTGACTAATACAGAATTACACATGTATTTTCCAGATCTGACTACTGAGCAGGATTAAAAACAATGACACCCAATAGCAATGAATGTAGTTAGCACTCACATCTTGGTTTCTAATTATTCTCTACTAAAAGGTACTGGGTCCTTGGAAAAATGGCTGATTCCAGGATTGAGGCATGGAAAATATTAGATGAGCCTGGAAAATCTTGTGGTGCCAGAAAATAAGCGTGATCTAAAAATAGATTTGGGGTGGGCATGCTGAAATGACACAGGAACCAATTTGAAAGAATTTATCATGGCCAGATTTGGGACATTTGAGCAACAAATTAAATAAAATCCATGGAATAAAATAAATATCTGAGTCCATGCTGATAAAAATAAATAAATGAATAAAGAAATGAGGAAAGGGACAGCTCTTCAATACAGTAGACTTCCAAATGAATAAATGTAGAAGTAATGATGGAAATATAAAATCACAATTGGCATAGCAATAATATGTGCAGGCAAGAATCATCAATGGTTGCCAAAATAATGAGTAAAAGTATAATAAATACAGGATATTTGAATAGTGTCAAACTTTCTCCCTATAAGACACTTACCAGTTACAAAAGGAAAAAAATTAAAATGGTGCAATTTCAGGTGAAACTTTATAGTTACAGTAATGAAATATAAAGATATCAAATGTTTCCTGATATGATACCCTGAGAAGTTAAAACATAATTTCTGCGATATTTTTAACAATAATGCATATGAATTTTTATCAACTGTATTGAGATATAGTTTGCATAAGTCATTTATATTAGTCTTTAAATGAACACATCTTTGTGTTTTACTAAGCTTGTACATTGTGCAATTACCATAATCCAATTTTAGGACATTCCTATCATCACAAAAAATCTTTTCATGATAGGCTACAAAGTCCCTGCTGTGACCCCTGTTTTCTGTCCTCATAGTTCTGCCTTAGCTAGGAATACTCATATTATATAAATGGACTCATACATTATATGCCTGCTGTATCTGGATCTTTCATGTGGAATTATAGGTATAGATTTTCCATGTCATTTGTTTCTTTTTATTGCTGAATAGTATCTCATTGTATATATATATATGAAATATATCATATTTTTTTATTCATTCATCAATGGAAGGACATTTGTCTTGTGTCATTATTTTGAATAATGCTCCTGTAAACATTCATATGCAAGTCTTTGTGTGAAGATAGATTTTCATTTTTTGGGGGTAAATACCTAGAAGTGCAATTGCTGGGTCATATGGTAAGTGTACATTTGTAAGGATCTGCTCAACCGTTTTCCAAAGTTGCTGCCATATTTAAATTCCCACCAACAATTTCTGAGAGTTCCAGTTGCTCATATCCTTACCAGTACTTGATATTCTCAGTTTCTTTTTAATTAAGCCATTCTAGTAGATGTATAACAATAGCTGACTTGAAATTAATTTGTGTTTCCCTAATAACTGATGATGCTTAGCATCTTTTCCTGTACTTATTTGCTACTTATATACTTTCTTTGGGGAAGTGTTTATTAAAATATTTTCCCCAAAACATCGTGGATTGTTTAGTTACAGTAATGAACTATGACTTATATTATTATATTATTATTAATTTATATGATTTTTAAAAATATATTCTGGGTAGAAGTTCTTCCACAGATCTATGTTTCATCCTGGGTAGAATTTCTTCATCAGATATATGTTTTAAAGTAATTCCTCTCAATTTGGGGCTTGATTTTTCAGTGTATTTTGAAGAGCAAAAGTTTATAACTTAATGGAGTCTAATTTATCTACTTTTTTCATTATTGCCTTGTGTGTTTTTTTGGTTCTAAGAAATACTTGTTTAATAAAATTCAAAAATATTTTTTCCTGTTTTCTTCTAGAAATTTTAGTTTTAGCTCTTATCTTAGATCTATGTTCCATTTCAAGTTAATCTTTTTGTATGATGTCAGCTAATGATGGAGGATCATTTATCTGAATATGGATATCCAATTGTGCCATCACCATTTACTTAAAAATGATTCCTGTTAAATTACCTTGGCAATTCTTATAAAAATAATATTCTTTCTTCCTTAAATATTTCATAGTATTCTACATTGAAGTCTTCTGGGCCTTGACTTTCCATTATGGAAAGATTTTTAGGTATATATTTTAATTGTTGTTATCTTCCAGCTGTATTGATATTTTATAAGTATAAAATATCTCTATTTGTTAGTAATATTCCTTAATATTACTTAAATCTTAGAACTTCTTTTGTCTAATAGTAGAAGAGCCACTCCAGCTAAACTATGGTTAGTATTTGCATGAAATCTCTTTTTCTGTCAATTTGTCACTTTAAATTTCAAGTGCATCTCTTGCAGAAAACATAAGGTTGCATATTCCTTTTTTAAACAGTCTGACACTCTCTGCCTTCTGTTTGAAATATTTATTTCATTCATGTTTAATGGAATTATTGATAATGTTGGATTTCAGTCAGACATTTTATGTTACTCTATTATGTTGTTTCACTTTTCTTGTTTGTTTATTCATCATCTACTTCTTTTGTGGTAAACAACCTTTTCTAGTTTGCCATTTTAACTCTTCTGACGTTTAGCTGTGTTGCTTTGAGGGTGTGTGTGTGTGTATTTGGGTTTGTGTGTATGTTTGCTCAAGATGTTACAATATGCATTTTTAACTTAACACACTCTTCAAGTTAATACAAACTTACATCTGGTAAAATTGTGTAAATGAGTATTATCTTGTTGATAACTGGGGGTGGGAGAGACTCAGCTACACTACTGCTAAACTGTTTTTAGTATAATCTGTACCATGTTTTTATGAGTGCCTGACTTTATTAGAAGGTTCTAGCCTGTCGATGTTTGTTTCATAAATTCTTTCACAGAAATTATTTAGGCAGTGGTAACTCAGGCCTTATTTATACTGGAGGCTGCCTGGTTTCTAATACCCCAGTTTACAGTCTGCCTGAGCCTGTTTTATAGACTGTCCAGTTACCACATCACTAATTTTGGGCTCTGAACCTTTGATACTTCACTAAAGGGAAGGAGCCAGCTTAGTATTTTGTACTTTTCATTTACTATTCCACTTTATTAAAATAATTGTACAACAATTTGTATATAAAGCTTGATTAAAACATATTTTGAAAATATGGAAAAAAAAGACCCCACTGCCTTGGTTACAGTAGCTTTATAGTAAGTCTTGAAGTGGGGAGTTTCAGTCCTCTGACTTTGTTCTCCTGAAATATTATGTCAGCAATTCTGGGTCTGTTACTTGTCCATATAAACTCTAGAATTAGTTTGTTGATATCCACAGAATAACTTGTTTTGATTTTGATTGGGATTGCATTGAATCTGTAGATCAAGTTGGGAAGTATTGGCATCTTTGCTGTGAGTCTTTCTATTCATAAATATGGATTATTTCTACATTTATTTAGCTCTCCCTTGATTTCTTTCATCAAGTTTTCTAGTATTTCTCTTATAGATCCTGTATGAAATTTGTTAGATGTACACATACATAGTTCAATATTTTTTGGTGCTAATGTAAATGGAATTGTGTTTTTATCTCAAATTCCAATTGTCCATTGCTGGTATATAGGTAGGAGAGAACAGTTGACTATTGTATGCTAAACTTTTATCACTCCACTTGAATGAATCCACCAGCTTTGCCAGTTGATTTTTGCCACCAACCTTGAACCGAGTCAACCATCACTCACCACTTACAAAGCTGCAGATTTTGCTCCCTGAGCCAGAGAGATGGAGTAGGGTGGGATTTGGGGCATCCCCAGGCAAGAAGGCCATGAGTTACCATAGGTTTTCCCCAATCTAGTAGCAGTTTTTCAAGAGTAAATACATTTCATTTTGTTGTATGTCTTTGGTCATTTTGAAGTACCCTAGAATATTTATTTATTTTCCTATTTTATCCAGTTTTGTACTTGCTTTCTGTGGTAGAAAATTGCTTGAGCTCCTCACATAGTTACTATTGAAAGTCCACAATATGAGTTGTGGACATAAGGAAACATCAAACCCAAAAATCATCCCTCCCAAACATCAAACCCAAAAATCATCCCTCCTCTCTTAAATACACTTGATGCCTGAGAATGGTGTTAGTTGACTGCTTCCAAAATAAAGAACCAGTCTAATACTCTCATATTAGACAGAAAAGTTTAAAGAAAGTATGTTTCTTATGATACTTACATTGAGTGATATTTCTTGCATGAAGAGAGAATTCATGGCTTTACAAACTTGGAACTAGATGAGATGTTGGGAAATTTGACACAAACTAATGTAGTTTATAGAATTACCAATTATGAGATGGCAATCTTTTCCTTGTTTTAATAAATAAGCACTAAATACCCTAGGAAAGAAATGAACTAGTGTCTAGTCTTTATAATCTGGTTCTGATAAAGTTTTAATGGTTATGACAAATGCATCTTTACTCCAACTTACCCATCATGCTTTCTATCTAGTCTTGAGGAGGTTATAATACCTATTTTATCTCTGATGAATACAACTCATTAGATTTAGCTGTGTCACTTAGGCAGCCAATTTAGGGGAAAGGCTTTGTATAATGAAATGTTGAAGCCATAAAAATAAAATGTCTAATTCTTCCTGCCAAACAAGTACCAGAACTAAGAAAGCCTAATTTCCTATAGAATTTTCTTGGAAATAGAGGATAAGGAGTTCTGATTAAATCCACATTCAATACAGCTGCCTACAAGTAGAATGTAAATCCTTCAAGGCTGCCAAGGCAACACTCGCTGTTCTCACACATTTCAATTATTCATTGAATTAAGTGTACATATGAGAATGAAAGGATTAAATAATAGCAGCAAACAACCATTCACAAATTCAAGAATTATGTTCTGTTTATACTTGATGACAATTTATTTCTGTAAGAAGTTGCTATTAAGTCCAGTAATCTCAAAAAATAAATTTAAAAAAAAAAGAACTTGAACTTTACAGGTATGTTTGATTTTGTACTTGCATTCCACAACATTATCTAGGCTCACCAATTAGGACACATATTACCAGCAACTTGACAAATATGTTTGTGTGCACACTTGTCAATGCTAATCTTTGGTAAAATGTTTACATGTATTAATGATAACCAACTCTTATAAATGTATGTGTTGTTGATGTTTTGCTTCCTCTTCACTCCCCTTTCCATGCTGCATGGATTCCATAGCTCCTCGTTATAGAACGTCATTAGGAAATTTCCTCAATTTACTGCGTTTCTCTTCCTCTGTCACACTTGACTGTCTACAATCCATTCTTGATAAGCCCAAACATCCATCCTCTGCTTTACTGAATGTGCACAGATGGGCAATGAGAGAAATGATCACACCGTGCAAGTTGGTGTCACTAACAGATTCATGACCAGAACCTCAACTGGGTATATAATCACTATGTTTTCAAGCAAGCTCATTCCTTACTGTACTGCCATGTTAATATTGCCCCTGTCCTTCAGACCTCCATTCTCCTACCTCTCTTATATGTAGCTGGTGTCTTCTCTCCATATTAATTACCATTCCTCAAAAATTATGTTCCACTTAGATCATCCTCATCTTATTTGATGACACCTCCTTTTTACCAGTGTATGAGGCTAAAAGCTTTGGGATCAACCTTGGTTCCCCTCATTCTTTCACACTCCACCTCTCATCCACCAGCAAGTCCTCTTTATATTCAAAATAGCTTCAGAATCTAAACACTTCTCCCCTCCTCCACTGCTACCAGTCTGACTTGAGCTACAATTTTGATTATTATAATATCTTCCTAATGGGTCACCAACGTTGGACTAATTGTCTTGGCTCTAATCACCATCACTTAAAATAATGCCTGCCACATAGTAGATACTCAATAAATATTTGGTAAGATAGATTGAATGAATCAGCATTCAAACATAGTTTTCAATTCCCATTAAAAATAAACTCAATCTTTTCAACAAATTATGCTAAGACTTAATATTGTTAAGATGACAATACTTGCCAAAGGATTCTATTGATTCAGTTCAATCTATATCAAAATCCCAATGACATTTTTTGCATAAGTAGAAAAAATCAATCTTAATACTTTTATGGAATCTCAAGAGAGCCCAAATAATCAAAGCAATCTTGAATAAAGTTGGAAAAATAAACTCACTACCCATCTCTTATTTCCACATCCTCTTCCAGTTAATGCTCCACTTTCTACCACCAACCTGCCACTTCTCACACCCACCAAACATCACAGAAGTGTTGCCTATTCCTATTGTGTCTCTCTTCTCACTTAACACTTGTCTATCAGCATCCTCTGGATTCTGCATTCATGTTCCCCACCAGTCCATGTTCAATTCTTAACAGACACAACCTGCCCTTACCTTAAATGATCTGTCAGCCCGATTGACATTCTTTTATTTTCTCTGTCAGCAAGTCTCCAAATTTTCCTCATACCACTCTGTGTTCTCATTACTTTTCTACTTTGAAAGTTATTTTTCCAACTAGATTTCAAATGTCACAGATCCTCAAGGCTGCAGACCAGGCCCCTTGTCTCCTCTTTCCATACTCTCGTATCTTTTCCTCCAACACCCTCAACTCCTGCTCCTCATGACACTCCTTCTCATCCCTCAAGTATCAGCATAAATGTCATCCAGAGAGGGCTTCTCCTGATGACCCTCATCTCCCTCTCCTTCCATTTTCTGGTTATTCTGCTTGTCTCTTCATAATTTATTTGATCCACTTTGGCCTTCTCTTAATTTTCTCTCCAATCATATTTTGAAAATTAAGTCACATATTTGTATAATCTCGTAAATATTCTCATAATTTATTGAAATTGCTATACTATAGTAGAGCATAATTATTTAGGAACTTCTCTCTGAAAGCTTGGGCTTTCAGATTTTCACTTTTTCAGTATGATTTTTCACTTTTACATATGGTGAGAAAGTTGCTGTGACAGAGGAAAAGAAACGTTATTTTAAAAATTGTATGTTTTTACTATTTCCCACTTGTTCCCAAAAATATATCTTACCGAATCATTTCTAAAATATTTATTCATCAAACTCTCGATCCAGTTAAGTAGAAAACATATACACTGTAGTTACCAACCACTATTATTTTATTTTTATGACACAGATTGAATACAACATAGTAATGCATTGTTCTACTTCTTTATGGAAGGTGCATGACAGGTTTGCCATCTCTTGTGCATTTCCCCCATTTATTCCACACAACACTAGCAGGAGCCCTTTAGACCCATAGAAGAGAAAAAAATAATTTACCTCTAAAGTCCTCCAGGATTCTGGCCAACTTTGTAGTTCATGCCCAGTTTGAACAGAAAATGGCTAAACCACAGTTTACAGTGTAAGTTTGATTCCAATAACAACATAGCCTACGTGTATGACTGAAAAACATGGAAGGTGACCAGGATGATTTGGGGAACTGTCACTCTAGCTCCATTTTCTTATGAATCAGATAAACTCTTCAATGAAATTATGCAAAAAATAAAAGAGAAAGAAACATAAATGAAAGTCACTAATTATAAGAGATAAATAATACCCAAAATAGGAAGAAAAGTCAAGTTGATCACAGAATATAATTTAGAAAGGTACCTATCATAGAATCTGGTATATTCGTATTCTTGTAATTCAACACCACCTTTGTGTAATACATTTAGTCTTCAGGGTATACAATATCCAATTGCATCATCAGATTGTAAACTGAGCGATCCGAATAATAACTAAAAGCATTTCTGTCTACTGTGTTTGTGTGGTAGGCTTCAAATATTTGGAATGCAAAAATTTTTTTAAATTAAATGATTTATGAAAACTCTTCTGAACTAAATCCCCTAAAATAGAAAGAGTGGGAGCACTTGAGATCTTGCTCCCCAGCATATGTCATTGGTTTAGCTCAAATAAACTCTTATAAAAAAAAGAAAGAAAGAAAAAGAACATGAGTTTGCAGACAGTCAAATCTAACCCATTAGAGCATTCGAATAGCTATTCAGGCTATCATTAATTTTCTCAACCTCTGGTCTTAATTTTTCTGTGGAAATACGGGAATAACAAAGTTTAGCCCATAGAACCACTGTGAAAAACAAACTATATGATACGTACAGAACTTGGTACAAGTAGTAATTTTTAAAGGAAATTTTCCTAATTGAAGTACATTGCTTTTAAAATCTGTCATATACCTGGATTATTCAGCTCTATTACTATTTCCCCCCATTGTCTGAACATTAAGACATGATGTGTATGAAATTTCCTCTCAACTTTAGAGATTTTGCAAATGTTAGGAATTCAGGTGATCAGTGGTGAGTCCAAGGTGTTTTGGAATCCTTGTAAAGTCCCCAGTGATTTCATAATTCCTTTAATTGTTTTCAAAGATATATTAAGTCCTTAACTGACACTTTCTAATTGCTGTGCAAAGCTTGAGGTAAACTGAAGAGAAAAGAAATTGTAAAGGGGACACATATTAATTTAACTTTGAGTTAAAAAATAAACACTGCTTACTTTGTAAAACACTTGGACTGCAGCCCCCCATTATAATTATGTTTTGTAAACAAAATTATTTTTTCTTAGCATTTACTTTTCAAAATTCTAAGCTAAGTTGATTAGACAATTTTAATACTCTAGTGCTTTCTTTTTCTTTTTTCTTTTTTAAATTAAAGTATAGTTGACATACAATTATATTAGTTTCAGGTGTACAACATAGTGATTCGACAGTTATAAACCTTACAACGCAGCCACCATTGTTAACACCACTAATGGGTGTTTGAGCAGCGTTTTTTCAAAGTGTGTAGTGATTTAGAATGGTGCTTTTCAAAGTTCAATGTGTGTATAAAACATCTGGGAGCTTGTTACAGTGCAGATTCAGTAGATCTGGGCTGGGAGCTGAGAATCAGCGTTTCGAAGGTCCTCAGTGAGGCCTCAGACTACACCTAGACTAGCAAGGACTTCGAAGCCTTTGCTTGCGTAAAGAAATTTAAACCATAAAGGAAATCATCCAATTGAACTTCATTTATCATGTAAAAAAGATTTGGACCATGCAAAGAAATCATCTCCAAGAAACCTTTATATTTTCAGAAGGCAAAGCAAAGAATGAATAAATACATATGGAATAGACTCACGCAGTATACTGGAAATACTGCAGGGTTTGGTGCCAGAGATCTGGCTTTGAATGCATCTGGGCCACTCACGCATTGTGTGATCCTGGACAAAGCTAACTACATAAACTTGATCTTCAGTTTACTTATTCACAAAATAAATTTAATAAAAACTACTTGTGAGATTGTTACGAACATTACAAGAGAAAACATCATCAGCATGATGAAAAATGAAAGTATTTGTTTCTCTTTTTTAACATGTGGAGTTATATTTTTATATGCAGTCTATTCCTTATTTTACTATATATTATACTTTATATTAGCAGTGTTTATAGTATGAATATGCTAAACTTTTTTGCTAAATTAAGCAACTATACACAAGTTAATCATGTTATTGAAATTACTAAATCATATCAATCCTATTTACTGGTGAGCCTTTGATAAGAATCAGAAGATTTAATTATATAATTTCCATGCTAATGTGGTCATCTTTTTATAATACAATGACTGAAATACACGACCAAAAAAATTGAGAGTTGTGTATTTGAGTTTTCTACATGTTCACAAAGTCAGAAGACCTGAATTCAAGGCTCAGCTCTGCCAATAATTTGTTTCCCTGGAAAAACCACTTCATTTCAGTGGACCTTGGTTTCCTACTCTGGAAAATCAGATTGGATTACAACTGAAATATTTTCCATCTCAAGATCCTAATCTCCATCCTGTTAGGGTTCTTGCAGCTTCACTGGCTGAGTTGAACCATGTGTATGCATATATCATGGCACAATAGTGAGCCTGTTCTGATGAAATCAGCTATGTAAATTCAACACTCACCACATGAGCATGTTTACATTCAGTTAATATTTGGTGTTGATAAAACCATTTATATGAATCTAAAATAACAATTAATTATTATTGAGCATTTGCTAGCTACTCTCCCAAGGCTTTTTTTTCTTCCAAAAATTAAGTCATTTAATCCTCATTATGACCCTATGAAGTAGGTAGTGTTAGTGTTTTCATTTTACAGTTGAGGAAATTGAGGCACAGGGTGCTTAACCTGGCCATGGTCACACAGGGTTTTGATCCCTACGACTTGACTCTGGAGTTCACATTCTTAACTGCTAAGATAAGCAACCTGTGTCACCATAACCATAAATGTTCCTAATTCATAATTTACTTAGACTGTTAGGAGCATTGAAGAGACTTTTTATTAGTTGATTTATGTATATATCAGGGTCCCATAAAATCATTCTTTCAACCATGTTTGCCCCTGCAAATGTTTTGACCAAAACATATTATTTAGTTTGGGTACCCTATGTAGACACACACTAGATATATTTTTGATAACTGCATTACCCCACTACCCCTAGCCCTCACTACACTTCTATCTTTCAGATAGAAGAAGAATAAAATAAAACATGCTTAAGGGATCGAAGAAATAAAAATCATCCTAAAGTCACATATTCTGTTTTTCTTAGCACATTTGAAACTCTTGGTAGTATTGCAACACATTATGCAATTTCTAGGGGAAAAAGTTCACTGCGTTTTGTTGGTAACAAGTTGATTAAACATAAATCCAAGTCCAGGTTAAGTAGTTATGCTTTTTGAAGATTTTATATCTGGTGTGGTCTGCTCAGTGTCACCAGGTTTCCATAGCAATATAGCTGTAACATTCCTTCTGAGAGAACTTGCATCGGGCACACTGGAGCAGATTTATGTCATCGACCCCCATGGGGTATTAATCATTCTTTGAGGTCGTTTTAGCTATCAAAGTAAGTGCATTAGCAAAAAATTGCCAAAACTGCCTTCAAGTCAGGTCTCGTGGTTAGCTTTCAGTGATGGAAAAACAAAAGTTGAAAATTCACAAAACAAATTTCTTGGCAGAGAGACTATGAAGACTGAGATTCGGATGGGGGTCTTGCCATTCATTAGCCCACTTACAAAACGTCCGCGTTATGAAAACCAGGGCACACGTGGAGGAAAATAAATAGATGTATCAGCCTGGTTAAAATTTTATGAGGTACAATGTTGAAAATTTCCACTGTCTCTGTGAAATCCTGACAAGATAAGTTAGACATGGCTGGACTACGTGTCTCCTCTATCAGGTGCTAGAAAAAAGTATTAAGAACCAGGTACAGTTTTCTCGTTCGAGACTGGGCCAGGCTCTATTGAACTGTTTACATTTTCAAGATTTTATATTTGCAGAAGTAAAAAAAAACTAGCTTTGGTACATGTTTGGGTGCTGGTTATTACCTAACTAAATATATGCAGTTGAGGGGAATGAGGGTGATGCTATTTATTCAGGAGTATTCCATTGTCAAGTGCCTCAAAACTCGGCTGACAGAGGGGTCACATCTCCACTGAAAAGCTCAAGATCTGAACTGTACCTGAGTCTGGACTTGTAGTATAGAGAGAAGTAGATATTGAAAGGTCATCTAACATGTGTAAAGATTACAAAGAGTCCGTGGAAAATCAACTCATAAAGAGTCTTTCATTTGAAGTTTCTATTTGTGTGTTCATGTAGGTGGGTTCGTTGTACAGTCATGTACCACATAACAACATTTTGGTCACCAAAAAAACCCCAGGTATACCACGGTAGTCCCATTAGATTTTAAAAGAACGGAAAAGTTCCTATCACCTAGTAACATAGCTGTCGTAACGTTGTAGCACAACCCATTACTCACGTGTTTGTGGTAATGCTAGTGTAAACAAACGTACCACATTGCCAGTCATATAAAAATATAGCACATGCAATTACATACAGTACATAATACTTGATAATAATAAACAATTATGTTACTGGTTTATGTATTCATTATGCTATATTTTTTATCATTACTTTAGAGTGTAATCTTGCTACTTATGTTAAAAAATATTTGCTGTAAAACAGTGTGCTGTGTTATGTCAGCAGCAGTCTCATACATCTTGTGTTAACTATGTTTCTTCATTGCATCATACTCTCTTATGCTTGATTTAATCTCATGTTGTTTTATCATTTAGTGTAGCTTAAGTGTACAGCGCTTACAAAGTACAGAAATGTACAGTCATGTCTGAGGCCTTCACATTCACTCACCACTCACTCACCCAGAGCACCTTTCAGTCCTGCAAGCTCCAAGCATGGTAAGTGCCCTATGCAGGTGTACCACTTTTTATCTTTTATACTGTATTTTAACTGTACCTTTTCTATGTTTGGATACATAAATACTTACCATTATGTTACAGCTGCCCACAGTATTCAGTGCAGTAACATGCTGGACACTTTTGTAACCTAAGAACAACTGGCTCTACATATATCGCTTAGGTATGTAGCAGGCGATCCCATCTAGGTTTGTGTAAGTGCAAAGTTCACACAATGACAAAATCAACTAACACATTTCCCAGAATGAACCACTGTCTTTAAGCGGTGCACGACCGTACTTATATGTACCTAATTTCATTAAAGAACTAGATATAGAACTTTTAAATGGAACGAGTAAGTAGATGCATTTTTTTATGTCATCCCAAACTATTCTCTCTCACCACTTTCCACCCCAATCCTCAGTGAGATCTTTCAGCTTAAGTATTTTCTATGCACTATTGATTTCAGAGCCCACATCCAAGGGAGAGTGCTGCCATCTGTAGTGAACCTATTCACTTCTTGGTTTCTACATGCATTTAAGATCGTTGGGGATGCAATTCAACAATTTTCAAGCAATTGTGTTTGTGATGTTTTTTCTTTTCCAATTTCAGTAGGTTGGACAATAGGCTTTCTTTTTATCTGCTCTAAAAACCTTTAAGGGTACTTTATTCCACACTCCCTTGAAACATTTACCAGTGTCTTAAAGCTGTATCAAAATTCACCTTTAAATGAACGAGGTTTTGGTCCAACTTTTTGAGGTTCACCCTATTTGTAAGTATAGTGTAATAGATAAAAAAGGAAAAGATTCAGGAAGTAAAATGAGGAGTTTAGTGCTTTTAGGAACTGAATTTTTTTTTTTTTAACAGCAACATATATTGACTAGATTTTTAGGGTGAAGACTGACTTTTATGAATAATTTCCCAAGGCTGCTTGGGAGTTTAAATGTCTTCTTCCTGGCCCTAATCAACCCCTTATCCCACAGAACTTCTATCCAAGACTCCAGTATCTCATCTCACACTCTTTAGAAATGAGTATGCTGTATTTGTCTATTTTCTTTCATGTATATCAAAATCAAATATAAGACCTTAAGTCAACAACTATGTAAGTATACATTTGCTAGACTAAGTCCAAATTAGGTACTGTACCTGGAAAACCTTGAGTCAAGTGGGAAATAATTACTCTGTTAAGTACATACTTGATTACTCTTATATGGCAGTAGTGGGATTACCTGGGACGCAGGGAATATTCCAGACAGGATGATAACTCAACCTTGAGCAGCTATTTACCACTGATTCACCTATTGATCACTTAGCATATATGAGCCCCTCAAAGAGGCAATTATAAACACTAAAGATTCCCAAGCATAATAATGACCTTCAGCCCATAAAGAGTACGATATGAATCGCATCCCCTTCCCACATGTACTTTCTGATTCCAATTTTGTTTCAGTGGAAAATATGTATAGTGGGCTATATAAGTGACTATCTCATCCTACCTTAAATATTCTCTACGACTGCCATTATATCAATGTAAAAGGGAAACATTTGTGATGGAATAGCATAGCATAGTTTGAAGATAGTTACCTCCTTAGTCTTAGCCTATGTGTGATCCAAAACACTAATTTGGCTTCTCACTGGCTGCTGTAGACTAAATCTTTGTATCCCTCCAAAATTTATATGTTAAATCCTGCCACCTAATATGATGTTGGAGGTGGGCCTTTGGGAGGTGATTAGACCATGAGGGCAGAGCCCTCATGAATGGGATTAGTGCCCTCATAAAAGAGACCCCAGAGAGCGCTCTTGCCCCTTTTCACCATCTGAGGTTACAGTGAGAAGGCAGCCATCTGTGAACCAGGAAGCCAGCTCTCACCAGACACCAAATCTGCAGGTGCCTTGATCTTGGACATTCCTGCCCCTGGAAGGATGAGAAATAAATTTCTCTTGTTTATATGCCACCCAGTTTATGGTATTCTGTTATAGCAGCCCAAACGGATCAACATACTGGCTCATGGCCTTCTTTCATAATCTGAAGGGTTGGATAGTAGCTCTCTTTGATGTTTGAAGAAGATGATAAACTAATTCATAATTGTGTGCGTGTGTGTGTGTGTGTATAATATGAGTCTTGCAAACACAATTATATAATAGCTACCATTTTATTTTCACAGTCTTTTCTTTTGGTTATAGGCATGAGACACAGTTATAAAAACCCACAGAAAATTAAACAATGTCATTTTGTAGCAAATAATGTACTTTTTCAAAACTAAGATTAGAGGGAAATGCATCACTGATTTACTAACACCATTTTTAAAAGTCTCAGTACGAAGATACACATCAATTATTTAAAAAAAAGTGCATACTAATTGTAGAAATGTTAACATGTAAAAATAAGTGTGGCTTATAATTATGAAAATACAATAGTTTTTCTTTTTTTCTTATGTATCAAACTATTTTACTAGACCTGTTATTGAATTATACTGATTCATAAATATTTGAATGCAGCCCATTTATACTATAATAACAATTTATTATTCTGGGTGGTCAGTTATACAAAAACCTAGAAAATAGAGTTCTAAAATGGAAAATCATTGTGCTCTCTCTCTATTCAAACTTGTTCTTGGAACAATCCTGCTTTGAGAACTATAATAATGCTAAGGTTCACGAACCTTCTCTCTGTCTCCTCAGAAACTTCCCCAGATCAGCATTTCCCCATCCTTCACGGAATAAAAGGTGGGGATGTGGTCAGTTTTTCTGAGACATGTTGCCAGAACTTTAAGGTTATATCAACAATGGAGTGGATATGAGAATGCACCATCCTTTCTATTAAAATGGGAGGAAAAGAGACCCAATTTCACTCAGAGGTTTGCTTTGAACATTTTCTCTGTGTTCTGTAGTGACCTGAAGTTGCTTCTACCACCACACCCAATCCCACAAGGATTTTAATTGGCATGCCTGATGATATTGTTTTAAATTTAGTAGAAAAGGCCTCCCACCACTAACTGTTTCTATAGAGCGTTATTGAACTCTTGGGGAATTTTCCCTCCAAAGAAAGCATGGAATTCCTCTCTGAAATATTTATTTCTCTAAGACTCTAAATGGAAGTGTCTGGAATAAAAAAGTGAGTGAGAACGAGGGAGTGAGAGGGCAGAAGAAAGACAGAAGATGGGGAAGTAGGGAGGGAGAAAGAGAGATTCTTGGCAAATAATTAGTTTTGTTATTGTAATTCATTTAGTAACTCTATTATTGCCCATCAAAAGCAAAGGAAAACAATTTTAATGATTTTGAAGGTTCACGTTTGCCTTGTCATTCATAGGTTGTGCCCATGGAAACCTTCTTTTTTGGATTTTTGCACATTTGCATTCAGCTGAGACGATATGTAACTTTTGCCAAGTGAGATTTAGAAGCTGCTAACAAAAAACTTCAGTCGTGTGAATGGAAAGCCCACTGATCACTTCCTGAATCTTTGGAAATACACTTCTTTGAAAATTACTTACTAGTAAGGAAATAATTGGCTATTTATTTGCTATTTGTTGTGTTATAAACAGACATCATTGAACCTAAACTCACTTTTTTTTTTTGTTTGAACTTTAGATTGCATCTAAACTCCAGGCTGCAATAGTAGATAACTTACCATTTTGAGTCATGCCAAGATTTTTTTTTTTTTTTATAGTAATTTTCCAGTAGTCCCCTAAATTAAATTCCAGAGTATTAGGACGCATCAGGATGAGATGTTCTCTGTTCTGCCATTTAGATGGATGACATACTGTTAAAAGAATCTAATCTATATTTCTTTTCATTTGATGGTTCTAGTGTAAAACTTCACTGTTGGATACTTTTAGAAAATATGTAATGATGTTTTATTTTCTTCTTATCATATCCTTTGAATGATCTCACGTGACTCCCATCCTTTCTTAAGCGTTCTACAGAGATAATTACCAGAGAATGGATATTGGCTGGTATGCACTGATGTCAGGGAGACCAATAAAAATGAAAAGCCGTAGTCAAGATACTGATGCCTTCCCTGCCATCACTTCTAAAGTAGCCTTTTTTATGCATCCAGGTAACGCGTGGGCTCTCAATCCAAGATTAAAAACATCTGCTAGAGGAATTGTCAAACAGTCTTGGAACACTTAGTTGAATTCACAGGGACTCCATCTGGGACTGGTGATACTTACTTCTTTCATATCTTTAATTGTTTCTAGCACCTCCACAGATCAAAGATCTCCCTATAATCCTTTCTTTCCATCATGGCATATTTACCCATTTTATATCAAAATATATAATCTTTACCATCTGGTTTCATAGAGGAATATAAATCTTTATCAAAGTAGATTAACATTAAGTAACTTGTTTTTCAGCTCTGTGTGCCTGTATTTCTTTCTTATGTGCATATTTAAGAAAATCATTCTCTCTTCCGTGGTAGACTAAATTTAGAAACAAAATTCCTGGGCTTTTCTAACTGTAGAATATTTTTACATGTTACCTTCTGCTAGAATTTAGAAGTTCAAAAGTAGCTAGTGTTTTGTTAGCCTTCATCTTCTGTATTAGAATGATGTTCTTATAACACATGTCATGCAGTCTTGATTATGATTTTTGTGTGTTTGCAAATTTATGTCATGTCACAAACTATAAACATCTAAAAGACATTGGGTTTTAGTTATTTTTAGTACTTGGCCCAGTGACTAGTTCATAGTAGACACTCCATAAATTACTATATTAATAACACAACAAGTTATTATGTTATTATGTACTTAATAGCTATTATATTAAAATGTTAAAATGAAGATTTTCATGTTAAAATGAAAATTGTAAACCAGCTAAACATGGCCTTAAATAATAGAAGGCTACAATTATCACACCTATACAGAAATTTTGTGTAACAATCTGACGCATACAAATGAACGTATCACTCTAGTTATAATTCATACGGTCCTATAAAGCGTTATTCTTATTTTTATATTCTATTCTTACAACACTGTACTTTCCTACTATTGCACATTTAATGTACTCTGTTCTCTTGCACACAATGCAGTAGCTTATTGCTTCTTTTCACTCCAATCTTTCTATCATATACACAGTATAAGTCTTTAATATAGACAACACAATATTTATGAGATAAAACTAGATGGTTAAATCTTTAAAAGTTTCTGTTGTTAACATATTTTCTGTAGCCAAATATTAATTTTTTATCTCCAGTTTCTGATCAGCTGTCAGTGAGTCACTCTTGAAAGCACAGATGGGATTCTCATTAATTACTGTCCATAAGATAAATTCACATTCTCTCTAATCGCCAGCACTGAAAAGTAGACCTACAATTAGAGAGAAAATGTCTAAAGAGACACTGTTAACTGAGGAAATCCTCCTATAAAAAAAACATTTTGGAATTTAGTAGACAGTCTTATTCTCCATTTTGGATAATTACCAATTCTCTAATCTAGGGTAACAACTCAATCATGTTTCTCTTATCCAGGAATAAATAAATGTCTTTTTCTAAGACAAAAACCTATTCCAAGGAGCACACCATAAATTCTAAAAAAAAACTCATCTTCTTCTATTATGATGTATACCATTGGAAACTTCGAAAAATGAGCTAATTTTAAGGCACAGCTTTGGAAATATAGCATGTCTTATAATGGCATCTATCCTGTTGAACTTCAAACAGTATAGTGTTTTAGGAGCAAATGTTAGGGGAAACGATGGGGAAAGCTGTAGAGAGAAAAGAGAAGAAATATCTAATCATAAGGTCATGTGAATACAATAATTTTTATTGAAATTATAACTCCAAGCATTGAAATTTTGCTATAATATCACATTTATATTGATAAACTGAAACATTTATGTTTGGACCATTAAATTTACAAAGGCATAGTTGTCTAAAAAAGCAAAATAATTTTTAAAATATTTAGAATGGTTTTCTTTCATCCCCTGAATCAATTGTGGCTCTATGAAGTGCCTGGTAAAAGAGAGTTATGAAGTGGGAATCCAAAGGCTTATATTTTAATCCAATACCTGATGCCAACTAGAAATTATGATCATAAGCAATATATTTAATTTCTCTGGGCCTCACATGGAAAATGGAAGGATTGGATAATATGATTCTTAGAGTTCCTTTAAATGTTAAAATTCTGTCATCCAAGACAGAAAACATTTAGATAATAATCACGCTACACCTGAAACTAGTATATTGTATGTCAACTGTAATTGAAAATTAAAAAGAAAGAAAGAAAGAAAGAAAGAAAGAAAGAAAGAAAGAAAGAAAGAAAGAAGGAAAGAAAGAAAGAAAATCCCTCTACTCAAGCCAAACACCACATATAACTGTAATGTCACCCCAACCATCACCCATAAAAGCTGAGTAGGGAGCCTAGAATACACCTTCATGAGGTTGTAACGAGACATCCCAACACCCACACTATGGTGATGTCAGGGAAAGCCAAATAGAGAACTGCAACACTCATCCCTACTGGCGAGTAATAAGCCCTCATCCTAAGTGTCAGTGTCAGCAGAGACCAAGTAGGAAGCCTGGGTTCTACTCCCACCCTGAAGTAATAAAGCATTACTTACCCTTCCCTCCATGTGATGTCAGAGGAGCCCTATTGGAAATTCAGGACTTTCACAATCATTAAATCCATTCAGCAGTAATGAGGAGCTTCCCTTTTTTGTATAGAGGATGAGTGGGGAATATGGACTTCTGCCACCAACTAACAACAATGATGGGGTACTCTGCCTTCCCCTGCCTGAGCAGTGTCAGAGAAAGTGATAAAACAGAAGGTTTAAATGAGATTCAGAGCCTCGGAACATAGTACGAAAATGTTCTGGTTGCATCAGAAAAATCAGTAATCATACCAGAAACCTGGAAGATCCCATACTGGATGAACAGAGATAAGCAAAAGATGCTAACATCAAGATGACATAGATGTTAGAATTATGTGTCAAATATCTTAACTGAGCTATCACTTCAGTGGGCAACTAAAATCATACTTGAAAAAAATGAAAAATTAGAAAGTCTCAGCAAAGAAATACATGGTATAAAGAACCAAATGGAAATTTTAGAACTGAAAAATACAATAACTAAAACTGAAAGGCCAGTGTGTGATACAATGTCATAATGAAAAGGCAAAAGAAAGAATAGCTACAACTGAAATTAAGCTGAACAACAAAGGTTAAATAAACTAAACCTAATATGAACAGAGCCTCAGGGACCTGGGAGATTATGGCAAAGATCTAATATTCATGGCATTGGAGTACTAGAAGGAGGAAAGGAAGAAGGCATGGCTGAAAAAATACTCAAAGAAATAATGGCTAAAAACTTCCCAAATGTGGCAAGAAATATAAACCTACAGTTTTAGGACACTGAATGAGTCCCAAAGAAATCAATGCCAAAACACATCAAAATTAAACTACTGAAAATTAAAAACGAAGAAATATTGAAAGCAGAGTAACAGAACACCTCATGTATAGGAGAAGAACAATTAGAATGACAGAAGATTCTTAATCAGAATCCGTGGAGACTAGAAGGAACAATTGTCAGTTCAATCCTACAGCTAGTGACTATATCCTTCAGGAATGAAGAGTAAATCAAGAGGAAGAAAAACTAAGAGAATTTGTCCCAGGAGAATAAGAATAGCTAAAGGAATTTCTCTAAACAGAAAGGAAACAATATAAAAAGAAACTTTAGAGTATCAGGAAGGAAGAAAGAACGTAATAAGCAAAAATATGAGTAAATACAATAAGATTTTATTTTCCTCTTAAGTTTTCAAATTTATGTTTGATGGTTGAAGCAAAAATTACAAAACTGTCAAATGTGGTTCTAAATATATGTAGAGGAAATATTTAAGGAAATTACAAATGTGTGAGGGTAATGAGAAGTAAAGAGAGCTAAAGTTTCTATTCTTTACTGAAACGGGTAAAATGAGGACATCAGTAAATTGTGATGTTATGTACATACAATGTAATACTTAGAGCAACCACTGTACAAAGAGGTTTACTCTAAGCATTCTGATCCTTTTGCAGATCTGCAGGCCCAGCCACACGTTAGATGAGTGTCCAGTGAAGCTGTCTAGGGAGCTGGGCTATAGACAAATAAATATATAGAAAAATACTAAATGAGATATTGAGAAATAATATACTCACCTTGATATTTATGGAAATATGATTGCTGTTTTTTAGGGTTAATTGTTTTCTACTTTTTGTTTTTTTTTAAAGGAAGGAACTTAAGAAAATAACTATGGCATGATGCCAGTTGAACATTGGATACAAATGGGAATTCCCAAGAAAATGGACTATAACTATAAAAACTACAGACAAACCATGTCTAAAAATTTAAAGAGACACTTTAATCTATTTAAAGAATTTGGAGAATGAAATGAAATAGTTCCATAGCGAAAAAAGTTTGCAGTGAGCAGTCAGAAATAGTCCTGGTGAATGAAACTGTAGCCATTCAGAAAGGGGATAAGAAAAGAAAAAAGAAAAAAACGAGGAAATAAGAATTATTTTGGTAAATGGACATGAAGAAGCTGTAGTCAACATTTCAGAATTATGGGAGATGGGAGAATGTCTCGTGTCAACATAAATATGGGCAGTTTATAATTAGTGAGGAATAGTTGATGAATGTGTTCTTAAATTCACTATCTGACATTTTACAGATATCTGTACATTTTGTGTGACATCTCTACCTCCTAATATCATCACACTGGGGAGTGGGTATTAACATGAATTTTGTGAGACATAAAGATTCATTCTTGGCATTGATACATAGAAATACGAAGGAAATATACCTACATACATACATACTCACACAAAAAGTAAGGTATAATAGAAAAAATTTGACTCTTGCTTTTTTTAATCTAGATATCCTTGAAATCCCTCAATATCAGTTAATAGAGATACTCACTCTTTTTATAGCTTGGTAGTTCTCCATTGTACAAAAGTACTATAATTTACTCAACCACTCTCATATATGGGCATTTAGGTCATTTCCAATATCTTGATATTGCAAATAATACTGCAATGAATAACCTCGAGTTTTTGTATTTTGGGGGCTGTATCTTGAGTTAAATTACTAAAACTGGAATTGCTGAACAAAGATTAAATATGAGCATCTTTTCATATGTTTAAAAGTCGTTTGTATATCTTTCCCTGTAAATTGTCTACTCATGTTCTTTAAACATTTTTTCTAATGAAATTTGGACCTTTTAATTTCCTGATTTGTTTTCAACAGTGCTTTACCATTGAGAGTGGTTCTAAGAGTAAGTTTGTTACACATTGGCATATTGTACAAAATGCCCAAGCAAAATTATATTGAAAATTAAGAACTGAAATTTGTAGATGATTTCTTTCTTTGACAAAAGAAAAAAGCAATTTCTTCTATATTATTGAATTTGGTGGCATATAATACTGGATAGTATTCTTGTATGAACCTCTGTATTTCTGTGGTATCTGTCATAAGTTCTCATCTTGTGTTTCTGATTTTGTTTATTTGTATTTTGTCTTTTTTCATTAATGAGTCTAGCCAGGGTTTTGCAAGAAATGGACAAGCTCGTAGAAATATATAACATTCCTAGACTGTATCATGAGAAACTGGAAAATCTAAAGAAACTAATCAATGGCAAGGAAATTGAAACAATCTTCAAAACCTCTGAAAAAGCAAAAGTCCAGCACCAGACGTCTTCACTAGTGAATGCTACCGAACATTCAAGGATGATTTAATACGTGTACTTTTCAAACTCTTCCAGAAAATTGAAGAAGAGGCAATACTTCCTGACTCATTTTATGAAACCAACATGATCCTAACACCAAAACTTGGTAAGGATAACACAAAAAAGAAAACTATAGACCAATATCTCTGATAAATACAGATGTAAAAATCCTAAACAAAATACCATCAAATCGAATACAACAATACACTAAAAAGATGATGCATTGTGATCAAGTGGGGTTCATTCCAGGGGCACAAGGATGGTTCAACACACGCAAATCAATCAATGTGATACACCACATTAACAAAATACAGGATAAAAATTATATGATCATACCAATAGACGTAGAAACTCATTTGACAAGATACAACATCCATTTATGATTAAAACATTTAATAAAATGGGTATAGAAGGGAAGTACCTCAATATAATAATGGTCATATATGACAAACCTTCAGCTAATATCATACTTAATGGTAAAAAACTAAAAGCTTTTACTCTAAGATCAGGAACGAGCCAAGGATGCCTCCTCTCACCACTGTTATTCAACTCAGTACCAGAAGTCCTAGCCAGAGCAATCAGGCAAGAGGATGAAATAAAAACCATCCAAATTGGGGATGAAGAAGTTAAATTGTCACTTTTTGCAGATGACATGATTCTTTATATAGAAAACCCTAAAGACTGCACAAAAAATTAATAGAAACAAGAAACAAATACAGTAAAGTTGCAGGATTCAAAAATCAGTGTACAAAAATCCATTGCATTCTTATATACTAACAATGAAAAAATTCAGAAAAAGAAATGAAAAAAAAATGATTTTAAAATTGCAAAACAAGAACAAAATATGTAGAAATAAACTTAACAAAGGATGTGAAGGAACTTTGTGAAGAAGACACAATGAAATGGAAAGTTATTCCATGTTTGTGGATTGGAAGAATCAACATAGTTAAAATGGCCGTATTACCCAAAGCAATATACAGATTTAGTGTAATCCTCATTCAAATCCCAATGGCATATTTTTACAGAAGTAGAACAAAAAAGGTATCAATTCCCTGACTTCAAATTATACTACAAAGCAACAGTAATCAAAACAGCATGGCACTGACAGAAAATCAGACACAAAGATCAATGGAACAGAATTGAGGACACAGAAATAAACCCTCATGAACAGATAATTTTCAACAAAGAAGCCAAAAACACACAATGGAGAAAAGAAAGCCTCTTCAATAAATGGTTCTGGGGAAGTTGGAAAGCCACATGCAAAGAAATGAAACTAAACTGCTATTTGTCACCATGTATCAAAATTAACTCAAAATGGATCTAAGACCTGAATATAAGTCCTGAAACAATAAAATGAATAGAAGAAAACATAGGTACTAAATTTATGGCCCTTGGTCTTAGAGAAGATTTATGAATTTGACCTCAAATGCAAGGGAAGTAAAAGTAAAAATAAATGAATGAGACTATATCCTTATATCTGTACAGCAAAAGAAACCAGTAACAAAACAAAGAGGTAACAAATTGAGTGGGAGAAGATATTTCAAACAGCACCTCAGATAAGGGGCTAATATCCAAAATATATAAAGAACTAGTACAACTCCACAACAAACAAACAAACAATCTCTATTTTAGAAAAAGGGCAAAGGATCTGAATAGACAATTCTCCCAAGATGACATAAAAATGGCCAACAGATATATGAAAAGATACTCCACCCAGAGTTAGTTCTCCTTCCATCACCATATATTTGACACTCTTTCCACTCTTCTGGGTGGTGAACACACAATGTAATATGTAAATGATGTATTATAGAAATGTACACTTGAAATCTATATAATTTTTCTAAGCAATGTCACCCCAATAAATTTAATAATATTTTTTTTAAAGTAAAGATGCTTAACTTCCTAGCTATTAGGGAAATGCAAATCAGCAATGAGATGCCACCTCACACCTGTTAGAATGGCTATTATCAACAAGACAAGTAATAACAAGTATGGAGGTTCTGGGGAAAAGGGAACCCTCATACACTGGTGGAGGGAATGTAAATTGGTACAGCCACTATGGAAAACAGTATGGAGGTTCCTAAAGAAATTAAGAATAGAATTACCATATGACCCAGCAATTTCTCTTCTGTGTATCAATCCCCCAAAACCTGAAAACATTTATCTATAAAGATTTATGTACCCCTATGTTCACTGCAGCATTATTCATGATAGCCAAGACATGGAAATGACTGAAGTGTCCTTTGATAGATGACTGGATAAAGAAGATGTGGTACACATATACAATGGAATACTACTCGGCCATGAGAAAAGATGAAATACCGCCATTTGCAACAACATTGATGAATCTTGAGATTATTATGCTAAGTGAAATAAGACAGAAAAAGTCGAGACTTCACTCATTTGTAGGTTATAAAACAAAGCAACAAATAAACATAACAAATAAGCAAAACCTCATAGACACAGACAACAGTTTAGTGGTTACCAGAGGGTAAGGAGGGAGTGGAGAGGTAGAAACAGGTAGAGGGGGTCAAATATATGGTGACTGAAGGAGATCTGACTTTGAGTGGTGAATACATACTGCAATGTACAGATGATGTATTATAGAATTGTATACTTGAAACCTATGTAATTTTATTAATCAATGTCACCCCAATAAAATTATTTAAAAGAAAAAAGAAATAGCAATATAAGCATATGGGTATTTAGGTATAAAAGAAAAGCAAGTCCCTACAATAATCCTCTCTATTAAGTACTTTCCAATCTAGCCTGTGTAGAGAAGAGAAAAACAAAAAACAAACAAACGAAAAAAAAAACAGTTCACCAGCCCTCAGAGAATTGCACCTAACTACCTAGGTAAGACTACTGGAACGTGTTCTGTGTTTGAATATCATCTTTCTTACATGATGAGAAACAAACATACACTTCACAGTTCTGTTAAAAATAATCCATATAGAATTTTTGAACATGTTCATTCTATTTGGTTTATATAGAGTACAATTCTCTACTTGTTTTTACATGTGAATTGATTATCATTGTCAAAGCAGTTCTCTGTGCCCACAGTTTGACCAGATCACTGCCTCCATGGAA
Source organism: Rhinolophus sinicus (assembly GCF_036562045.2). Lineage (NCBI taxonomy): Eukaryota > Metazoa > Chordata > Mammalia > Chiroptera > Rhinolophidae > Rhinolophus > Rhinolophus sinicus. Next base: position 97,405,510 of record NC_133758.1, read on the forward strand.
ACTCTCTGGGTACCTCATTACAGTACAGACTGTCTTCCTTTACTTCCATGTCATTCGCAGAGCACGTCTTTCTCATTCTCCCCCTAATGGAATACATATACCTTGGGAATCTTTATTATCAGCCTATTATTCTAACTCATAATTATCTGGATCATAATATATTAGATTCCCTAAGTAATATGTTTTTACATATTATTTTTAGTAACATATTACTAACCTCAGCCAGCTTCCTTCCTCCCTCCCTCTCTTCCTTCTTCCCTTCTGTCTGTCTCTCTCCTCCCCCACCCCTCTCTCCCTCCTCTTTCTTTCCTGTAACAGATCCTTAATGTATCTTCCTGTACCCAAGTTTGTACTATGCAAGGTCTGTCCCCATCAGAACTCCCTCATTTTATAGGTATTTTAGCATGGGTAGTAGACCACACATTTCAGATTGCAGATTAAACAAAAGTGCCTAGAACTTGATAATCAGGTGCTGCTGCTTCCATTGCTCTCTTCTATATATTTGCATTCCTTGTTAGCACATGTTAGATGTTCAAGGTTAAAGCCTGAATTTTTATGAGAATGAAGGCCTCGTGTGTGTGTGTGTGTGTGTGTGTGTATTTTTCTTTTCATTTTGAAATTGGCTTGTAGATGATATGCTGGTGAGAACACCAACTTAGATAAAATAGAAATCAACCCAGCAGGGGCCATGTAGCACATGTTTGTAAACTGTTATGTTCATATTTCAGTAATTTATTACCCCTGCCTAAGTGCTACTACAGTATTCTGAAACCTTTGAGTCATTATTTCTTCTTTTTTCCCTTTTGTTACTATTCAGATTCACCCCCATTCTGATTTATAATTAAATAAGTTGCTTCTTGACATACATAATTACTCAAGTCTGCAACCTGAGACAGAGTTTCTTTCAAGAGGAATCAGATTTATCGCAACTAATGAGTCATTAAGTTTCATTTTTATTGCCAAGTGCACATTATCTTTTATTCAACATGATATGCTGAATCCAGAAACTGCCCTGAGTGCCAAAATATCATTTCTTTCTCTGCACTCTCTTTCTCTAGGGATCCATGCATTACTGTCCTCTCACCTCAGCCCTGACCCACATGCCTGCGATTTCCATTGCAGCCATCTCTTCGAGCTGCCAATCACATTGCACTTGGCTTGGAGCTTTTGAGTTTGTACAGCCAAATATACAGAAACTGGTTCACTCCACCCAACACTTTTGGATTTTGATTTCGGTACTATTTTTCATGCAGACTCCCAGAAATGAAAAGTTGCTTTACCAAATCCCCATGCCACTTGGCTCTTTCTACTTATTTATATTTTGCACTTTCCCAGCTACCCCGTAGCAGCCACCTAGGAAGTGACAACAGACACCTTTGGGGGTACACTGAGTTTCACAACCCACATATGCAGCACAACTTCTGGCCAGGAGCTTTATTTACTGAAAAGTTCACAATCAATTTTGTGTTTCCTTCCAAGCCACCTCAGCAATAACTTTTCTTTTGAATTTTAGTGGTGAAAGATGATAGAATGATGACAGTTTGGCTCAATGAATCTTTTATCAGTTGAGTAGAAAGAAGCTTAAAGATTTTGGGGAAAATATCTAGAAATAGCCAGAAATCATTTCCTTTGAGAACTCTGAGTGGTTCCGTTGAGTGACTGCAAATCATTGACAGTAACCTGTTTCCTTCTCAGTGACATTCTTCTTTTTTTCTAAAAATTTGGAGTGAAAAGGCTTTGGAATTAGTAGATTACTATGTTTCATTACTTCAAATTTGATGCTACTTATTGTTAGGATACACAAATACAAATCAGGCTGACCGAAAGGCTTAAAAAAATATCATTTCATCATAGACAGTTTGTTGCTTGTGCCTCGTAAATTTAAAAAAAAAAAAAAAAAAAGCCATTTCATTTCTTAAATCCATCCTCCTAAAATGGGGGATTTATTATTAGTTAAAACTGTGTTCTCCTGCATCTAAAGGATTATTTTGCTGCCATTTGTTTAAAACAGATACTTAAATCATTCACAGGTACCAGTTGGGGACAGCCTCATAACTTGCTTGCCATACAAGCTGAGAAATCAGAATGACAGCACAGTAACTCCCAGCCGCACACCTTGGACACAGTTTTCTTATCTGCATCTGGACTGAAACACACTCTGCATTTTCCCCTTGTGGACACGAGGAAGCAAGGCTGCAGGTCCTATCATGATGATATCCATGGGCTTCTGAGTCTAGATGGAGTCATCATAGTGGCCAGGAATTTGGCTGTCAACTTTCTGTGTCCAAGTTTTCAATATACCAGTTCTGAAATGAGGGCTTGGGAAATGTAGGAGTTGATTGTATATGTATGAGAAATGCATTTATAAAGAAAATTTCAGATGTATATGTATATATACTGATTTTGGAATACATCCTTCTCGTAATCAAAAGGATCATTTCTACTATGCAAGATACCCAACTCCCAGTATCACAGTACTTAGTACTGGAGTGGGATTGGACACTTCCTCATTAAGCCCTTGAACACTGTTGCTCCATAGAGAACTTCTTTCTGAGGGCCAGAATATATTACTTGACTATTGCATACACAGTCAGTCTCTCTTACATGCTGTCTTGTTCCCCTACTTTTTCTTGCTCTTCCTCTTATACTCTCTTCCTTTCTAAAAATGTTCTGATAACCAACAGTACATTTTTTTTCCAGCACGCTTTCTTTGTCTCATATTCCATTATATCTGGCTTTCATTTTCACTGCAATAGCACCTTTCTTCATTTCAGCATACTTTCATGCTATGTTCCAAGGGGTATAGATTTCCCTTACAATTGCCCAGCAGGATTACTGTTTCCCATTTTTAAAAAGATCAATCCTATCATAAACCATTTCCTGGTACTTTATTTTTGCCTTGAATAATTTTGGAGAAGGAATCTCATCCATCCATTCTATTTAGCTTCTCTCACAATTGCTGACATTTCCTTTGGGAGTCCAACCAACTTTTAGATCTTTAAGCCTTATATATCTCCAAAACATCTCCCCAAATGGCTCTTTTATAAGTCATTGAAATTAGAAGTGCTATCTGCAGTGAGACTACATGGGAAAACAAACTAGCTTTGGCTGCCTTAGCCATAACCAATAATTATATCAAAGAAGGAATAGATTAGGAGAACAGTGTTGCATGCAGTTCAGAAATAGGGTTCTCTTCTCTGAGATTTGCATTGGAACCACAGCTCCACTGTTAGTTCAACTGTGGAACCGGGGTCCAGTTCCCTCTCTTAGCTTTAGTTTCCTTACCTGTAAAACGTAGAAAATAAAGCTGTCTCTCCCTCCTACTGCCTCTGCCCCACACCATCACTAGGGCTGTTGTAAGGCTTCATTGAGAAAGCATATGAAATGCTGAGCGTGGTGAGTGGCAGAAGTGGGTCATCAAAAAATGCTGGCCCACGTGCTAACATCTGAAACAGGGTGAGGATGCTGGGAGGTATTGCCTGCTGCCCACTCAGCTTCATAACCACACCCTTCCACGGTCTGGGAAGCTACCTTCCCCGAACGCCTCCTCCCTGTTTCACTCTGGGTAGAATTTCCCTCTGAGGGAAAGTTTCGTGAAGATTGGGCAGCAGAAGAGAAGGTAAAGCCATGATTCTCTGTTTGCGGTGGCAGCCAGACTTGGAGGCAGGCATGAGAGGCACAGCAGCTTTTCAGCAAGCATATGAGAATCACTCACATTATTGCTGCAGGTCGCAGAAGCCTTCACCACCTTTCCTGACTTTCCAGCTTCAGTGCCCTCGATTTTCCACGACAATTCTCTGCTCTTCCCTCCCCAGCTCTTCCAACATCTCTGCAAAGCATAATTTCTAATGAAACCTTTTATTCTTGGAATAGTTACAGCGGCTTTGTTTTCCTGACTGATCCCGGCTGATAGAGCTGGCTGTGGTCAGGTTCAGGAAGTTTCCAGAGAGTGGAATGCACTTGGAACAGGGCACCTGCTCCTGTCCTCTATTGAGAGGGCTTATTTATAGATTGTTTGAATAATATTATTCTCCTCCACTAGACTGTGGCACCAAGTACAGTGCTTGGCACATAATAGAAACTCAATAAACATTTGTTAAAAGCCAGCATGCATGTATGACTGCTTCTGTTTGCCCCACCATTCATTCCTCTTCTTCTCAAATATGTTCTCTCTTCTTCTCCCAACACAGCATGATTGGGCAAGAGCCACCGTCTTCTTACAGACCCTACTATTCCGGCCATGTTTCATTGTTCCTGGTCACAAGGACTAATAAAAATTTTTCTAAAGAGTTTTTCAAGTGGAAACCAACATCATAATAGCCTGGAAGCTACCAGTAGCCATTGTTTCAACATTGTGAAGGAAGGTGGTCTGGAAGAATGAAACGGGTGTGGCAATAGTAGGCATATTAGATGGTGAGAGAATCCCGTCAGTAGTCAGATCCCCTAGCTGCAAGTAGCCCCCAGTGGATGGTATATTTCTCACCATTGCAGTCTGGTTGTGGAGGATACTACCTCACCTTTCTTGCCTAAGCAAATTTGAGTCGAGTTTCTGTAGTAGCACCAAAAGATACATCTGCTGGTACCCCTAATCATTTTATCCTGGTTCTACTCCCGCCTTCACCTTTTGGCTATGCTCTTACCATCCACTTTTGGGAGGATAAAAATGATAGAGGCAAGAGTTAAACAGTTAGAAAAGGAAACAATGGGCCCCAGTAAAGGGAAGGCAGGAAGAGTGCTCCTGAGTGGTCTTTAAAGGCTAAGATGTGAGAAGACAAAAATTGTTTAAAGGTTGTAACTGAATGCATTCTGTTCTGGGAAAAAGAAAACAACCCCCTCAAAAAAACAAACAAAAACAAGCAAACAAAAAGATAAGAGCTAGTGTTAGGACACCATTCAGTTTCCCATTCTGTTACCCTCAGGATCCATGCTAATTTATAACTCCATCGAATCACACGCTTGCCATGTTTTATCACATTTTATCTACCTATTATTAATCATTCTTCTTTGTTAATTGGTAATCTGTAGGAAAGAAGAGGTCAAATTTTATTCGTCTTCACATTCCCAGCAGCTAGCATATTGCTTATCCCACAGTAGATAATCAATAATTTTATACTGAATGAATGAAATGTATTTACACAAACTATATAAAAAAGAAATAGCTCTATTTTGACAGTTTTTTTTTAAAGCGTCAATAGGAACATTCAAGAAATACTGAACATATTACAGTTTAATTAAATAAGAAATTTGGACAGTTCCTTAACATTTTGATTATATGAATGAATATATATGTGTAAGATTATACATATGTGTATATATATATATATATGTATATACATATATACATATGAAATTTGGAGTTTCTTAACATTTTGATTGTATGGGGGAATATAGATGTGTAAGATAATACATATGTGTGTATATATATGTCTATATAGACATATATAGACATATATATCTATATGTATAGAGATACACATATGTATGTATGTATACACATAATATTTATACAATTTCATATATATATGTGTATATATATATATATATATATATATATATATATGAAATTTCCATCCACTTTAAAGTATTCTCTAGAATTCAGAGTGAAAAAAATTGGCATTACCATGGGGTAATTGTTTGGTGTCTCTTCCCTATATCCCTCCCTCCCTCTCTTCTTTCTGAGTGCCAGGTCTTATGCCATAGGAGCTGGGAGTAAACAGTAAGATGTACCAGTTCTCAGTCCTTTCTTAAGACAGATGATGAGATCTGGTGGTAGAGAGTAGAGATAGACACACTGACATCAATCTATCTATCTACCTATCATCTATCATGCTTAGAGTTATTAGAGAGAAATATTATTTTATCACCAAATGGCCAGTAAAGGATTCAGTACCAATAGTGTGTGTTTGTGTCTTAGAGTGAAATCTGACTAAGTTTTCAATCTTCAAAATATTGAAAGGTGCTATAAAAAATTAACAACTTAAAATTGAAACAAATATATGGAAAAGAATCCCAGAGTGACTGCTTTATAACAAGAATAAAAATGATAATATCTAACATTTATAATGCTTACTAAGTACCATGACCTCTGATAAATGTTTTACATATGACATATCTATTAGTCTATGTCAATAGACCTACAACAATCACATGAGTTAGATAGAAATTATTATAAATTGTGCAGATAAACAAAATTATGCTTAGCAGTGGTGAGTGGCTTTCCTAAGATCACGTACCTAACATATAGTACAGCCAACATTCAGTCCCAAAGGTGTCTACTTGCAGAGCCAGCATTCTTCTGTAAATAGGGAGGCAATATTCAAAAACTGCACTTGACAGGAGAAAATCATAACATTACCATTGAAAATATGGAATGTGGATCTTAAGAAACTGTGTGGAACGGGGTCTAGCGGAAGTCTAGTGATGGAACCTGCACATTTAGGAGAATTGGGAATGAGGTTTAAATACAATAGAGATGATCTCAGCAGGGAAAGGGAAAGGTTCACAATGTGGGAGGTAGAAAAAAATGCTTCAATATATATTTAACTGAGATATAGCAGGAACACACTACTGCAGAATGGATGAGAGTCTTCAACAGGTCGGAGCTCAGAATTGCCAAAGGTTAGACATAAGATTCTTTTACCACTTTTTATTGTTTACTCTACAAATGTATAAGACTCTTGGGCAGTAAATCTAGAAATATACAGATTAGCAACAAGGTTGGTCCTAGATAGAGTGGCTCCATTTAAGTTACAAGGACTGAGTCTGAAAGAGACAGTTCATTGAGGAAAATTGGAGTTTTCTTATCGAAGAAAATGATGCTGGGCAGGAAAAATAAAAGCAGATATTTACTTCGTGTAACATTTGAAATATCTTTCTGAATTTTGTCTAGAATATCTAGCTGGAGCTTTGAGTCTACATGTGCGCCTCAGGCCTTGACTCCACTATTTTTTCTTTCTAAAGCTGGTTTTACATGTGCTCTGTCACTACTGGCTTTAGCCTCCGTCTGTCATACAGGAGGTCAGATGTTATGGTGGAAAGAGCACCAGACTGAGAATTTTGAATTCCAGGCAAGACTCTGTGACTTCTTTGATTTGGCTACAGTTCATCAAATGTCAATTGAGCTTGTTGTAAATCAAAGGAGATAGGTGACTCATTCAGTTCTAAAATTCTATTACTTTTTGCTGGTCCTCATCCATTCAGCTGTAAAATACCTTTCATGTCACCCTTCTCCCCAAGCATTCCGAGTTTGTACTTCCTTGTCCTATGCACATTGGCATATGAACTTGTGGTCTCTGCCAAATAGGTTTTGTCAAAGTTAAAACATTTATTTATTTATTTGAACATTTATATGTCAGCTCAGCTCTACATTAATTTTTAAAGGTGCTACACATTGTATACTGTGATAAATACAAATTAAAGCCTTAGTCTATAGTTGTTTAGTTAACTAGAAATCGACAAGCCACTTCATGGTCTCTACAAAGAAAAAAAAAGAAATGTAATCTGTCTCTAAGAATTTTCTTCAGTAGGAATCAGAACAGTTTTATTTTACAGAAGTATAAATTGAAATGAAGGGAAGCTAAGATTCTTATCTAGGTCAGACCTCATGTCTTATGATTCTAAATCACATTTTCTTCCATCTGTATCATGTAACTATTTGCTATAAAAATGTATACTTGAATTTAACAGTCCAGCAAGCTGATTCTTCTTCCAAATGCCCATTCATTTTTTTTGAACCATCATGTGTTTTGTACCTACTGTGTGTCAGGCCCTATGCTTGGCACAGGCAATAGAAAAGGACAAGAAGCCAGTGATTGCTCTAAGTTGACGTCTGAGGTGGTGGTGGGGCACATGAGGTTAACAAAATGGCAATAACAATATAGAGTGAGTGGAATGATGAGCCAAGGTACAATGTAGGAAATACAAGTTAGGGACACGGACTCCAGACCGAATGAGACAGGGAAGGTTCTCTGGAGTTAATGACAGCTAAGCTAAATCTCGAAGGGTAATGGAAATCAGCCAGGCACAGAAGCAAAGAATGAACATTTTCGGCAAATGACGGAGTCTATACAAAAGCAGGAGATGAAGGTGCCTCATGTCTCTGGAGAATAGCAAATGGTTCAGCTTGGTTGGGACCAGGGGAAACAGAAGACTCTACATCAGAACTCCTCTTTTGTAAAATAATAAAAATAGGTTTATACTATACTTAAAAGGGACCTGCAATTAATCAGAAAGTGAAAATGGTTTTTTGTGTGTGTGTGTGTTTTTTTAAAAAAAGATGTGACAGTAATATAAGGACTGATCCTGTTCTTACAGGATCAGTCCCAGAAGGAAGAAAATGAGACAGAGAAGCATGAAAATAGCTTGACCTTTGGTTGGTGGGAAGCAGATGAAGGTCTCTCTGTGGTCCCCGCAGCACAAATCAAGTCAGCGAAGGTGAAAGTCACCTGAAGAAACAGACATAAGTCACTGTGTGCATTTGTTTTCCCTACCACAGCCCAGAAGGAGAACCAAATCAATTCAGAATCCGTGGCTTTGCCTGCATGAGTGATAGCAGGTCGTTTTCAGTGGGCCAAGTCCAGCACTGTATTTATTCAGCGTTGAAATGTAGCAAGGGAACAGGGAATTGGTTGACTTCCAGAATTATGAAATAAAACATTTGGCCACAAAATTAACCAAACGAACAAACGTCTTTTGAGGTTTGTTGTGGTAGCTGCATTTTGCATCAAGCCTACTTTGGGAAGTATAGGATTTTCATCTTATACTATATCAATTTGCCTCAGCCAATGAAAATCATCAATGTCAGAATACATATGATATTATGTATTATAAAATCCCCAGTCGTTTCCCTGAACCCCAACAGAAATCAATACCTGAATCACTCTAAAGGAGATTTGCTTTCAACACTGGCCATCTCACCAGGGAGGTGAGTCTCTAATTTTTTTTTTTTTTTTTAATTCCCCAAAGCCAATTTTAACACAGACCCTGAAGTTCTGTTCACTTAAATTCTGCCAGTTTCTTTTGTCAGCTGAGGTTGAAATTGGCTACCCAACTAGACTTAATTAGGTTGTATTTTCTTTTCTCTGGGTTTTATTACTATTCAATAAATGCCTAATAAAATGGGATAGGCGGCCCACCCACTCTATTGGAATCTCCAAATTGGGAAGGAATATATCAAACTAGTTTCAGAATTCTTTGTATTCCATTGTGAATGCTAAAGCATAATTTTAAAAACACCATTTTGAATAAAAGCTATAAATTACCATTTTGTAATAGCATAAGCAACTTCTTGTTTTAGTATAGTAGACATATCACTGTGTTTAGAATCAGAAGACCTGTTTATCCCCACCCTAGATCTGTAACTAACACTCTTTATACTGAACAAGTCAAACTTCCTCATTCTTCAAATTCTTCCTGTGTAAAATAAGGTATATAGGCTAGGTGGCCCTTATGATTCGCTGAATGTTTAAACAAATGTGGTTCATTCAAGTCTTCTATCAAAACAGAAATCTAGAAGCAAAACAAATCTTACCATAAAGTCACAACATCAAATCATTTTTTGAGTAGGCTTCTTAATAGCCCTAATAATGATAGGCTCAACTATCATGATATAGCTGTTATCAAATGTCTACATGTTCACGTCACTATCCTAGACGTTAAGATATATCAAATAAACTAAACAGATGTGGTCCTGGCTGGACTCCTAGAAGTGCAATAGATAAAATGAGAAAATGGTTTCCCACATGAAACTGCTCCCTCAAAGGAACTATTCTTCAGGTTTTTCCTTCAACATGATTCATGATGTGTAGTAATCTGTTCACTTCCAGGTTAAGAAAGAATAACTAAGAACAGAACTGACAAATTAAGTCAGTCAGTGCCACCTGCTTGGAACATTGACACAAATCCTACTGCTTTTTGCAGGAAAATCTAATGGAAACTGTTCAGAAAAAAAAAAAAAAATCAATGAAGCCATCAAATATTGGGCACTGGTTAGATATTGTTTTCAGACAGAGGAGGTGGGGAGTATACGATGAAAATCTGTACCTTAGTGCATTATACTCTAGGTAAGGAAATAAGAAGTATGATTATGGATTAAAACTGACTCCAGAAATTAGTTGCCATTTTAATAGTGAAAGTTATATACGTGGAAATACTTATCAGTGAATACGGGACCTAATGATTGTCATAAACAAGAAAATAGTTTACAAGCTTAAAATAGAATGACTGCTGTGATCTTTCTAAACTCATCTGTGCTTTCAATGAGACACAAACATGGGACATCTTTCCATTTATTTGTGTCTTCTTCAATGTTTTTCATCAATGTCTTACAGTTTTCAATGCACAGATCTTTCACCTTCTTGGTTAAATTTATGCCTATGTATTTTATTCTCTTGGTGCAATTGTAAATGGGATTGTTTTCTTAAATTCCCTTTCAGATAGTTCATTAATAGTATATAGAAATGCAACTGAGTTTTGTATATTGATTTTGTATCCTGCAACATAAATGGATTTGTTTATTAATTCTAATAGTTTTTTTGGTAAAGTCTTTAGTATTTTCTATATACGACATCATGTCATGTGCAAACAGAGACAATTTTACTTCTTCTTTTCCAATTTGGATGCCTTTTTTCTTGCCTAATTGCTATCACAAGAACTTCCAGAATAATTTTATTTACTTATTTATTTATTTATTTATTTTATTTTATTTACTTTTTTTAAGGAGGGTGCAGCTCACAGTGGCCCATGTGGGGATTAAACCAGCAACCTTGGTGTTACTAGCACCACGCTCTAACCAACTGAGCTAACTGGCCACCCCAAGAATACTTTTGAATAAAAGTAGCAAGAATGGGTGGCCTTGTCTTATTGCTGATCTTAGTGGAAAAGTTTTCAGCATTTCATCATTGAGAATATTAACTGTGGCCTTGCCATATATGGCCTTTATTATGTTGACATACGTTCCTGCAATATGCAGTTTGTTGAGACTTTTTATCAGGAGTATGTATGTTGTTTGATATTCATAGATTTGTGAATTTTAAAGTTTTCTTTCTGTTACTGATTTCTAATCTCATATCATGATTAGAAAATATGTTTAATATGATTCAATCTTCTTAAATTTGTTAAGACTTGCTATTTGGAATAACATGTGCTCTATCCTAGAGGATGTCCTGTATGTACTTAAGTAAAATGTGTATTCTGCTGTGGCATGTTCTGTTTGTCTGGTAGGTCCTTTTGGCTACAGTGTAATTCAGATTTGCTGTTTTGTTTTTAATTAAATAAGTAACGTATTTATTTAAAATCCACCAAGTTTACTTCCAGAACAAAAGCAAAACAATTTCAAATTCAAAATTGTATAAAAGCTTCTTTATATTTGCTTTTAGTAATTTTATACTTTCTTTTTTCATGTTAACTTTTTAATGCACATGAACTTCGTTTTGTGGTAACATGGGAAACAGGATTTCCTTATGGTTTTTCCCAGCACCATTTTGAAGAAGCATCCTTTCTTCAGTGAGAAAAAGAAAATCAATTTGTATCATAAATGACTTGCCATGTTGAGGTTTCTCTATGGACTTCTTTTGTTATTTATTTATCTATTTATTAAATTTATTGGGAGTAATGTTGGCTAATGAAATTATATAGGTTACAGTGTACAACTCTTATTGCATACTACACTGTGTGTTCACCACCCAAAGTCAAATTTCCTTCCATCACCATATGTTTGACCCCCTTCACCCTTTTCTACCTCCAACCACACCTCTTTCTCTCTGATAACACCGTACTGTTGTCTGTGTCTATGAGTTTTTGTTTGATTGTTGCTTTCAGTTTTATATCCCACATGAGTAAAATCACATGACTCTTGACTTTTTTTGTCTGTGTTGTTTTGTTTAGCTTGATATTCTCAAGATCCATCCATGTTGTTGCAAATGGCAGCATTTCATTTTATCTTATGGCTGAGTAATATTCCATCATATATCTATACCAAATCTTTATCCAATCATCTATCAATGAACATTGTTTGTTTCCATGACTTAGTCATTGTGAATAATGCTTCAATGAATATAGAGTCACATATATCTTTACAGATGTTTTTAAATATTTGGATTAGAAACCTGGAAGAGGGATTGCTGGGTCATATGGTACACATAATTCTATTTTTTTAGGAACCTCCATACTATTTCCCATAGTTGCTGTACCAATTAACTTTCCCACTTATTCCTTCCCTATTTGGATGCCTTTTATTTCATCCTCTTGCCTGACTGCTTTGGGTAGGACTTCCAATACTATGTTGAAAAACAGTGGCAAGAGAGGGCATCATTGTGTTATTCCTGATCTTAGAGGAAATGTTTTCAGTTTTTCATCTCTGATTTTGTTTATTTGTATCTTTTCTTTTTTTTCCTTAAAGAGTCTAAAGCAGGGCTTGTGAATTTCATTAAATCTTTTCAAAGAACCAGCTTTTAGTTGCATTAATTTTTTATTGTCTTTTTGGTCTCTATTTCATTTAATTCTGCTTTAATTTTCATTATCTCCTTCTTTCTGCTGACTTTGGACTTCATTTGTTTTTCTTTATCTGGTTCTTTAAGATGTAATGTTTTCTGAAACATCACCTCAAACCTATTACAATGGTTATTATTTAAAAAAAAAGATAAATGCTGTCAAGGATGTAAAGAAAAGGGAACTTTAGTATACTGTGTTAGGGCATGTGAATTGGTGCAACCACTATGGAAAACAATATTGCGGTTCCTCAAAAAATTAAAAATAGAACTACCGTATGATCCAGCAATTCCACTTCTGGGACTATACCCAAGGGAATTGAAATCAAGATCCTGAGGAGATAACTGCACTTCCCTGTTCACTGCAGCTTTATTCACAATAGCCAAGACATGGAAGCAATCTAAATGTTCATCAACAAAAGAACAGGTAAAAGTTGGTATGTACTTATAATGGAATTTTATTTAGCCTTAAAAAATAAATTCTGACATTTGTGACAACATTGATGAACCTAGAAGACATCATGCTAAGTGAAATAAGGCAGATACAGAAGGACAAATACTACACGATACCGCTTATATAAGGAACCTAGTAAATCATAGAAACAGAGTAGAATGATGGATGCCAGGGGTTAGGGCAAGGGGGAAACAGGGAGATATTAGTCAAAGGGTACAAAGTTTCAGTTATGCAAGATGAATAAGTCCTAGACATCTATTGTATAGGATATACCCTATAGTTATCGATACTGTATTTTTTTTAAATTTGCTAAAAGCATGTCTTGTGTTAGTGTTCTTACCACACACACAGAAAAAGTCTACATACTGTATGCTTCTACAAGGACAATCTATAAAGACAGAGAGGAGATCATTTGTGAAGGATTGGTGTTGTGGAGAGGGTTGACTACAGAGCACACAAGTGAATAACTGGTGGGAGAAAAGAAACTGTTCTATATCTTGATTGTGGTGGTAGCTAACATTACTGTGTATATTTGTCAAAACTCATAGAACTATACACCAAAAAGGTAAATTTTGCTGTATATAAATTACATCTCAATAAACTTGATTTAAATGCATATATATATATATATATATATATATATATATATATATATATAGTGAATAGGGAGTCTAATGGCTTACCAGAAAAAAAATCTATCAAACAAAAAAGAAGGTAGCATTGGAGGAGATGAGGAACAAAGAAAACATAAGACATATAGAAAACAAATAACAAAATGGCAGATGTAAGCCCTTCATTATCAGTATTCACTTGAAATGTAAATAAACTTGCCAGTTAAAAGACAAAGATTTGCAGAATGGAAAACAAAACAAAACAAAAAACAAAACATGATCCAATGATATGCTGCTTACAAGCCTTACTATAGACCCGAAGACACAAATAGGTTGAAGGTGAAAGGATGGAAAAAGATATTCCATAGCGATAGTCACCAAAGGAGACTTACTATATCTACACTAATATCGCACAAAAAAGATTTAAAGTCAAAAATTGTTACAAGAGACAAGGAAGAAAACTGTATATTAATAAAAGGGTCAATTCATAAAGAAGATATAAAAATTATAAACAAATACACATCAAACAACAGAGCCCACAGATATATGAAGCAAGAATTGACAGAACTGAATGGAGGATATAGGCAATTCGGCAACTACAGTCTGTGACTTCAATAAATCCACTTTCAATAATGGATGGAACATTTAGAAAGAAATTAATAAGGAAGTAAAGGCTGGAACACTGCTGTAAATCAGCTGAACCTAACAGTGATATATCACCTAACATATACAGACATGACCTAACAGTCATATCCAGAGCACTTCACAGAACAAAATCAGTGTTCACATGGAACATTCTCTAAGTTAGAAGATATGTTAGATCATAAAACAATCCTTGATATATTTGAAAAGATTGAAATCATGTTTTCTTCCAACTACAATAGAATTAGATGGAAATCAGTAACAGAAGGAAAACTGTAAAATTTGCAAATACTTGGAAATTAAACCACGCACTCCTTAAATTACTAATAGGTCACAAAAGAAATCATTAGGAAAATTAGAAAATAGTTGGATATAAATGAAAATAAAAATACAAATTACCAAAACATGAGATGCAGCAAAAAACAATGCTCAGAAGGAAATTTATAGCTATAAATGCTATAGCTATAAAGATTTTAAGTTAACAACTCATATTTACAGCTTAAGTAATTAAAGAAACAAGGGGAAACTAAACTTTAAACCAGTAGAAGTAAGTATATATTAATATAAAGATTAGAGGAGAATTAAACGAAATAAGAGAATAATAATAAAAAAAAGCAATAGAGTTAGAAAAACCGAAAGTTGGTTGTTTGAAAAGATCAAGAAAATTGACAAACCATTAGCTAGCCTGAGGAAAATACGGAGGGGTCCAAAAAAATGTATACCCATTTTCAGAAAGGAAAACTGTATTAAAATTGTAATGCTGAATATATATTAATAACAAAAGATGAATACAAGTCATGTTTGACTTCTGCAATTACAAGATGTGCTTAAAGTAGTTACCATCATTGTCCAGACACTTTTTATTATGGCGAACTACTTCTTGAGCAATATTGACCAAAGTGTCTACGAGTATACATTTTTTTTTGGCGCCCCCAGTAGAAGACATAAGTAACTCAAATCAGAAGTGTAAATGAGGATATTACTTCTGACTTTACAGAAATTAAAAGGATTATAAGAAAATACCATGAATGTTTGTAGAGCACATATATATATTCCATAGTGATAGATAAAAATGGACAAATCTCTAGAAACACACAAATCACCAAAACTGACTCAAGAAGAAATAGAAAATCTAAACAGACCTATAACTAGCAAAGACATTGAATCAGTAAGTAATCAAAAATCTTCCAACAAAGAAAAGTCCACGAGATGAATTCTATGAAACATTTAGAGAAGAATTCACAAGCCTACTCAAACTCTTCCAAAAAATAGAAGAGCAAGGAACATTTTCTAACACATTCTATTATGCCAGTAATACCTTGCTATCTAAGCCAGACAAAGACATTACTAAAAACAAACAAACAAAAACAGATCAATATCCCTTATTAAAATAAATGCAAAAATCCTTAAAATACTAGCAAATTGAACCCAACAGGAAAATGAAATGTTTAAATACCATGACCAAGTGGGATTTATTGCAGGAATGCAAGGATGGCTCAATGTAAGAAAACCAATCAATGAAATACACCTCATTAATAAAAAAAAAGGGGGAAAAAAAATCAAAAAATATTTGGCCAAATCCAACAGTTCATGATAAAAACACTCAGTAAACTAGGAGTAGACATTTCTGAACATAATAAAGGGCATTTATGAAAAGCCCAAAACTAACATCGTACTCAATGGTGAATGACTAGAACTTTTCACTGTATGATTAAGGACAAGACAAGGATGCCTGCTTTCACTAACACTATTCACGGGAAGTCCTAGCCAGAGTAATTATGCAAGGAAAAGGAATAGAAAGCATCCAAATGAAAAGGAAGAAATAAAATTATCTCTCTTTGCAGATGACAAGATTTGATATATAGAAAGTCCCAAAGAATCTAAAAAGATCCCTACTGGAGCTAATAAACAACTTTAGTGAAGTTGCAGGTTCCCAAATCAATATGCAAAAATCAGTTACATTTCTTACACCAGCAATAAATAACCTGAAATGAAGTAAAGAAAAATCCATTTACATTAGCATCCAAAAGAATAAAATACCTAGGACGAAGTTTAACCAAGGAGGTGAAGGACTTGCATACTGAAAACTATAGAACATTGCTAAAAGGAAGGGGACCTAAATAATTGGAAGCAACACATTCTGTGTTCATGAACTGGAAGACTTAATATTGTTAAGATGGCAAAACTCTCCAAAGTGATCTACAGATTCATTGCAATCCCTATCAAAATTCCAGTTGCTTTTTTTTTGTGTGTGTATGGAAATGAAAAAGCCAGTCCTAAATTTCACACAGAATTTCAAGAGTGGTAATTAACTAGAAACACATTGAAAGAGATAAACAAAGTAGGAGGACTCACATTTCCCGATTTCAAAACTTACTACAAAGTTAAACTATTCAAAACAGGGTGGTACTGGCATAAGATACAAATAAAGAACAATGAAATCGAATTGAGAAATAGAATCAATAGTTCGAACATCTATGAACTATTGATTTTTGACACGGGTGTCAAGCTGTTTAATGAGAAAAAAAGTTCTTTAACATATGGTGTTGAGACAACTGGATAATCTTATACAAAAAAAAAAGTTGGACTCCTGCTTCACTTCATATGCAGGAATTAACTCAAAATGGATCAATAACCTAAATATAAGATCTAAAATTATAAAACTATTAGAAGAAAACAGGGTAATTTTTGATGACCTCATGATTGGCATTGGATTCTTAGATTTGACACCAAATGCACAAGCAACAAAAATAAATAGATAATTAATTTAGACTTCATAACATTAAAAGTTTTTGTGCATCAAAGGACATTATCAGAAAAGTGAAAAGAAAACCTACAAAATAGAAGAAAACAAAATAGAAGAAAATATTTGGAAATCATCTATCTGGTAATGATTTAATATCCAGAATATAAAAAGAACTCCTAAAACTCCACAGTACAGAGAGTATAATTAATAATGAACGTGGAACTTGGGTAAACATTTTTCCAAGGAAGATATACAAATGGCCAATAGCACATGAAAAGTTGTTCAGCATCATTAGTTACTAGGAAAATATAAATGAAAGCCACAGTGAGATACCACTTCACTACTACTAAGATGGCCATAATTAAAAACGGGGGTAGGGGGTGAGGATAAGGGGTAAAGGGGAAGGTGAGAGGATTAGAAAGCAGTCAGTATCCACAAGATTGCCACGGGATTACCACAGTCAATTTGGGGAATGTAATCAATAATGTTGTGAAGATTTTGTAGGGTATCCGATGGACACTTGTCTCATTAGGGAGACCACCTCAGGGAAGATGTAGATGCCTGATCACTGCACTGTACACCTGAAGCTGAAGCTGAACAATAATGAATGTCAACTACAATTTTATATGTATATATATATATATATATATATATATATATATATATATATTTACAAGAAGCGGGGTACAGCGTTAGGAATAGAGACAGTGGAAATGTAATGGCTGTGTGCGATGTCAGAGGGGTAGTGGATGAAGGGAGGGGGTTGTCACTGTGTGAGGGATATAAATGATAAATGTCTAACTAATACATAGTTTTGTTCACCTGAAACTAATTAAAAAAAATGGCAGATGAGTATTTACAAGGATGTGGAGAGATTGGAACCCTCATACATGGTTGGTAGAAATGTAAAATTGTGCAGTCACTGCACAAAACAATTTGACATCTCCTCAAAAAGCTAAATAGTATTACCATATGACCCAGCAACTCCATTTCTAAGTATTGTAAACAGGGACTCAGACAGATTCTTGTATGTCAATGTTCACTGCAGCATTTTTTTGTGGTGTCCAAGAGGTGGAAACAATCCAAGTGCCCACCAATGGATGAATGAATAAACGGAATGTGGTATGTGCTACAACATTATGAACCTTGAAAACATTAGCTAAGTAAAAGAATCCAGACACAAAAGGTCTTATATGATACTTTTTATATGAACTATCCATAATAGGCAAATCCATAGAGAGAGAAAGTAGATTAGTGGTTGTCCAGGGATAAAGGGAGTGGAGACTTGGGAGTGATTACTTAATGAGTACAGGGTGTTCTTCTGTGGTGACAAAATGTTTTGAAATGGAGAGAGATGGAGATGGTAGTTGTACAACATTGTGAATGCATGAACTGCCATTGAATTGAACACTTTAAAATGGCTAATTTTTCATTATATGGATTGCAACGCAATAAAAAATTAAGTTGCTGGGGTAAACATATAAATGGTTTCTTACCTCTCAACAATTATAAAAAGAAAAATCAAACCACTCTTTAGTTCTGAAATAATGGCTTCAAGTGATATCTTTCTCTTTCCAAATTTGAACTTGTCTTATATTACTCTTTTAATCTTGGCTCCATACATGCTAAGGGTGAGGTGGGGGGCTAGGGAAATTGTCTTTTTCTCTTTTATTAGCTACTTTTGATGGTCAAAAGTTGAAATATTTTGAAAAGATAGATATGTCTAGATGGGTGTTCTGAAACATTTTGGGTTAAGTCAAGTGTAACACTCCAAACACTTGAGTGGTCTTCTCCTTGGTCTGAGATGTGAGTCACTGGATACTATTTAAGGATGTTTTCTTCATTTTTCATGCATAATTGGCATTTGTTATTGCATTATATCTGTGTTGCTGCTCAATCATAGCTCCTGCCCTTAATCTACTCAGTGACAAACGGGGATCAGGCAGAGAAGTGTCATGGACATGTTATTTCATGACTGTCAGCTCCATAAGAATTGCCCCAGTAGCCTTAGCTTCCAGGGAGGTCATTTTTTGCTTGCTCTGAGTTAAAAGCAACATTGAGTAACTGAAAAGAGATTACTTTTGTAGTATCTCAGCTAGGAATTATTTAATGTCAATAAACAGACTTTGTTTTGGTAAGTCAAGTCTTCAACATGATGATTCTAAAGCAGTCAGTAGCACAGCCATATTTTCAAAACAATGCAACGTAATTCAATAAATATTTTTCAACACAAACTGTACGTTATCACAATTAATAAATATATATACACAAAATATAAATAAATCATCAAAACAGTAGCATATTCCATGACTCCTGCCTTTGAACAGAAAACACACAATTGAATGAAAATTAAATCCTATTTCAAGTCCCTATGTCATAATATCCCCACAGGATTGGAACAGATTCCTTTGCATTCTTCTGTTGATGGGTCATTAAATGAAATATTTATGTTTAATATTTGTTCTTAATTATACCTGAGTAGTAACTAAAATGAATCCTATTGTGCTAAAAAATGTTAGTACCCAAAATTTCATCAACATTCATTAAAACTCTCTTTTACTATTTACCTACATAATAGCATTAATCTGGTTAGGAATGCATGGTGTAAAAATGTCCCATATTTAAAGCAATACTCCACCTTGTGGTAGAGTATAAAAAGTGCATAGAAATCCCTTCAACAAAGAAATGATTGCAAATTGAATGACTTGGAAATGGACTGTTTTTTTTTGTTTTGTTCTGTTTTTTGGTAGCTTGCTTATTTATTTATTTATTTATTAAAGTTTATTGGGGCCTTTTTTTTCCTTGACTTCTCTTTGGAGAAAATGTCAGAAGATGTACAGCATTTTTATAATGACTTCTCAAATATTGATCATTGACAAGAAAAATGTTCATCTGATTTGGAGAAAACAGACCTTTGAGAAGATTAATTTTAATATGCATATATTGATAAAAGTAAATTTTTAAATTTAAATAGAGACGCTTGGTTTTTTAATGAAGAAACAAGGCAGAGACTTTCTAAAAGTATTAGAAAATTTCAATTTAAAACTAAGACTAACATATGTATGTATGTTGTACATCCATACATTTATAATATAAATGATTTTATATAATACCTCATGATTACACCATAAGAAAAAGCACATTTGATAACAAAAGCATTGTTTATGGTGAAAAGAAACCCAATGCTTAAAAAAAAGAACTGCAAAAAAAATGTTATGCTGAAATCTGTATAACCATTACAGTTTTTCATTTAAAATCTAATCTTAATCATTTTGATGTTTGGTAACAAAAAAGTATTTTATCTTGAGATTTTTAAGGGTGTACTTT
Source organism: Rhinolophus sinicus (assembly GCF_036562045.2). Lineage (NCBI taxonomy): Eukaryota > Metazoa > Chordata > Mammalia > Chiroptera > Rhinolophidae > Rhinolophus > Rhinolophus sinicus. Next base: position 97,425,775 of record NC_133758.1, read on the forward strand.
TTTCCATGTAGCATTTTTTTGCTTTTGCTTTTTAAGGAAGAAAAGCTCTAAAGTATGTAAATACATATTGCAAGAACAAAGTTTTCTTGGGTGATAGACCAAAGGATATCTTTTGAGAGAGCTGAGTTCTCTTTTGGGAAAAAAAAAAAAATCTGTGCATAGCAAGAAGTAATTCATGTTTTAAATAATTGCCATTAATTGTGAGCAGCCATTGTCAGCCAATAGGTCAGGTCTTTTTCCTATACTATCTCTAAACCTGTTACATTCCTATGCAACAAATCTTAATGGTCCCACTTGAAAGATGAGGAAACGGGCTTACAGGTTAGTAATCTGCCTAAAGATTTGGACCAAATTCTGCCAGAGTTAGAACTTTTCCACTCCCAAAATAGCCTTTCTCTTTGTATGATGAGGGCAAAGTGGCTCATTTATAACAAATTTTAGAAGTAATGTGAGGATTAACATTTTTTACAAATGAGAAACAGCATTACATTTATGTACCATGAGTGACAGAGGATATACTGCTATTGTCAAAGAAGTTTTAAAAAATGGGCTATATGCATATATAAAGGTATACATTAGACAATGTATGACTTGAACGTGTGTGTGTATGTGTGTGTGTAACAACGCAAAGTTAGGAGTTTCACCTTAGCTCAGGATAAATTAGCTGTTTATTAAAATCAGGTATGATTTTAAGTATGGTGATGAAAATCTAGGTGAACAAATTGTGGAAGATCCAACAGGAGTTATTTATGGACTGAAAATACTTTGTTATTACATCTTGAGGTAACTGGCAGGTACTCGGTTTACCTAAATGGAAAGCACTTAAGAGGAAAAGCTGATGTGTGGAGACATAACTCTAGTGAGGGAATAGGCTAACAACATATTTATCAAAATTGTCAAACATGTCAAAAATATGATATAGGATGAAGGATATCTATTTTAGGGAAAGCATTACGATTCCTTAATTTTTATAAAGTGGTTACTCTTAAAGAAGCTGAAAGAAAAGTGCTTTGGAGATGTTCTAAACAGTTTATAAAAAAGTATTCAAACTTATTTGCCATCTGCTTTTAAAGGGGCTTTTCCAGGCAGGAAGAATTCTCTTACAAATGAGGAAAGTTACAATCCACAATCTTGGGGACTTCATAGTCCTCACTCAAAGAGATGGTATCCAAGCCTTGTTTTTTCAATTAACAATGAATTTAAACAGAATAAAGTAGAGACAACACTTTATTAGGAAAATCATCCATACCCACAAGCCACGTAGCAAAAAAATCAGCCCTTGGAAGTCAAACTGAAGAAACATGTGAATGTCAGTTCAAATTGAACATAAGGAAAAAAATATTGATTGAATGGTTTTGAAAACCTTATTTTATTTTATTATTATTATTATTATTTAACTCAACAGTGAAGAGTCTCCTAAATTGGGATAAGTTTAGACTAGATTGCACTATGAAAGATGTGATTTTGGAACTTTAAAGAAGTGTGCTTGAACCCATAAAATTAGGCAGTAGACTCAAACCACATTTCTTTGAGCACATAATAGTGCAGAAAAGGGTCACAAGAACGGGGGTGGGGAGTTACAAAATTGTATATATTTTATACACAAACACATATTCATTAATTCTCTTGCTGGTGGAGAATTTGAATATCTTAAAACATTACATGCATTTTTTTTCTTATTTAAAATAGTGCATGTAAAAAAAGAAAGATAATAAAACTTATAAGAAGTATATATTGAATTTTAACATTTCCAACAATATAATTTTATGACCCTAACATTTTCAAATTAAATACTCTGAAATTGATATCACTATCTACCTATAAGAATGGCTAAAATAATAAATAAATAAATAAATAAATAAATAAATAAATAAATAAATAAATAAAACCAGAAACTGACAGTACTATGCTGGTGAGGCTGCTGAGCAACAGGAACTCTTATTTATTCATTGCCGGTGTGAATGTAAAATGGTCCAGCTATCTTGGAAGACAGTTTGGCAGTCTCTTATATAAAAGTTAAACATAGTCTTACTACACAATCCAGCAATCATACTCCTAGGTATTTACCCAACGGAATGGAAATATTGTAGCAGCGTTGCTCATAATTGCCAAAAAGTATAAAAGTATAAGCAACGGAGATATCCTTCAAAGGATGAATGGATACACAAACCATGATATATCCATACCGTGGATACTCTTTTGCAACAAAAGGCAATAAGCTATCAAGCCATGAAAAGACATAGATGGATATTAAATGCATGTTGCTAAATAAAGGAAGCCAGTCTGAAAGGCTATATATTGTATGGCTCCAGTTACATGATATTCAAGAAAAGGCATAACTATAGAGTCAGCAAAAAGATCAGAGGTTTAGGGGTAAAGATTGAACAAGTGAAGCACAGGGATTTTTTTTTTTTTTTTTTTTACAGTATAACTATTCTGTGTGATGCCATAATGGTGGGTACATGACATTGTATTTCTCAAAATTGAATGAACTTTACCTGTAAAAAGAGAGAGACTTAATTCATGGCAATTTCTTTAAAAAGGCATTTAGGAATTCAGAGGAATGCTGGGATGGAATGCAGAATGTGACAAAACAATCTGAGTATTACAAATATATGAAACCATTTCACTGAAGGGAGTGGGGGAAGAGGCACGGACGTACATAACTCTGGAGTTGAGAGGAGCCCAAAACACTAAATCCAAAAGAAGCTGAAAGTACGCACCACACTCTAGTTGACAAGGCTGTTTCCCACAAGGATATGGGTTAACAATTCTGAGATGACTATATGTACTTTATATGTATACTGAAATTGAACAAGGAAGTAAAAGGACAGTGGAGCCATGTGTGTCATACTGGAGAGGGAGGGTATACAAGAGCAAGAGGGAAGGTTAGAGTGATCCATATGGTAACAGGTTAGAATTGGAAGCATGAGTAGGAATCCCTATTTGCCTTAATATAGATACAGATGTAAATATTTATAGAGATCTGTGCCTATACATGGGTTAGTGTACAAGGTATTTCCTAGCTCTGTCAGTTGAGAAGGCCTAAAAGCAACAATAAGGTAGAAGCAGTGAGCACACCTGGCCCCCAGATCTGGCTTCTAACACCGTGTGTAATTGGAGGAAATGGGGCTCCTTTTCCTAAGTAGGAGAAATGGTTAATTCTTAGAGCAGAAAATATTTAAAATGAGGGCAGAATAACAAAAAGTGACAAAGTTCTTTAAAAACAACAGTGAGAGCATGTCAAAAGGACACAGGAACTACATGAAAAATAGCAAAATCTGGAACAATTTTAGCAACAAATAATTTAAGGATATTGAAATACAAACCAAATAATTAAATAAATATCCAGCAGCCAATATTGAGATCATTAACAATTAAGTAGATTAATGAAGAGGAATAGACGAATTTTTGCAGAAGAATTCCAAACTACTTATGAAAATACTCCACTTTCTAGGAGGTGGAGCATAATCCCTACTCGTTAAATGTGAGCTGCACATAATTACTGTTTTAAGAGAACAGTTTGGAAAGCAGGAGTGAGCAGGGAGAGAGGGAGAAGTAACTTTAGAGTGTAGCAGCTTAACAAACACTACCTCAGCCAGGCAATGAAGGTCAGTATCAACAGTGATAAATCATGTTGACAGTATGTACTCTTGATACAATGTGATGAGAATGGCACAAAAACCCACAACCCTGGGATAACCATGAGAAACACATCAGAAAAATCCCAATTGAGACACATTCCAGAAAATACCTGACCAGTATTCCTCAAAACTTCCAAGGTCGTCAAAAACAAGGAAAGTTTGAAAAACTGTCATAGCAAAGAGGATCCCAAGGGAACATGATGGCTATCCTGAATGGGAACCTGGAACAGGAAAAAAAAAAAAAAAAAAAAAAAAATGCTGGGTAAAAATTAAGAAAATCTGAATGAAGTGTGAACTTTAGTTAATAATAACATATCAGTATTGGTTCATTAATTGTGACAAATATACTAAACTAATATAAGGTGTTAACAATAGGAAAAACTAGACTGGGATTATGTGAGAAGTCTCTATTCACAATTATTCTGTTCTAAAATAAAATGTTTATGATTTAAAAAAAAAAAAACTGCGCAGATTTGTGTGGTTCTATGTCTAGACTGTTATTTCCCATTGATTTTGAGTTTATCTCTTCAGTACCGCATAGTCTGGTTACTGTATTATTATATGAAATATTAAAATGGGGTGGTGTCAATTCTCCAAAAATTTTATTCCTTTTCTACTTTCTTTCTATTTTATTTCTTTTATCTTACCATATAAATTTCACAATCAGCTTGCCTATAGTTTCGAAAATATCCTGCTAGGATTTTGATTGGGTTTGCATTAAACTACAAATCAATTTGGAGAAATAAGAATTGTATTTTTCATTTTTCACTATTAGTATATAGAAATAGGATTGAATTTTTTCCTTATATCCTGGGACATAGTAAACTCAAATATTACTTATATTGCTTTTTTAAAAAAATCTAAGGATTTTCTATGCAGACAATCACACATTTCTAAAAGACCATTTTTATTTCTTCCTTTCCAATTTGTATACCTTTTATTTCTCTTCCTTGCACTCATATTGATTCGGGTGGCCAGAGTGAACATCTCTGTCTTTTCTCGAAACTTAGGAAGAAAGCATTCTGTCTTTCATCAGTATGTAAAATAATAGTGGTCTTCCTTTTTTTATGTATATCTGAGTATCTATCTGGCCTTCATTATTTTCCTTCTCTCTGAAGAACTTTTAACATTTCTTGCCGGACAGGTGTATTGGCAATAAATTCTCCTAATTTTTGTTTCATAAACTCTTTATTTCACATGGTACAGAATTCTAGGTTGGTGGCATTTTTCTCCCAACACTTTAAATATTTCATTCCACTCTTTTCTTACTTGCATGGTTTCTGAAGAGAAATTAAATGCTATTCCTTTGTTTGTTCTTCTATAGGTAAGTTGGTTTTTTCCTCTGGATTCTTTCAGGGTTTTTTTCTTTTTGTTTGATTTACTGTAATTGTAAATGATATGCCTAGGTGTTATTTTTTGTCACTTACCCTGCTTTGTGTCTCTGAGCTTCTTGGATCTGTGGTTTAATGTCTGGTAACTTGGGTGAATTCTCAGTCATTATAAATATTTCTATTCTCTTCTCCTGATATTCACATTACTCAGATGTTATACATTTTGCAGTTGCCTCACAGTCATTGGATATTCTGTTCTGGTTTTTCTTTGTATTCAGTCTTTGTTCTCTTTGCTTTTCAGTTTTGGAGGTTTCTGTTGATATATCCTCAAGCTCAGACATTCTTTCCTCAGTTGTGTTCAGTCTCTAACGAGCCCTGGAAGTCTTCCATGTGTTTATTGATGTTTAAGTTTCTTTGGATTACTTTTCTCATAACTTAAGCACATTTATGAGAAGGAGTAAATTAATGGGGAGGACCTTATGAAAGAAATAATTATATTGTAGGTTTAGTAGTTGGAGGGGATTTCAAAGGGTCATCTGCTATAGGAATGATTATTTCCTATATGCAAAAGATTTAAGCCACGACGTGAAGGGAAATATGAGGAGGAGTGAGGTTGATATGACAAAAGAGAGTATCAGTGAAAGCATAGGAGAGAATGAGAGAAGTTAAGAGACAAGAATAGTGGAAAACAGGTGTTGTTATTATACCCTGGGAATTATGAAATTGGAATGTTTCTTTAAATTCTCTACAGAAGAAAAAATTAAAACAAAAATAACAGAATGCATTCTCAAGTGCAGATATGGGAAATTAAAGATCCTATTAATGTTCTCTCATTTTCACTCACTGATAGTGTTGGGAGGACCCACGCATATTTCTCTTTCTTTGACGTCATTCGCAGAAGAACCCAAGCTCTTAGGACTTGTTTCCTGGTTACCTTCAAGAAAAATTAAGAGATGTCTTATTCAGTTTATTTCAGATCTTAAAAATGACAAGACACAGTTGACTTTGCATAAATAAAATCACTTTGTCTGGAAGATGATTATCAGTCGAGTTAAATTTATTATGCTTTTACCTAATGTTTCATGGAAGTTTTTGGCCCAATTTTATACTATTATAATCAATTTTACTTCTGCCTTAAATTTTGCCCGTTCAAATTACTGTAGTGATTACTTTGTCATCCAGTTAACTGTAATTAAGTACTCTTATTATTTTAATCTTGCACAAATCTCTCTGATCCTTAATTATTTCTATTCTCGAAATAACCTTTAATTTTTTAGCGACATCCATATCTTTTGTATATAGTAGTATACTTTTCACCATAACAGCATGGCTTTCATTTGTAATTATAACAACTCCTTGAAAGTTTTAAAGATCATTTGCACATTGACTTTTAGGGATGATATAGTTTGCATTAGAAAAAATATATAATTGTCAAAACAAAGACCAAAATATCATTCCTTCCCACGTTCATATCATAGATTTGCAACCTGAACAAAAAGTTAGGCCTGAAATTCAATGTTACAGACTGTCTTACAGTGTTATAATATAATAAAAGTGAGGGTAAATATTACTATAAACATTGTTTTACCTTACAAAATAACTCATTAATCCTTCACTTCATTAAGCAAATGATATTTCTACAATATCATTTGCTGATTCAATAGCTGACTGATTGATGATTAAAATCATTGTTAATCACATCTCCCTCTGCTATACATACATGTTTTATCTGGTTTTGGTTTTTAAAAGAGTAAACTAAATCTTGATACCGGGTGAAGAGTTTCTTCGGTTTTTTGAGAAATTTATTAAATGCTTTATAAAAATAATGTTATAGTGACTTTCAGATTTATCCTACAAATTGTGCCCATTTTGTGAGAAAGGTGACATTATCAGCTTTCTAACGATGGTTCTCCACCATAAGAGAATGTTAATTGATTCATATTATTTGGCCCTCACAGTAAACATATTTTGCATTATAGTAACACAATCCAGAACATGGACCATTGCTTTTTAAAAGATTTTCTTTAGTTCAGAAGTTCCTCTATAGGGGAAGGAACAATGTGGACACCACCTGTTAATCCCATTTGTAGCTCTCTTTGTACTTAACATAAAACCTGCAAATAGTAACCTTTTAATACATTATTTTTAAAGTTTTAAAAATTGAATTTAGTACAAAGCTTTTCTTCTCATCAATGTTCTTTATATACTTTAGTAAACTCTGTTATCATAAAATAGGGGGAAAAGGGGAAAAAGGAGGTAGTTAGAAGGCAAGTTATTGTATTTTCAAAATTGATGAGACCCATTCATATCCAAAGGAAGGTGCTTAATAGTCTAGATATTTCCCCCCAATAGTGCACATGCTACACATTCACACATGTAACTTTACAAATGTAACAGCCCAAGTGCAGCCAGGTAGTCACCGAACTCAACTTTATTTGAATGAGGAAAGAGAAGAGAGATGCCTTATCTATTTCAGTTATGGGTGTCTATCAGAAATGTGAGCAACTTTCTATCATACTTAAATATTTCCAAGGCTTGCTTAAACAATGCAACAAGCTTACTTAATTAACATAAGTCAAATCCTTACAATAACCAGTCCCTAACCAAAGGGCTCTTTGGTTGCAAGAAACAGAGCCCCTTCAAAAGGGTTCAGATTAAAAGGATGTTTATTGTAAAGAGAAGAATACGCTCCTGGAAGCCAACAGCAGGAAGTACAGCCAGGCCATACATGAGGTAGAAATTTGGCCGGCAGCCAGTCACTCAAACTCTATCCTTTTGGGGACGTATGAGTACAATCTATCATCTTCTCACGGAAAACCTGCTCTATTTGCAAGGTCCTAATTCTTGCTTGTCACTAATTTTGGCTTGCACCAGAATCTAGCTGGTTATTTATTTTTTATTTTTTTGACATTATCTCCATGAATTTACAACTCAAAACCCCACATAAGATGCTGATTCAATTTCTGTTTCTATGTCCCAAACAGAAGATGACTATTGCAGCTTGAATCGTTGCCCATCCCCAATCAAATCAATGTGGCTAGGAACCTGTAGTTGTATGCTATAAAGACTGCCTTCATCAGGATTATAAACCAGACTCAACAGGATTAAGAGGCTGTAGATGGGAAGAGAGGAACTTCATGTCTAGTTATACCTAACGTGCATTTCTCTTACCACTTATTTGTGATGAGGATTTTAATTACATACTCACTTCCTTATGCTATTAAGTCAGATGGCTTCATTGCAATTGGTATTTTTACAGACTTTTAAGCCTAAGTATATATGCCTAAGTATCTGAAGGAAGTAGATATGCCTAAGTACATAAAGGAAGCATACTTGAATCAATAATTTAAACTTACAGATAAAATAACTAAAAATTGACATCTGGAAGCTCCTATATCATCTGTTAAACAGCAGGAATGCTATTTGAGCTAATGATTGTATACAAGTTGAAAACCATGACTATATTCTTTTTTTTTTTTTGTAATTGGAAACTAAAACAGATAAAGCATATTTCATGTGACACTTAAAATTTTATTAATATTTTCCAATTACAGGTCTTCAGTTATTCTTGATATAATTGATATGAAAACAATTAAGCAAACACCATTCATTCCTTCAAAGTAGTTTTTTTTACTCTAGGTTGTTGACCAAGGTTACATCATGTCTAATATACAAAGATGTAACTTGATCTTAACTCATGTCTTATTCTCCACCTTGCTCACTCTGGTATAGCCACACAGGTATCCTTGGTCTGGAAATCTTTCAGAAATCTGAAACCCAGAGCACTCCTATGTTTAGGCCTCCACTGAATTTTAAAATTCTCTACCTCCATAATCCATCTCCTTCAGTATTTGCTCTAATTTACCTTCTAATGAGGCCTTTATTCACTATCCTATTGAAAATTGCAATTGTAACCCTCACTACACTGCTGTTTTTCCCCATAACATTTGTCATCTTCAGACAGACTACCCACTTACTTATACTTTTTTCTGTCTCCTGCAACTAAAACATGACCTCCATTGACAGGCATATATGTCTGTTTTGTTCTCCGGTCTAATTGCAGTGCCTAGGTCAGTATCTGTCACATAGTAGGTATCCACTAAATAGCGGTTGCATGATTGAATGGCTTAGAGGAAAAATAAAACCAGAAACTAAATATATACAAAGCAAATGGCCTTTTAAGGTATGGGTATATTCACATTCAGCCTCATAAAGTAACTTGGGGCCACGAGAGACTGCTAGGTTTAGGCTTTATGGTACACCGTCAAGTGATATCATATGGGATATGTAGCCTGAAACCAAAATTACAGTTTTCAGTTAAAAAAACATATATTTGCATGTCAAATTAAACGCAAAACTCTTCACTATTACTGGGATTATAAATATGCTTGCAAGAAAATGATAGAAACTCCTCAGTTATCATTTGTGAAACTACAGTGATCTCCATTTGAAAGTAAAGCTGTCATTTTTATGATTTGAGTTGTTTCAGTCTATAAACTCTATCTGGAAAAAAATTCACAGTCCATTTTAAAACAGATGGAGGAGTCTTACTTATTACTCCAACGCTTTTTTCTCTAAATCATAGGTGAGATTCTTATAGTTTATAGAATAGATTGAGAAATATATGCATAGAAAATACATGTTAAAAATTTGTCTTGATACATAATCACTTTCAAGACAAAAAAAAAGAGTTTGTCCAAAAATAAAGCTGGTCATAGATTTTTTTTTTTTTTTTTTTTTTTTTTTTTTTTTGAGCTGTAGTCATGTCTAATCCAAGACTGCCTCTGAAGTGTTCATTCTGGACATTTTGGAGACCAAGGAGACGTTTTCACCATTTGTTTCTTAAATGTGTTGGCAGTACAGGCTTTCCATATTTTGAAATAAATCAAACTCAAATGTAGAGACAGTTAACAAAGGAACCCCAATCTAGGCTGTGTGCACATATTTCTCTCTCCCTGTCACATGTGGATTGGTAAAATATACAGAATCTCCAACATTTTGCTGCATGAAAACAATACCTCTCTTAGCTTTTCTTTAATCTGCTGACTGCATCCACAAAGGCACTTTGGCAGCCCTCTTTATGTTTTCATTTGTTTTTCTTGCACAGAACAATAAACAGTGTGCCAGTGCACAAGCCACAGCCTCTGGGGCAATGAAGGCAGAATCAAACAATTGAATGGGAAGACTGGAATAAACTGCCGCCCCAGGCCTGCCTGTAACTAAAGAGGGACTTCAAAAATAAATGGATTCTTTCCCATTTTTTTAAATTTATGATTTTTGAAGGGAGGAAATAGATGAGCCATGTATTTCATACAATAGAATACAAACATCCAGAATTACAGCTTACTAAATTTATAAGTGCCCCACTTAATCCTCCCACCATTTATGACCCCTTGGGATGACACAGGCATATTACCGCTAGGTTATAAAAACAGAACATACATCTTCTTAAAGCTGTATGTTCCCAACTTGACTGATTCATTTAGCAGTAGCCTGAGCTTGTGATTTGCTGGTACCGTCAGATGTTAATAATAAATATATGAGTTAAGATGATTCTCCATGACTAAAATGTTGCTACTTCCCTCTCGTGCCTTTTTCACTGCATAAAGGATGCAAGTCAGTCAAGAATTCTTTGGGGAAAGAAAAAATACAAAATTTCACCATTTCAAATGCTTCTTAAGATGAAATTATTATGTTTATTGAGTACCAGAGGTAGAAGTTAGCTCTTGGAGTATCTGCCATACAACAACGATCCCCCTTTGGGGGACTTGTTCTTACAAGTCCTTACAGGTTCTCACAAGTCTGGGTGCCAGGCAGCCATGTTAATGCTAGGAGTGGACCCCATCTCCAGACTGGCCCCCATTCTTTCTGCTAAGAAGCTGCCATTGGGACTGAGCCAAGGAACCTCTCTCCATATGGCTGGGGCTGCAAAATGTCTGTAGGGAAAGCCTATGAGTGATCAAGAGAAACTATTGGTACTTTCCAGTAACTTCTAATATTTTTTGAATCCAGCTACATTCTTGTTCTGGAATTGCTATAGCAGCCCTGAATTTTTAAAGCAACTTTTATTCCCACTCTCTCTATATTTTTAAAAATCTTAAGTAAATTCTAGTGATACAGGATTCTGATGTCCGGCGCCCTGAGTTTGTGGCCTCACACACTTGAAGAGGAGAAAGAAGACCCAGAGAGGGAAATTGAAGCAGTATACAGTTGTATTGCAAGAGCGAAAAGCGCAAAGGTACAACTCTCCGAAGAGAGGGGGTATCTGAACGAATACCCCACATACTAAGCTGAGTCAGCAGATGTCCTTGGATTCGTAATCTTTAACCTGTTTACCAGGAGTTGGTTGGGCTTCCCCGCGTCCCCTTTCTGCACCTGGGCTGGTATCTTAGCTGACTCTGCAGTCTGACGTGATAGCCCCTGTGGGGACAGAGTCCCAGAGAGCAGTTTCCAGGCTGCCGGCCTCACGTGGGAAGGTGCTGGCTCAGGTAGTAGATGGACATCAGCTGTGACTAGTTGGCCATCAGCTGTCGCCAGTTAGCCATTGGCCATTGATATAACTGCCGTGGCTGCGCTGGGGGAGTGGGTTGGTTGGCAGAGAAGCAGACAGCCAGTTGCGGATGTGTGGATCCTTCTTCCCGTATCTCCAACCCAGCTGCCAGCGAGAATATATGGTATGAACCCCCTATCCATGGCTCCGTGGGTGTTCCTTTTTGGCCTCACCGTGTTCTGCATTCTAGCGGGAGCTGAGTCCCTGCCTGACAACCCCTCCCATCTAGTTCCCTTTTTTACATTTTGCTGTTCTCTTTGGCCTTGAGGTGAGGTCCTCCGCTGTGTGTCCCTGACTGCCCATGATTTTCCCATCTCATTTTGAAACTGTTTGTCTGGGCCTTGGTGCCCTCCACTGTGGTCGTGTCCCTAACTGCCTATGACTTTCCTATCTCAATCCCCCCCACCTGAAGACGTAACCCTAACTGCCGTTAGGGAAAGGGGGAGAAGACCACTCTGGCTGTTCCCTACTGAGAAGGGGCGGAGTATGGGTCAGAGGGTGGTCCAGCGGTCCGTGGTAGATGGGTGAATTTTGGTGAGATTTTATATTCAGGACTATCTGGAGCTGGGTGGTCTCCATCCTATGGCCCAGTTGTTGCAGATGCTTGAACCGATTTGCAAGCTGAGATACATTGTAAGCAACAGCACGATATAATCCCTATAACAATGAATAAGAGAAAAATGAGAAATGTCTCTTTTAGCCCAGTAAGGCTGGGAAGCCAGGAAGTAATAGAGGAGAGATCAAAGCCAAAAAGCCCTTCTCTCTGTTTAATATTGGACACTGTCGTGAATCTGTTTAACTTTGCCTTCAATTACTGTGAGTTGTCAAAGAGATTAAAACAACATAATCCTTTAAATTCTTCACATCTGTGGTTATGTCTCAAGAGTAAACAATCTATGGCAGCTCTGTTTTCAAGATCTGCTTTTCTGACTTGTCCTAACTCCTGTCCAATGGCATGGATGGCCTGTGAAGTAGCACTTAGGGCCTTTGCCACGGAGCAGGCTATTTGGCTAAGCTCTATATTTAAGGCAATAGTCATAGCTGATACTACAAAAAGAGATAATGATACATATTCACCTGGGCTGAACAAATGTCCATCACTATTATAGCTGGAGTCCAGAGTAAGTTTCCTGTGGTGTCTAGCCTGATGAGATTTGTGAGGTACAAAGACAGTTAACCTCCCGAGGGAGCAAGGTCCCCCGGTGCTAGGTGCTGTAAGCTGGAACATAGGGGCAAGCAGTCTTTCCATAAATAAGAAACCATCCAGCAGGTCATTTGACACATGCATTGGCGTAACTCACAGAGGTGGCGGAGCTGCAGTTTAAGCTGATATTGGCTGAAAGATTAAAACATTGGTTAGAACAACCGGTGAATTTGACACATTTTTCTGTCAGGGTTGCAGCTGTTATTTTTAAGGAAAACATGCTCCTGTCTTTTAGGGAACTGACGGGTCCCCAATTATAGATGTCAGAGTAAGAAATGGGTTTATCAATAAACTGAAAGATAGTATGGTTTTTTTATATGGTTTAAGGGGGTGCGAACTCCTATTAGGCAGGAGGTGAAGGTTTGCTCTACTTAGGTTCCTCTGGTGAGACAGAAATCAGATACATTCATTACATGTTTGGCTAAGTAAACCCAAACACTTTCATCTTTTTGGAAGGGCATAGGACATCTGAAAATCCTTTTGGGAGAATTGTTGTCAGAATTAGAAGTAAAGGTTTATGTATATGGATGATGTCATTTCTCAGAGCTTATCTGATTTGTTGGTGGCCTTTTTGAAGAGAAGCTTTAGATCTTTCAAAGGTTCACAGGAGTAATTGACTGGCTCTGTTGAAGGGCTCACAGGCTCTGGACCCACAGAGGACGCCGGTTCTTCCAGATTCCACTGTTTTATCAGGGAATGGTGGATCTAGAAGTCAAATTCTGGTTCCTTTACAGCTATGGGAGTAGAGAGGATTACCGTGTAGGGCCCTTTCCAGACCATGTCTAGACTAGGAGATAAAGAGGGAAGGGTTTTAATAAGAACTTCATCCCCTGGAGAAAACAGGGGTGGGAGGGTGCCTTTTTCTCTGGGTTGTGATCTCGATATCTGTTGGATGGTCTGTTGGAATTGGGCTAGAGAGGTCACATGTTGGGTTAATTCTACGGTTTCACGGTCTGCTAGTAGGTCATTTGTTAGGGAGGGTCTACCATAGAGTATTTCAGAAGGGCTTAGGCCCTGTCTGTTGGGGTGTTTTGAATATGAAGGCGAGCTATAGGGAGTGAGGTGGTCCATCTTTGGCTAGTTTCTTGAGATAGTTTTCGAAGATGTCTTTTGATAGAGTCATTGGTCTCTTCTACCTTGCCAGAGGACTGGGGTCTCCACGCATAGTGGAGATGGTTATTTATTCCCAAGCCTTTAGAGACTCCTTCGGTGACTGCGGATTTGAAAGAGGGTCCATTGTCGCTTTGGAGGGACCTGGGGAGACCAAACCTGGGTTTAATTTCTGTGATTAGGGCTTTGACTACCTCTATAGCTCTTTCAGTCCAGCAGGGAAAGGCCTCAACCCAATGTGTGAATGTGTCTACCCATATGAGGAGCTATTTGTATATTTTCCTTGGGCATATGGGTGAAATCTAATTGCCAGTCCTCCCCTGGATATTTACCTTGTCTTTGTATTCCCAGGGTTGTGTGTGAATGTGTTAGGGGATTGTTTTTATGGCAGACATCACAGGAGGCAAGGATGTTTTTTATAATTTTATGAATGTCTTTGCCTGTACATACCTGTTAAGCCATCTGTACGGTTTTTTCCTGCCCTAAATGGAAGGTGCAGTGTAGGGTTTTGAGGACTTTCCACTGATTTTCTGCTGGGAGGTGGAGACGGCCACCCTCACCTTGTAGCCATCCTGTAGGCAGGTAAGTGTAGCCCCTCTCCTTGTCCACTTTTGTTCTTCTTATGAGTATTGGGGCCTGATATGTGTTGCCGAGCTGTCCCAGACTAGGGGAGCCATTGTAGGAACTAGTTTGGCAGCGTTTTTGGCCGCCTGATCTGCTAAACGGTGACCTTCAGAAACCTCATCGTTTCCTGTATGGTGTCCCTTGCAATGAACGACTGCTATTTCTTTGGGGAGGTGTACTGATCGGAGTAACAGATTGTTCTCCTGATGGTATTTAATGGAATTAGTCCAGTGGCTGTTAAGAAATTTATTTCTTTCCAGATGGCTCCATGGGCATAAGTAGGCCTATTTGGAGTCAGTGAATATGTTATCCCTCTTGTCTTTGCTTAGTTCCAAGGCTCGGGTGAGAGCAGCAGGTTCAGGTAGCTGGGCGCTCATCCCAGGGGCAGGGCCTTTCCTTCTATGGTCTCATGTAAAGTGACTGTGGCATAGCCAGCTTTGCGGGCCCCATTTTCTATAAATGAGCTCCCATCAGTAAAGAGCATCCATTTTGGATTGTCTAGGGGTATATTTTGTAAGTCCCACGTGGCCGCATAGGTCTGTGCTAATACCTGTTGACAGTCGTGCACGTGTTTTGTGTCTTCCTCAGGGAGAAAGGTGGCAGGGTTTAAGGTAGAGCACATCCTGATCTGTGTTATTGGGCCTTCTAGCAGCAGGGCCTGGTATTTTAAAAGGTGAACTATTTAAAAAGGTGAGCCAGTGGCTATTTTCAGTATTAGTAATCCCTGAATGTGGTATGGGGTGTGTACTGTGAGGTCTTGCCTTGGGTACTAGGAGGGGGTTTGCTGCAACCGTAGGAGGCAGGTGGGCCACCTGTGAGCTACTAAGTCCAACTCTTTGCTTAAATCCTATTTGTGGTTGGGCAGGCCCTTTTTGTTGGGTTAAGACTCCCAGTGCTATTCCTTTTCTCTCTGTGATATATAAGCTGTAGGGTCCCCTGGTTGGGAGTCTCAAAGCCGGGGCAGTTAGTAAAGACCTATTTCAGGAGGTTAAAGGCCTGCTTGCCCTCGGGGTTCCAAGCATGTTCCAAGTGTGTCATGGCTTCTTGTGTGTCTTTGATGATTTGGTACAGAGGTCTGGTTATTTCCCTATAGCCCGGAATCCATAGATGGCAATATCCTATAATGCCAAGGAAAACCCTAAGTTGTCTGAGAGTCCTGAGAATCCTGGGGAGAGGGTATGGGAGAAATGTGTTGGACCTTTCTGGCCCTAGGGCTCTCTGTTGCTCTGAAAGCATCAAGCCCAAATATTTGACTGTGGTCTGGCACATCTGGGCTTTGGCCTTAGAAATTTTGTAACCCCTTGTAGCCAGGAAGTTTAGGAGGGCAATTATTCCATGGCTTATAAGGCTCTCAGAAGCAGCGCACAACAAGAGATCATCTAAATATTGTAGCAGGGTACACTGGTCAGAGGAAAAGTCAGACAGGTCCTTCAAGAGGGCCTGTCCAAATAAATGAGGACTGTCCCTAAACCCCTGGGGAAGGACCGTCCAAGTGAACAGCGAGGTCTGGCTTTCGGGGTCCTCAAAGGCAGAAAGGTATTGTGACTCAGAGTTTAAGGGTATGCAGAAGAAGGCATCTTTTAAGTCTAAGACAGGGAGCCATTTAGTTTCTTTAAGTATATGAACTGAAAGTGTGTAAGGATTTGGGACCATAGGGTGTATGGGGAGACCGCCTCATTGATGGACTGGAGGTCTTGCACCAACCTCTGGGTTTTCGGGGTGTTACAAGGACTGTTATAAGTTCTGAGGGTCCCTGTCTTTTTAAGGTTATTAATAACTGAGATTAGTCCTTGTCGAGTCTCAGGTTTTAAGGGGTACTGCCTCCTGCAGGGAGACGTGTGGGGGTGGTCCTTGAGGTAAACATGGATTGGGGTGGCCGTTAGAGCACAGCCGACTATTCCAGGCTCGGCCCAGACCTCAGGGTCGATGTCTGGGTGGGGGGGGGGGGGTAGGACTCTCCAGTAGACCAAGAAGGAATGAGAAAACAATAGGTCAACTCACAAATACCCTAGGGGTTGTGAGAAATATTTGGTGACTGGCTTTCTGGTTACCCCATGGATGGTGACACAGCGACTTTAGAGTGTCCCTGGGTTAGAGAGGAGGACAGAGAAAGTGGCTCCTGTATCTAGGAGGAAGTCAACAGGCTTGCCCTCTATTTTCAGAAGTACCTGGAGCTCAGGGGTCCTTATGGGCAAATGGGATGAGGGACCCAGTGTTAAGAGCTCTGGGCCCCCTCAGTCTTGTGTGGGGGTCTGGCTGGGCGTGGCTAGTTCCAGGGATTGAGACCCCCTAGGGCATTCCTATTTCCAGTGGTCTCCTTTACAGATGGGACATGGTCGGGGTGGTTTTTGTGCTGTCTCTGGGAGCACTCTGTTTTCCAGTTTCCAGACCATCCACATTGATAACAGTAAAACTTTTTCTTTTCTTTTCTGGTCTCCTGTGGGGCAGCAGCCTGAAGGGCTGCCCTGAGCATCTCTGTTTCCTTTTTTATCTTTTTATCTCTATTCAGTGCTTCCTCCTGGTCTCGATTGTAAAACACAGGGTTGGCTACCTTAACCAATTGTTCTATGTGCCCTCGGGCCCCATAGCTAATTTTTGTAGCTTTCTGCAGATATCTGGGGCAGCCTGAGTTACAATCTTGTCTCTAATGATTGTGTCTCCTTCCATGGTGTCTGGCCTGATAGGCGTGTGTTTGATCAGGGCCTCCCTGAGACTCTTTAGAAAGACTAAGGGATTTTTGTCTGACCCCTGATTGATGGTAGAGAGTTTGGAATAATTGAGAGGCTTAGCACGGGTCTTTCGTAAGCCCTCCAGAATGCATGCCAGAAAGTGCATCCTCTGCCAGTTTCCCATGGTGGTATTGGGGTCCCATTGGGGATCATTGGTGGGCACTGCCTGCTTTCCTGTGGGGAAAGCTTCCCTGACAGGATCCCGTCCTGTCTGTTCCTCATGATGTACTAAAAATTGATCATCCCTGAATTGCTCGGCGGCTCGTAGAGCCACTTGTTTTTCAGAGCTGGTAAGTCTCTGATTGAGGATTAGCACAGTGTCTTTCCATGAGAGTTCAAAAATTTGAGCTAAGTTTTGAAAAGCCTCTGTGTATTTGTCTGGGACATCTGAAAACTTTCCTAAGACTTCCTTTTATCTGTTTGAGGTCTTGTAGAGAGAAAGAGACCCACACCCAGACCAGGCCAAATTCTCCTGTCATCTATTGTAATGACAAGATATTTGTCCCTTGGGCACAGTAGCCTCAGGCAGGCAGTCTAGGGGAAGGAGGATTGAAAGAGGGTGCTGAGGGACAAGTCAGCCCTGGAGAGGGAGGGAGAGGTGAGAGGACCAAGGAGACACCTCTGGGGCGTTATTAGCCCGTCCTCAAGAGAGGGGGAAAGTGTTCTGTCTGGAGGAGAAACCTTCAGTGAAGGGGGGCGTGAGACCAGGGCCAGAAGGGCCGGGTCAATATCACATTTTTTGCATACGTTTTGATCATCCCTCAGGGCGAAAAAAAGCCTGAACATACAGAATTTTTGAATTTCAGAATTTTCCTTCCCATATTCATCTACAGAATAGGTCTAATTTTATTATGGTATTGTAATTAATAGTTCCCTCAGGAGGCCAGGTCTCCCCATCTTCTAATTTGTATTAGGGCCACACTTCAGAGCAAAAGAATATCATATGCCACTTCTTCAGGGTCTGGGGATCAAATTTACCCCAATGTCTCAGGATGCATTTCAGGGGGGTGTAGGTGGTTGGGGGCTGATTGCCCATTCTGAAAGGGAGGAAGAAGAGGAAAGGGCATCTCATTATTGCTCTTTTTTCCCACTACTATGCTTAGAGTGTCCTCTAGTCCTGTGGGTCTAACCCGCTGCATGACCGCAAGCTAGACAGTGGGGGGCCACGGGTTGCCAGGATTAGTCATGCTTACCTGGGCGCCTGACCCAGGCCCCAGTGAGTGCTTGCCTACACCCATTATAGAGACCTATGTAATGCTTGGCCTACGATGGGCCATCTCAGGGTGGATGGGTGGAAGCCCTGACTCTGGGTATCCCTGCAATTGACAGTGCAATCTATGTAAAAGGGACTCCATTTGAAGAGAATGGTGATGAGTGTGTAAATGGCCCAGGCCTGGAGGGAGGGATCCTGTCTGAGGGAGAGTCTGAGGGCGCGGGACTCTAGAGTCCCAGTCCTAATAGGGGCTGAGGTAAATTGGTGAAAGCCTCAAAAGACCTCAAAGAAAGAGGATTCCTTAACATAGAGGGAGTCAGGGATATGGGGGGTGACCTTGAGGACTCTGCCAGAGGGACAGTAAAAACAGGTGTAGGAGAAAGGCGGGGAAATATTCAGGCCCCCCTGGGTGGAGGCCCCAGTGAACCAGGGCCACCAGGCGACAGCTGCTGCTGGAGCGGCAGAACTGGGCCAGGGACCAGAAAAGACAGAGGTGCTGGGTGGGAACCTCAGGCAATGCCACCGATGATTGAGGGCCTGGAGGAGTTCCCAGTGGGACTCCAGGAGGAATTCTGTCAAATGTTTGAAGAGAAGGTGCCTGGAGATTAAGGAAGTGCGGTAAAGGCAAAGGTCCATTTTCTTCCCTCAGATGTCCCTGGGAATAATGTGCCAGGCAGGTGAGGTGGCCTAACGGGGAAAAACCTGGACCAACGTCTCACAAAATGGCATAAACAGGAAAGGCTAAAAAAAAGCGACAGTATGGGAGGGAGCAGTCCAAGTCACGTGCCAGGGACATTCCCTTCCCGCGGAGAAAGAGAAGCCCAGCAGCAGATGGCCAACATTTCCAATGTAAATCCGGGGAACAGCCACCCCCGGTCCAGGGAGACCTGTCCTCCAAGTCTTAGAGATTGGCAGCCATGCTAGTTGCCTTTCACTGGCTGACGGAGGCCCAATATTTGTGTGATAGGAGAAAGAGACAGAAATGATGAAGGCCGCTTGAGTGGACAATTAGAAAGGCACAGATAGTATTTACCTGTCAATCCCAAGGGCAAGCCCCCAAATGGTATAGGATTCTGATGCCTGGCGCCCTGACTTCGTGGCCTCACACACTTGAAGAGGAGAAAGAAGACCCAGAGAAGTAAATTGAAGCAGTATACAGTTTTATTGCAACAGCGAAAAGTGCAAGGGTACAGCTCTCCAAAGAGAGGGAGGATCCGAACCAATACCCCGCATACTAAGCTGAGTCAGCAGAGATGACATGCCCTTGGATCCCTAATCTTTAAATTGTTTACCAGGAGCTGGTTGGGCTCCCCCCGCCTCCCCTTTCTGCACCTGAGCTGGTATCTTGGCTGACTCTGCAGTCTGACGTGAAAGCCCCTCCCGTCTAGTTCCCTTTTCTACATTTTATTTTCTTCTGCCAGCTGCTGTTCTCTTCGGCCTTACGGTGAGGTCCTCCGCCGCGCATCCCTGACTGGCCATGATTGTCCATCTCATTTTGAGACTGTTTGTCTGGGCCTTGGTGCCCTCCATCGCAGTCCTGTCCCTAACTGCCTATGACTTTCCTATCTCACTAGTTGGCTTCATTTACTTGGGGAAAATAATTCTAGATTATAATGTGGGAGTATGGGAAGGTAACTCAGTGTACTGTCTGAAATTCTTGTTGGTTCCAACAGAGCCTGTCAAGGTAAAAAATGTTAATTCAATGGGGCGAGACGATGTAGCTCTGAAAAATAAAGTAAAACAAAAAAAGTATTATTGGCATATAGCTCTAGAGAGAGTCAAGCCTCTTTCTGAACTATGTAATATTAGACTTAAGAAGTGCTCTTCTCTCCTAAGGGTGATTTATCAGACACTTTGCTTGCATTCGAAAGGGAACAGGACAAAGATTTTGGCCAGTGGGTCTCCTGGACTACAGGAATACACTTTGCTCCATGGCCATCTTTTATACTTCCATAATAATCCAGCCTTACAATGGTTAGAGGTTATAAGCAGAAAGAGAAAAGTGTAACTTTCTCATTCATTTAACAAATATGTATTGAGTACCAACTATATGACCAGCAATGTACTAGTGCTTGGGATTCAGAGGCAACTGGTCAACCGTTTCTGCTCTCCTGCAGGGAGATAGGTCATGTTCCCACTCTGCTGGAAAAGGAGAGGGAGAAAAGAGGGGGCTTCCTGGTTTATGGACTATGGAAGTCCAACGTGATTCTGGCTTCAGGTTGACTGGTTGTAGATTCACATATTATCAGTTCTCTCCACCTGTCACTATTGTCCTGTGTTTTCCTGATTCTCAAGATTCATTCCACATAACCGTCAAAATACTCACCATCACCATTAGATCTAACTGCAGCTAGTATCTGTGTTAGTCAGGTTCTCCAAGAAAAAGGCACCTAAACATAATTAAAAATGTGACGATTTTGTTAGGGAAAAATGCCTCTGAGAGAAAATGGGAACTGGGGAAGCTAGGATAAGCTGTCAGACAATGTAAGTCTGACCCAGAAGGTTAAGCAGAAGCATTCTAGGTTGCTGTGTAATCCAGAGGATATTAATTGACCTTATCTTTTGGGATGAGGTGACGTCTGGAGACAATTTTCCACAAGTTTCTTGCATTTCTGCACATCTTATGAAAAAGAGGCACTCACAACTTTTGGTTCAGATTACCTTTTCAATGATGTTTACATAGCTAAAGTCTTGGAAAATAAAAAGTGTCTCCTTCCACAGCAGAGGTCAGGTTTGTTTACTGTCCAGTGTAATAATGTCTCCCTCTGGGGCAAATGTTGGGCAAGTTTGCTTGTACATTATAAATGATTATAGAGTCCCCAAGCATAGGGTGACTTATACATAGCTGTGATGCAAGCTTGTATCATGCACAGAATCTACTTCAGGCCCTCAGCATTATCCCCATGGGACTTGCAGGGTAATGGGAACTAACACAAAGAAGCTCCAGCAGCTTAATGTACTGTGAGTAATAAAAGTCCTGTGTCTCTGACGTAGGAATCTCATGTCTTATGCCAGCATCCATGAATTTGTGGCAAACTAACTTGTTAGCTTGCAAGTACGTTAAATCTCGGACTCTTTTACAGTTCTTAATAGATGCAAGTAAGTAAATAAGATTCCAGATGTATTATACTATTTATAACAGACAGCAGTATCAATGACATTCAGGATTTTATAACTGAATCTAGATCACTTAGCTCCCAATTTAATGTTCTCATTTTACAGGTAAAGGAACATACCCTAGAGAGGTAAGTTAAACTGTTCAAAGTAACAAATTATAAGAATCAGGTACATTGTCATTTGCTTTACTCCACCCTCATGGGGTTAAATCACTGTCACTTAACATATAAAGGTTAAAAGTAATGAATACAAAATTGGGTATGAAAATTTTAGAACACTAGATATTGAAATATTTTTGTATAATTATTCATTTTGGAGGCTTAGTATTCTTTCAGGCTCCCTTGCACATATGCATGAATACTCACACTTACACGAAACATGTCTTTTGATGCCTATAAGAATCTTCTATAACTGTTGATCTGGACTGCAGACAACCAAATCTGAAAGACATTAGACTGTAACAAAATATGGTGGGACGCAGAATTAACAGGAACTTCTTTCACATATTAGACACATCATGTTTAGATTTCTTTTCTTTCTTATTCATAATCTAATAAATTTCTAGGTCATTTTATTTACTAATACTGTCTAATTTTAAATTCTAAAGTATGGTCCTCTTTAATGGTTCTATTACCTTGTATTTCCAACTTTTTACTAAGACAAGAATTGGCAAGGTATTTTATTTGTCCTGGTTTTTCCTTGAGTCAATAACTACAAGAGCATTTTCTAATTATGTCCAGGAAATGTGGAACTAATTACCTACAACTATTCAGACTCAGCTTATTTGCCATTGAAATCCTGGTTGTGCACTCTTTTATTCTTAATTATTTCAATTTTATAACTTACTAAATTTTTGCCTTACTAAAAATTTTAAATTCAGGACAAGTAATCAAACTAATGTGAATAAATGGGAACAGGTTTATCAGTCTAATGTCTGACGAAAGACAACTGAGTTTTAAGGTGATCTAGTGTACTAAATATTTATTTGAAAGAAGTAGAAGAAAAGAACAATGCCACAGTTATTGACTGCTGGCAAGGCAGAGGTTTGAATGAGAAGAGAGGTTAGATGAAATATCTGAACAGCTTTGCTTTTAGTAAAGAGTCAGTGCCATACTGAGTTGAACATTTCTTGAACTTTCCATGAATTACTCAGGAGAAATGCCAAAAAGCCAGATCATGTACAGAGTTATCCATTATTTTTCACTTTTCTTCTCACTGTACAGTATATTAAAACTATTCATTTTTGTTTTTTATTTTTTATTAGTTTCAGGTGTACAAAATAAAGCAATAGTTAAGCATTTATCATTTATATCCCTCACACAGTGATAACCCCCTTCCCCCATCTACTACCCCTCTGACATCGCACACAGCCATTACATTTCCAGTCTCTATTCCTAATGCTGTACAAAAAGTGGTTTTTATGTTTAAAAAAAACCCATAAATATTATTTTCAAGTGCCTAAAGAATATTTATACAAACTGACCATAGACTGGGCCCCAAAGAAAATCTCAATTTCCAAAGTAGAAATCAGAATGTACCTTTGAAGATCATCATGCACAAAACAGCTAAAAACTAACAATTAAAAGATAGCAATAAACACCATCATCAGTAACAACAGAACCTCTTAGAAATTTTAACCCTTCTAAATTTCTAAATAAATCTTGGATCGAAGAATTCAGAGATATTTAGACATTAGAAACAATGTGAACACTACATATGTATCCTGCAGGATACATACAAGATGGAATTCAAAGAAAGATTTTAGGGTCAAATGCTTCCACTAATAAGTAAGAAAGCTTGAAATTAAATGGGATCTAAGAATTTAACTTAAGAAGCCAAGGAGAGAAAATGTAAACCAAAATATAGCATTTAGTGAAGAGTAGGAATTAAGGAACAAAACAAAAATTGGCAAATCTGGTAAATAAAACTAGTGGTGGATTGAGGTCAATAAAATACACAAAACTTTGGCCTATCTGGCTACATAGGTTAGTATATAAAATATTGTGATAGGTTTGCAAAGTGATTGACAGGTGATTACTAGAATTAGGGGGGTGATCACATTGTAAGGTACAGAAATGTCGAATCACAATATTATACACCTGAAACTAATATAACCAACATGTTATATACCAACTATACTTAAGTAAAAAATTAAAAAATCAATTACTTTCTTATATGTCAATTACTAGTTAAAAATGTAATATTTTAAAATCCCATTAACAAAAGCAAGAAATAGTATAAAATTCCTGATAACAAAATTAAGATAGAGAAAAATTTTCCTTTAAATAGAGAAAAATTTAGTGCTACTGGAGGATCTAATAGACTTGAATAAATGAAGACCTAACATGTTTATTTGCTAGGAAAACTAAGTATGATACAGAACTCAATTGCCCCTTAATTACCTCTCAATATAGAGCAATTCCATCAAAATCCCAAAAAAGCTTTTTACTAGCTTGACAAAATTGATTTTTAAGTATACCCAGAAGACTGTATGTAAGAGCTGAGCCAATACAATTCTGAAAGTGAATAAAGGATAGTTCAACCAAATATCAAGATTTACCTTAAAGCTATGCATATCAGTTTTCTATGGCTATTTAACAAATTACCACAAACTTACCAGCTTCCAACCACCACCATTCAGTAGTTCTGTCGGGCAGAAGTCGAGCAGGTGTAGGTGGATTCTCTGCTCAAGATTTTACCAGACTGAAATCAAGGTGTCAGCTGGCTGAATTCTCATTTAGAACATCTAGGGGAAAATCTGTTCCCAAGATCATTGTCAGAATTCAGTTCATTGTTGGACATAGGATTGAGGCCCCTCTTTTCCTATTGGCCAGGGTAAGTCTCCGTTACTCAGACCCTTGACACATCATCTTCAGTTAAGGGAGACTCTCCCTCCAATCAAATCCTTCTCATGCTTCAAATCTCTCTCACTTCTGCCACCAGCTGAAGAAAACTCTGACTTTAAAGGGCTCGTGTGATTAAGGTTAGTCCACCCAGATCATTTCTCTATCTTAAAGCCAACTGTGCCATATGTCACAATTATACTATAAATGTATCATGGAGGTAAAATTCATCATCTTCAGTTATGAGGATTGGGGTGGGAAACCTTAGGGGCCATCTAAGAATTCCGACTACCACATTAGGGTAATAAACAGTGTGTTCCTGTACCAGAATACGTAAGTACGTAAGAAGAGAAACAGAACCATTTATAGTATGTGAAATGTAGTGTAAGCTAAGATAGGTCTTCAGATCTATAGAGAAAATATACATTAACTAGAAAATAGTTTGGGGACATAGGAACATCAATTTTGGGAAAAAATACATCCTGTATCTAACTATGTACCAATTCCAGATGGATTAAAAATTTAAATACATTGTCTGAACAGTAAGAAGAAAAGCATTATGATCTTTGATATGTAGAGTTCTTTAAAATAAAATAAATGGGAAAACTTCCCAGAAAAATAATCAAGACATTAAGAGAAATTCTCAAGAAAAAAATGCAGTCAATAAACATAAGAAAGTGATTCAAGCTCACTAAAAACCAAATATAAATTACACAATATAACCTTTTAGATTGTCTATCAGATTGTCAAAAATAAAAATGACTGATAAATCTCCATGTTGGAAACGTGGCCAACCACACATTGCTGATAGGATTGTAAATTGGTACAACTTTCCTGGAAGACAATTTCACAATCTATGTGAAAAATTAAAATTTATTTATTCCCTTTCATACAGCAATTGCACTTCTAGGACTTATCATTCAAATAAGGATGTCTACAACGTGTGCTCAATGTTTAAGAGGGAAAATATAAACAATCTAAATATTCACCATTAGAAAATTAAATTATCTATACATTGAAATTCTAGACAAATATAGAAATACCTTTATATATTCATATAGAAAGTAGTCTATGTCAAATGAAAGTAGGTTCAAAGAGTAAGAGTTTGCATTTGTATTTTAAAATATTTTAAAATCCATTTAAAAACAAAACTAAAACTATACATGAAATTGACAATAGTAATTTCCCGGATGTAGAATTGTTACATGGGTGTGTGCACGGGGAGTGGAGGAGTGTTGGGGAGGTAGATCAATGACTAGGAGGGTAGGGCATACTGTTGGACTCTAAACTTTTAAAAAAAATGAATACATATTAATTTTGTAATGCAAAATGTCTTCTTTTTGGAAGAAATATGTCCAAAAAGATCATTGTGGTCAATGTATAAGCAAGTTGAGACTCCATTTCCACCATTTGCACCTTTTCTAAGTTGACAGACAAACCGATGGGTAAAAATAATTGAAAATCACATCATACATGCATATAGGCAAAGCACTTAATCCAATTATTGAAAAAAATGTATGAAAATGTTAAGAACATCCCATCAGAGGTAAAGGGATACCAGTTGAAACCATGCTCTTCACTTTATCAACTTAAAAGTATCCACTGATGCTTTCACTGTTCAAAGGAACCACTGCTAAACAGTGTAGATATAGTTAAGACATAATCCCAGCCCTCAGGAATCTTATTTGGTTATGACATACTGATAGACAGACATGCTCTATAAACAGGTGAACAGTTTGAAACAATAATGCTACAAGAGTGCTACAAGTAAAAAACAAAAACAAAAAAAACAAAACTAAAAACATTACAAAGCAAGCACATTTACCCCCTTTAGTGTGAAAAAACTATAGAATGTAGTGCCTGAGATGGTTTTCTGCATTGGATGTCTCAGGCCTCTGCTAGGCACTCCCCCTGGAATACCACACCTCCTTCCCTTCTCTATGGGTCAAAATGCTGCTCATCCAGCAACCAGCTCAAACATTAACATCTGCCCTGATCTGCAAAAATTGCATTACTTGTAACTGTTTCTACACTTGGTTCATGCCTTTCGAACTTATCATTGACTTACACTTTGTTGTGTAGCTCACAGATCAATTTGTAAATGCTTTGAGAGTAGAAACCGTTTCATCATCTATTTCTATTTCATCATCTATTTATGTTAAATGATTAATGAGGTGCCTTGCAAAGTTGAATGATAGGAATTAGAGGGCAAGCAGTCTAGGCTCGGCTAGAGGATTTTATTTGTATTTATTTATTTATTTATAAGTGAAAATAGCTTATGGGACTTTATTTTTATTGGGGAATATTGGGGAACAGTGTGTTTTTCCAGGACCCATCAGCTCCAAGTCAAGTCATTGTTCTTCAATCTAGTTGTGGAGGAAGCCACTGAGCTCCAAGTCCAGTCGCTGTTTTCATTCTAGTTGCGGGGGGGTGCAGCCCACCATCCCATGTGGGAATTGAACCGTCAACCTTGTTGAGAGCTTGCGCTCTAACCAACTTAGCCATCCAGCTGCCCCACCGGTAGCTCAGCGGCAGCTTGTTATCTTCAATCTAGTTGTGGAGGGTGCAGCTCACTGGCCCATGTGGGAATCAAACCGGCAACCCTGTTGTTCAAAGCTCGTGCTCTAACCAACTGAGCCATCAGGCTGCCCCTCGGCTAGAGGATTTTAATGAGTAAATTCTGAGATAAAAAGATAAAAACTAGGTTAGTATAGCACGTGACAAATGTTTTGAAGAATATATGGAGGATATCCTCATCAGAGGTTTTGTATCAGATGAAAACAACACAAGGTCACTGCATTTTAGACAAGGCAAGTGACAAGACCTGCTTTTTCAAAGCTACGCACCTTGTGAAGAAGCATGAATAAATCTAGTTTCAAATTCAGCATGCGTTTTTCTTCAAAGATGAAAATTATTTAAACATGTGGGAATTTGTTTACTTTGCTAAGCCACAATGTACTTTTCCACACATAGCATAAATTTGACAACTTCCTTGGTATTTAATTAGAGAGAATCGTTTCACTAAAAATTAATTTTCTATATTAAGTCAGACATGATTATAACATGTATTCAAATTTAAAATGTTTAGAGAAGCTTTTATAAAACATTTTCTGGGTATGGCACTATATTAAACCCTGAGAATATAGCTTATTTTAAAGCTATATTACAATAACCTTTTTTAAAGCTATATAACCTTTTTCTGTTCATCCTTCCTTTAAACCCGTGCTATCCAAAAAGATAAAGTGAGCCTCATGTGTAATTTTTAATCTTTTAGTAAAACAAATTGAAAAAAGATGAATTCTAACTTTTCATTTCACCCACTATGCAAAAAATATAATTTTACCAATATATAAATTGAGATATTTTACATTCTTTGTAGATCTCCAAAATCGGGTGTATTTTATACTGACATCACACCTCAACTTGGACTAGCCAAATGTCACAGGCTCAAAATCCACATGAAACTAAATTGTACAGAAGGATATTAGCCTGCACCTTTCCGTTTTTTGTCACATATACTTGTAGACAAACATTGCAAACTCTATATTCTATCATTATAGCTCTGGATCAAGATATACTACTCGCAAAATTTATGCCTTCACAAAAATAAAAGTGTGATATCAGTACTATTTCTGATACTACAGAAATGGCTCTGCCATGTGGAGTTCAATTCAACTATTCATCCATTTACAAAACTAACAGTGAGTGGACAATTTTTTTTCTTTGTAGTACTTATAATTACTAATTTTCTGCACGTTTTTACTTATATTGTGTGTGTGCGTGTGCATCTGTTTCTCCTATGACATTCCACGAGGTAAGGAACTACGTCTACTTTGTCTGCCATTATATCCCTGGACCTCAGCAGAATGTGTTTCTCACAGTAGATGCTCAAATACCTGTTAAGTAGGTGAATACTGCCATGCATTGATCAGCAGCCTGCACCAGCTTATCATTGCATTACTCAGAGTTTTCGAATAGTTAAGGCATATTCCACATTTTCTCAGTGAAAGCAGTCAACAGCTGTTTTCTCTTCAGAACCATTTCTAGTAGCCTAACCCAATTATTAAAACGTAATTGGGAAATTCCCCACTAATCAGAATCACATTTATCCTGTCCTTCATCAGATCCTCCTCCTTCAACAAAAGCAGAACAGCCCTCTCCATACTACAAGCTCTTAGACTTAGTGAGAAAAGAACGCACCACACAGGCTCCTGGAAGGAAAGAACAAGAAATATCTTTTCCTACCGCACAATCAGGAGTGACATGTTTCCTAACAGGTCTGGAAGCTTCGGAAACTCCTTTGGCAAGCCATTTTAAGTTAAACAACAGAAATACCATAGGAGCCACAATGAAGGAAAATCTGAAACTGGTAAATGCCTCAAATTTTAAAAAAAAGTCAAACAAAATGGCCTATAACTCATGCTTTAATGATATGATAACATGGCATTATAATATCCTTTTGCTAGTCTTGAAATTATGGAAATAATTTTATTTAGAATGTAAAAACTGAAAGAATTAAAGAGTTGAAAGTGAGAGCAGCTCTTACCTTTTCATTCTGTAGACAGTAAAATGGTACTTTCATAATAATGGCATTTCCCAAATTAATTATCAGTTTTGCAATTTTGGCACCAAAAACTCAACTCCTAAACAAATGTTTCCTGTTTTGAAAACTACTGGAACACACAAGCATTTTCATATCATTCAAACATTTATTCATCTACTGTGTATAAAACAATCTTTTAAAAACTGAGTCGTATTTACACTACACTAAAGAAAATTACTTTTTCCTTTTCTTTTTAGGTGAGTGTTCCAAGAGTGGGGTAAAGTCAGCCTCCTCACTGTGCTTTCTTTTCTTTTTTTTCTTTTTATGGTCACTTTGGTAACCACTGGAGTTACTGTCTTGGACAATAGGGTCTGGGTCCTTAGCTTCCTGAGCATCATGCTTCTTCTTCTTCTTCTTCTTCTTTGGCTCCTCCTCCCAGAGGCCGTTCACATTATTATTAATCTGCAGGTCTGTCTCTTCCTTCATGGTGACGTCTGCACAATCTGCTAGGTCTGTGATGCCACCTTCCACTTCATCATATGGCTCTGAGTCTTTCTTCTTTTTCTTCTTCTTCTTTGGAGGTTTTTCAACAGCTTCTTTGGTGCCAGTTTCTGTTACTTCTTCAGAAACTGCAGAGCACTTGGTTTGTAAACTATAAATTAACAGTTTAAAAAATTTACAGAGCAATAAGCAAAATTAAAAGAACAAAATGAAATCAAGACTATCCCAAAATGCTAAGAATTTCTAAATAATGACAGCAGTATGAGATACATAATTATGGTATAAATTTCAAATATTCTTTCCTATTATTACACAGCCCATTGAAATGTCTTGGAAATGTTAAAATTAGTTTCCAAAGTATTTCTCCCAGACTGTTTTCACACGTAAATCTGACATAAAAAGGGTGTCAAAACATGGCTTCTAAATTTTGGTTTTGTTCAGAAAATTTGGTCACTGAGCATTAAGCATCACAAATACCCAAGCTTATTAGCCTCATCACTGACATAGGATAGAGAGAAAATGTACTTCTGGAAGCTATCAAATAATGGAGTTTCCTGACTACTGTCTCAATCCTTGTTTCAAATAAAAGTTCACCATTCTTCTTAACCTATGCTGAAGCAGTATTACTTCACTGTTGTGAATTATTTTCTACTAAGAAAATAAAAACAAGGATCAATGAAGTAGCCTTCTTCCCAGAACTGCACAGTCCTGTACAGTAGCACTAGCACATATAACAATTTAAATTGAAGTAACTTCAATGTGATAACTTTAAAAATTCAGTCCCTCAGTCACACTAGTCACATTTCAAGGGCTCCATAGCTAGGCTACAGAACTACACACGTACAGCACATTTCTATCTTCACAGAAAGTTCTACTAGAGAGCTGCTCTGGAACGTTAGCCCATATTGTTGTTACTTATGAAGGCAGGCTCTAGAAAAATGATAAACACCAGCAGTATTTCAAGACTTTTTTTTTCTTTCCCACTTTAAAGTTGGTTCCGATGGAGACAAGCTCAAGGTCAGAGTAATTCTTATAAGAATTTCAATATAGAAAAATAGGGAAATTACATTATCTAGCTGGCATAATGACAAATATTAAAACAAACAATTTTTGTTTCAACTGTGTAAAAATAAAAGCAGGCTAAGAGTTATGCAATATGATTAAGCTTTTAGTAGTATCAAGCTCAGGGATCAACTATTTAAAAAATTAACAACAAACCAGAAAGTACTCAGCAAAACTGAGTTATTAAAATACAGACCAGTTAGCCAGATGTAGAGCCTTAGAACATTTAATTCATTGTCATAGCACGTAGGATTCCTATTTACATTGACTTTATGGTTTGAAAGCATGAACATTAAATAAACAAAATTATTTTTTAAGAGGGATTTATGTTCTCTAAATTTAGAATTAAATAGAAACAATTAATACCAAAATGATAGTAATGTGATTAGGAACTAACCTAGTGATATTTAGTTTCCCTCGAATGCAGAATACTCCAGCAGCATCCGAGTCTAAACGAAATACTTCAAATTCTAGTTCATCACCCACGTTTATCTCCAGGGTCTGCCACTGCTCAATTGGCATCTGCTCAGGTTTAGGGATGGAGGCATTAAAACACCCATGTACTAAACAGCCAATGTGGCTGGAAGACATTTTATTAACTGTACCCTGAGAAGAAAAAAAGAAAAGAATACAACATCAGGAAGAGATCCAAAGAATTAAAAGGTGAATCAAACTTTATAAGCTTCAAAATAATCTTCAAAGAGAAAACATCAAAATAGTGGTATAATTCAATATGGAAAACGTTTTCCTGAATTAAAACTTTCCACATGTTACACTGAAACATCTATTTAGAACACTGTAGAGTTTTTAGAAAGCTCAACCTTATTAAATAAGTAATTGTATATCAATTGCCTAACTGGATAAATAAGCACCCTCCCCTTTACCCTCCAAAAAACTCACCTTAGCTTCCATTGCAAGAGTCCATGGGGAGTAGAACACTCTATAACCATATTGAAACCAAGCAGAAATTACTCTTTGATATGACCTACATGTGAAAAGACCTCAAGGCAGGAAGCATATGCTTTTAATAACTAGTATCCACATTGTATTTCTATAAACAGTCTGAATTTCAAAGCTTAAAGAGCATTCTTTAATGATTACATATAGCATGATGTAAGCAGTCCTATTAGAAGATAGCTTACTCTTTATATCTTGAGCATGGCTACTTTGACTAAATCACAAAAACATTATTACAAGCTTTAAAACTAAAAGTATGTGCTATGCTTAAAATGTAAATTTGCAAAAAAAAAAAGAAAATCCCTTAGTTTTCTATTCTTCTCCTAGGTGTCAATATAGATAAGGTATATGAATGAAAACCTGAAATTTTTTTAAAAATCATGTATTGTGAATTACAGAAATATAAATATTAACATGTATATAATGCTATTTAATGTCAGTCACCTTTATACATATGACAATAAAACTTCCTATCTGTCATTATCAGGAGACTGGTGTTCACAACGGTACCTTCTGAATGGTCTGAATAAACTGTGGTATATCTGTATAATGGGAGTATTATTCAGCAATAAAAAGAAATGAGCTATCAAGCCATGAAAAGACATGGAGGAATCTTAAATGCATACTGGTAAGTGAAAGAAGCCAATCTGGAAAAAAAAAAAAGAAGGCTACACACTGTATGAGTCCAACTATCTGACATTCTGACAAAGGCAAAACTATGGAGACAGTAAAAATATCAGTAGTGCCAAGGTTTCAAGGGAAGGGAAGGAGGGATGAATAGATGGAGCACAGAGGATTTTTAGGGCCGTGACCAATTACTCTATAGGATACTTTAATGATGGATACATGTCATTATACATTTGTCAAAACCTAAACACAAAGAGTGAACTCTAATGTAAATTACAGACTTTATTGGCTAAACGATTGTAACAAATGAACCACAGGTGATGTCAATAATAGGAGAAAGAGCATGTTTGTGGTGTGTTGGGAGGGGAGTGAGGAAAGGTATATGAAAACACTGTTTTCCACTCAATTTTTCTATAAATCTAAAACTGCTATAAAACATAGACTCTATCAATTAAAAAAAATATTCAATGGGGAAAGTCTTTTCAATATATGGGTCTGGAACAACTGAATAGCTAATGGAAAAGGAAATGGATCTCAAGGGCCTACATCACACTATACACAAAAAATTGAAACTTGATCACAGACCTAAATGGAAAAGCTAAAACTACAAAAATCCTAGAAGCATATAGAAGAATATTTTCACAACCTAAAGGTAGGTCAGTTTCTTAGATAGGATCCAGAAAGCAATAACCATAAAACTATAATATGATAAATTGTACCTCATCAAAATTAAAAGTTTCGGTTTATCAAATGATAACATTAAAAGTTAAAAGACAAGCAATAGACTAAGAGAAAATATTTACAATACCAGGGATGCCAAAAACATGTATACAAGTGGACACTTTGGTCATCGTTGCTCAAGCTCAAGCAGTAGTTCACCGTAATCAGAAGTGTCTGGACGCTGATGGTAACCACTTTGAGCACCTCTTGTAATTGCAGAAGTCAAACATGACTTGTATTCATCTTTTGTTATTGGTATATATTATTACAATTTTAATACAGTTTTC
Source organism: Rhinolophus sinicus (assembly GCF_036562045.2). Lineage (NCBI taxonomy): Eukaryota > Metazoa > Chordata > Mammalia > Chiroptera > Rhinolophidae > Rhinolophus > Rhinolophus sinicus. The sequence goes on from NC_133758.1 coordinate 97,458,837, forward strand.
CTTTCTTAAAATGTGTATGTACATTTTTTTGGCACCCTCTGTATATTTATCTAAAAAGGATTTGTAGTAAGACTATAAAAAGAACTACTACATCTCAATAACAACAATACAAAAACCCAATTAAAAATGGGCAAAAGCCATAATGAGAAGCTATGATATGTTCACCTGTAAAATTAAGAGACTGACAACAGTAAATGTTGACAAGGATGCATAGCAACTGGAAGTGCTGAATGGGAAGTTGGTCTAGCAGCTTTTTGTGAAGTTAAACACATATCTACCCATGATCTATCAATACTGCTTCTAGTTTTTCACTTAGAAGAAATGAAAATGTATATTTCATAACAGCTTTATTCATAATAGCTCCAGACTGACAACCCAAATGACCATCAAGAAACAGATAATCAAATTGTGATGTATTCATATAATTGGATACCATGAGCAACAAAAAGGAACCACCAGTACATGCAACAATGGCACGGAGGAAACTCAAAAATATGTTGAGCAAAAGAAGTCAGATCATAGTGTATAACGAAACATTCCATTAATATGGAATTACAGAATAAGCAAAACTAATATATGATAAATGAAATTAGAACAGTGGTTATACCTAGGAGGGAGGGGGAGGGGAGGGGGAGGGAGAGGGGGAGGAGGGGGAGGGGGAGGGAGGGGAGGGAGGGGGAGGGGGAGGGAGGAGGGAGGAGGAGGGAGGAGAGAGAGAGAGAGAGAACTCACCGGGAAAGGGAACAAGCGTAATGTCTAAGGAGACAGAATGGTACATGACCTTGCCAAAACTCATTGAACTCCATACTACGATCTATGCATTTTATTGTGTGTAAATTATATCATATTATTTTGTTAAAAATAAAAATTGGAAAAAAACTGGCCAAATGTATTCAAGGACTGGAATTTTAAAGTACAATTGCAACTTTAACAGTATGAATTATAGGATCCCAGTTTGGCAGGCCAAGAATACTATTTCCACCAGTTTAATTGATGTCGAAAAAAATGTTTTTAATTAGAAATGTCCTGTAGAGTTTTGTCATACTGAAATCTGACCTATATTTTTAATAATAATATCAAGGGGTAGTCAACATTTATTATCTCTGAGAGTAAGCAATTCCTATAAATATTTTTAAAGAAAAAATATATACACATATGAATACATATACACATATGAACACACACATACACAGAACTGCTGGTGGGAGAAGGCGGCAAGTGAAGAAGATAAAGGGATACAGTTCAGCCGATTTCACATCTATTTCTGCATTTCAAGCTTCTCCTGAAATACTAAAAGACCTTCCCCACAGGGCCTTTATTCTCACGGCACAGTATAGGTACCCTGAACCCTCATCCTTCATTAATGTTCATTACCTGCCAGGTCCCACAACCATTTGAATTTGAATTCCTGTTTATATACTGCTATAGTTTGAATCCCTTATAAAGAAGTTGTATTTATGTATAATTGAGAAATTATAAAATAATAAAAATTGAGTTTTTACACCTTAAGATTATTCTGGTGCTATAGAAAGAAAAGAACAAACTGGATGGACACATACTCTGTACACGCGTGTGAGTTTTAGGAGGATAGAGTTTAAAAAATTACCTAGGTTGAGCTGATGCAAAATAACTTTTCTTTTAAAACAATTTTCAGTTACCCACGATAACAATCCATGGTTCCAAGATGTATGTATACTCTCTTAAATTTTTCCAAGTTACATAATTATATAACTACACATAGAAGATTAGGGGAAAAAAAGATATACATACCACAAGCTTTTGCCCTGGTTCAGGGGAGAAAATAACGAAATCTGCTTCAATGTTAAGATGAATATGTCCTTGATCATCATAAATATCTCCCAGTTCACCCACTACTTTGATGTTATCATATGCAATGGGAACACCTAATAGGCTGTTAAAAAAAAAAAAAAAAAAAAAAAGGAAAGAAAGAAAAGAAAGAAAAAATGGTGTCTTTAATCCTCTTTTAAACTAGGCATTGTCATACTGATTAGATATTCTGAGTCCAAAAAGTATACCTCTCCTAAATATAACCACCCGTGCCCCAAACACTACGGCATGTGCCTAGTCTGTAATCACTTCGGTAGTCTAATTTCACCAAAGGGTTTCCATATATTGGTTAAGTTTAAAATCGTTATTTAAGACAGGTACCCAGAAATATCCAGTTATTCATGAGCAAAAATGTTGACCCTTCCTCAGTATTTGCTCCTCATTTGGATTCTAGTCATGCTAGAACGAGAGACAAAAATAGGACTTGGCAAGAAAAACATCTTGCCTATCTATCTCTGTGAGTATGACTGAATTAAAGCAATTCTGGTATTATCCACCATTACCGAATTTCTGTATTAGGAGGCATCCAGCAAAGCTGAAGCCAATGACTTAAGAGAGAAAAATCCCAAACTGCAACTGTTGATAATAAACGGAAATGTTAAGAAATACAACTATATCATTTATGGAGAACTGATTCTGACACTTTACACGTTTGACAGTCAGGATTGGGGGGAACTACTATTGCAAAAATGTCATTTTCAAGTTCTTAAGGAATTATAACTACTAGGGAGACAGACCTGGGGACTTCACTCCCACACCCATTACTTGTTCCAGAAAACTTCTCTGACTCCCTCCATCAGGCAAGGCTGAAACCAATCAATCGCTCCTATTCCCACAGGACTCCATGCACAGTGTGTCTCTAGTCTCATTTCGCTGAATCTATCTGAATACTAACTAGGCTGCCAAAAAAATGTATACACATGACTTGCAGTCATCTTTTGTTATTGGTATATATTGAGTATTAAAATTTTAATAGTTTTTTCCTTTCTTAAAATGTGTCTACATTTTTTTAAATTTTTTTGACACTCTCTGTATGTTTGGATTCCATACAAGATGCTAAGGCCCTTGAGAGCGGAGAACATTTTTGTTGAACTCAATTAAATTTCTACAATTCACATAGAATAAAAGAAAGAATTTATCTCTAACACCCACAAGACACTGGAAAGGAACTTTAATAACCACCAAATTAGGCAATCCATAAACTCAGAGACCTACTCTGGAAAGCAGTCTTTTGTGCTATTAATTTCTGCTGTGGCTTTCCTAGGCAGGAACTGTACGTCATAAGATGATATTAGGGGCACCAAAAACACAGAGAGCAAGAAGGGGGTGTGGGGGTTGGGGAGAATAACTGCCATACTAGAAAAACAAAATCAAAACTTCATTTCCCCTAATCAACTATTAAAGAGTGTGCCTCAAGTGCGGGGAGTACTGCTGTGCCCTAGGGGCTCTTTGGGGATCTGTGATACTAATCAGGGTTGTCACAATCACTGGCCAAGGGCAGGGATGGGAGGCACTCTGTCATGTGGAGGACAGTCCTATACAATGAAGAAATGTCTCTAATTCTACAGTACTTTTGAATAAGTATTTATAAATATCTGGGCATAGAATCTAACTTAAGAAAACAACAACAAGATATTAACATAGTCATTTATGCATGGTTTTAATATGCATTAAATTTTCTAGGAATGTGGCTAATATGTAAATTCAAGGATAGATTGTTTTGAGTGGAACTTTACCAAGAATTTCCCCATGATTTCAGAAAAGCATTTCACCATCAGAGACACTGTTATCTGAGGTGTGAACTCAAAACCCCCGCATCAATCCACATTTGTAACTGACACATTCACAAGGATTCTAGGTATAGGTGCAGGAGGCATCTAACTACTTTAGTCTTCCCACCTAGTCAAGCCCCAGCATTTTACTATATTGGATTAGAGCACTACACAGATATTTTTGTGCAACTGTGTACGTAGATCGTATTATCTTTAAGTTTCCTTTCAGCAAAAAGTGTTTTCACCATAGTAAAGATAGAACTGCCAACTAATTTGTAAGAGGGAGGTATTGGATTCTGTTAGGGTTTAGAACTGCTGATTAGGGAATGTGACCAGAGCCTAAGCCTAAAAGGATTTGTGTAAATACATCAGACCTTGGGAAAAGCAATGCACAGCATAAAACATATCAAAACTTATCAGATTTACAAACACCTCAACACTATATACCTTTCCCCTTTTTTTGTTTTTCTGAAACCATCCTAAGTAGGTTTTAGGTCAGGATGGTAGCCTCACTTAAGATATTTAGAGAACAATTAAATCAAGTTTAAGAGATGCTTAGATTGCACATTTAAGGCTTCTATAGAACTAGTGGGAGGGAACATATTTGCCACCTTCAAAAAACTTAAGAGCTGTCATATACAAGAGAAGTAAGACTTGTTTTTTCTTGATGGCCTCTCAAAGATATAATTTAGTCCAAAGCTATAATGTGATTTTAGAAAACTACTTACTTTAAGCAGGCTTTTCAAAATCGAAATAGGTTATCTTTTAAAAAGGTGAAGTCTGTCAAATAGGGAATGCTGTTGAGATAACCCAGACACTGATATAGGAGCCATTACCAATTTCTCCCTTTTGCTCATTTCTAAAACAAAGAGAAGCAAGAACTCTTGATTCTACAGGGTGGCCCCAGTCTGCAAACATAAACAACCACACATGATAAACAGTTGATTGAGATTACAATTCCTGCTATGTTCAATGTTTTGTGCCTCATTGGTAATGCACAGCTCAATGTGTGGTGCAAGATTTGCACTGATTAACGGGTCTTTGGCACACCCCACAAGTGTGGGGGTAGGGAGAGTTCAGATCTGTTCAGAGTGCAAGCTGCTCAGCTTGGCCACACTGCCTAATTCAGTTATAGAAACTATCATTCAATCAGTCCTAGGCTCTCTGGTGTAATGGCCCCCTCCTATTGGAGACACTGTGGTGACTTTCCTGTAACCCAGGGGTGTCCAAACTGCTGCCCGCGATCCATTGTTAATTGGCCCGCAGCAAATTCCAAAAATATATTTAGTTTACTTAAATAAACCAGGTGAGGCAATATGTACTTCACCTCGAGTGAGTGGCCCGGCTGTTTGTGTATTTTATTGCATACGGCCCTTGGTGAAAACCGTTGAAAAAAGTTTGGACACCCCTGGTCTAACCTGTCAGTGGAGGCATTAACTGATTACAGAAAGCTGTAAAATACAAACAACTGCCTATGTTTCCAGACTTTATGAGCACCTCGTATATCCTTAAACCTCTCGAATTTTTCCTCTCTAGTCATTTTTCTCGTGGGCAATTATAACACTCTCTTAACTGGTCTATCTACTAGCTCACCCTCCTTAAACCATCATTGAATTCTTCCAAATCATAATCAGATTTGCAGCTTAGTTTCTTAAACTGCAGATTTGGTTATGTCACAGAGATCAGGGATATGTACTACTCTCTCAAGAGTATGCCAAGTTTCAGAGTCAGAGGGTATTGTGCTAACCCAGCTTAAGGAAAACAAAACAAAACAGAAAAGCAAAACCGGGCAAAGGCAGGAAGGGAAGAGCAAAATGGCCATCCTTTGAGTTGTCCCCCATCAGGTCTTTAATCCACTCCCCACTCCTGTCCGACTGCACCCATTGTCTTTCTTCTGACAAAAACCGTATCCACCTATTAAAACTCCTTGGTCAAAGCATTCTATTTCACATCTACTCTCCATTCGTTTAGGCCACCCTTTTTGCCTGGAATGTTACCATCTCCAAGTACCCTCCTCCTATCAAGTTGTTCTCAAAGGTTCTAAGATTAAATTCACCACTCCTTCTCTTATTATAATGTAGATTTATGATGAATTTTAACACTTTATTGGATTTGGCTTACATTCATAGCTCTACTAGAGCTTAAAGTTCCTTCAGGTACAGATCTCGTTTTTTCTTTGTTTTCATACCCAAAGTCCCTAGTATAGAAAACAGACACACAACAAGTGTGTGTTGGTGCTTGGAGGAAGCTGAACATTCTGTTTGAATTCTTAACTTGTGTAGGTTTCAGGATCCCTTGAGAAAGTGATGGAAGCTTTGTATACTTTGCTTAAGAAAATTGGCATAGGAAATTCCTGCAATGTCCCGGGGACTCATGAAATTCCTGGAGGGTAACAACGAATCCCTAGGGAACCCACTCACCCTTGCCTTTGAACCAAGTAGTCTAGAGGAGCATTAAGGTACATCTATCTGCCCTGTCTCCCCAGCCCTCTACCCTTGTAATTCGCAGACTTTTCAAGGACTCTTGAATATCTCAATTTAAAAGCATCAGGTTTTTTTCATCCTCAAGAGCAACAGGCAGGCCAGTCAGACTAAACAAACTGTCTGTTCTTAAAAACAAAACAAAATAAAACTAATACTGTTTCTCTCATCCCTGAGCAAGTACCGGGGCCAAAACAAAAAAATAACAAAAATCGTCCTTCACGGTTTACAAACAAAAATTGTACTAATGCTTCCTGTGCCATTTTCTGTTGAACGAGAGAGAATCTACTGAAGTACTTCAGTCCCAATTTTCATTGTCAAATGAGCAAGTTACAGACCTGGGTTTAACGGGTCTCCAGACCCCTGGCCTATGCGCACCCTTACACGAGGGTTGTCGAGCGAGCTTCTCCACCCCCCTCCGCCAAGTCACCTTTACGTTTCCTTTCTCGTCCAGGGAGGTACTGGCCTTTCGAGAGCATCACGAGTCCAGGACGCCTCGGGACTCAGCTCAGGGTGGCCGGTGCGACCTTTCCCACGCGCCCCTTTTCTCCTGCGCCATCAGCACGTCCACCTGCGGCCCGCTCCCGCACCTACGTTGTGGCGTTGCCCGCTAGCTGAAGAAAATGGCTCAAAGCCTGGTACCTTTCAGAATAGCGCAGGAGCTCCGCATCGAGCTGTTCGCGGATACCGGTGCGTTTCCGGTGAAGGTAGCGTGGCGACAGTGCGATGTGCCTTCGGTGCGGCCCCACCACCAGGCAGGAGTAGCGGCTCTGCACCAGTGCACAAGCAGCCGCGTATGTCGGCAGCTCCAGGCAGGGCAGGGCGCCGGCCGGCCCCACCACCAGCCCCTCGGAGGCCGCCTTCGGCCGCGGAGCCTCAGAACAACCTGCAGCCATGCGGCTTGTCAGGTTTCCCGCGGCGCACGCGACTGACGCGAGCATAACCGCCCATTTCCGGGCTCGCCCTTTATACGTCACCGCCAGCAACCACGCCCCTAGGAAATCTCTCCGCTCGCGCCGCGTTGTGCAACTCTGACCAGCAGGGGGCAACCGCTTTGTCGCACTTGGACGACTCCCAGAGCTGGGAGCCTGTGGTTCCGTAGGAAATGTGCTCGAAGATCTACAACCACCTAGTCTCTTAAGGGCGAGCAAACCTGTGTTTTTGCTAATGTCCTCATTGGATGTAGTATGTAGATTTACTAAGGGTAACACTTTGATCATTGCCAATAGTAAGGTGGTTTGGTAGAGTTTACAAGCTTGGACTTGACGATGATAAATTTAAAAAGTATGTAAGGGATATGTTTTCTGCAGGGAACCCGATCCTAAAAAGCAGCCCAAATGCCTCAAATGCAACACATGTGAAAACGAACTCATCATCTCTCTTCAGCGCGTCTTCTTTTCTCGCTCTGTAATCACTGATTCCGAAAGCTGTACCGCCACTCTCCGAATAGCTCAGTCCAGCTGTCATACTCGGGCCTCTTTTGTACCCCAAACAACAAATCAGCCCCAAGGCCTATGGGGCCAAAGCCAAAACACCGATCGCTTCGGACACTTCTCTCCATCCTCGCTTCCAAAACTATGAGACTGCATGTGGAAGCTTAGCCCAATGGTCAAGAGGACACTAGAGCAGCCAGATTTTCTCTGAACACACAAATATGACCATGACTTGCCCTTCAAAGCCCACCTAGGTGCCCCATTTTCTTCAGCATAATACAGACTCCTTAATAAGGCTCTTAAATTACAGGTCCACCGTACTTTTTATGACCTGCCCCCAGTAGTTTCATTCATCACACTTCACATTATTCGCTAGCCGCTACCCATGGTCCTTGATCCACTTTTGGCCTTCTCCCTCTCCCTCTCCCAGCAAAGAATCTCTGTAACAATCTAAATATACAATAAGTTGTGCTTTTCTGAAATAAATTATAAAGTAGTTTGTGCCAGGTGCTCCAATTTTTATAGGAAATATGCACACATATGATTAGAAAAGAATCTACGTGTAAATACCATGTATTAATATTATGTATTTCTTGAGTGTGGGTCAAGAATCTACGTATAAATACCATGTATTAATATTATGTATTTCTTGAGTGTGGCTTTTTTTTTACTCATTCAAATTTTCATATATTATTGTAATGAGTGTGTATTGTTTTATACTAAAAAAACAAACAAAACCAATCAGAAACTTAATGAGCAAAAGAATCCCTGTTGTTGAAGAGTTTGGTTGTTACAAGAAACCCTCTATTTTTAGACAGTTTAATGTAGTGCCAGGTGAAGATTCTGAGTGCTAAAGTGGCATTGTTTGAGTCTGAATCCTGACTCTGTCACTTACTAGATGTGTGATATTAGGTACATTTCTTTCTTTTTTCTTTAAAGCTAAAATTATCAGGGTAGACTTTAATGAAGGGATGAAATTAGAAAGTTTGAGCTATGTGTAAAGGCTTAAAGAAAAGAGTTTCATATAAAGGCATTCCAGGTAAAAAATGACATTGCATCAGTTGACATTTGCTGCCCAACAAACCACCCCCATATTTAGTGGCTTTAAATAACTACTAATTTTGTTCATAATTCTGTGGGTACAAGTTTGGACTGGGCTCACCTGTGGTCAGATGTGACTCCATGTATCTCATCTTCCAGCAGGTTAGAGTGGGCTTTCTTTCTTGGCGGCTGTGCAGTTTTCTGAGGGAGAGGGGAAGCACACAAGTGTATGCACACCCACCACCTCTTGCCTAAATTCTGGAACTTATACAAAAGCAATCCAGTTCATGGAATGCTTCTGATCTCAAGTACTTTGCCTGAGAGAGCATCAGAGGATACTTGTGTCATACACCAGATGGGGTATTGGAAGTCCCTCTGGATAAAGAGTAATAATAATACTACTAGCAGGGAGGGTTTCATGACCCTTATGAGTTGATTTTATTAAATTGGCAGAATGAGTGGCGCTTTCATCAACCTTGTAACAATTACCATGATCGTCATCATCTTAGCTAAGCTTTAATACAAACCTGCTTTATACAAATCACCAACACAGAATCTTCATATGTACTTATTATATGCACTTATTATTTCTTATATTTATTATACATATTTACAGATGAGGAGACTAGGTTCTAGGGAAAATTTGAAGATGTCAGCCCCGTGATGCTGGCAACCCCATCTGTATTGTTAGCAGCCACAAGCCTAGTGCCTAGCACATATTTCTTGAGTGAATGAATGAATGTATGACGTGCACAAGAGGACACAGGTGTTCATCAATCAAGAAATCTAAACCAGGCATGAATTATTCCACAGCTCATGCTGAGAATCACCAAAAATCATCATGTTTCCTGTACACAGAACCAAAGCTGATAAAGGAAGAAATTACAACAGTCAGGAAAATGGGTGACTTATTTAACTTAGCCTCTGTCTAAAAAGTGTTACAGTGGAAATCAGCTCAAACTGGTAAATACTACTAGGGTTTCCAGGCGGGAATTCCCGCCCCTTCTCAGGAATTCTTTTCGCTTTCCCGTTCCCAAATCCCGAGATATAAACTGTTTTCTGTTCTCCACGATGAATCGTTTCCACAAAGTGACGGCCGATACTACCAACCACCTGGGTTCAAGGAGCCAATTTTCCCGATTTCCCAACCAACTTTTCTCGGGATTCAGGAAGGGGAAAGCAAAAAAAATTTCTGAGAACGGGCGGGAATTCCCACCTGGAAACCCTAAATACTACCGTTTCAGCAGACGTGGGAACATTTCAAAAAAGCACCGTTTTTGGCCAAAGTAAGAGGGTGGGCAGTCTTGCAGAAAATAATTCAGGCAATATGACATGTCTGATAGGAGCCAGGTGCTAGAGTCAGGTTGTCTGGATGTCATCCACACTGTCACCTTGGACAACTTGCCTAGTCTTTTTAAACTTCAATTTCCTAATCTATACAGTAGAGGTATGATGGTATTAAGTTGTGAGGATTAAAGAGATAATGACAGTTCGATACTAGGCACAGTGATTAGCCTACATTAAATACTTAATATCTTTTTGGGTCCACAATCCACACTTCAGTTATAATATGTTTGCTTCAGCCTAATTAAGTCTTTAAAGCTGAATTTGGGAGCAGGAGCATATGACCTTCTTGGATGAAGAGCAAGGTAGAGCCCTGGCCTTAAGAGGAAAATTTGGATAAGAGACTGAATAAAAACTGGAGAATGTCTTGGCCTCACCTCTGGGAATGATTCTTTTGTTTTGGAGTCATTAGAATGATTATTATCACCTCCTCTTCAATGCACTGCCATTATAAGCAATCTATATACATAAACATTTGATTCAGCTTAAAACAAATTAAAGCTTTCCTCTTAAAACGTTTTATTGATAAAATTCATTTTAGGTACGAACTAGATATTCTGAGAAACAAATATGCAATTTCGGTTGTCAGTAGGAAGAATTAAAGTCGATTCAATACAAACCACTTGTTTGAAATAAATGTTAGTTTGGGAAATAGTAGTTTTCTTTCAGTAGTTTAATAATTGTAAAATACACTGCTGCTGGGGAAAATACATGTTTAAAATTTGCCTAATGGGTTTTGGAAATGAAGAAACAAAAGCAAACAAAAATCGGAACACAATATAGATTCACCAGCTATTGGTTGATGCAGACCACTTGTAATTCACAGATATGTCGGCAGATGGCAAGCGTGAGCTTTCAATTTGTAAAGCTTCGCCTTAGCCCTAAGTACTGCAGGAATGGCAAAAATCAAGGCAGCTATGTGGTCGGCTTTTTTGTACCTCAGTCCTTCAAAAGAAGACTTGGGATCAATTTTTGACATTGATAGCCCTTTCTATTTTCTTATTAGATTGAACAAATCGATGATGTACACCACGCTTGCAATGAATAAAAAAATAACAGCACATTCTTTTAATATTTTATTGAACAGAATAGAGTTCAATATTCTGCAAGCTGTGCTGTTGCTACAAATACATAGAAATGAAAGGATTTAAATGTGTCTTCCTGTAAGTTAAGACCCAGCTTCTTTCATGAGTTTATGTTTTCTTGGTGGTTCTCGAAGTCAGGTCATACTGCTGGAACCAGCAGCATGAGCGTCACCTGGAAAGTGGTTAGAAATGAAAATTCTCAGGCCCCAGATCAGGCGCACTGAATCAGAACTCTAGGGATGGAGCCTCGCAGTCTGTTTTACCAAGCCCTCTCGGTGATTATAATACCTGCTGAAGTTTGAGAACCAGTGCCTCTAAAGAAGCTTGACTTAGAGGAGAGAAGCTCTGAATTGATTGTTTTTATTCAGGCATAACTGATGTAAATGCACTGATCATTAATAATGTATTTGATTATTTCTTTCATATGGTTCGGTGTGCCAACACAGTAAATTTCGCAAAATAAGGAACATAAAATAGTATACAACTTCTATAGACTCGGAAAGATAGAATGCCATTTCTTAATTATCACACATTTCTCATACCGAATGAAGAATTTCACTTTGTGTTCTCCTTTGGATTACACTGAAAGGTATAACATTATGGTAAATTTTGCATAGGAATGTAACTAATGAGAAAACTTAAAACTAAGTTAAAACATGATTATTTCCAAGGAGTATAGAACAATCTTCAGGAAAGAAAACAATTCTCTATCAAATATGTGTTATTTGTATTAGTACACGCATATGTTCCATTCTCTTTTAGGCATAGCTACATGCTCCTGCAATTCTTCTGTTGCTGAAATAAGAGGCCCGACCATTTGAAATTAACAACAAATTGCACTCAGGCCACATTTTCATTTAAGAAAAAGTACAGAAGAATTGTTTAATCTATGTGGTAATTTTATCCTAACACTACTTTGCCTCAATTATCTTACTATTTGAAATTTTTTTTATTCATGCAGAATTTCTCCAACACATAAACTACCAGTTCCCATGGTCGTGTTTATTCAATTCTTCAGTCTAGAGGCAAACTCTCTTCTTGTCCATAATGCAGAAGTAGCTTTTACACAGTCTTAATAAATGGATTACTTGTAAATCACATTAGGTGCTTATGAGGGTAATAATAAGAGCAAAAAACATGTTAATCATTGTATTCTCACTCTCTCTACATATGTGATTATTTGTGTCTTTCTCACTTTGTAGTAACTAGATGTAACAATGTTGAAACACCCTGATCTTTATGTTTGGATTTTATCTCCTGGCCATTGTTTAGATGTTCCGAATATTACCTAAGAATGTGTGTGTTAGAATTCTCTCTCTCTCCAGATAGATAGATAGATAGATAGATAGATAGATAGATAGATAGATAGATAGATAGAACCTGAACTTTAAAATATAGATTTAGATAAAATGCATACCAATTTTTTAGCTCTACATGAGGACGCAAGTATCTGTCTAGATATCTATCAAGAAGGCAACATCATAGCCCTTTTGGGTGAAAGATTTTAGTTAAAAAGGATTATCTTAAATAATAACATTAATTGGGGTGTGCGTTTGTGTATGTGCATGTGTAATATGAGCATATATGATGGTTGGGAAGGGGTAAGGATGGTATCAAAAGTGGATGGGGCTACTTTCTGAGGTTATAATGCCATCTTTATATCATTTTCTGTCCTTTTATGAAAACAAAGATCAGTATTTCTTCCAAGACCCCATTTCCTTCCCAATTAGACCTTGCTGCAATGGAGTTTCAATACCCATCTTTCAAGGTTTTAAAACCCACGGAATTTGGCCAATAAAATTAACTGTGGTGCTTTCAGGGGTGCCTGTGAAAATTCTCATTTACTTCCATCTGTCTTTAGCTCACTACAGAACAAAAATAGGAAAGAGTTTCCTTTTTTAATTTTTGAATATTATTTTAAAGCTATAGTTTAATAAACCACCTGCTGGCTGCAGAGTTTGTGAGGGTGTGAACTCATAGATCCGTGCCATTAAATATATTCCAAAGAACATGCTATAGAAAGTTTGAGGGTGGAAAATAGATAAAAAATAGAAGGTAGATATGGTGCATTTTGCTATATAATTTACTCTCAAGTCATTAAACAAAATGTATATTAATGGGTCATGTTCTAGACTCGCTCGTAAGAGGCCACAGGGTGTTCTTAATACTTCCGTGCTCTGGGAATTATTACAGTAATGAATGCATCTTTATCCGGTGGCAAAGTGGACTTTCCCAGAATGCACCAGCACGCAGAACTTTACAAGGGAAGACCCTACATGAAAGCCACATTTATCATAAAAATCTGGAACTCCAAAATTCATACTGAAACGAACATTTTTAGGTGAGGAGGACCTATGACTAATGAAAGCAACTCTATCGCTCTGTGTCTCACTTTCCCTTGACATTTGGTGTTGTGATTTCTGCTGTCGTGTACGATTGGCTTTTGAGTGATACTGACAGTGTTAGCTCTGCTTGAATAAAAACTCTGCCTTTGATGTTCATTTGTGCAGATGAGTAGGCTAACATAGAATTTCAAAAACAAAAACACAAACAAACAAACAAAAACACAAGTACTACAAGAAATAAACGTACCTGACATATAAAAGAAGAATTTTGCTCATGACAAAATTAGTTTTCTCTCTAGCTTACTGACCCAATCCCCTTATTATGAAGCCCAGGATAAAAAAAACTGTCTTGCCCCAGTTTGTAACTGACAGCTTCCTGCTTGTCCTTTTAGATTTACCAACCTTTTTTACATTCAGGGTACGTCGTTAGTTCAAGTTTTCTCTTTAGTTAGCTGAGATCCTTTCTTTGAGTTCCTGTTTCCAATTTGAGCACATGCCTGTTTGCCAGGTGACTAATATTGTTGAAGCTGCTTCTGTCACTAGATGTTTCTGGCTCGGTGACCAAGACTGGATTTCACAGGCTGATGTGGAGTAGGGATTCCTGTTAATGAATCCTGAATGACTAGAGTGAAGTGAATGGGTGTGGTGATCAAAGCTTTACAACTAGAAAGATAAAGTCTCAAGTTCAAGTGCAGGGGCCAGAAACTGAAATCAAGGCTTGACCACAGAATCAGAAATTTGGATCTGAAATCAGAAGAAGCAGAACAAGGAAAGGGGAGTGGTTCATATGAGATGGAGTTGTAGTTTAGTTTTTGGACCCAAGTGTATACAAGTTGCATGGTATGGTTGAATGGCTTCAAGACTCATGGCGACAGCCAGAACTGACTTCACCTTTTAGCTGAAATATCGATGTCTTTCTACTTTTTCAGTATTTCATATTAAATAAATATATTAATATAATAAAGGAATATTCACATTCATAGACAATGTGCATTATAGTAGCATTTAATAATTGGTTATCTTTTACCTGCTGTACTGCCATCCTTTTTGCTGATAGGTAGCAACAGGCTGAAATTACCACTACTCAACTCTATCATCACTTGGAAACTTGACATTCTCTCCAATAGTAGTTTCATTACAGAGGACCCTTTCAAAATTTTATTTTGTTCTCAGAGATTGATATAAAAGTATTACTATACTTAGAATACAGAAAAGACAGAGAAGCTCAAATCTCAAAAGACTTTTTGGATGTAATGAGGGCAGTGGATATCTAGACAGTGTGGGGCCTTTAGAGTATGTTTATATGATAAGGTTGAGTGCTACCTCTTTACTCATTTATAAGGAGGGACAGAGTGAGGGATAGTGTCGGCTGGTAAAGCCAGCCACAAAGAAGTATGTAGCTTCTTTTTTTTTCCCCTGTGCAGTGACCTTGGTGGGCCCAAGGTATTTCTTCTAGCCCTCCTTCAGGATATCTTGGAATAACATTGGAGGAGCACCTCTGTCCTAGTGAGTAAGGTGGGGGCCAATATCCTGATTGATTAATAGCAAGGAGCGGCCATGAGTCCTGATTCCATATTACATAAGGATTTCATGAAAATTTGAAAATATTTTAGCTTTTCCTATGAAGCTTCAGCCAAGTTCTAGAGTCTCTCTGGCAATTTTCAGTAATACAATACAATTTGACTTTTGGGGTAGGGCTTGCAATGTATTGTGTGGCAAAGAATTAGAGTCTTTGGATATCAGTGAAGAAAAAACTTTGAAATCAATACTTAGTAGGTGATGTGAAGGAAAGTAAAGTTGAATCCTAATTCTTAAAGGTTTCCAATTAAAGGATGGCTTCTGCCTATAGTTAGTTGATGTAAATAATATTAAACTGCTAAATATTGAAATAACTTTTTTTTTTAGATCTACAGTTTGACTTTTTCTAATATATTTATTGGGAAATACATACCTGGTAAAAGACTTGTATTCAGTAAAAAGAGTATTCCTGGCAAAAAGAGTGAAAAAAAATCCTTCTGTATAATTTTACTAGGCATCTACATTTCCAAGCAATTTCTGAAATGGTTTCCTCTGCTATGACTAACTGACAACCTGTGATTTATGGATTTGGAATAATTGAATTTCTTGGCTGTCATATTCTTTGAGTCAGAAATATTACGTATGTTTCCAGAAAACTGATTTAAAGAAGAAAAGAGTGAAGTGATGCCAAGTTCTGAAATTTTATTTGGAAACTGTGTTCTAACCAAATAGTACTTAAGATGTTCTTTCTAAGTTTCTGAAACGTGTTTGCCAAATTCTTTAAAGAATTTTTGAAGTAGTTTTGGACATAAGGTTTCTAAACGTGCCACATTTGAGTTAAATCAATGAAAAACGTGGAGGGCAGCATATTGCTCTTACCTTCTCAGGCACAAGAAATGTAGAATTTTTCATTGACGCATGATTATAGGCTGAGTAAATTTCTTCAAAAATAGGTGTTATGAAACATCTCATTTTACCTGTCAAACAGAAAATATTTAGTAATTTAGTGAAATCTTTTCATGAACAGAATTTTTGTAAAACGTGAAATCTCTAAAAGAATGTTGTAATTGTATTATGGGATTGGCCTACCTGTATTTTTGCTAGTTTTGCTCAGTCCATGGATTTAACTGGTCCATCAACTTCAAATTCCATGCAGCAGTAACCAACTCTTTTCACACATTCTATTATAATGCTAATTGGTTGACTGTGGATGAACCTGCATGAGTACTGAGGGTTTGGAAGCAGTTCCCCTCTATGTGCTTTTGACTAGCATTGTCCAATGGGACCTTCTGAGATGATGGAAATATTCTATCACTATTGTTCATATGTGGCTATTCAGCCACTGGAATATGGCTAGTTCAACTGAGAAACTGAATATTTGCTTTTGTTTTAATTAATCTGCATTTACGTTTAAATAACCACATGTGGATAAAATAGTAGCTACTCTATCGAATCCTAGGTAGACTTGGAACAGTGACTTTGTGACCCTGAGCAGTTCAAATCTACACTTGAGGGTAGCATTAATATTGGCTCATGTTCAAGGGTTTTCCTCGATGGTTCTAAATTGGGGGGCAATACTTCTCTACTAAAGAACTAGGTGAAAACTTGTTAGGACATTTTTGGTTGTTACAACTGGGGTGTCCACCTGGCATTTAATGGGTGGGGCCCAGCGATGCTTAATGGCCTGAAGTACATAGGACAGTCTGCACAATGAACTATTGTCCACTTCAAATTCCAGTAGCAACCAATTTGATAAGCCCAAATAGGTTAGCAGAGTTCTCTAAGTACAGATTTACAGTGGGGTTACATCACGATAAACACATCGTAGGTTGAAAATATTGTAAATTGAAAATGCATTTGCTATAACTAATCTACTGAAGGTTATAGATTAGCCTTGCCTACCTTATACGTGCTCAGAACACTTACATTATCAGGGCATAACCCCATCGTAAGTCCAGGAGCGTCTGTAATTGCCTTCCTCTTCTTCTCATCAGAAGCAGGAGACACATATGGGCATTTTGTAGACATGAGGGGATGCAAAAACACAAAGCACAATACACACACAAAAAAAACACTGGTGTCACAGTACATTGTAGGGAACCAGTTGTTTACCCTTATGATCTTGTGGCTGGTTGGGAGCTAAGGATCACTGCCATTGCCCGGCACCATGCGAGTATTGTACCGCATATCGTTAGCCGGGGAAAATATCAAAATTAAAATTTCGAAGTACAGTTTCTACTGAATGTGTATAGCTTTCGCAGCACTGTAAAGTTGAAAACTCAAAAGTTGAACCATTGAAAGTCAGGGACCAGCTGTATTATGGTTGCATTTGCGAGATCTCCAGTGATCTCAGTCCTATCTATACTTAATTCTATCTCCTGTGATCTGTATCTTATTTCCTGCTGCCTCCTCAGGGATACCGCTTTCTAATTATGCTCATTTGGTCCTGTATCTTCATCCACTCTCTCTCTATATTTGAACACACTCCAATCTCTCCTATCTCAAATAATACCTTTTCTTAATTCCATATCCTCTAGCGGAGGCCTCCTCATACACAGCATCCTGTCCCTTGCCAATCTCAAAACAGCACATTTATTCATCTAGCTATCAGGGGAAATTAATTTTTGTACCGTGATGAAAATAAAGTCCATACCATATATAGTTTCAAAACACACCATTTTATTACACAGGCATATCAATAGAGTCATCATACCATGTTCCACTTCTAAACAATTGTGTGTGTGTGTGTGTGTGTGTGTGTACACATACACACATACATTTAAAATTTCCAAGAGGAGTCCACTTGTATTCTTTTATGCTTATAATAACTGCACCTTTTTGTAGCTAGTCTCTATAGCACACCAACACACGAGTTTCACATATTTTTTCTAATTTAGTATTGTATTACTTTTTCCCAAGGGTAGGCTCATACTAAAACTGTAACGTAGTCACTTAAAATATTGTAGTTCATAGGTCAATGTATTGTGAAAATTAAATTTTCAAGTACTGCAGTATCTTCTCCTACATATCTCAAAAATAATTGTTACACATCCTAAATAAATCACTAAATAACTGAGTCCTGAAAATATTGGGATAAAATAATTTACATTTAAAGATATAGCTATGTTTTGTCAAATACACTGTAGACTATTTGGATAATTGTGATGATTTCATTTCTTCTTAACTCTATGTCAAAGCAGTGATATGCCTACTATTGTCCATTAAGTGTGATTTCATAAATTATTTCAAGAGGCATTAAACCATCTTAATGATGTATTATAACTCTGTAGTGCACGAACAAGTCTACAAAGAAATGCCATCTAAAATTAGAGTCAGTGGCCATTCTTTCAGTACAAAACTACGTCCTTGGAAAACTTCAGTAGAACCATGTACACACAAAATACCTGCATTATACAGTTTAGATTTTCAATGACAAAAATTATGCCTGCTTGTGGCATCAAATTAATAGTGATGATGTTAATTCACTACCTGAATTTATGGGCAACTTCTTTAATCTACTGGAAAATGAGTTGGGAGACATCAAAAAGGACACCAAACAACCAGAGTTCGGTATTTCTTTTGACTATATACAGCCAGAATTATGAGGTGACTAAATATGGCAGGTGATGACATGGTGCTCTAAAACTAAAAGACCTTTAGATTTCCAGTAACTGGAATTATTATTTTCTTAGCACAATTATAACATGTTCTCATACTGGATATTAAATGTGGTAATTTAGCTATGGTTCAGTAAGTAACTCATAAAAAATGACTTGAAAATTGATTAGCTTTGGGGAAAAATAAAAGTAGACAAAACAGTGAGAGTTGTATATTTAAAAATATTAGACTGCTTTAATCTGTTGTCAGAGGTTATATTTTCATCAATATTTTCAAAGACCATGCTATTTTCTTGCTTATGCCTATTGTCATAGATTGCTATTTTAACATTCCATTAGGGAAGAAAAGGATTGAATCTTGCTATATAAATGCAAGCCTATCTTTTTATTTCCTCTACAGAGAACTCTTGCAGGTTCTTTGGATATATGCATTCTTAAAAATGGTTTGTCTGTACTATGCCATGTGAACTGTAACACAAAAACTAAATTAAGTTGTACCAAAGCTAATTGTAACTTCATATTTTGGGTATACGTCATCTGTTCTTTTATATAAATTAATAGGGCTATAAATTGTTTGAAATATAAATATGAATAATCATAAGTCATTATGTATATATTTATACATGTGGAAGTATGTGATTTAAAGTTATTTTTATAAATCAGTATTAATAATTGATATTACATAAATACCATAATAGTAAAATAGTCAAATAATTAAGTAATTTATCTTTACACTGTTCAGATCACTCAATTCCATAAATATCAGCTACAATATTTACACACAGCAGACATAATAAACAGAATAAAAATGAACAAATTTAGTAGAAATTAAATATGTGATTTTGTGGGCATAGAAAAGCCTTGAACAATTGCTTTCCCATCTCTGTGGGAATAGAGTCTTGATAATATTCCCACAGCATCACAATTTCCTTTTCTACTACCTATTTACATTCATGAATACTATAAATATATGCTCCATATATTTGCAATATTTACAGTATATATATGGGGTTGGACAATTAAGTTCACGAACTTGTTACAATGATGTTGCTAACTTTTTTGATATCAGAGGGATTATTCATTATGAATTTGTACCAACTGGACAAACAGTTAACCAAGCTATTTGGAAGTGCTGAAAAGTCTGTGTGAAAAAGTGAGACAACCTGAACTTTTCGCCAACAATTCACAGCTCCTACATCACGACAATGCACCAGCTCACACGACACTGTCTGTGAGGGAGTTTTTAGCCAGTAAACAAATAACTGTATTGGAACACCCTCCTTACTCACCTGATCTGGCCCCCAATGACTTCTTTCTTTACCTGGAGATAAAGGAAACATTGAAAGGAAGACATTTTGATGGCATTCAGGACATCAAGGGTAATATGACAACAGCTCTGATGGCCATTACAGAAAAAGAGTTCCAAAATTGCTTTGAAGGGTGAACTAGGCACTGGGGTTGGTGCATAGCTTCCCAAGGGGAGTACTTCGAAGGTGACCATAGTGATATTCAGCAATGAGGTATGAAGCACTTTTTCTAGGATGAGTTCGCGAACTTAATTGCCAGACCTTCGTATATATGTACATACACACGCATACTTTACTTTATTCTTAGGCTCAATTATGATCATGCAGATCAATCTGCACAGTTTGATCAATACATGTTTATTTATCTTAAATGATATTCATTTACAACTTTCACTTTTGTGCAAGAATGCAAAAATATCAAACAGATTAGTATTCTCTCTCTAAAAAAATCTCTTTATGCTTTAAGTTTTTTGTCATTTACAAATTAATTATGAAATATAATTCATTCACAAATTGAAAATAATTACAAGGGTCTTACAACAAGGCATTGCTGAGGTTTTGAATCATGGCATTCTTGAAGCCATTGTCTTTCAAAACAAAGACATTAAATTATTGTTATTTCTTGATATTTGTACTTTTTAATTACTTATATGAAATGTGTCATTATAAATCTAACTCATGCTAGTCAAATAGTGCTTGTGTAGAATATGAATCTTTATGTTTTACCTGTTCCTTTTTTTCTTTTTCCTGAAAAGTCTTTTTTAGAACAATCTGGAAAGTCTGTTGAAATTATTGTACTAGAACATTTCTGGAAAGTTTTTCACCCAATAAAAATAGCTGAAGAAATAAGTGAGGCAAAATTGAGGAAGAATAATTTAGTGGGAGTTCAGGAGAGATAACAGTGAATGCGAATGTTTTAGTTTTATCTCCTAGTCCTTTGGTATTTCCTTGCCTCATGAAAATCCTAAAAAATGTTCAGTTCTTTAAAACATTGATTATAGTCTTCCATTAAATATCAGTTGTGGTCCTCCATTGCTCATGCCGTCTGTCACTTCCTGTTAGGAAAAATAACATGAATTAATTACAATTTCCTTCAGAGGAAGACACTGATTTGGTTAATGGGTTTGCAAAACAGAAATTTCAAGCCATTGAAAAACTTGCAGATTTTGGGGGAAGGACAAGGATTAATATTGGTGTTGCATTTGAGGAAATGAAATTTCATGCCATCTTGGAGCACATGAAATTGCTGAAGTGACAGCCTGTGAGACCAAAGTCTTCTTTGAGATTGAACAAAAACAGTTCAATCTTTCCCCAGTAGCCCTGAGTTTCTCCTTTCGTTCCGCAGCTCTATTTTGGAAAGACCTTACCTAGAAAAAAGATCGTTTTATGCCCAGTTTCTCCAATGCATAGGCACCTTTGCTGAGCATGTCAACAAGTGCCATGTAGGGGTTACCTTAATTCTATTGAAAAGTCTGTGGCCTTTTTGCTAAGAACTAAAAAAGGCCCACATGGAGCATTGCTTGTTTGTAATTATGGTTCACTAACAAATCATAGTGGAAAAGATTATTTTTCATGACACTGTCACTCATACAGTAAAGAAAAAAAAAAAAAGGAAAAATCACTTAACATGTTTTTTAAGGAATCAATTACTAAGAAGTTAGTGAGGAAAACTACATGGGAATGCAATGAAAATTTAAATACAAACGATGACCTAACATAAAATGTTCCATTTGCAATGATAGAAAATATGCTAATTTAAGAAAAATTTAGAAGCTGTGAATTCATGTTTTATTAAACTTTAAGCTCTTCCCTACACAAAAAAAGATAATGAGGAGATGTGAGTCTCATTCACATTTATAATGGTTAGTGCATCATATTATAAATAGTATTTAAGCAAAACTTTCTAAAAATAGATGACAAAATCTTTCCACACTTGAACAGGCCTATTTGCAACAGAGCGGTAAAGAACAATGCAAATGGAAACCATTTTCTCAATTATTTCTTGGCTATCAGTTTATATGTACTTTCTGTTTGGGTGAATTAGCAATTACAAAGTATTGTGTTTGCTTTTATAAACTTTAGAAATTCTTCCAAATATTTATTTGAAAATGAAAAGCTACCCATGCCTTATTTTTTAGTCTCTTCTCTTTGAAAATTCAATACAGAAGCTAAAATAGAGGGAAAACACTTGTGTTTTTTTTTGTATTGGTTGGTTTTGGAAGTTGCTTAGGAGGAGCAATGAGTGACGTGGCAAGTGCTGGCTTGGTTTTTGAACTTCGCTTTTGAAAACTACTGTCTTTTAGAAGATGGGATAGAGTTTCTTCCAAGAAAATTTTGGGAAAGGAGACAATATGCAGTAGAGACCTTCCCTCTCATATCAAGAACCATCTGTCCATGCAAAGTGCCCCGGCTCCTTCCAGGCTGTAGGGGGTTGGTCGTCATGTCCCTGGATATCCATTTTATCTCCCCTACTAAGGTGCAAAAAAAATTACAAGCAAAAAATAAAAAACCCTGAAAACGCAAACCCTTTTAGAGTAAAGACATTGACAGGAAGTTGAGAATATCCTTTATTGCCAGCAGCCTGCCTCTATGGTCTGGTGATGGTTCAGTCTAATAGAGAGGCTGGCTCTGCTAGAGAAATATGAAGTGAAGGTAAGTCTAAAGAGTACATTGGGGTTATTGGGCTGTGGTTAAGTTTACTGATAAAAAACCTGATTTGAGGCTCCATTCAAGACCTCATTGTTGGTGGCAAGACAAATAGAAATAATCCTTCCAAAATAATCTTTAACAATATTTACTCATACATCTTTCCTATTCCTCCAACTAGGACAAAAACCCAATTTCCTAATGAGTTTACAGAAGTTTCTTAGGTGACTTTTCTTAAAATGACTTTGCATTCAAAAAGTAGCTAAAAAAATCATAAAAACTAATCTAATGTGTAATCTTTTATTGCAGGATTAAAAAAATCCAGTTTTTAAAAATCTTAAAAATCTTTCTTAATCAAATTCACTCTAACATAGATGCAATCAAATCACTGATAAAAACATAACAGTGAAAATTCCTTTTTAAATGTAGGAGAATCTCCAGCTTATTTGCAAGTAGGCATGTCCAATGTAACAGGAAGATTATATTTTAACTTTGACCAGTATTTGCAAATGGACATATTTACTGCAGTTGAGCCACAGTAACTACGGGACTTTCTGTATTTCCAATTATATTGTTTAACCAAAGCAAGCGTGGCGACTATTTATTTTCAGCAATCCAAAATATGGGAAATAAATTTGAAATGTATCACATCAGATAATTTTACAAAAAGAAAGATTTCATACAGAATTTTTACTGTATTAGTGTCAGACTTAGCTTATCTCCTCGTGCACTTTTGGTATGAGGGAGATGTAGTTTGCCTTTATCAAATACATCTGTTATTAAAAACAAAACTCTGGTCTGTGAATGATGACACTGAGTCAGAATCATGACGTAGCAGAAATTAAAGGAGTCACGAATCATCCAAGCAGAAATGTGTTTGGATGCTTATAGGCAGGCTGAATATTTTAAATACTCAACCAACTTTCAAGCTGCAAGACTCTGCCATGTAGATTTATGTCAGTTCCTCAAAGTAGCATTCATGAAAGTGATACTTTGAGAAACAACATCCAGCATCAGTCCAGACTGATCTGCTGACATCATGGCTTCCTAGATGAGGAGGCACTTCCTGCAGTGACATTACAACATGGTAACTCCCTAAAAATCAGCGTACCTTGTAGGTAACTCTGGTGTCGGGGGCACCACCGGGCAGCTGGGCAAGTCGGTTATTTCAATAGCCCTCAATCTCTAATATAAATATAACAATTATACAATAAATATTGCACAAACATATACACAAAAAACTAAATCACTAGTATAAAAAAATAGAGTACAAAAGAACCACTATCCAAATATATAATGTTAATGTAATTTTAACAATCCATTTCTTTAAATTACCAATTCTGCTATTTGTACTATTAACTTTTTTGAAGGACACATGTAAATCTGTTTAAAATTGCTTTCTTGGAACAATTTAAGAGCATTTACTCTTCTTATATGAATGTATAGATTGTATACAAAGTGGAAACACATAACACAACAGAATAAATGTTTTTCTTTAAAATAACATTGTACAGAAATATGCAGTGGTAACTCTTGATACTTTTTCTACTGTGGTTGTGCAGTTTTAGTTCCATGATATCAAGTAAAATACGATGTAGTCTTATCTTAGTGAGTTTATTTCACAGCTGT
Source organism: Rhinolophus sinicus (assembly GCF_036562045.2). NCBI lineage: Eukaryota > Metazoa > Chordata > Mammalia > Chiroptera > Rhinolophidae > Rhinolophus > Rhinolophus sinicus. The sequence continues at coordinate 97,482,902 of NC_133758.1, forward strand.
TTACATTTTCCTTAACAGATTCAGTAGCAGGAATTAAATTTAAAAATACGTGCAAAATGTAGTAGAAACATAGACAGCTCACTACATCATTTGTTCTTTTATGAGGTAAATGTAACTTCCTGTTTGAATGGGTTTCATGAAACAATTATGCAAGGAACATTGTTTAAAATACAGGCATAGTTACCCAAATATGCAGGAAGTTTAGATGCGAATTAAACAAACCTTTATGTGAATTGAAATTTCTTCACTGATAGGCAAGGCTTTATGTTGCCTAATTAAAGGCCCTTTTATGCTTGAATCTCATTTACATAATCAAATGCATCTACTTACAAGCACAAAGGGGGGGCTAAAAAGGCAAATTCATCTGATTTCTAAAACTGTTGTTATTGAGTGGAGAGTATATTTAGTGTTGTTCCTTAATATGTAAAAGTCCATATTTATAAGGCATTTAGTATTTTAAAAAATGCTGTTTTAGGAATTCTGTTTTTGTGTAGATAGAAAGGCTATCACATTATGTTGAAAATAGGTGTACCCAGAATTGCAAAGAAAAAAAATAAATTCCTATTCTTAATCCAGTAGGACCAAACTTTTATAAAGTCTAATTCCTCACATTCTCCTCTAAAGCTGCACGTTAATTCACCTAGATTTGACTACAGTCTTTATCACACAAGAGCAGTGAGAGGAAAAGGTACAAGACTTACTTTCTCAGCCATTTCATGGGAGTGATGCAACGAATGCTCCCTTTCTGAGAACATCCTCCTCTGTTCATAGCTGGCTAGTCGGCAAGTGAGCCACGAAGAGAGGGTGCAGCCGCCAATCCCAATGCACGCAAGAGACATGGAGGCGAGATGCAGAGGATAGAGGGAAGAGGTCTTCTTTGTCACTGCCCGAAGGAACTGAAAATTCAGGATGCCCCCAATGAGTCCACAGATGCAGCAGGCAGAAAAGAGGATCATCTGATAAGGAAAAGAATGGGAGGGTTAAAGTTGAGAAAGCAAAGCTGACCCAACACAGTGCACTGTCTTTCCTGTTGCATCCAGAATGGTTGAGCTACAGTAAGGAGAAGATGCCTTTGGTGCTTCCTCCAGGACAGGAACTCTCCTTTCATCAAGTTTCTATGTAATCCGACTCAATAGAGAGGGCATACACTATAGGGTTTCAGGAATCAATAGCTGACTATATAAAGGCCAGGGATGCATCTTATGAAAACTCTGAAATAAGCAAAATTTGTCTTCTAGGTAGATTCAGATTTAAGTAATATTCACTTGGTATCTAAAGTGTGTTACTCTGTTAGGAACTTCAACAGATGCCATCTCAATTAATCCATTCAGCAATTCTCTGAGAGAGATGATAATACACATTTTGGAAAATAAATGGTGAGCAAGTATTGCTCAATTTAGGGACTGATCTCAGATTTTCTGACTTCAAATCCGTTTCATTATTTTAATCCCCAACCCCTCAAATATCTACATATCTTCTCATTGAATTGCCATTAGTTTCACCAAGCTTCAAATTTTCATACTTCTCTAGCTTTGTGATCTTAGGGAATACAGTTAACTCTTTTTAAAAAATTTATAAACATTTTATTGTGTGTGTGTGTATTGAATAACATTTCCCTAACAGGAGATTTAGGGACTCGCTGTGAATTGGCCTTTTATTTTACAAATCTTTTGTTACTATGTGGCATGGCAGTGAAGAATACACAATAGATATTCCAAAACTGCTGCTGTATTAGTTGTTTTGGAGAAACACAATAATGTGGCTTTGCTTTTGATCTTACTATTGGCTTGGTCTGCGTCTCTATTAATAGAACTAGGTTTTTACTCACCCTAAATATCACAGGATCTCTGGCAGAACCAAGCACAACACCTTCTGTATAGTAAATATTCTGTGAATATTTGGCACAATTCCACAGGGTAAATAGCTAGATAACTTACTGTAGCATTTAATTCTACATTATCAGGTATTATTTGTTGTTGATAGTTGAGTTTAGCAAGCACTTATTGAGCACCTAGCACCCGTTAGGCCCTGAGTCAGCTAGCAGTTGGTGTTACAAAAATCAATAGCTCATAGTTATTAATATCTCCTTTGAGTACATTGCAGTCTTGTGTGAGAGAAGATCCCCCGTTCCAACATGGCATGGCAAATATTAGGAAAGAGGGATGAATGAGTTTTCCTCAAAGTAAGGAGGAGAGGAACGTAGCCCAAACACAGGTTTCACACAAGACTTCCTTGACAACATGTCGTCCAAGCTAAGTGCATGCAGTTCCCAGCAAAGGGTAAGACCATGGATGTAAGTAGCACAATGAAATAGCAGGATGGGCAGAAAGAACTACAAATAGTTCCTTTTATCTCTCCAACTTAATTCAGCATTCCTTATTGTGTCTGTCTCATAGTACTTATCACCAAAGCTGAAAATCCAGTAATGGATGAATAAAATCTTTTTTACAACTGATTAAATAGAATACTGAGTATCAATTACCAAATAATTAAATCATCCCAAGTAGGAACTTGTAGCTCCCAATTTTAAGTAGAATCAACCAGTTATATTTCATTTTAAAGTGTATTCAGATGGAGTGCAATTTCTTGGGAATGTATTTTGATGTTTACTCATTCTTAGAAAATACGAAAAGGGAATACACTTTAGCCTTCAAATAATTAATTACTATTAATTAAGAAAAAGATGACGAATTTAATTGACTATTAGAGGAAAACACGTATCTCTTCTGATGTCATTCTCAGTAATTCTTTCAAGGCATGGCACTTCATTAACCTGTACAGACAACATTCTCAGCTAGGAATTAAAATGTAAAATTCATATCCAAGTTTACAACCATCTACTATTTCCAAATTTCACAAAGCTGGAGATTCTAGATGCCAGAGGTATTCGGAGTGGAGAAATTTTTACACAATTTGACTGAAGGGTAGAGAGTCCTTGATAGATAAATGTCATCTATGGGAATCCCAGATGGTATAGCAGGATAAAATGAATGATAGTTCCTGAAAAATTCAGATGTTCAGATTTTTGTTCTCTAACTTGTAAGAGAATTAGAAAGACAGAAAAAAGACCCTAGTGGCTTTTAAAAAGGTCCTTCCTTTCCCTTTTTTGCCCCTCCCTTTCTTTCCCTTCCCTTCCCTTTCCTTTTGCTATGGACTAAATGCTTTTGTTCTTCCAAAATTCATATGCTGAAGCCAAATTCCCAATACAATGGCATTTGGAGGTGGGGTTTTGGGGACATAATTAGGTCATGACAATGGAGCCTTCAGCAGTGGGCTCAGTGCTCATAGAAAATTCTCTAGAGAGTTATCTTGTCCCTTTTGTCCTGCGAGAAAACAGCAAAGTCTGGAACAGCCAAAGTCTGCAAGGCCATCAGATGGCTTTACCACCACCCAACTCTGCTGGCACTCTGGTCTTGGACTTCCAGTCTCCAGAACCATGAAAATTAATTTCTGTTGTTTATAAGCCACCCAGTCTATGGCACTTTGTTATAGCAGCTCCAGCAAACTAAGAGATCTTCCTTCTCTCTCTCTCTCTTCTCTCCCCACAACTTTTTCTTTCACCCAAGTTCCAAGAAATTGTTACTACATAGCCATAAAGAGTCTTTGTAGAAGACATGTGTAGAAAAAAATGAAGTCCATGTCGATAGGAGCATCATAGATGCAAATTACAAGCCTGCGAGAAGAAAAAAAAAATATCCAAAGGTTTCCTTGTATGTAATTTAAAATATTACATATCATATGTCTAAAGCAATGGAGATTTCATCTTTTTAGTCTCAATAGATATTCTCACAGAGAAAGGCATGATTACAAAAAGGAGTTAAAAATAACTACACCACTCCCCATCCCTTGCCCTCATCAAATAATTGGTCTCCCCTTGGAAAAAGCTTTTTAGGCTCAAAGACCACTTGCTAGGGTCCATGTGTCATATTAATTTTGCAAATTTTTAGAGATCTATGATCTTTCCTATTGTACTCAATAAAATAAACCACATTTTTTTCCTTCTTTCCAAAACTCTCTTAAAATGATGTGGAAGGCAGTGGGGGAACCACACTTCAGCGTGCTGAAGTTATCTTCCAGCCAATGTCAGAGTTAACTGGGAGCATGTTCCATACCCCTGAAACCCATGATAGTACCATAAAACATCTGAAAACACTTACATTTGCATTCACAGTAATAAAATAAAATTAAATAAAAAATCTTTGGGAATTAACTGTAACTATAACAACACAGCTGTTTTGCTGCTTTGCAAAATTAACTTCACAGTCAAACAAAGCCAGTAATCCTTAGGCTCAGTTCCATATTTAAACAGTTAAATTTCCCAGGAACTCAAGTTATATCTTTTTCAGCTTATTGAAGGAGTCATGTGAATGTTTGGGAGTCTATAAGTTGGAAAAGTGGAAACTGTCATCCACAGAAGTCATTCACATATTTAAGGAGTAGATCAGAGCCTTTCTTTCTTTCTTTCTTTCTTTCTTTCTTTCTTTCTTTCTTTCTTTCTTTCTTTCTTTCTTTCTTTCCTTTCTTTCTTTCTTTTCCTTCCTTTCTTCCTTCCTTCCTTCCTTCCTTCCTTCCTTCCTTCCTTCCTTCCTTCCTTCCTTCCTTCCTTTCCTTTTTTTTTTTTTTGTCATAGTTTCTAATAACCTTGATAGTTTCTTTGAAAATAAAAAGGCTAGGATTTATTTGTCAGTTTTCTTTTTATCCTAAATGAGTAACATTCAGCAGATGAAAGTTGGCTAGTCACCATTTCCATTTTTGAGTTCTCACATTTCAAATATTTCAATACACAACACAAACAAGGCAGAAACTTACGACAAGTCCAGATTTTTTTTTGGCGCACAATATTCCACATATGCCACAAAGAAGAAACTGAAAGGAAAAGAAGAACAATTATTTCACATCCAAAGATAAGAGAACACCTATTTTTTAGCTTGTAATTCACTCATGACACTTGCTTCAGGGAATCTTGAAATTTTTACATTCCTATCAAAAGCTAAAAATGAAAACACTTCATTCCAGAATAGGAAGGAATAAAAATGCAAACTCTAATAAAAATTTGTTTTTTGCAAGGTTGATATAAGTAGTTGTGGTATTTAAGCAAAACTGTATCAGTTTTACCACCACACAAAATTATGAAGTAAATAAATTTAGAGTTTTGTTCCTCCTATTTCCATCCACTGCTTTCTTGTCCCTTCCTCTTTTCTCAGAGAGAAAGTGGTGTGATACATGCATTCATACTAAGCAATTAGAAATCAGTGGTCTGTACTATAGGCAGGGGATTTAGCACAAATGAAAAGACAAGGCATCAGACAGGGACATAGTTTTTTATTATTATTAAATGTATTGGGGTGACATTGGTTGGCCAAATTAAATAGATTCCAAGTGTACAAATCTATAATACATCATCCATGTATTGCATTATGTGTTACTACGCATAGTCAGTGCTCCTTCCATCACCATATATTTGAACCCCCTTTTCCCCTCTTTTACTAGCCCCTCCTTACCCTCCAGTAACCACTAAACTGTTGTCTGCATCTGTGAGGTTTTGTTTCTTTGTTTGCTTGTCTTGTCTATTTGTTGCTTTCAGTTTTATAACCCACATATGAGTGAAGTCATATGGTTCTTGACTTTTTCTGACTTATTTTGCTTGGCATGATAATCTCAAGTTTCATCCATGTTGTTGCAAATAGCAGTATTTCATCTTTTCATATGGCCAAGTAGTATTCCATTGCATGTATGTACCACATCTTCTTTAGCCAATCATCTATCAAACAACTTTGGTTGTTTCCATGTCTTGGCCACTGTGAATAATGCTGCAATGAACATCAGCGTACATATATCTTTACAGATAAATGTTTTCAGAAATTTTGGATAAATATCCAGAAGAGGGATTGTTGGTTCATATGGTAATTCTATTCTTACATTTTTGAGGAACCTCCATACTATTTTTTCATAGTAGCTGTACCAATTTATATTCCTACCAACAGTGTATGAGAGCTCCTTTTTCTCCACAGCCTCTCCAACACTTGTTATTATTTGTCTTGTTGATGATAGCAATTCTAACTGGGATGAGGTGATATTTCATTGTGGTTTTGATTTGCATTTCCCTAATAGCTAGTGAAGTTGAACATTTTTTCATATATCTGCTGGGCATTTGTATGTCTTCTTTGGAGAAGTGTCTGTTCAGATCCCCTGGCCATTTTTCAATTAAATTGTTTATTTTATTTATTTTATTTTTGAATGGTATGAGTTCCTTATATATTTGTACTACAAAACAGCATGGTATTGGCAGAAAAACAGACACAAAAACCAATGTAATAGAATTGAAAATTCAAAAATAAACCACATATATGTGGGCAGATAGTTTTTGACAAAGGAGCCAAAAACAACAATGGAGAAAAGAAAGACTCTTCAATAAATGGTGTTGGGAAAATTGGAAAAGCCACATGCAAAAGAATGAAACTAGACTGCTGTTTGTCATCATATACCAAAAACAACTCAAAATGGATCAAAGACCTAAACATAAGACCTGGAAGAATAAATTGCATAGAAGAAAGCATAGGTACTAAACTTACGGACCTTGGGTTCAAAGAGAATTTTATGAATTTGACCCCAAAATCAAGGGAAGTAAAAGCAAAAATAAATAAATGGTACTGTATCAAACTAAAAGGCTTCTATACAGCAAAATTAAACATCGACAAAACAAAGAAGCAACCAACCAAATGCGAGAAGATATTTGCAAACAATGCCTCTGGTAAGGGGATAATGTCCAAAATATATAAAGTTTTCCTATAGAGACATTCTTTATACCTCTCAAATGATGTCAAGTAAAATGGCTACCTCCTCATTCTACCAGAAATACTGTCCTTGTGGCTATGCTGGAAGAAGACAAGGGGATGAAGCTACAATAGTCCCCTCATCTGTGAGGGACATGTTCCAAGACCCCCTGTGGATGCATGAAACTGCAGAGTTTCAAACCCTATATACACACTATATGTTTTCCTCTACATACATACATATTTATGATTAAGTTCCATTTGTAAATTAGGCATAGTAAGAGATTAACAACAATAGCTAATAATAAAATTGAACAATTATAATAATACATTGTAATAAAAGTTATATGAAAGTGGTCTCTCTCTCACTCTCTCTCTCTCTCTTTCAAAATATCTTATTGTACTGTACTCACCTTTTCATTTAAAGGAAGCACTTTATGGCTTCTCTTTGGCATATCCAGATTGCCAGCATCACTGCTCTTACACTTTGATTTTTTTCTTTTTAAATTAGCCTTCTTGAGTCAAAACTAACAATTTAAATGGTTTTAACTCAGTATTTCACACATGGATAGATTTTAAAATATACACATCAAAATGTTTTAAGGATTATCTAAAATAAGTAATATGCATGTGAGAAGTACCGAGAAAATTTGATAAAAAATAATGGGTAAGGTTAAGTTTCCCTTTGTAAGGGAACTTTCCATGTAACAGAATGAAATGATTATAAATCAGGCAATGATGCAGCAAGACAGATCAGGGAACACAAGGATATATAAGAATTTGGTATATAATATAGGTGATCTTTCAAATTCATGGGAAAATATCAGGATAATTCATTCAATAAATAGAATTAGGACAGTTTGTTAATCTTCCCTAACATCATATAGCCAAATGTCTATGAAACAATTTTAATATTTAATTGCATAGAAAAGTATAAATGTAATAAGAGATAATAAAGTTAAATATTTATATAATTTTAGAGGAGTGGGAAGGACTTTCTCAACATAGCAGCAAATTCATAGACCAAAATGGAAAATACTTACAAATATTAATACATAAAATTATAATTTGGTAGTCAAAAATCATAACTGACAAAGGCAAAAATAAATTGGCATTATATTCAGAAAGCATATAACAGACAAAAAGGGTTAACATACTATATAAATAGATCTCACAAAATAATTTTAATACCATAAAACCATGAGAAGACGGAAACTCAGAACTTGATAAAACTTGCATATTTGCATAATTTTCAGCAGTCTTGAAAAGCTTTTGCTGAGTGAGCATTTCTCACCCCCCTCTGTGTCTTAGGTCTAGATGATCTGTATTCATTCATATGGACTCTTTCTTAGCACTGTTCCCATCTCACATCTTTCCAGGCTGTGCTCAAGCCGTTCCAGTTTGGACCAATTCTGTACCTCTCAGTGCTTCCAAGCTTCAGATCAAATTTCAGCATGTCCTCCCCTTGTTTCCCTGACTAACCCACTACTTACCCTGAAAGTCCATCTACCCAGAACTCATTCTTGAAATAATTTAACAGTCGTGTAGTTTTGTGTTCCTTGGATCTCTTTTGAAATGTATAAACATTGCCATTATTTCTTTACAGCGAAGCCCAAGGGGACCTCAGGAGAATATGCAGAGTTCTCCATCTCATTTTGGTTAGAACACCTAGGTGGCAATAAAATTGTTTCTTTCTATTTTCCCACTAAGAAAAGGAAGTTCAGGGCTTGGGAGGGGGAAGTAGAGTAGGAGGGGCATCAAATAATATTTTTCCACTCTCAACCAGGCCTGGAGTATAAATACTTCACAAGAGGTACTTTTGTTAGGGTGTCCAAAATCCACATTCCTTAGCGAAAACCTGTAATCTGAGAAAAAATAGACCCATGTAACCAGAAGTATATAAAATCATGAAATTTCTGAGGAGGCTTTAAGGGATCTTGGATAAAGTTTAGCTATCACAGTTCATCAAGAAGATAAGCACAAAAAAGCAGCAAATGATATTTTCTTTCATTGGTTATCTTTACCCCAAGTCATAGCACTAGAAGGGATCTTAAAAGATGACTTACTTTAGCCTTCACAGTGTGCATATGGGGAATCAGAGGTCCAGACTGGTTTAGTGGCTTGCTCAAGGTCACACATCAAGGTCACAAATCACATATATAATACAAGATTTCATTAAGTGTCTAAATTAATTAATTCTAACGGAAATGCTTTTCAAAAGGATTTTTCAGTGCTAGTGCAGTGTGCATTATTCTAGAAAATCCAACCAGAAGTGTTCAATGAACACCTGATCATCTATAATTGCTCTCCTTTGCCTTTGCCATTGTTAATTTTTGTTGTAATAAAAATAAGTATAAGCTTAGTTGATTGTATCGCAGTCTAAAATTGTTTTCCTTATTATATAGAGATAATTGGTTATACTATTTCAAGCTACTTTTTTTTGCTCAACATAGCTTTATCCAGGATGCAAAGCACTCACCCACATTATGGAAATTATGAAACAAGTGAAAACAATTTAGTTAAAAAAAAGTAAAGCTGATGTCCAGATATATGTATTTCTGAGAAGATGGGCTGTTTAAATCCACAGAGAGTTATTTGCTTTTCTTTATGAAATTATATAAATGAAGCAACCTAAAGATAAGGTATTAAGTGCAACTATGTAATAAAACTAGTTAGTCATCCAAGCAGCACTCATTTGATTCCAATTTAGATTAAATTCAATAAATAACTAAGGTTGTGAACTCATTGTAGGATGAAATGGAGCTTTGATAGAGATAGCATTCTATATTCTTGAGTGAATTTTCTTAATGAAAGTTCATGGAGCCTTCTGCTTTTGCTTAGGATACAGAAATGCCAAAGGTGTTATTTCCACCTTAACAATAAGAAAAACTGAGTAAACTACAGACTGACAGCTTTTCTCAAGTCCATCAGAGAGGTAAGGTTCCAAGGCAATTCAAAGAAGAATATGCTCCTCCAAAAAAGAGTCTGAATACACAAACTATGTAACCTGTTGTAGAGATTGCAGGAGGAGATGCTTGTTGTTATACAAGTATGTGTGGGTGTGTGGGTGTGGGGGGGGGTGTGCAAAGCCTTGTTCCTTCATTAGGCCTTCTCTCTTATGAAGCAAATGTTTTAAGCCCTTGGCAGAAGGGTAGCAAAACCTGTAATTTCCATGGCATTCGTACATATGCATTATTACCGAAAATGGAGGAAAAGTAGAAGAAAAAATTTTATATATGGGGAGGGGCAAAAATTTATCTTGGGCCCAACATGCCATGCCTATACTAAAGGGGAGTCGTTAACCACTGAGGGAGAGGCAGGAAGCTTCTACATGAAACCAACCATAGATACAATGCCAAATTTGGCTGTCTCAGGGAGTAGGGCACAGAATACTCAGAAAGTCCCGCCCCGGAGGCCAGATCACTGGGCCTTCCTAAACTGACACTGAACTAGCACAACAAAGAATTTTCTTTTTCACTCCCACCTGTCCTTCACTAGGAGCCTAACCAGTGGGAGTAGTGAGCAACTGCAATCTACACCAAGGGAAAGGAAAGAGTGTGGAAGGAGACTTCTTCTGTGGCGGAGGTGAGCAGGCACACAGGAAGCTGAAGGCAAGGCACTGACATTGAAAACTGTTAAGGCAACCACGGTTCACCATTAATGGAATTTGAAGACTATGGTGCACCAAAGAAAATGATTTTAATAGTCAGAATCAACTCCTTACGACAAGACTCTACCTTTCACGCTAACAGCCTAAAAGAAGGTATTAAGATAAAATACTTTCAAGGTTCTGAAAAAAAAGACTTTTGGACTTTGAGCAGTACATGCAGCCACACTCTCACTCACACTAGAGATGATAAAAAAGACATGCTCATTTGGGCAAAAGCACTGTGGTAGGCTAAGTTAGGCCTCTCCAAAAATATTCATGTCCCAATCCCCAGAATCTATGATGTTACCTTCTATGGCCAAAAAGGCTTTGCAGATGTGATTAAACCAATAATCTCCAGATGAGGCGATTGTTGTGGATTATCCAGGTCATCCCTATATGTAATCACAAAGGTCCTTTAAGAGGAGGAGGAGAAGGTCAAAAGGGACAGAAGACTATACGAAGACACAAAGTGATAGAGATTTGAGAAGGTTACACTGCTGTCTTTGAAGATGCAGAGGAGAGCCATGAGGCAGAGCACATATGTGGCCTTTGTAAAGTGGAAAGGACCCGGAAACGGGATTCTCCAGAGGACCCTCCAGAAGGAATGCTGTCCTGCAGATGCATTTGAGACTTCTGGCCTCCAGAACTGTGAAAGAATCAATTTCTGTTGCTTTAAGCCACAATGCTTGTGGTCATCTATTCCAGCAGCAACAGGAAACTAATACAGGCTCCCAAACAAGATTTCTCTAAAAGAATTACTAGAAGCTGTTCTTCAGGAAAATAAATTAGGGGAGACATGAGATAAAAAGGAAGACAGTAGCAAAAGCAAAAAATAAAACAGAACAGTAAATCGTTTAAATTGAAAAATATTGATTGGAAACGTATGTCTGTTTAGAATGAATATCCCAGGTATTTTGGCATGAGAGATGGTGGGTTGGGGTTAAAGAAGATGTAAATAAACTGTTCTAAGCTTCTTATGTCATTAGCAGAAAAACAGAGGACTTAACTAGTTCTAGATAGTGATAGAAAAGTAGAAATCTAAATGTGTGCATTAAAACATAGATCAGAAAATAAAGAGAAAAAACACAACAGTAGTAATAAAGATTGAACCAACAGATGGCAGGAAAGTTAAAAACATGAAAGGAAGTAAATGAAGCTATAAAGTAAGTTGGTATAATTTCAATAATATAAGCAATCAGACTAAATGTGAATGCATTCAATTTTCCTAATTAGAGAGAAAAGAAAGAGAAGGACAGACGCTCTGCTAGCTAAAGAAAAGGGATTTGTTAAAATCTCCCCCAAATAAATGAAAACCTCTCTTCCCTTATCAATTTTCTCCTTCTTCCTCTCTCTCTCTCTCTCTCTCTCTCTCTCTCTCTCTCTGTCTCTCTCTCTTCTCACGCTCTCTTAGAACTGACCTAGGTGCTAGTTAATGAGTTCCTTATTAGTATTTCTTTCAGCCCAGGAAAGTTTATTTTGGGAAAGGACTAAGAGCAAAATAGGCTATTGCAGAATTTCTGAGTTTAAATTATGTAATGGAAAATTTTGGACCATGGTTGAAATGGAAGCAGATGAAAGCAGAGGTTCTATCAGCTGGCCAGGAGAACAAACAAGTGTTGGGCAGATGGGATTATAAAAGACAGTGGGCCAATCTTGTTTTAAGACAGCTTATTGAAATTTTTTCCGACATAACATTTAACCACCCCAGGTGAAATAATTTTCACTGAAATTCACTATTACAGATACACTCAGTAGAAAATAGAGATGGCACTAAATTTTTCTCTTCAAGATAATGAGCGGAACCACAAGTTGAACTTCATACTTTGGTAACCTTTGAAGATTTATACAATTTCACCAAAATTAGTCAGTTTTAAAAAATATGTAGAAAAATTATCAAGAAAACACAGAGAAACATTAAATGTTGAGAAATTAATTCGAAAAAAATCTGTCTCTGTTTCAACAGTGTATTTCTCCTCCTGCCTGGATTAAAAGTTTGATGTGTTGCTTTGCTTCCATCAGTTCTGGAATATTTTCACTCTATGAGTACTTCAGGTGCCAATTAAAGAATGACAACTGGACCCTCTTAAAGGATTATTTTGCAGTTTATCGCACAAAATGCTAATATGATAAGCAATTCCTATTTTTGCTGATGCTGTGCTGATATGATTATCGTTTTCTTACATGATACCCGGGCTAGAATTGTAAGGCTGTCTTCTCTGTCATGGACTTCATTCCATTTGGGACCCCATTTCCCTAGCAATTCCAGGATAAATGATCTGTGTAACACAGGGGAAGTTTATCACATTGGAAAGCCTGCCCAATGGCAGTGATTCTCAAACTTGGCTGTGTATTAGCTTTTAAGATTCCCAATACCTTGACCAATTAAAAACCAGAATTTCTAGATTGAGACTCAAGCATCAGTATTTTTAAATCTCCCCAGGTGATTTCAATGTGTCCTTAACTGTCCAGAATTGCATGCAGGGTGTTCACAAGTGCTTTATCAGCAGATCTACTCACTTTACAGCTCTCCACTGAAGCTCTGATGTTCCCCTTAATTACTCTCAGTGAGATATGGACAAACATGAGCCAAATAAAGGGCTCTTCAAGGGAGAAACATGAAGTATTTGCCTATAACACAAGGTCAAAGTGTCAGAACTCTATGGTCTCTAATGGATCCTAGGAATAGAGATCATTATTTCATTATCTTTTAACTTTTTTACCCAGTGCCTTTCATTGTTGCTAACAAAATTTTCCCCTAAGCCCCTAATGTTTTCAGAATTTTTTTTTCAAATTTTCTGTGTTGTTTTAGTTAACTAGACCTAGAATTGGGTGTAATATAATATTGTATGGGAGAATCTGATTAATTTTATATTGGAATTTGAGAACATAGGCAGAAAAAAGACACTAATACAAATAATCATTGTTGCAAAAAACATTGGAAGGAAATAGATTGAAAGTAAACAAGATCAATAATAAGAAAATAACAACTGATTTAAAATATGGGCAAAAGATCTGAACAGATGCCTAACCAAAAATCTATAGACAGTAAGTAAAAGTATGAAAAGATATTCTACATTGTTTGTCATTAAAAATTATAAAATTTAAACAACAATGAAATACCACTACACATCTATTAGGCTAAAACAAAACAAACAAACAAACAAACAAACAAAAGACTCAGGTGATACCAATTGTTGGTGGTGTGGAGCAACAGGAATTTCCATTCCTTGCTTATGGAAATGGAAAATGGTACGGCTACTTTGGAAGACAATGTTGCAGTTTCTTACAAAGCTAAACTATCTTCCCATATGATCCAACAATTGTGCTTTTAGCAATTTTCTCAACTAATTTGAGATGTTATAGTAGTGTTATTTATCACTGACAAAGACTGGAAGCAACCAAGATGCCTTTCAATAGGTAAACGGATGAACATGGTACATCCATATCATAAAATGCTATTCAGTGAAAAATGAGAATTCATGACATTCGAATAAGCAGATGAAATTCACATATATTGCATATATGTGAATAGACATACATACATATACATGTATTGCTAAATGAAATATACATACATTGTTAAATGAGAAGCATCAGTCTAAAAAGGCCATATTACATGATATTTTTTAAAAAGTGAACAATAGAGACAGTGAAAAGATCAGTAGTTTCCAGCATTTGGAGAAAGGTAGAGGGAGTTGAATAGGTGAATAGGGATATCTTTAAATGAAACTGTTCTATATTGTACTGTAATTGTGGATACATGATACAATGTATTTGTGAAAGTCCATAGAACTTTATAGCACAAAGGATAAACCTTAATGTATGCAAATTAAAAAAAAAAAAAGATTTAAGGGGTCAGGGAAATCCCAGGATAGAATGCAGAATGTGACAAAACAATCCAACTGAATAACAAATGTATGAAATGGTTTCACTGAAGGACGTGAGTGAAAAGGCACTGACCCAAATAATGTTGGAAATTAGTGGCATCTGTAAAACTAAAGACAAAAGAAACTGTACATAAGCACTATACTCTATTTGACAACGGTGTTTCCTAGAGGATTACTGATTAACAATTCTGACACTGCTATACATTTATACTGAAATTGAACAAGAAAATTAAATAGATGATGGATGTTAGAGTGAGAGTTTGTAGATAAGCAAGAGGACAAGCTAGATTGATCCATATGGCAATGGATTAGAGTTGTAGATATCACTATGAACCAATTCTTAGCTTAATATTTATAACTATAGTTACATATAGAACTATTTATGAATCTGCTCAATTTCTTCTATAATGAGAGAAATGTAATTTCAAACTAACTCAGATATGTTTCTTTCATCTATCAGATTGGCAGTAATGCTAAAGTTTGATAATAAATTAAGATATAGGGAACTTGATTATCATACATTGCTTGTGGGAAGATAAATCAATACATCATCTATTGGGAGGAATATAGCAAGAATTTTCAAAATTATATATATATATATATATATGCATATACATATCCTTTGCCTTAGCAACCCTGTATTTGAGAATTTATCCAATAGACATAGATGCAAGTGTGCAAAATGATCTGTGTCAAATTATTTATTTCAGAATTGTTAATAGCACAATAGGAACAATCCCAGATGTCAGTCAGTGGAGAATTGATTAAATGCAATGGACTTCTCTGCATCTATTAAAATATGTGAGAAATTTCTCTATACACTGATGTAGAAAGTTGTACAACACATATAGTTAAGTGAAAAAAAAGCAAGCTGCACCATCATGTAAGGATATCTAATAAACTACTTTTTGTGAAAAAAGGCAAGAAATATATAATAATCTATATCCATATTTGCTGTCACATGTATAAAGCAATTCTGGAAAAACATATAAGAAACACATAGCTGTGATTAGTTGTGTTGGAGAAGGGGGCTAGGATTCCACTGAATACTTTTGGTTATTTATTTTTGAGCCATGGGCAGGTGTTGCTATTCAAAAAGGTAAGTGACGAAACTTCTATTTGCTCAAGGCAAACTTATTATTGATGTATTAGGAAACAATAGCTTATCAAGATTCATTTTTACTAGTGAATGACTCCTGGCCTTGTATATAGTCAAGGAAGATGATGGCCTTAGTTTGAAGAAATACCAGCAGAACTTCTTGATGCCAAAATATGGGCTGCTATCCTGCTGTACACATTCTGAAAACACACAGATTGGTGAATGACTCAAAGTGCCATGTTCCTTTTAAAAGAAAAAAAGGGTATTTACAAGAAAAAAAAAACATGATAAAAATTCCCCAATATATATGTTTTCAGAATGTGTATTTGGAAGGGAGGATGGCAGGCCACAACCTGAAGTCAAGAAGCTCTGCTAATGTTTCTTCAGTCCCAACACTTAAGGCCATCATCTTGTCTGCTTTTACACATGGCTGGTTTTGCGTGTTTAATTGAATTGAATTTGGAACCTGCTATGGTCAGAGCTTTCACGCACAAATCCAAAAGTGCCACAGAATAGTTTACAAGAATTGAGTTCAGTCCTTGTGAAAGAAATGGAGCCTGTTATGGAAAATTGACATTGAAGGCTGAATGTGGTTGTATTCTCAGTTAAATACAACAAACAATAAATTATTACATATTAAAGTAGATGTAGCCTCATGTTCAATGACTACTATATTTCATCTTTAGTTAGAAAAAATTTTGTTGTTCCACACATTCATGACAGTAGCTAAAATACAGCTTTTATTTTGCAAAGTATTTTGATGGTCTCTCAACCCTCTAGAAAAAAAAATGGATTAAAAATAAAATTTAAAAAAAAGGAATTTTGCTCCATGATGAGCAAGTCAATGAAGAAAAGAAATTATGGAGCAAAGAAACAGTTTTGAAGCTCATATTATTCCAAAATGGAATTGCGTGTATTATATCATTTGTCATTACTGGTACCCTTAGGGTGAGAGAGCACCTATTTTTATATCCAACATTGCCATAGCACCTCAAACAAAGCTGTGTTGTTGAAATTGTTTCTAGATGACATAATGGAATTTCAAACTGAAGGAATGAATTAGTAGATGGATGAATGAATGTATTTATAGTATGCATGGGGAGGAGAAGAAAATAATCAAATTTAGCCAATTTTAAGACACATAACTCGGTATATTAGACTTTTTACTGAATAAAATCCAATTAACTTATTTTAAAAAAACCACTCATGATTGGTCATATTAGGTTAATTCTCTTCTCAAGGGTAGCATTTGAAAATAATGTGAATGGTGTTGACCTTTTAAGTGTCACAATTACAGCTTTGTGGGTTTCAAAAGTTTCCTTCTCAAACCTCAGATGTTCTTGATACGTCAGCATAAGTAGACCTTTCTACACAAAAATCACTGAAAAACATATTACCTTGGCACTGAGTAATAATTGCCAGACGTTTTTTTCAAAGGTGAGAAGTCATTTCCCAAACTAGAAAACGTTATAGCCTTAAACAAATTTTTTTATTAAAAAGTTTTATGAAGGTATAATTGACATATAACATTATTAGCTTATGTTCTCTTAATTATGTGAGACAGAAAATGATTTGGGAAAGTAATCTACGAGTACATATCCCAGCTATTGATTCATTTTCTCTCAGAACATTGGGCTTGGATTCAGAATAGACACAAATTAGCTTCCCCTGCTCCCGGCCCCCGCCTTGGTGAAACTGGAAGTTGGTCAGTTTGAGCACTGTCCCTAGTAGTGTTACCTACAAATTGGCTGGTCTATTCTACAGTTAACTGTTCTTAGTGATTACAGTTCAATCTCTCCTTTATTAACCCTTTAACCTTGATGCACATACTTTCTCAATCCCACTCAGAAATTAGCTCCTAGAAAAAATTCAGATACTTTACATTCAGCCAAGATCAATTAATGTGAAAACAATCCAAGTATATCACAAAAAGCTTCAGCACATTAAAATATCCGAACACATTTGAAAAAAACACACCAAAAGGCATAGAGGTAATTGCTTCATTACTTTGAGGTTCTTTTATGCCATCAGGTACTATTTCTGGCAAACCAACCCTGTCTGAAAGTAGAGATTCTAAAGGCAAGAGACGAGTACCTCCTTTTCTGATTATAAGTTATGGCCTGCCTGTCCTGGAAGGGCCATGACTAAAGTTAGGTGATACTTACTATGTTTCTGTGTTCTTCTGAGGGGGTTGGGGTGGGGGAGAGAGAATACTATGGTGGGCAGAATAGGGTCCCTATAAACAACTTCATCAAACATTAGAGTTTATGTCACAAATATAATACTCCTGACTCTATGTACTGTATTTGAAATCCTCTGCAAGATCTCAAAGTGAAGCAATCTTTCCTCATTTGAGGATATATGGTTTGCACAATAATTCTATCTGAATAGACATCCATCCAGTTTCAATTAACCAGATTTCCCTCAACACTCTCGGGCTTTAGCCAATGCATAAAAGTTGCTCATGCCACCTCCCTTTCTCTTCTCCAAGAATAGTTTTTGAGAATATGCATTTGGCTAGTTTAACATTTGGACTCACTTTAGCCCAAATGACCTGAGTTACAATGCATTGACAAGAATTTTTCAAAGAATAACATCCATAAATCATTTTTTTTTAGAGCAGAATGACATGGGGATAGTTGTTATAAATGCAGAGTCATGGGTTCCCATTGAATTCAACTTTGATGGGATGTGATCCAAGAATCAGCATCTTGGATAAATTCCAAAGTAACTGTTATGCTCCCTATAGTGTGAGAAGCTTAGCTGTACAATCACAGGCCTGACTTAATTCTCTAGTTTGGCTTAGATGAGCTGGTCCTACCGGTAGCTGGCTAGAGGTGGGACCTACCATAGGAGTGGCAGCCCTGAGGGGAGCAGCAGTGGACATCTAATGTCAGACCCTGAAGACTAGGCTTATATGATGAACCAGGCTTCTTTTGTTTCCTGAAGGTTTTAAACTCTCATAGAGAACATTTATTTCTCCATTCCCAGGGTTAAGTCAGTTGTCAGAAGCACTCTAGCAGAAGTAAGAGTGTTTGGTTCATACTTATCTCCATCAACCACAGCAGGTAAGGAAGCCCATGTTACTTTTTCTGGATCCCATTATAAAGATGTATGCCTTTGCATGGCAAGTTTTAAGTGGTTTATCTTTGACAGGTTCAATAAAGAACTGGTGGTATATTTGGGCTTTTAAGATCCTTTAAGCTAATTGTTTTTCTGTTTCCCATGAAGAGGAATCACTTTTGGTGATCAGAACACCAAGATTGAGGCAAAGGTGGGGCTATTAGCAGTCTATTAATACGTAGAGACTCTCAGGAATGAGAAGATTGCTTCTCTAAGGGGAATTTTTTTGTTTAACTTGTTCTTTTCATATTTTTCTCTGTCTGCTTCCCTCTCTTTCAAGAGACTCTGGACCAGTTAGTTCAAATCTTGCAAAATAAACACAGAGAATAATTATTTTATTTCCACTCTGTGATCCAGTATTGTAGTTTATGTTATTTAGCCAGGCTTTCTCTGTTCGCTACAGTTCTTATAATGAATATTTTTGGATCAGGGAGGAAATTATAGTCTTCTTCTTGAATATATTTATTCCAGAGCCTGTCCGTATACATAATTGGACTGTAAAAACCAGGAAGTTAGAAAGAGGATAGTAGAATAAGGTGTTTCCAAAGTCTAGGGATAACCAGTAACTTGCAGAGCACTATTTATAACTCACCTGCAATTTCCTGAGGGTGAACTGTCCCTTCTTTCCACTTAACTATTTAGTTAACTTCAAACTGGTTTTAAACAACAACAACATGTATTGAATCTTTTCCGTACCTGGTTCAGTTAGATTGCCAGAGAGCCCTAAGACCTTGACAAGGCAAATAGAGAGAATTGCAAGTCAATTCTCAAAAGAGGTCATTGGAAAATTTATAAAATTGAAAACTGATTATAAATAACTCATTGCCTTAAAAAAATTAAAATAAGACCTTACAAGAACATGAATCAGGCAGTTAAAACTAGAAGATTCTGGGAAATGAATCTGGAGAGTGAGGTTTTGAGGACCAAATTTTGGAAGGAACCATTGTAATTGAAGTGGAATAATGGTG
Source organism: Rhinolophus sinicus (assembly GCF_036562045.2). Classification (NCBI taxonomy): domain Eukaryota; kingdom Metazoa; phylum Chordata; class Mammalia; order Chiroptera; family Rhinolophidae; genus Rhinolophus; species Rhinolophus sinicus. The sequence continues at coordinate 97,502,401 of NC_133758.1, forward strand.
CAGACGATTTATAAACTTAAGCTAATAAAGGATCCAGAGAAGATGCTGAGTTTCTGAATTGTTTCAGAATAGCTCTGAATGGTGGTTTCTGAGCCTCATTGATTTATGTTATTAATGTGCTGGCTTTCAGTTTTCTCCGGACAAAGATAACCGTCATAAGATAATTTTGAACCTTTCTTCCAGCCTTTCACAGATTCATTTCTTCATTACTCAGCAACTTTATTATGCACAGCCACTTACATAACTTTGTAGTATTATAAGATAATACTACAGTGAATAAAAAACAACATACTCTCAACAGAGCCAGACAATAGGTGCTGGATCTTAAAGAAACAAAAATATTAAGTCTGACAGATTTTCTATTTCCTGGAGTTAAGGTATGCTTTTACTGAAAAACCCAAATATTGCCGGAAGAAATAATAATGTGGCAGAAAGAATTTGGGTGCATTAAAAAAAAAAAAAAAAAAAAAACAAACCACTTTGGATATTGTCTTTGAAGAAAATATTAAACACTGCACTCCCCATCAATATCCTTCAGCACAAAGATTATTTGCCTTACTGGAAGAAAGTTTACAAGATGCCTTAGCAAATGGAACTTTACCTTCATCATCCAGTTCCTTTGTTTTGATTCCTGTTAAAGGACCTCAAACGGAAACACTTTCTCAAGAATTCTGTTGGGATCAATTCTCAAACTTCCATAGTTTACTTTTTCAAAAGTTTGCAACACTTACTAGTTGGGTTTTTCCTCTCAGTATTTCTGGGAAGGCTGAAAAAAAAAACTATTTAATATTTCCATTTTGTGGATATAGGAATTAAAATCTCCTCCTCCCCCCAAAATCACACAGCAAGTTAGTGGCAGAAGTTCAATGAGAACGGAAGATTGTTGTTTCCAAATCATTGCTTGTTTTCACAATAGCTCTCAGTATATGAGAAAAATCTTGCCAAAAATTATTCTTTGTCATAGACAAGTCATAAAATGTTTCCAATGAAAAGTTTTGAGGGAAATCTCTCTGGTGGGAAGAACTGCTACAAGTATGCCTATCACCTTAGTTTTAACTTTCTCCTTGAAATTCTTTTCTCTTTTTCCTCACAGTTGTTATCTTAGCCTCAGGTTCCAGGCTATATCTCTAGCCCAATAGTGAATAAAACCTAACAGAAAATAAATCCCTTAGCTTATCTAAGCGAAATAAGTCACAAAGAAAAAAAAATCAAGAACCATATGATTTCACTGATATGTGGGATATAAAACTGAAAGCAACAGAGAAAAAGACAAACAAACAAAAACTCATGTACACAGACAATAGTTCAGTTGCTACCAGAGGGTAAGTGGGAAAGGGGTGGTAGAAGAGAGTAAAAAGGGTCAAAATACATGGTGATGGAAGGAGAACTGCCTCTGGGTGGTGAACACACAATGTGAGATATAGATGATGTATTACAGAATTTATACTTGAAACCTATGTAATTTTACTAACCATTGTCACCCCAATAAATTTTAATTAAAAAAAAAGAAATCCCTTTCTATTTATCCTTTCAACACAACAAAAATAAGCCGATATCTTAAAATGAAATTGATAAGGAAACAAAGGGGTACTACAGCAAAATTACCAAAGAAATTGTATGATGCATGGCAATAGTCCCCTTTCAGGTGCATCACTCATCTAATATGCAGGCTGTGTTCCATCCCACATCCTGTTGGAAGGACCCAGTACTGATGATTCCAGGAGAATATCAAACCTTAGGAGACAAAGAGCCAGAGGCCATTTTTCCATGGTCATCTGCTTCCAATTGAAATCATCCTTTGGAGTATTCTGTGAGTTGATTTAACAAAAACGGTGACCCTTTTCCATTTCATTCTGATTTCTATCCAGATTTTTAAAACTCAGATACCTCAAGGATCTTTATTTTTATTTATTTTAAAGTGCTGAGACCATAAAAATATCTGTCTGTGACATTACATGATTGCTGAAAGATAAGCTATACAGAACAGGTACATTTTGTGCTGCAGGATGTACCAATTCACAGGATGAAGCTGGTACTACCAAAAGTTCTGTTCTTTGCACTACCTGGGAAAGGGGGGTAGTCTCAAATGTTGCATATTGTTTTTGGATTTAAATTCTACAATCAAGAATAATGCGTATGAGTTACATGGAGTAAGATTTCCAATTATTACCAGGAAATTTTTTCTAATGAATAGATCTGTCCACAAAGTAGCTTGGGCTTCGTCGAAACATTAATGAGGTCTCTTTGGAAATGTTTCAGGAGTGACTCAATGATCACCTCTTGGGGTGGAGGGGACAGGTTGGTATAATTCTAACAAGGGGTTGAAGTAGGATCCTATGAAATATACTGACATTCTGGTGAGGGTGATTTGCTACAAGGCTAGATGACCAATTTTCAAAGAACTGGAGTTCAGTGACAAACACATGGCACTATGCAATCTATCTCTGATGAAACAGAAGACATTTTAGGCTCCTTAGTGTCCTGGGCTATTTATTGCTGTGACCACAAATTAGTCAAGACAATGTATAAATGTATGGATCTGCTGGTTAATTGAGGCTGGTGAATATACAATGGCAGGTCATAGTTTACTGTAACTGCAGAAACAGCCTTCCTATTTTTACCTTTCTTTTTATTTAAGGTTAATAATAGATGACTCTTTATAATTCCTAGTGTATAAAATTATAATTGGTATCCACATAAGGATTTTATATTATAGGCAACTTTCCAAAAAAATAATTAATTCATATTCTTTTGAGTACAATGTGAGTTAGGGGAGCTGAAAGGGGACCTCATTGCCTTGCTCAGAACCTCAGTGAGAAGGAACTATTGCCAGATCTAGATTTAGAATTTAGAGGATTTCTTCATTCCTATCTTCTTTCCTTAGTTCTTTCTTTGGAACAAGAGAAATCATGGAACATCCCTCTCATGGTTGGCAAAGTTTGCTGTTACAGTGATTTTACCTTCTTAACTTGTACTTCTTTAGGGTTAGGTTGAATTATATTAATAATAGTTGTAACGACAATAAATATTTAGATTTAAGGAAGGGAAATATAGTGCAACAGGCATAATTATAAAAAGAATAGGTTAACATTTGTTGAGCACTCGCTGGAGACCAGGCTCTGGGTTAAACATTTTATATACACTATCTAATTTAATCTTCATTTTTAACAGAGAAAACTGATCCTAAGACCAATGTTTACACATCATACAGCTGGTAAGTGGCAGACCTGGCCTTTCTAACTCTAGAGGATAAACTAAATTAGGATTTTCCAGTCATGTTTTTCACCCCAACTCTCCCAGCATTCATTGCAGTTATGTTCCTTTCTGTTTTAGAGGAAGCTCCTGAGGCAAATTTCAAAATTAGCCTTAAAAGTTTCTTTTGATGGGAGGATATTTTGATAGTGTGGTAATAGAAATCAAAGACAGCTTGCTATTTAATGAAGATCAGATTTTGGGTGGTTATGAAGCAATGAGAAAAGGGGATAGAATACATTTGGGTCCACAATGTAATTACTAAATTGTGACAAGGGAAGCTTTTCCCCCTAAAGGCTATTGGATTCTAGTCTCGAAAGAAGTATTTTCCTACCACTTGGTGGCACTAGCTACCAACTAATTTACAGGATTGTTTTTCCCTTTACTACTAAAAGGTCTTTATCTCTAGCTGGGAGTGATTTTTTGAACAAAGATTTCTCCCTTCAATTAACCAACCTTTTCATGTAATACCTTTATTTCTACCAGTTCCTCACCCATGTATATTTATGACGATGGTAATGTCTTGGACATTACTCAGATAATGCCCTCCTACCTCTCGAGTTAAAGCCCTTTAATTTTCCTTTAGAATAAAGACCATACATAATTACAATAGAAAAGTTTCCTCCATTCAATATTTAGAGGTGTTCATTGTGTGGCAGACCTAAATGCGGTGATGACAGAGCTTGGTAAGAATTCATAGGAAGGCTTATCAAACCATAGACGGAAGGGAACTTACAATCATTGAATATTAACTTACTAATATTGGTTTACAATAATCAAGGAACTTCAAGCATGTTGTCTCAAACAACAAAACCAGTCCATTTTACAGAAGGAGAAACTGAGTTTCAGAGAAATGGAAATTATCTTGTCCAAGATGTACTTCAATGGTGTATACGATTAATAAATGGCAGAATCAATATTTAAATCTAGAACTGTCTGACTGTACAGCATGTTCTCTCCCCACTGTCTTATACTGACTCTCTGATAATATTATTATCATGACTAAGGAAAGAAGCAGTTATGAAAGACTTCTAATTTTCAAGCTCAAAAGAAAATATCAAAATTCTAAGGATGCTCAACTCTCAATGTAGAGGAAAAAAGAAATGAGTTTATCTTGATAAAGAATACATTTGTCTAGCTTTGAAGTCAGGTAGGAAGTTGGAGCTGTCTACCACAAGGAGCTAAGGCAAATCTTTTTTAGGAGGCATAGAGAATGTTAGTCTTAAGTAATTGTATGGAATCATCTGAAAGCAGAAGACTGGACTAAATAACTAAAATTTAGTCCTTAAAATCGTGTTTTTTAAAATATATTAGGCCATGACGAAATGCTTATAATGCTATTTTAAGTCTAACATAGCAACAAAATAAAAAACTTTACATATATTTTGTTTTTATATTGAAAAAATTATTTTCATACATACAAAGCTAAGGCAATATATCACAATATAAACAGTAATTATCTCTGAGTAGTGGGATCATTGGTGACTTCAATGTCATTTTGCTTTTATATTTTCCCATTTCTCTACAGTAAAGTTACATAAAAATACTAGGAAATTTCATTTACTATTTCCAGAATTTTGTTCTGATCATATCATATAAGCCATTGGTCTATAGCTTTAGCATTTAGAGGAGTTAATGAATATGAACAAAATGAAAAATAAGCCAGCAGAGGCAATCTTTCTTAAAAACAGAAAAGATGTATAAAGTGTAATATGAAAAGAGCTAATAAAAATATTTCCTTCTCTGGCTTTAAGTTCCCACCATGTGAATATATATTTGAATTAAGTCACAGAATTCCCAAAGGGGATCAATTTAAATTCCAACATATAACTTGGATGGGTTTTAGACACAAAAAGCTAGTATCCATATGGGGAAAACACCGTTTTCTTGCTTTATGTGTACGTCAGAACCCTTGGTAATAATCCACAGCAGCGCTACATGTCCTGGAGAGTTCTGTTTTCAATGAAAGGGAAGGTCAAAGTCTTTTGGGAGTTAGCAGCTCTTCCAGATTCCACTCTTCCATTTATCCCCCTTCCTTTCTCCTACTCCCTGTTCCTGCTTCCAAACAACACTCACAAACAATTATCCTCCTCCCCCCGGCACAACTCAGCCTGTTGTAGTGTTAACTGGGATGTGAGTGAATCATACAATCGAAATGTAACCAACATCACTGTCTTACTTGCATTTCTAGCTTGACAAGAGTCTTTACAGTTTAGGATCAATTTTTGTCCATGATGAGAGGCAGACGTTTTCATCTTTAAATCACCTTAATTGCCAGAAAATTCTTTCTTTCATGAAGCCTTCATCCTTGTGGCATTTACCCATTTTCCACATTTTAAGACAGGCAAACCCTTGACCCTATATTTTTTCTAGAACAAACATGTTCTGGTTTCTCAGCCATGTTCATGATTACTCCTGAATGTTCTATTGCCTTTCTCTCTCTGTCTCTTTAAGAAAAGACGTATCAGCAGTGGAATTGCCTGGAAAGCAAATCAATAAATTGGCAGACCTTCTTTTACTCAAGAGAAGATAACTTTCTGGCAAATTTCCAGATGTTGAGGTCCCTGGTCACCACCTGTCTGGTCCATACATTTCCCTTCCCTGCAGGTATTTGTACCTCATAAGAATTAACACATGTCAGTCTTAAACTGGTGGAAATTTGTTGTTGGGTGGTAGATATTTTTAAGTGGTGGCCCTCTGGTGTTCTTTGTCTGTCCCGCACCATTTTCTACTCCCAAATAAGACAACAGAGATTAAAATAAATGGGGTCTACAATGTTTAGAAGTCTATAAACAAACATTATCTTCTTTTACTGATTGTTCTCTACTTTACAGCACTCAATAAAATTAACATCATTCTCTCAGAAATAAAGTAAGGCTTGTACAATTTATATCCAAAATGCAACTTCAGACTCTCTGAAGGAGGAAATATCATGTATTATGTCTTTTTACATAGCTGTTTTAAAGGTTAAAATTTCCCAGTGCTCAATTCCTTGAACAGTGTTTTGTTTCCAAAGGCATCTAGAAGGAATAACTATTAATACTAAAAATAGGTTGAGAGGGATGGTTAAACATGTAATGCAGTTTTAAGTTTTACTCTGATTTCTGGGGTAAAAATAAGGAAAGCCTCTGTTTAGAGGAAAGGGACATCATGGTTCTTTTGGGTTTTAGAGCAGAACTAGGAAAAAGCAGGTTGGCATTTTTCTCCCCCTGCTCAATGACATGAAGAGGAAACATAAATATTGGAAGAGAAAATAACCCTTTTCCTCTCATAAGATAGATAGCATGATGGTTGTCTATCAACGAACAGCTGAGATTACTAGAGGGAGAAGGGTATCTACAATGTCTTTTTATGTTGAGCTGCTGGGTACTCTGAAATCTTAGAGGAGCCATATGTATGCTTTAGGACATTTCTCATTCTGGGAAAAGGTTAATCTGTGGGTGCTGTCCACTAGGGTCTGAGCTATAGAACAAGCATTGCTTTCTACAGCCAGAGCTTAAAATAAATGGAGCATAGTATAACAGTTAAAAGTATAGACTTTGGAGTTAGGAAGGCATATAATTTAAATGTGGCTATGCCATATATTAGTGGGACTTAAACCAGCTACTTAAACTCTCTGAATCTCAACTTCCCCATCTGAAAAATGGATATACTATTACAAGTATCCCGATATTTATTGTGCTATTACAAGGATTAATGGGATAATGATCGTGATGAGCTTGGTATAATTTCTAATACTGAATACACCATAACTAAATGGGCCTATTAATAATTATTATGAACACTGTGTAATAATTTTGAGCATCCAATGGGTATAGACCACTGTCTGAAATCCTGACAGACATTACTAAAAACATTTTATACAATTTTTTTCTCTTTCACAGAATCTTGCCTTATGTCAAACTGTGAATATTTGCTCATGTTGCCTCCTTTATGTGGATGGGTTGTCCAACATCAAATCAATATATACTCAAGGATTTGGGTATTATTATTCTCTTCCAACTTATGGCCCTGATATGCTGAACTGCAATTAACAAGATTTTAAGGCTTATAAGTGGACTACTTTCTAGACAGTAATTATCAAATGTATTAAATAGAAATTAATACATTTGATAATTACTGTCTAGAAAGTAGTCCACTTATAAGCCTTCCCTAAGTGTTGACAATAATACTTGCCTCTGATATTTTACAGAAAAATGTCATGTCTAAAGTGGGTCTATGTTCCAAGAGACTAGAGAATAACACGGGATTTTGGTTATCATGAAGGCTTTGGCTATTTTTAGGTCAGCCTACAATCATGCTGAATTCAGTGTGCTCACAGCCAGATGCATGGGAGTCAATGAATAGATCCAGCAGGGATACTGTCAGCTCCAAACACTCACAAAATAAGTCTCAAATCTGCTTCTACTCATTACTTTCCTATTTGTATCCCTTTACTACTATTCTCTCAGAGGCACTTTTCATTTTCCACTTTTTCCATGTCATTCCCATCAATCAAATACTGCGTGCCATTAATTCTACATCCACAGTGAACATCTTATTTCATTCAGGCTTTCACCAGCCTGCACTTGGATTATCTAAGAGGTTTCTTGTCTCCCTGCCTTTAGTTTCTCCAATGTCATTCTAAGTTCATTCTAAGCATGAATTTTAGCATCTCATTTCTTTGTTCAATTTTTTTCCAATGGCTCTATAAACTCCTTGGTCTGTAATTGGGCCCAGATGGATAGTTCCAACCCAATTGCAAACTGGTTTCCTGCTGATGTCCTACACCAAAGTAGCCTTAATAATCTCTGCATACTCTCAGTTAATCATCTATGCCTATGTCCACTTCTCTACTTCCAAAGTCTTTTTCTTATTCTTACCTGTTCTCTAGGGTTCGTCTCAAATTTTCTGACAAGGTGCAATTCCATATGTTCTTCCCGTATTCTCTTGGTACCTTATGTGTACCTTTTTATGGACCTTATTATATTTTGACTCATATTATAATATATATATATATATTATATATATATATATAAAACAATATCACTAGACCTTATGCTCTTTAAGGAAGAGATTATCTTTTTAGCAATGTTTATATCTACCACCAGCACTCTACTCCTAACCAGAATACTTAGCATGGTCCCTGGTTTATAGTACACATTTATTAATTGCTAGAATGAGGACTGATGTCAGAGGCATGACAGTGTGAGGGGTCCCCTTGATCTCTCCCCTTGAAGTTACAACAAGTTAAACAGCTGTAATCCATCAAAGGATTCCCTGCACAGCATAGAAACATGTCTGAGAAATCCACACAATGAAACATCTGAAAGTGGGTGAATTGCAGCAAACAGGGAAGAAGGGAGGCAGAAGATCAGAGAAGGATGCCACGGATGTAGCCCAAAGCTCACTGCAGGTCTTGGGAGAGGGAGGAGTCAGGTTGCAAGTGCACTCTCTATGGTCCCAAGCATATGCCTGAGGGATCAGCATATAATACAGCTAAATGAGGTGATTGGGCCAGAGATCTCAAGGCAAAGACTGAATACAGAAGTGTGACAGCTGGGTTCTAGCAGCCATCATTTCCTGGCAGAAAACAAAGCCACGAAGCCTGTCCACCTCCCCTCACAGAGCTAGCAGCAAACCCCAGAAGGAACTATAGCAGAGACAGTTGGATTAAAGAGCTGAATATTTATAGCCCTGAGAGCTGGAGAGACATTTCCTGAGTGGCAGAAACACATTGTGGCTAATCCCAGTGATAAAAATGGTGATATAGAAGCGAGGAAGCTGTGATCTAGTCGCCATTACTAGGAGGAGAACAAAGCCACAAACACACCAGTGATCTCTCCCAACTACCCCGCCCCCACCCTTCGAGGGTGATCCTAGTGGAGGCACCTGGGACAACTCAGGCAGTGCAGTACTGCATTTGGCTGCAGAGGCAGCCCTGGGATTCCAGGGGCTCAGAATCCCATCACCCACCACATTCTCTCACAGGGATCTCCTTGAGACTGAGATAACCTGGTCACAGAGAAGACACCTCCCAGGGGATCTCCCACTGTCCAGCAGATATCAAAAAATCCAACTGGAGCAGTGCAAGAGAAAATAAAATACTCCTGTGCTACCTACTGGAAAACAAAGAAAGACCTTTTGTTATTAGCCTGCTGAATTTACTCCCAAAGCTGCCCAGGCAGAGAAAGAATCCATCAAATGCCATAAACAATCAAGGTAACGAGGCAGCTCACAAAGAAAATGAAAAATCTCTGGAAAGTAAACTTAAAGACATGGAAATATGTGACTTAAATGACAGAAAATTCAAGACTGCAGTTCGGAAAAAACTCAAAGAAATGCAAGAAAATGCATATAGGCAGTTTAATGAACTCAGAAATAAATTCAATGAAAAATAAAAAATGGAACAATTTGCCAAAGAGATAGAAATTTTAAAAAAGAACCAAATAGAAATTCTGGAGCTGAAGAACTCAATAAAACAGATGAATAATGACATAATTAGGAAATAGAGATGACCAGATGAAGGAAAGAATGAGTGATATTGAAAATAGAAATCTGAAAAAGACACCAATTGAAGAAGAGAGAGACTTGAGAGTTAAAAGATACAAAAGAAGTCTAGATTCCATCAGAAAGAGCCATATCAGAAGGAGAAGAGAGGGAGAAGGGCACAGAGAGCCTATTCAAACAAATAGTCAATGAGAACTCCCAAACTTATGGAAAGATCTGGATCCTTGAGCCCCAAAAGTAAACAGAACACCTAATTATCTGACTCAATAAAGGCCCTTTTCAAGGCACATTATATTAAAACTATCGAAAATTAATGACAAAGAAAGAATTAAGACACCAGGGAAAAGATGTAGTTCTGGAAAAAAACTCATAAAGGCAATCCCATTAGATTATCACTAGACTTTTCAGCCAAAACTCTACAATATGAGGGAGTGGAATCAAATATTCAAATTACTTGAAGAGAGAAATTACCAGTCAAGAATAATGTACCCAGAAAATGTATCCTTTAGAAATGAAGGACAAATAAAAACTTTCCAGACATACAAAAGCTGAGGGAATTTTTCCACCACAAGCCCTGCATTACAGGAAATACTAAAGGAGGTTGTTCTGCCTGAAACAAAAAGACAAAAGAATACAAAACTGTGAGTAAGATGACTAACAGACAGACAGAAGCAGGAAGTGGCAACCCCTATTCAGAATAGGGCATTATACTCTTAAATATAACATAAAGATTAAAGGAACTAAAAACATTAAAAAGTAAAAGAGAAGAAGATAATTGCTCCTGCAACTCAGAAATGAACTCAGAATATAAATAGGGATAATTTGTGACAACAAAAACACAAAAGTGGAGTGGGTGAAGGTCTGATGTTGCATAGAGGAATGGAGATAAGATGCATGCAGAAGACTGTATACATGATACATTCTTTTATATAAACTTAATGGTAACCACCACCACCAATGAAAAAACCTACAACAGAGACACGCAACATAAAAAAGAGGAAACAGAGGAAAAATACTATAAAATATCGCCAAACTGAAATAACAGACAGAAACACAATGGCAAAGAAACAATGGGGACACCGAACTACCAGGAAACAAAAGAGAAAATGGCTATAGGAAATCCTCATATATCGATAATCATCCTAAATGTAAATGGTCTGAACTCACCAATAAAAAAACACAGAGTAGCCGATTGGATAAAAAAACAAATCAAATCATATGCTGCCCTCAAGAGATACATCTCAGCAGCAAGGAGAAATTTAGACTCAAAGTGATAGAATGGAAAACGATACTCTAAACAAATTGCATTGAGAAAGATCAGGTGTAGCCACACTTATATCTGACAACATAGAGTTCAAGATAAGAAAGGTAACAAGACGGGCAACCAGATGGCAGTTGGTTAGAGCGTGAGCTCTTAACAACAGGGTTGCTGGTTTGATTCCCACTTGAGCCAGTGAGCTGTGCTCTCCACAACTAGACTGAAGACAACGAGATGCGCCTGAACTGCCGGTGGGATGGCAGAATGGCTCAGCTGGTTAGAGCGGAGCTCTCAACAACAAGGTTGCCGGTTCAATTCCTGTATGGGATGGTGGGCTGCACCCCCTGCAACTACGATTAAAAATGACGGCTGGACTTGGAGCAGAGCTGCGCCCTCCCCAACTAGATTGAAGGTCAACAACTTGACCTAGAGCTGATGGATTCTGGAAAAATACACTGTTCCCCAATGTTGCCCATTACAAAAAAGGTAACAAGAGACAAAAATGGAATTACATAATGATAAAGGGAACAAAACATCAAGAAGACATAATATCTATCAATATGCTCCCAATCAGACAGCACCAAAATATATAAAGCAACTACTAACAGAACTAAAGGGAGAAACTGACAAAAGCAAAATTATATTAGGGGACCTAAATACCTCATTGACAGCTATGGATACATCATCCAACCAGAAAATCATTAAGGAAATATCAGAATTATATGAAACATTAGACCAAAAGAATATAATGGACATTTAGAGAGCCTTTTCATCCCAGAATACCAGAGTATACATTCTTCGCTAGTACATGTGTAACATTCTCAAGGACAGACCATATGCTGGACACAAAACTAGCCTCAGCAAATTTAAGAAGACTGAAATCATACCAAGTATATTCTCTGACCATAATTCCATAAAATTGGAGATCAACTGCAAAAAGAAAGCAGGGGAAACCAAAAATATGTGGAGATTAAAAAACATGCTACTAAAAGGAATGAGTAGGTAAAAGAAGAAATAAAAGGAGAGATCAAAAGATACATAGAGACAAATGAGAATGACAACACAACATATCAACATTATTGGGATATTGTGAAGAGGTAATGAGAGGAAAATTTACATCACTACAAGCCTATCTCAAGAAACAAGAAAAATTCCAAATAAACAACCTAATTTACATCTTAAAAAACTAGAAAAAAAGAGACCAAATGAAACCAAAGTCAGCAGAAGGAAGGAAATAGTAAAAATATTAGAGCAGAATTAAATAGAGAGCAAAAAGGTAATAGAAAAAAATTAATGAAATAAAGATCTGGTTATTAGAAAAGATTAATAAAATTGACAAAACCCTGTATAGACTCACTAGATAAAAAGAAAAAACATACAGATAAACAAAATCAGAAATGAAAGAGAAGTTTCAATGAATACAAAGGATCATATAAGAATATTATGAAAGATTAATGCCACAAAATTCAATAACCTAGAAGAAATGGACAAGTTCTTAGAAATACATAACCTTCCTAGACTGAATCACAAACAACTGGAAAATCTAAATAGACCAATCAACAATAAGGAAATTGAAACAATCATCCAAAAACCTCCCCAAAAGCAAAAGTCCAGGTCCAAATGGTTTCACTAGTGGATTCTACCAAACATTCAAAGATGATTTGATGCCTGTCCTTGTCAAAATCTTTCAAAAAATTGAAAAAGAGGTAATACTTCCTAACTCATTTTATAATGCCAACATTACCCTGATACCAAAGCCTGGTAAGGATAAGACAAAAAAGAAAACTACAGACCAATATCTCTGATGAATACAGATGCAAAAATCATAAACAAAATACCATCACATCGAATACAACAAACATTTAAAAGAGGATATATATATATGATACATTTATCTCTTAAGATATATATATATATATATATATATATATATATATATATATATATATATATATCATGATCAAGTGGGGTTTGTTCGTTCCAGGGGTGCAAGGATGGTTCAACATATGCAAATGAATGAATGTGATGCACCACATAAGTAAAATACAGGATAAAAATCATATGATCATACCAATAGATGCAGAAAATCATTTGACAAGATAAAACATCCATTTATGATTAAAACACTTAATAAAATGGGTATAGAAGGAAAGTATCTCAATATAATAAACGCCACATACAACAAACCCTAAGCTAATATCATACTTAATGGTGAAAAACTGAAAGCTTTTATTGTAAGATCAAGAATAAGACAAAGATGCCACCTCTCACCACTGTTATTCAACTTAGTACTGGAAGTCCTAGCCAGAGCAATCAGGCAAGAGAAAAAAATAAAAGGAATTCAAATTAGGAATGAATAAGCCAAATTGTCACTCTTTACTGATGACATGATTCTTTACATAGAAAACTCTGAAGATGTTACAAAAAAACTCTTAGAAACAATAAACAAATAGAGTAAAGTTGCAAGATATAAAATCAAAGCACAAAAATCCATTGTATTCCTACATACTAAAAATAAAACTTCAGAAAAATAAATGAAAAAAAAACACAATTATTTTTTCAATTACAACGAAAAGAATAGAATACTTAGGAAAAAAATTAACAAAGGATGTGAAGGACTTATATACTTAAAAATTACAAGACATTATTAAAAGAAATTGAAGACAACACAAAGAAATGGAAACGTATTCCATGTTCACAGATTGTAAGAATCAACATACATAAAACGGCCATGTTACCCACAGCAACATATACATTTAATATAATCTGCATCAAAATCCCAGTGGCATTTTTTTAAAAAAGAAATAGAACAAAAAATCATCAGATTTGTATGGAATCACAAAAGATCCCAAATAGCCAACGTAATCCTGAGAAAATTAACAAGGTCAGAAGTGTCATACTCTCTGACTTCAATTTATACTACGAAGTGACAATAATCAAAACAGCATGGTATTGGCCGAAAAACAGACCCACAGACCAATGGAACAGAATTGAGAACCCAGATATAAACCCACATATACATAGGCAGATAATTTGCAGCAAAGGAGCCAAAAATATACAATGAAGAAAAGAAAGCCTCTTCAATAAATGGTGTTGGGAAAATTGGAAAACCGCTTGCAAAAGAATGAAACCAGACTGCTGTCACCATATACGAAAATTAACTCAAAATGGATCAAAGACCTAAACATAAGACCTGAAACAATAAATTACATAGAAGAAAGCAGATACTGAACTTATGGACCTTGGGTTCAAAGAGGATTTTATGAATTTGACCTCAAAGTCTAGTGATGTTAAAGCAAAAATAAATAAATGGGACTTATCAAACTAAAAAGCTTCTGCACAGCAAAAGAAACCATCAATAAAACAAAGAGGCAACAAAATGAACAGAAGAAGGTTTTGCAAACAATACCTCTGATGAGGGGCTAATACTCGAAATATATAAAGAACTCAAACAAATCACAACAACAACAAAACAATCCAATTAAAAAATGGGCAGAGGACCTGAACAGACACTTCTCCCAAGAAGGCATACAAATGGCCAACAGATATATGAAAAGATGTTCAACTTCACTAGCTCTTAGGGAAATGAAAATCAAAACAACAATGAGATATCAGCTCACACCCATTAGAATGGCAATTATCAACAAGAGAAGTCATTAACAAGTGTTAGACAGGTTGTGGAGAAAAAGGAAACCTCATACACTGCTGGTGGGAAAGTAAAGTGGTACAGCTACTATAGAAAAGAGTACAGAGTTTCCTCAAAAAATTAAGAATCCCTCTTCTGGATTGGATATCTACTAAAAAATCTGAAAACATTTATCTCTTAAGATATATATATATATATATATATATATATATATATATATATATATATATATATATCTCCCTATGTTCATTGCAGCATTATTCACAGTGGCCCAAACATGGAAACAGCCAACATGTCCTTTGATAGATGATTGGATAAAGAAGATATGGTACATATATACAATGGAATTTTACTCAGGCATAAGAAAAAATGAAATACT
This sequence comes from Rhinolophus sinicus, assembly GCF_036562045.2. Classification (NCBI taxonomy): domain Eukaryota; kingdom Metazoa; phylum Chordata; class Mammalia; order Chiroptera; family Rhinolophidae; genus Rhinolophus; species Rhinolophus sinicus. Next base: position 97,517,425 of record NC_133758.1, read on the forward strand.
GCCATTTGCAACAACATGGATGGATCTTGAGATTATCATGCCAAGTGAAATAAGTCAGACAGAATAAGTCAAGAACTGTATGACTTCATTCTTTTGTGGGATATAAAACTGAAAGTAACAAATGAAGAAGACAAACAAACAAAAACTCATAGACAGACAACAGTTTAGTGGTTACCAGAGGGTGGGGGAGAGGGTTTATAGAAGAAGAGGGTAAACGGGTCAAATATATGGTGATTGAAAGAGAACTGACTCTGAGTGGTGAACATACAATGCGACATATAGATATTGTATTAGAGAAATGCACACTTGAATTCTATATAATTTTACTAACCAATGTCTCCTCAATAAATTTAGTAAAAAAAGATTATTGAACACCTATTGACCATTCCTTTGTTTTTGAAATAGACCCCTTGTTGGATTCCATGGCACTGAACTCACCTGATTGCCCTGACACTTTTGTGCCCATTACTCCTTGGTCCTTATTGTTGGGTTATTTTTTTCCTACTCATGCTATAAGCTGGTACAGCTTCAGTTCAGAAGTTCCCTTTTTTCTCTTTATGCTCTTTGTGGCTTTAACTATTGTTTTTCTGCTGACAACTTCTTACATCTATATATATGGAGTACCGTTCTCTCTCTGAATTCAGAAACATAAATCCAACTGTCTTTTTCACATCAATACTCCCCAGCCCCATGTTTCAAACTGTTTATTTTTATCTTTCTTTTATTCACATCTATGGTATCAATTATTATGTATGGTGGTAGAAAGCTGTTATTTTGCTCTTCAAAATTTATTTATCCATCTTCTGGATATTACACCTCATTTTTCTGCTGAGGAAGCCATCTATTTCTTACTCTTCGTCATGTGCTTCTCATCTCCTGCAGCCCTGAGAACAAGGTTTAATTAATTAAGATGCCCTATCCTCTTTGTCACAGTGATTGCTTCAGATATGACAACAGACACAAATAAGATTAGTCAGAGGAAAAGAGAATACATTCTAAAAGCTTTGTTCTCTGTCAGTGAAGTGAACTCTCTTTCTGACTGGCCTAGGTATGGTGATGGTATGACCTGAGAACTACTAGGGATCATAGTATGAAACTTAAGACTAAAGCCAGTTAGAAGAATAAGGCACTGAGGTGCCTCACAAAGTACTTTACACTCAGAATGTTCTGATCATCTTCCCCTGAAAACATCGTGAAAATATTCCCCTGAAAATACTGTCATCTTCTCCCTGAATATATTTTTCTCCTCCAATATTTCTCACTTTGGAAATAGCACAGCCATCCACTCAGTTCTTATCCTTGACATCTGGGACTCCTTATTGACACCTCCTACCTACTTCCATGTTCCGCAATCAGTGAACCTCACAGTATTCTTCTTTTTGTTTCCTTAGTATAGCTGAAATATAGCTGCTTCTGTTCATTTCCAGTGCTTCCACTCTATTCCAAACCACTATCATCTCTCATCAGTGTTACAGCAAAAGCTTCCAAATTGGCCCTGGCCTTTCTCAGATCCACTCTTTTTTTAACTCGTTACTTCCATGTTTCAAATCTTTCAATGTTATTCTATTATCTTTAAGAAAAAAATCCAAAATCTTTGCGTGGTCTATAAAATGTTTCATGATCTGCCTTCTTTCACAGCCTGAGCCTTCCCTGATCTCTCTCTTAACTTTGTGAAATTCATTAAATCCTTCCCACTTCAAGGACTTGGCATACGCTATTTCCTTAGCCTAAAATCGTCATATTCTTCTTTGACTGGCTAACTCCTATTCCTGATGTCAATATTACCTAAATATTACCTGTTCGTGGAAGGCCTTCTTATCTTTCTGGACTGAGTTCCCATTTTAAGCTCTTACGGCACTCTCTTTCCTTTGTAGCATTGTAATTAAATACTTATTGGTAAACTTGTTTGTTTAATGTTTTTCCCCCTACCCTAGACTGTGTCTTGAAGGCAGGGAGCATATCTTCTTGTTCTTTATTGTATTCCTAGCACATAACACAATGTCTGCTATATAACTGATGCATGTATATTTCATGAATAAATGAATCAAAGAGGCACAAATTGTCTAAACTTAATTTGTTTTTTTGCCCTTAAGACATGCCTTCATATCTGTTTTTCTGATCTCAGTAAACTCTCTCAATCTCTTTAATACAGGCAGAAAGTCAGCCATAATTTCCAGTCTCTACCATGCTTATTTTTCTTAGCCCGCTTCCACCACATCGTGTTGAATGTGCCTCCATAAAGTTTCTCACATGTACCCTTTTTATTTCCATTCCCACTGGAGTGACCTTCATTCTAATTCAAAATTTTAACATGAAAGATATACATAATCCCCCTGGCTCTAATTCTCCACACTGCTAGCCAGGTAATTATTCCTAAAATACATTGACTCATGTTACTGTCATCCTCAAAACCTTTAAAACATTTTCAGTACGTGTTCATTTCTTAAAAAGTATATAATTCAAATTCCATAGTATAGTACTCAAGTTCCTCACAGTTAAGTCAAGCCTACCTCTTCAGGCTCTTTCATTTGTGCATTCTGCGTTCTGAAACCAACATTCTCTTTACCATTCTCAAGGTCTCCATGGATCATGCCTCCACCAGCCCTCAATGTCTTTTTTCCTCACCTCCCTTCAATCCCTACTTCAGTTTTCCAAGTTTGTCCCCAAACACACATCCTCCATGAAATCATCTGTCTTCCTCTTCACTTTCCTTTGTGCATCCATGGGATTAGCACACACTCTATTTTATATTTAATTGTATTTATTTTATATTTAGTAGGAGGTAGTAGAAGTTAGTGATTAAGAGTGACTGATTTAGAGTCAAATTGTCTGGGTTTGAATCATGGTTTCATCATTTTCCAGTCGGGTGACTTTGAGAAACTTCTTAAATTATGTTACCACAGTGTTCTCTTTAATCAGATGCATAAGAATATATTCCTTATAGAATTGCTGCAAATATTAGATAATATAACAGGTGTAAAGCGCTTAGAAGAATTCAAATGCTTAACATCTGTTTGTGTTTGCAAGATTGTTTTCCCCATCAGCTATAAAAACCTTGGATTCAGAGTCCAGTGTATTATCTGTTTTCAAATTCTCAGCAAAGTGTTTCATTTAAAGTTAGACCAGTAATTATTTGGCAAATTGGAAGCTCTAGGATCCTGTGTATTCTGAGGCTTTGTATTATAACTATCTCAATAAAATCAGTCCTGTTAAAGGAACAAATATTCAGGAAAGCAAGGATAGAAGGGGGGAAAATCATAAGAATTTCAAAAAAGGGGAAATTATGTCATAAAATTGTCAATAATATAATTGCAATTCTAAATAGTAGAATACAGAAAGGAATCTTGTACAATCTGACAGCTTGCAGTAAATGATGAATAGGGTTTGACATGTGCTATTACCGAAGTGCAGTTTCTGATGGAATCATTTTCTATAGTTATGGGCTAAGAGGCTGTGGCAATGGACTGTTGAGAAAGCAGTCCTGCACTTTAAAGCAGAACCCCTAACTCCCATTTAGTCTTCCTTTGCATTTACTTACATGAGGTAAGTCAATTGAATTATCTGGGCTTCTTCTTCAAAAGGAGGGAATTGGATTGGATGAATTTGTAAGTTCCTCTCTGCCCCTACATTCTCTGATCACTGATTTAAATGGCCCTATTTCTTCCCACTCATTTTTTGGAGATATTTTTCCAGTATCTACTCTGACATATATATGACAGCTCTCTGACACTAAATATATCATTTGTAATGAAATGATGTTCTCCATTCCTTTTATAAGAATGAGGAGACAAATATGAATATAATACAGCTATAGACTTAAAAGAGGAACCCATGTGAGAATGCTTAGCCTTGGTTGTGGGACATGGCAGATGGCAATAAATATTTTCTCCTTCCATTTGGAAAATCCTTTTTAAATGTGAAGATCCAGTATAAATATTAATTTTATTTATGAAGCTCTTTTCAACTGCTGTATGTATTAGTAGTCAGAACCTAACAAAATATATTATACTTGTGTTTATTATAGCACTGATGCATTGATCACATTTTATGCATTGATCATATTTTTTCATTATTTACTTTATACCTTTCATTACAAAAAGTTTTGACCTGTTTTTTTTTTTTTCTTTCTTTTCTTTTTTTAAATCTTTAAATTTTTAGCACTAATTCAGGACCTTGCACATACAAAAATGTTCAGTGAATATTTGTTGAACGGATAAATAAATGAATGAATTTCAGGTTAGTTGGAGAAGTGGGAAAAAGCCTCCCCTCCCCTCTCCCAAACACTTTTGGTACTTGCAAAATGGTACTTAAAATCCCTTTTTAAAAAGTCACACAGAGACTGGCTTCACAATTAAAAAAATAAAGGTTGAAAGACTTGGGTCACAAGAGCAGGTAACTTAGTTGTCCATTTGGGGAAATGCTTTATGTAACATTCAGCTATTTCTGTGTCTTTACCTGCCAACTAAGCTAATTCATCTTTCCTAGTTCATTAATGACTCAAATTGTCTTAAAGCCTTTGCTCATCTATTGTTCATATCTTAGGTAAACAAAGCATGACAATTTTCCTGACCAGCTAATTATTTCTTTTGCTAAAAAAATGTATCTAGATGAGAGCTGTCCAATAGAAATCTAATGTGAGCCACAAATGCAAGCACATATGTATCCTTGTGTTTCTAATAGTGACATTTAAAAACAAAAATATGAAAACTCTAATAATATATTTTTTATTGTATATAACTAAATACAGTCAAGCTATTATCATTTCTGTATGCAATCAATATTTTAAAAATGAGATATTTTACATCCTTGTTTTGCATACCCAGTCCTTGAAATTAGTGTGTATCTTGTACTTACAGTGCATCTAAATCAGACTGGCCACATTCCAAGTGGTCAATAGCCACCTGCCATGAGTGGCTACTCTATTTGACTGTGTAAGTCTAGATGATACCTAATGGACACAAGTCAAGGAAAAACGAGTTTCCTCCAAAATATCCTACCACCAGGAGATCCAATGCTGTCCTAAATTGGCTAATTTCATCTCTGTGAGTTCTATTTATTCTCTGGGGCTCTAGTTTCCTAATAATTCATTGTATAATGATTCCCAAACTTGTAGCCCAACTTTTAATGCAGCAGGTACTTTCAACTTGATAATTCATAAAATCCTCTGTACAAGACTATTTTGAAGATTGGTTGGGATACAAAGGTGGTGAATTCTGCTTATTTTTCATAATGATATTTTAATTTCTTAATGTCATACTAGAAAACTCAGCTCAGTCTATCACTAGTAAGCACATTCTTTCATATCCATGGCCAAAGATACTTTTACAGAAAAGAGTACCTTTTTTTTTTTTTAATGTGGTCCTTTAAAGGTATCTATCTTTATAAAATATTCTGATAATTTTAAAAAGTGTTAGATGGAGGCATATTATATATAAACGTATTTGTTCCTACTCACTTTAGGCAAGCTATGTACTAAATCTGTCTATTTTGATTCCTATAGATTTCAGTTAAAGAAGAGAACAGACAGAAAATATTCAGAGCTACAGGACTTTGATATTCCCATCTCCAAACTCTCCTAATGTATACAGCTTAACCAATGAGATTTAGAATCTGTTTTTAAAGGCTTCTTGAAGGAAACTCACTTATTTACCTAAATCAATCACTAGCTCTTGTGGCTTTGGAAATATTAGCTAACTTTTAAATATGAGCTTCAATTTCTCAGTTGCTTTGAAAAAGTACCACTAAAAACACAGCACTATTTCTGTAGAAAGCTGTTTCTTGGAAACAACCAGTTGGGAGGAAACCCCAACAACCTAATAAAATGCTTATTCTGTTTCCGTAATAGTTTAGCAGTGCCAATAATTTGAGATTATTCTTGTTCAGTTTGGGGCAGTAGCCAGATAACTGCATTTTCCTTTTGGTTGAGCACTTACTTTAAGGATACTTAATATTTTGAGGCATCTGTGGAAATAGTGTTGGACTAAGAATTGGACTCTTTTCCTGGTTCTATATCCAGCAGTTTTTTCTGGGCTTCCGTTTGTTTATCTGTGAAATGATGAATTTGGAATAAATTATTTCTATGTCTCTATCCACTTTATATGTGTGAATCATAATTGTCAGCCAACTGGGAGAGAAAACATTTTAATGCCATTCTCAGTGCTCCTCAAACCAAACTTCTGTCTATTTTTTACCCTTAGCTATTCTCAGATCTCAGATTAGACAGAAAACACAGAAGCCATCAGAGACTTCTCCCACCATTCAACACTGTGTCACAAACTCTGCATCTTCATTCCTATTTGTCTTGCTTGTTCTCTTTTACAACTGACGAAGATAAAACGTATCAACAAAACCTCCACTGCAGCTCTAAATTCAATCACCCTTCATCTACTCAAAGACTTTCTCTTCATTTAAAGTTTCCTTTCTACTCTATTATTTACATCGACATGCAAAAGTGTTCCAAAATATCCCTTAAAAATAAAAACCTTCCACAAGTAACTGAGATCATATGATATTTGTCTTCTCTGTCTGACTTACTGCCCTTAGAATAATACCCTTTATGTCCATCATATCGGGGGGATCATTTTGTAAGTTACATAAATGTCTAACCACTATGGTATACAGCTGAAACTAATATGATATTGAATGTCAACTGTAATTGATAAAAAATTAAAATGAAAATAATAAAAATATAAATCTTCATAGATTCCAAATCCTTTTGTATCAGTTGTTCTATCTCTCTACACATTTTCCCTTCACCACTTAACTATTTCCATTCTCTCTTTAGCAGACCTCTGGCTGGTTTATACACCACTGTTTTACTTTAACTGCTTCTCCTGAGGTAAGACATGACTTCCATATTTCAGTCCTTCCCTTACATAGAAACGCTCTCCTTCAGGCTTCTCTGATACCAGACTCTCTTGGTCTTTAACATATTTCTCTGGTCACAAATTTTCAGTCATTTTTTTTTCTACCTCTGCATCATTATCTGCTTCTAAATATTATAGCAACTAAAGGCTTTGTTTTGGGTGGTTTCAACTAGTCATGTGACTTTAAATACCTTTACATGTATTTAATGTATTTATAAATTACTCCCATGTTCAGATTTCCAGCACAGTCCTGTCTTCTGAACTCTAGACTCATGTAACAGTCCACAGCATCTCTGCATTTGGATATCTCACAGGCACCAATAACTTAACAGATGACAAATAGACCCATGATCTCTGCCCACCTTACAGTGACCCCTGTTCTGTCTCTGTCTCTGTCTCTGTCTCTGTCTCTCTCTCTCTCTCTCTCTCTCTCTCTCTCTCTCTCTCTCTCGCTCACAGACTTTTCCTTTTCTAATCATCTAATTCTCAAAAGAGTAAGTGGGATTGTATCAATTGCCCAAATCTGAGACTCAATACTTTACAATGACATCTTCTCAAATCTTACTGTCTCTGTGTCTCAATTATCTGTGCTTCCTCAATTTTTATTTTATTCTTTCATTCTCATCCATGTAACCATTATATTATACACCCCAGTAGCCCCCTAACTAGACTTGTGACTTCTTAACTTGTCTGACTCCAAAATGTTTCTAAACTGCAGCCTCAAATGGCTCCTATTATAATTCAGGGAAAATAAAACCTTGTAATATGTGCCTTAATTGATTCCCCCCCATACACACACACATGTCTGTCTCTCCACCTCACCCAGTGCATCTAACTCCTCTTGTTCACTTGCCATATTCCAGTCACTGTGGCCTTCTTTCAGTTCTTCAAACAAATCAAACTTTTCCTATCTCAGGGTCTTTACCCATGCTGTTCCCTCGGGTTGAAACAATGCTTTTCCCCCTATTCATCTGGGTAAAGCCTCATCATCCTTCAGAAAATATTGCTTCCTTAGAGATGCTTTTTTTCTGATTCTTTTATTATTAATAACAGTTATATTCTTCATAAGCCTGTATTTCTCCTGTTTAACATGTCACAGCCTCTTATTGTTAATTTGTGCATTATTTATTCATTGTCTATATTCTTGTTTAAATTAAACTTCAGTAGAGCAGGGATCATGATTATTTTATTTACTGTTAGAGCCTCAACCCCTAACTCCAAGCATAGATTGTAGCTGTGGAATCAATACTTGTTGACTAAATCTAATAGGAAGGAAAACTGAGAGGAATGAACATCTGGCTCATGAGAACGGGAACAGAAACCTGATTTTCCAGATTTCCCATTGTCCTTTGTCCACACCACACCGTCATTCTCTTCTTGACTCATCCCAACCCAGTACAGGAAATGTAGGTCAGGCCTATCAAGTATCTTTGCCATTGGTCTCAGCATTGATTTGGCCTCATCTTCATAAGCCTAACCCCTTGGTAGTGGTGGTGCTGGGGGTCCCAATACCTCAGCTGTACTATCTCATAACTCAGTTCCTTGCATTTGTTCTGCCTTTATTTGATTTACAGATGCCCTGAATATTCTCCGCTTTCTCCTCTCTCCATTCTTCTGCAATTTCAGCATAGTGTTTATCTGTAAAAGAAGTCACTTTTCTACTTATATTTCTTTCTTTTCTTAGTCCATGGAAAACTCTGCTAATTATGCAGTGTTCTTTTTTCCCTTAAGCTAGAACCAATTTCTTATTTTTCGACCCCAAAACAAAACATTGAAATAAAGTGAGGCACGTAGATCCATATAAGTACCATGTCTCTTCCACTTCAGAAAATGTAAAAATTTTCAGAAGTTCAACAGGAAAAGGGTTAACATACATTTTTATCAATAGAGCCATGACCTCTCACAAATATAATAACCTTCACATAAAAATAAACTACCAAGACGATAAAATATGCAACAGACATGTTGATGTGATAAGCAGTTCTCGATTAGCACCAGGCCATCTTGGTGGCTTAGCGGACAGCATAGTCTAAGGGGCAACCACAGCAAATAAATGAAACCAAAAGCACTCAAAGGAGAATCCATGTCTAAACATCTCAGAAACTTTCCACTGGCCTAGTAATACCCAAATCCTTCATTTTGCAGAAAGAATAAGCCTTGATTTTCAGAATGCCATTCCTTCACATCTCCACCTCAATATTCATGTAATGCAGTCTTTCTTGTATTTATTGCATTATGCATTGTGTTTTGTTCCAATTCTGCTTTGTGATAGTTTTTCTTTTTAAAAAAATAATCTGTTGATTACTTTGAGTTTGCTAAATAAATGGGCTTTTAGATGTTAGAGCTATTTCTACTCCAAAGGTAGCAAGGAAAATAATAACTAAACTTGTGAATTTGGGTAAGGGGGACTTTGAATTTGCAGTATATTTAAATGTCAGTTGTCCAAATAAATCTTAGGTATCGTCATTATTCATGTTGTCCTTAAAACAAAACAAGATAAAACTATCTCCTAGATAGCAGTAACAAAATCAGAAGAGTTTATCTCCTGAGTCCAAATTTTTGTTATTTTAGCTAAATACAATAAATAAATGAATTCTAAAATTCAAACATATAAAAACTTAAGGTAATGATTTGTACTTTTAGAAGGAAGCAAAGAAAGATGCAACAAACATTGAACATCCAGGTATACATAATGTTGTCAATAACATTCTATTCATTAAAGTAACCAACCTAAACATTTTATATACATTAACAGGACCTCTGTAGGCTATATTTCATAATAAATATTCAATAACTATTTTTATATAACTTAAGGTAGTTTTACATTAATGAGGGTTATCCCAATTTGCATGATTTTTAAAAATGTTTTTATTTTTAAGATTCCTTCTTATTATATACCAGTAAATTCAACTTAGATGTTTTAATATATTTAAGCTACATTTAAATATAATGCTCACAATTTGATACATGGTGAAAATATAACAAAGTTTAAAATATAGAAGATGGATTTGGTGAGGAGGAAAGGAAAAAAAAAAAATACTCCCTTGGGTACATGCCAGCTTTGAATCTATGATTTGTGACCTGTCCTCACAGAGCTGAAAATCGCCAGGGACTCCAGCGGACTAGAGAATGGAAGTTATGATCTTCCCAAGAATTGTCAACACCACAAATGAGTATCCGTCAACATCCCTGGCAGTTTTTGGAAGGCCATTTGAGGAAATAAGCTGTTGCTAGTAGAGAGTCACAGCATCGTGAACCTGCCCCCAAATCAGGGCATTAGCAACCGAAATGCAGCCGATATTGCATATCAATGACAATTGTCAACACTCTCTTAGGAATCACTTATCTCTTCATCTCCCCCACACATGTATGAGTGCACGCACGCATGCGCGCACGCACACACACACACACACACACACACACATTCTTTCTTGGGGTGATTTAGATTTTTATCCTACTCCTGTTACTGATTTCACTTTCTAATCTTAAATCACTAAACCCTAAATCCTTTAGGGTTCTCATCCCTGAGTGAAGAAACTCATCTGCTGAGATAAATGGTATAACAAAAGCAGTTGGAATTCGTAGGCAATGCAGTGTACTATAAATATAAGCAGCCATTGCTGTTATTATTAATGTTGTAAGTATTGTCATTATTATTTTAATTCCTCAGAGTAACCCATGCAGGAAAATAATTGGCAGGAAACAAGTAGAGAAAGAACTAAGAATTCCAAAGCCCAGCCAAAAATCAAGCACACAACTCTATTTGGTAAATCAATATTATACCTCTTTATCCAAATATTGACCTAGAAAATATTCCTGGGGCCCTTGGACATGCACACTAAATCACAATTAACTGTTAGTGCTCAAAATCAGTTATGAAAAGTACATATTTTCTAAGAGAATATATGACTTAAATGTTACCAAGCCTTGAGTCTAAGGTCAATTTCATCAATGGTCTTACAGCAAGCTCCCCTTCAGAAATGCATAAAATAAAATGTCTATAATACACAAGTAGAAACCACATACAGAAGACGAATTTTCTAGAAATATGGCAAAAGCATGTAGTCATTGTTGTGGGCCAGTCACAGTTATTGAATACCTAACATGTATTAAGCCCTTCACATAAGTATTATGTTTAATTTTTAGAACAACTCCATGAGATAGGTAGTAGTATTGCTATTTTAAAGATGAGTTAACTCATTGCTCAGTGAGATAATGTCACTCACTCAAAAAACTAGAAAATGCTAGAGCTAGAATTTGAACCCAAGTCTTATTACCTCCAAAACCAATTTTCATTTCTTTGTGTCATGGTGACACCTCCAATTAAATAAATGACTCTTATTTTTATATGTCAGGCAGCTGTATGAATAATTGAACAGAGGAACTTATGATCTAACAGGAAAGTCACTTGAAGTTTGTGATGGGAGATTGGCGCTTCCCTCAAGTTGCAAGATTTCCTCAAATCTTTCTTTTGATTCAGGATACATGTCTTGGAACCAAGGGCTAGTGTTTTCCCTTGAAATTGAGCAGTAATACCCGGCTCAGCTGCCTTCATCTCTTAATCATCAAGTTCTGCCCAGCAGAGCTCATCATTGAGAATCAAGAGTAGACTAGTCTTGTCATTCTTGCAAAACGTTTTGGAAGCTGATCCTATCCTATTTAAACAAGGTAGATCTTCACTTATCAGTTTTTATGTGAACATGTCTGCTTTAACAAGTCTGGTCTCCTCAATCCCCTACAAACCCTCCATTTTTTTATTCTTTTCATGGCTTTGCACATGGTAATAGCTTTGCTTAGTTCATCTTCTCTTCTCTGCCCACTGGAAACCTGACTGATCTCCACATCCTTGATAAAGTTCTCCCTCCATGAGGAAGTTATCCTTGACCCTTTACTGATACCTCACATTTTGAACTATGTTTAAATATATTGTTTTGTGCCTTCCTGACTTGCCCTTATAATATTTAACAATCATTGCGATACATAGTTTTATTTTTCAAGGCTAAAGCTTAAACTTCAAGGGTAGGAACAATTTAGTCTAATACCTCACACTCTTCTGAGAAGATGGGAGTTGTGCTTGTTGATCAGTTGACTGTGCCAATCTCTTCTGGAAAATAGATATAAACAGCAATCAGGACTTGGCCTTTACACCTTCCTGCCTGACTCATATACTCAGGAGTGGGAGCAAATAATGAGGTCAGGCCTCAGTGAATGAATGGCTTTTTCATGAAAAATTTCCACACAATGCAACAGAAAAATACAGATTTTGAAACAAGACTTCCTGGGCTTTAAAAACCAGCTCAGCTGATGAAATAATAGTGGACACTAGGTAAGTTCTTTTTTCTACATAAACTTTACAAAATTTTATATCCTTCACAAAATTGTTAGAATTAGCAATAATAATGGATGCAAAAGCACCTGAATCATAGTTAACAATTAATCATGTCTAGCATTATTTTTACAGGATAAAAGGGCTCTAGGCAACATGTCTCCCAAGGTGATTTACTTAACCGCTAATATTTTTGTCTTGACTACATAATTTTGTCTAATATTTAATAATAGAACATGAACTAATGGAACTTAAAATTGCTTCTCAGGACTCTTAATACAGGTGCTAAAGATCATGGGAACGAATTCACATTATAAGAATCATTGATATATAGATGATGTATTACAGAATTGTACACCTGAAACCTATGTAACTTTACTAACAATTGTCACCCCAATAAAATTTAATTAAAAAAATAATCATTGTTGAACTCTAGATACTTCACTGATGCATCTGTTTAATAATACAGTGTGTAATAAACACCGATTCAAAAGCTACTTGGATAGTTTAAGCAAAATTATACAACCTCCAAGATATTAAGTATCTTTATTGTTGATAAAAATATTACCTTGTACTGTTATTTTCATTTTATGACAAAAACTTACATTGTTTTATGTTTTTTGAGAATTTTATGACATAAATGGTAGTTATGATATCCTCACAGTTTGAATTGCCTAATTTAGATAATTGTCTAATTATCTGATTACTGAAAGTTTTTATGATAGAGTTTCTATCACCCTTCCACTTCTAAAAGAAAACAAAGAGGGATGTCTCATAGCCACAGCTGATTCCCCATTCAGATTTAAGCTGAATAATTTACATGACCTCTCTGATGTAGATATTTTGGTATATTTCTGTAGTTGCTAATGTATTTACCTGAATTAAGTCAAAAGCTAACTAGACATATACACACACACACACACAAAAGGATGAGTCAAGCTATAGTTGATTACAGCTGTTTTGGAAAAATGTGGAGAACCAGCACACCATTGGTGTGTTGTAGGTTCCAGGCAGTCACGGAACAGAATGAAGGCAGTAGAGAAAAAGAGCAGCTAACATTCACGGAGCACTTAACTCTGTGCCAGTCTTGGTTCTGACCACTTTGTAATCATAGTCTTCCTAACTTCACAGCAACTTCCTAGCAACCCATGAAAAAGATGCTGGTATTTTTCTCCTTGACTTAGTGAAGAAACACAAGTTATCCAGTGCCATAGTTCTCCTGAGTGAGACGTATGAATCTGATCTGTCATTCAATTTGAATAAAGTATTCTGCATTCATGAAAAGGACTGCCTGATTTTGAACATCATAGAAAAAAGTAGTCACACAGTTTCTTCTCTCTCTCCCTCTGTGTCTCTCATTTTCTCCTGGAGAGATGATCAGTGAGAGTCTTCATGTACTATCAATTAATTATTCTGGCATTGTCCATTTAGCACGTTGAAATAAACATCTATATGCAGAGTGACTACCTGGTAATTTGACTAAATTACTTGGACAATAAAATCAAGTATTTTGAACAACTCTGGTCTTATTTATGTATAGAAGTGCTATTTGAATAGGATCTATTTGAATAGGATATATATATATATATATATATATATATATATATATAGTAGTAAAATTAAAGTTTGTTCACTTCACAAGTGAATGACCCAACATCATTTGAAAATAAAAGTGTTATTTTTTTCTCCTTTATACACGCACCAAAATCTATTCCAATTTTTATTTAATTTTAAAAACAAGCATTTCAGGTTGGTTGACTGGGCTATGTTATGTCCCCCATCTGTCAATAAAATGAAATATTATCTAAGGGCTAAGTGACTGTATAAAAAAGTCAAATTGCTTGGCCATATTTAAAGCACAGGTTGGATGATTTGACCAATAATTAAATCAATGCAGACAGCCAGTTTGAACATTTTAGGCAAAACTATCCAGATAAAAGAGTTTGACTTTATTCAGATTATGTTTGCATCTAGCAAATTGTCAACAAATAGGTGACTGAAAATTTCTTGACTAGTAACTACATTTCCCAGTAATTCAGCTTGTCTAACTTACTGAATTGCCAATTATCTAATTGTCCTAACCCCAGTAGGTAACAAGTAGCACTTGAAAATAAGAGAGTGAATAAGAAAAGGAAGAGATTCTTTACCTGGCTCTACAGAGTCCACAAATAGTCTTTATTATATTCAGAAACTTGATCAAAATTGACCTATATATTCAAACAATACTGTTTAACCATGGAGAAGTATCTACAAGATTACGCATGACATTTGCAAGGGTGGCTAATTTTGTAGATACGGTAGGCAAGAGAACTTCAGTTTTGATCCTTCTTTTTAACCCTTTGAAATGAGTATTCATGAATTACTTGCATAAGTGAAATGATTTTAAAATGAAGTATAAATTTACATTTGTAATTTTTTCCTTAGGATGTGCCCCATTATGAATAATGAAATAATTATTCATAATTATTATTTATTCATAATGAAATAAAAAATAATGAAATAATGAAAGATTATGAAATAATCTTCATAAGCACCCATCTCATGGATTTTTAAGCCCTTTACCTTGGTACTATTTTATTTTTAAGCTACCTTTAGAAACATTTGTATGTTTGGGTCCAAATATCAAAACAGTTGCCTGAATTCTTCGTGCCTTTGGCCTAGATAAAAAGCTTATGATGTTGGGGTCCACATATAAGAAGTAATCCTTTCATAGTACAGTTTTATTTCCATTGAATTCTAAAACTTAGTTCAGAAATCTTGTAATAACGATATTAATGTGTTGAAAAAAACCTTCATGGCACCAATCAAAACACACTCTGATTAGAGACTATGGTTACCCTGACAGGTTAATTATTATAAAATCCCATCTAACCTTCATAAAATACCAAAGAGATTAATAAGTGTTTTCATTTCATGCTAATGGATATGAATTTCTTATGTTATGTATTTTGACTGGAGAAAAATGATATATTACCTGGTCATAGACACATTAGCTTCAAATTTGGTACATTTGAAGTAACAGCTTCAAATTTTGTACATTTGAAGTTTACTTTATTGTTTTGTTTGTTTTTCCTTAAATGAATCAGACCTATTTAAATATTAAAAATAATACTTTGGAGCAGCTCCCATTTATATATAGCACCTCATTTATATTGCTGTGGTATGGATCAGAATGTACAGTAGATGAATTTTAACACAATCTTACAATTGGCTGAGTTGTTGCCATGGTGAATCAGGAGTCAACATAACAGGTACATGTGTTGATTATGCTATAATATTCACTCACCTAAATTATCAGATTTATTAAGCAGATAAAGGCAAGAAACACAAATCAAGTATGCTCCAGAAAAATAAGCAGTAAATATTACTCGAACTTTATACGATTTAGAGAACAAAAATTTTAAATATTATAAAAGACTATGTTTATATGAGGGGCACATAAGGCTCAGAAAAGTTCTTTTAATATATTTAATTTATAGGGTGGTTATCAGATATACATGGATGGAAGTTAGCATGGTAAATATCAAATACAACTCAGAATAGATGTTTTTCTGGACACCACTATCCAGGTGTCAACCTAGAGGCACAAAATAAAATTCTCTTGGATCCATGAATTTGTGTACCACTAAATACAGTCCATTCCCATTATAAAGCATGCACTGAAGGCTAAGAAAAGTGGCTATCACACAGCAACTTGGAAACATAGCCCTGTCTATTTAACTCCCTGTCAATACACCTTACACATCAATCATATTTCACATGACCATGTCTTTTCCAACGCAGTTTACTGAATGGTTCATTCATTGTTATCCAAGAGTAATGTCTTTTTTTTCTTTTATGCTTTCAGTAAGGTATTGTATCTGCTGTAACAAAGAATCAAGAAGAAGAAAAATTCTATAAAGGCACTTAGAGCTTTCTCTATGAAATTATGGTTAAATGATTTTTTCCCCTTCTAAATGCCTACGTTTTAGACTGACTGCAGAAGCATCCTTTGCCTGATTATGAAATAATAACTGGAAATAATCTTCATAAGCACCCACCTCATGGATTTTTAAGCCCTTTATCTTGGTACTATTTTATTTTTAAGCTACCTTTAGAAACATTTGTATGTTTGGGTCCAAATATCAAAATAGTTGCCTGAATTCTTCGTGCCTTTGGCCTAGATAAAAAGCTTATGATGTTGGGGTCCACATATAAGAAGTAATCCTTTCATAGTACAGTTTTATTTCCATTGAATTCTAAAACTTAGTTCAGAAATCTTGTAATAACGATACTAATGTGTTGAAAAAAACCTTCATGGCACCAATCAAAACACACTCTGATTAGAGACTATGGTTACCCTGACAGGTTAATTATTATAAAATCCCATCTAACCTTCATAAAATACCAAAGAGAGTAATAATTTTCTATCTACTTTTCCTCTGCATCTCCCTGGAGTATCTTTGGAAAGTAAGAACTGGCATTACTATTATTATTATTATTATTATTATCATTAAAATATGAGGAAATGAATCTATTGCCTTGCACTGGCATACAACCTCCCATGGTCCAGCTCCCTCCATTCTTTCCATCCTTATCTCCCCCTCACACACTGAAGCCCCAGAAATACAGAAGAGCCTATTCTTCCTGGAACATAACCCACTCTGTCCCAGTTTTTTGTCCTCATCCTTGCTGCCCAAAAGACGTTCCTTTCTCACGTCCTTTAATGTCAGTCTGTCTACACAGTATTAGCTGCTCACATTTTTTCAGTACTTACTACATGCTGTACTTTTTACTCAGAGCATTATTTCATTTGTGCCTTCTAATAACCCTATTTTACAATATATGAAAAAAACATTGGCTAGTCATCCAGATAGTAAACGGCAGATCTGAGATTTGCACCCAGGTAGACTCCAGATTTCACACTGTGATACATTACTTAACACTGTGATACATTAATTCCAGTCCAAATAAACTTGCAAGATCAAGAGAAAAATTATAGTTCTCCAATGGATGGTTCGCTGACCACCCCAACCCCTTCCCTTTATCTGCTCCTCAATCTGTCTGAGGTCAAACTCTAACGTCTCACCACTAATAAAAGTTAGTGATGTACCCATCTTGCTTCCTCTATGAGGCATTCTGATTCAACTGAATAGTCTTTGTGTTAAATACTAAAACACCTTGCACATGGTAAGCTCTATAAATACTGGTTTGATCAGTTCATTATTGACAGAATTAAGAGATAATTCAAACTGCATCACAAATGACCTCTGAAAAGTAATTGAAAACAATCAATGTAACAAGCTTATAATTTGATAAACAGTGATAATGTTTGGATGTTTATTTCTTCACAAATTTGATTTTTTTTATTTTAACTTGAGTTTATAAAAGTGACCAACTGTTTGGGCATTCTAGTTTCAAATCAGTTCATTCAATCACATATATTTTTCGATTTTACTGAATCAGACAATAGAATTCAAACTATTATTCAAGGATTATAGGTGAATTTGGGTCACTCTAAAGAACCAGTTAAAATGAAAATAATTCTTTATGATAGTAATGAGATATATTACTGTTTTATTTGCTTTTCACTGAGCTGATTCAAAATTTTCATTTTCTGTACATACACATATGTCAACTCATCTAGAAAATAGTAAATACTTTGTGAAGAAAAATAAAATCATTTATTTTTCTTACATTATGTCAAATATAACCATTTTTTAATTCCTGAAGACAAACTGGATGCTTTAATACTATTTAGAGACAACCTAAGTTTATTTACTCAGTCTCTTAAATTTCAGAGGGGAAGTGATTTGAAAAGTGTTTTAGGTTTCTTCCTCATAAGCCCTCAAAAGATCGTATTTTCTTCCCCTTGCTTTAAGTGTTGATATTACATTTCATTTTGACAATTGTCTGATTGAAGTTTTAGAGTCTGACTATTTATGTTAAATAATAATAATAACAATAACAAGAATAACTACAAATCTCAAAATAATCACTACTACATATTAAGATGTAAAACCAGATTTAAGATTTGCCTTTTAGAATTCATACTTAAATTTAAACGCATTCATTAAAAATTACATGATAAAGAAATAGGTAATTTACTCAGAGGTTGGTAGTAACTTGTTATTGAATTTAGAACAAGAATTCTTGGAGGAACTCAATATTAGGATTGAACACCATTTTTCTTTTTTCTCTAACTTCTTCAATTTAAAAACATGCACGTTACTTGAAAAATTAAAATATAAAAACTAATTTTCCAAAGGAGAATCATACCAGTTTTAAGAATGCTAGAATTCCCCTCAAAAAATGAATTACTTTGGAAAGATTTTTCTTGAACTCATAATCATTTTTTTTAAGTAACTTAAAGCTCAAGTAATTAAGCCACAATTGTTTATTACACCTACTGGTTGTTAGTGATAGAATAACATCCTATTAAATTATAATCAAGCTAGAGACCCAGAAAGATATAGCAGCTATATAACTTAAAGAGAAGAACAGTTGATTTTCACAACTAGGCCCATACCAGGAATAGTGCTGAGTTATTTTATTGATTCTTGGTGGGAGAAATGGGTCTTTAAGGCTTCCATGGAGATTCACCTAAAGTAAATGAAAAAGAAGCTTTGTGGGTCTGCCATCTGACCCAGAGATAATGATGACATTTTCTCTGAGCATTTGGTACTGTTTGAGCTGAGTTAGTCTCCAATAACAATGTTGCTAAACATCATATCATGTGTTGTTTAGCTTATTGCCTGGAACTTGCAAAAGAGTTTTTAGACGTGAAGTACAGAAAGCTAGCAAGGGAAAATTAAGAGCAGTGTTTTCTGGGATAAAACGCTCCTTTCACACACCACGCTTCTCTCTTTTTGCCATATTAGTATTGCCCTTAGTGTACCTCGGGGACTGTTACCCAGAAATAAACGCATAACTCTATCTTTACTTGTTCCTGGTACAAGAAAGTCATGTAACACTGTCATGTTTCTTTTCCTTGTAAAAGAAACCAGAAGCTAAGTGAGTCTGCCCTTGACAGGTGTGACCCACCACTGGGCAGTCTTCTGCAGATTCAGCCAGTGAAAACGGCCCTCCTCCCCAACTTTAAACAAAGCCATTTAATTTGGTGGTAAGTCCAGGTAAGAAAAAAAATAACAAGAAAACAACTACTAAATAAACAAAAGAACAGTGTCAAGAAGCACAGCCTGCCAACATGAACCTACATGCAAGTCAGAGGAGATATATGATTTTTTTCCCCCAAGGGTGGGAGTGAGTAACGCACGCACACTGACCATCACCTTACAGAGGTAAAGAGAGAGTGAAGTGGCTCAACGTACACACACCCCGCTCCATACCGGGGACGAGTCTCCGAGCTGCGGCTTGTGCTGTCGGAGGGCCAGGCTGAAGCTGACCGCCCCCACGGCCACGCTGGACACCCCCAGCCCTATCTCCAGCACAGAGAGCAGCAAGAGGCTCCCAATAATCTGGCCGCTGGTGCACATCCTTCCTCGGTCATCATTCCTTCCAGATCAGAGAGGGAAAGCAACCATCCACCTTCTTTCTTCCACGATCCTCTGTACCCCTTCCGCCCCTTACCAGACCCCAAAACTTTTCTTTCTTCACCAGTGAAGTTTAATCCTCAAGGACTGGATTTCCAGAACCGGAGATCCTCTTCCCTGACCCAGCCAGAGGCAAAAGAGCCGCTCCACCCCCTGGCACGTTCAGACAGGGATCGTAGAAGGATTTCCCTGGGTTCGGTGGTCGGAGACCAGGAGAGGAGAGCACACCAGTAGCAGAGCTTTCAAGACCTGGAGGAGCGGGTGAGCGCCGAGTCCCGCTTGCGAGGCGCTGTCCAGAGTTCTGCCGCGCCCCAGGCTCCGCAGGGAAACCCGGCTCCCTCTTTAACCTCCCAGTCCCTTTTAGGCTTCCCTTTCTTTCCTTGACAAGGAGATGAGCTTTGCTTCCCGGAGATCCAAAGCGGAACTGTTCAGAGCTTCTCTTTCCCTCTGTCTCTCCCGCTCGCCTCCTCTCCTTTGTTTTCGTGGTACCACAAAGTGCTTCTGCGCGTCCCTCGGTCCCCAGGCTGAGCGGGCGGATGATATTCAGCACCACGCTCCTCGCAGTTGCTGTGTCGCCAGAAAAAGCGACCTTGTCTGATGGCCTTTTCCCGTCTGGGTTTCTTCTCCCTCCTCGTCGTCCTCTTCCTCCCCCTCTCTCTGGATCTGATTCTCTCTCATTGCAGTGACCTCATTGGGATTTAAGAGGCTGGTGGGGGAGGGAAAAGCTTGATCTATTTGTGGGTCTAGAACCAATACTCTTGGCTGGCCAAGGATTGGCCCCGCCTCGGGACCCTAACCACAGCGATTCAAGCGACCCCCACTTCCTCATCTCCCCCACTCGCTTCCTTCTGGGCTTCTATCCAGATGGGAGGGGAAGCAGTGCCTACGTCAACGCTGGGCTCATTCTGTGTAAAACTTTCTTCTGCGTATTGGAGGGATGGGGGTGGGGGCGCAGTGGGTAAAGCAAGGCAGAGAGAACAGAGGATGGAGAAAGGCCAGACTCCTAAATTCACTAGGACTCTGAAGAACCCTCACCAAAGAACTCCCTTCTCTAGAAGACCTAGACTCAAGCCTGCTAGTAAGGGGCGTCCACTCCCCTGTCAAGACCTGTCACCTTCCTTGTCTGAGGTTGAGGGAAGACGCAATTGGCTGGGGTGACACTTCTGTGGGGATGTGGCCGCAGTCCTTCCTCAGCCAGCAAGCAGATCCTTGCTGTTTTCTAGAAGCGCTGCTACACGTTCTGGGATCCATTGCCAGACCAAGCTCGTCTGGGACCATATGTTCTCGCTCAAATTCAAGAGGTGTACATTTAAGTACTATTGGAAAGGACATTATTTTTTTTAAAAAAATCTGGCTCATTGCAAAATTCTTTATGACAGTCTACCCTCTCCAGAATCATTAAAGCAGGGTCCTACTTTGGCTTGGGTATTTCTGTGTTGTAGTCTGATGCATACGGGACACTAGAAGTCTGCAAGTCGCTGTCTGGACCCTGTTTTCATGTCTCTGATTTTTCCCTCATGAAAAATCACAAGGTATTCCATCAAAGAGACCCAGGAAGTGAAGGAATGAGAAGGTGTTTGGGGTATGGATCATATTTCTCAAAAACTGGGCTCCTTAGAGATGGATTGAAGGAAAATAGAAGAAAGGAGGATAGAGTTAGGGCACATTATACAAGACCAGGTCTTCTTGACCTCTGAATACATGCAGACTAGTGCAGGGCAATGACCTTTCTGATTAGAACCTTCTTTTTTTAAAGCCTCAATACTGAAAACACTAAAGCTGAGTGATATGCAATAAATTCCAGAAGTTCCCGTTTCAGTTCTTTTAAATTTGATTCATGGCTTGTTTCATATTTTAAATTTAATTCTACACTATAATTTACTTTCCTTATGATATATTCATATTCTACATTTTTAAAAAATTGAGTCCTTTTCCCTTAAAAATAAAAAACTAAGGAAGGGAGAATCATAAGTTATTAGGCTTTAAAGAGTCTTCAGTGGTGCTATTTCGAGAGCAACTCAAACATCTCTGTTGTATAAGTAGTGATTCACTTTCTACTTCTAGAAAAATCAGTCCACCAAGCAGTCAATCATTAGCATCCTTCAAAAAGAGTTTTTGGCTTTAATGAAGCATAGTTTATTTTATTTAAATCACATAGTATTCATCTAAGTAATCTAATTTATATGTAGAAATCAAGAAGCGTGTATGTTACCTAACTTTGGTTTGTTTTTAGTCACCGCATTTTTTTTCAATTCTTCTTAATTAGCAAGAGAATAACAAGCTATAGTTATTGTTAAAATAGAAAGATTAATGCAGATATATAGGAAGGAATATAATTTATAGGAAGGGAAATTAATTTTGTAGAGAGCATGGAAGTACTATTAACAATAGATGAATTTCACAGAGAGAAAGAAATGAGCAAATCATGTATTCTAGCTGAATTTTCATCTCTGAGTGTGATAGCAAGAAATATGTTTCCTTAAATACCTCAAAGCCTAAAAATATGCCCAAATATAACCAACCTTGATTGATCTTATTAGTAAAACAAACCTAAAACATCTGAAATCAAATGTACACAAAATACATTCATTTTCATCTTCATGTATCAATGACTACTAAAGTCACACTAAAATTGAAATATTTATAGGAATGAAATAAAAACAATCATTATCCACGGAAGAAATTACTGTTTTGTGTTTAAAAACATGAAGATTAATGTTGTTAAACTTTCAAAAGAATATTACATTACCTGTTCTGGGAGACAAAGTATATATTACATGACCTTTTAAATGTTGTAAAGAATCCCACAAAGTAAACACAAGGACAGCTAACATTTACTCTTAATTGTGAAATCAGAAGAAAATATAGGTTCAAATTGGCATCCTATATCTCTTGAAACTATTTGTTAGAAAAGGAATTACAGGATAAAACAGCAAATCAAGGGAAAATTAAATAAAGTACATTGCTATCCAAATACCAGTGGCTCCAGAATTAGAGTTTAATATTCTTTAAGTCATTGTACTCTGAAAGAGCTATTCAGGAGATCGTTGATACCTAGTTCAATGCTTCTTCAACAAGAGCAATAGTACAAAAAAAAAAAAATCTTGTTTGCCACCTGCTGGCTTATATATGACACAGTGAATTTGAATGTGCAGATAACTTCAAAATAATTCTTACTAAACATATTAGTCAGAATAAAATCCTTCATAATTTGTCCCTTTTAAGGACCTAAGTCTGCCAGTAAGTATTTAAAAGTTCTGAGATTCTCATGTACCCATTTACCCAAATAAGATTTATAGAAATTTTAATATATGAATAAAGGAAAATCCAGGTGTTGGTAGGCAAATACCACCTGTCTTAGTATAATTAAGTAAGTTAATGAAATAATTCAATCACTAGTATAGGGTTAATATCTGAAAAACTCAAATTTTAAACTGATTAATTTTGAGATCTGGTTTAAAGTGTTCAAGCTATTATAAACTAAATTTGTTTGGTGAAGGCACTGGACTGAATGACCAATATAGCATAGAAGATTAAGGAAAAGAAAAATCACAAAATTTTACAAACTGTTTAGCAGTTTTTAAGTTCTACAAGTCTATTTAATACTTCAATACTCTTGTCAGTGTGGTTAGAAATGATTATATCTAAAGACCTAGCTAGGGTTTGATAATGTGATTCAGCCAAAAAAGGGAAAAAGGAAAACATCATTTTGAGGATTTTTTTTTAATTTAAAGATCAAGAAGCGGAGATAACTAGATATGAAAGTACCTTTTGCCTTTTTCGTCTTCTATTACTATATTTATTACAATTTTCCATTTATGTCTAAAATGTCTTTTGAATATTAAGGAATTTTAAACACATAAAAATCAAATGCTTTTATAGTGATTTCTACTCTTTAATAAAGAGTGTGGGTATTTCTACTTCTGGCCATTCTGGAGTAAACTGGACTGGACTTACTCTCCTACTATATGCAATACATTTAAATAAACAATGTTTAGATGCTGTACAACAGGCAGCACAGAACTGTAACCCCTGGGAAAAGAGAAACAAGCAAGGTTTTCTGGTCTGGTCTTTTGACTTACAGGCACTTAACAAACTGGGTTACAAAAAGAGGGCTATGAAGTAGAGAACAGTGGTCCTACAGAGTTTAGGGTACAAATAGCAGGTTTCTTGGAGGCTGAGACAGACAACATTTTCAGGAAAGAGTACTAGAGAAAAGAGTGTTTAGTGGAAAAAGAGCTCCAAAATTATCCATCGGGATCCCTTGCGTTTCTAGTTAAATTCTAATCCACGCAATCATGGGGATGGAATGATTTGAGAACTAAAATCTAAATGGAATGATTTGAGAACTAAAATCCGAAACTTACAAGAAGTCTGGGAAATGTTCATGTTTATATAGCCAACAAGAGTTCTTGTTAAACACTCAGCCTTTAATAGAGAATATAGGTGTGGCACACATAAGTAGTGAGGCTAAACTATGTTTGGGGTAAAGGTAACTCTATATCGGACTTAAAAGGGCATTAAAACAGACCTCCAAAGTATCTGTTCTTTAAGCAACTTAACAAAATCTAACATATCTTTAAGAAGATGACAAGAATCATCACTCAATGATGCAAAACTCACAATACATGCTATTCAATTAACAACTGAAATATAATGAAGCAGGAAAATGTGATCCATAACT
The DNA here is from genome assembly GCF_036562045.2 of Rhinolophus sinicus. Taxonomy (NCBI): domain Eukaryota; kingdom Metazoa; phylum Chordata; class Mammalia; order Chiroptera; family Rhinolophidae; genus Rhinolophus; species Rhinolophus sinicus. The sequence goes on from NC_133758.1 coordinate 97,541,833, forward strand.
AAGATATTAGAAATGATGGAATTAGCTAACACTTTAAATCTTTTATTATACCTATTAGAAATATGTTCAAAGATGAAGAGAAAAACATTAATGTAATAAGAATATAAATTGAAGATATAGCGGAACAAAATATAATTTCTATAGATGAAAAATTATACGAGGTCGGATGTTTAAGTTCATGAACTCACCCTAGAAAAAGTGCTACTTACTTCATTGCTGAATATCATTATCGTCACCTTTAAAGTACTCCCCTTGGAAAGCTATGCACGGATGCCAGTGCGTAGTTCACCCTTCAAAGCAATTTTGGAACTCTTTTTCTGGAATGGCCATCAGAGTTGTCGACTTGATGTCCTGAATGTCATCAAAATTTCTTCCTTTCATTATTTCCTTTATCTTTGAGTAAAGAAAGAAGTCACTGGGGGCCAGATCAGGTGAGTAGGGAGGGTGTTCCAATACAGTTATTTGTTCACTGGCTAAAAACTCCCTCATAGACAGTGCCGTGTGATGCAAGAGCCATGAACTCTTGGTGAAAATTTCTCACACAGCCTTTCCAGCAATCCCAAATAATAAACTTGGTTACCTGTTTGTCCTGTTGGTACAAATTCATAAAGAATATTCCCTCTGATATCAAAAAAGGTTAGCAACAGCATTGCAACAAGTTCGTGAAATTGTCAGACCTCATATATCTGAAATGAAAAATAATACATCTGAGATTAATAGATTAGACAATTAAGATGAAAAGATCAGTGAACATTAAGATAGGACAATAGAAATTAATTTTAGAGAGAGAAAAATAATATACAAATTAAACCATAAAGAAAAAAAGATTTTTTGAAAAAGGTACAGTGATTCAGTGACCTGTAGTACAATTGAACAAGTGAGACAATATAAGTTCTAGAAGAGGTGGATAAAAATATATGAATTAATAATGGCCAATTATTTGCCAAATTTGGTGAAAATTACAAACCCTCATATCTAAGAAACTCAATAAACTGCATGTAGAATAAGCATAAGTAATTGCCAGTAAGATAAACACAGCAAAGCATATCACAATCAGGTTGCTGGAAACCAGTGATATGGTAGCAATTAAAAATGAAAAGAAGGCAGAGGAAAAAAGACACATTATGTACAGAGAAAAACAGACAAAAATTCTAGACTTCTCATCTAACATTATTCAATCCTAGAGGACAAGTGAATGTCATTTTAAACTAAGGAATTTTAAAAACAAACCTCCCATCCCATTAACTTAGAATTATATACCCAGCAAAAATACCTTAAAAATGAAGGCAAAACAGATTCTTTCAGACCAGCAAAAGCTGAGAATATTTACTTAGTAAATTTGCTTAGTAAAGATCTTCACCATAAGAAATATTAAAATAAATAAATATTCTTCAAGCAGAATTAAAATATGCCAGAAGGAAGCTTGGGTCTACACAGAAGAATGCTGAGCATCATAATGATACATAATGTAAGCAATATTTTTTCTTTGTTTACTTTCAAACAGACAAAGATATGCATGACACGAACTGCCATGTAAGAAACAGAGTTTGCATTTCTACCAGAGTCAAGAAAATTAACAGCAAAATCAAAAAATATAATGCCTACTGGAGAATATTCTGAAGTGACCAAAAAAAAAAAAAAAAAAATCAAGCCAGTCCAACTACAAAATAAACCAGATATTAGAACTAACAGGTAAGTATTTTAAGATAATAATTATAATTATCCCCACTAAACTAAAGGGGAATATTGTGTTTTTTTTGGACCAATGAAGATTCTTTCAGTAGATAAATGGGAAATTTTAGTGAGGATAAAAAAAATGGAAATTCTAGAAGTAAAAAACACAATTTTTGAAATAAAAAAATACTGTAAGGACTTAGCTGAATGAACATGACAAAGGAAAGAGTGGGTAAATTTGAAGATAGATCAATAAAACTTAATAACTGGCCTTTTCTGTCTGACTTATTTTGCTTAGCAAGATAAAGTCAAGAACCATATGATTTCACTTGTATGTGGGATATAAAACTGAAAGCAACAAATGAACAAGACAAACAAACAAAGAAACAACAACTCATTGACACAGAAAACAGTTTAAGTTGTTAGGAGAGGGTAAATGGGGGGGATGGTAGAAGAGGGAAAAGGGGGTCAAGTATATGGTGATGGAAGAACTGACTCTGGGTGGTGAACACACAATGCAATATATAGATGATGTATTATAGAAATGTACACTTGAAACCTATATAATTTTTCTAACCAACGTCACCATAATAAATTTAATAAAATTTAAAAAATAAAATAAAAATTAATAATTGTAATAAACAAGATATTTTTAAAATGAAAGGAGGTCTGGGGATCTGTTAAGAGATGTCAAATAATCAAACATAATTGGAATAGATGAAGAAGAATGGGAATGATAATTAGACAAAAAATTATTAGAAAATATAATGGCCAAAATTTTACAAACTTATGAAAGAGAAAAATTCACATATTTGAGATGCTAAATCAATACAAAGCAGAGAAAAATAAAGAAGCTACAAATAAGGTACAACAAAGCAAAGTTAAACTGTCGATATCCAAAGCTACAGATTGTCTCTTAAAAACAATAGAGGAAAAAATGGCATATTATGTACTTGAATCAATGACTTATCATCAGAAACCATGGAAAGCAGAAGACAGTGGAATAACGTATTTTAAGGGCTTAAAAAAATTCAACTCAGCATTTTATGTAAAGCTAAAATATTCTTTAAAAATAAAGGCATAATAGAGATCTTTTCAGATAAAGACTAAAAAATTCATTTCCTTCAGATACAAACTGAAGAAAATGATAACCAGAGTTTAAGAAAGAAACAAAAAATATCAAAAATAGTCAATATCTCGGTTAATAAAAAAGACATTTTCCCCCTTTTCCTCTTAATATCTTTATAAACTATACAATGTGTGACAATTAAGCTCGCCAACTTGTTGCAACGATGGTGCTAACTTTTTTTTGTAGCAGAGGAATTACTCATTATGAATTTGTACCAACAGGACAAACAGTTAACCAAGTTTACTATTTGAAAGTGCTGAAAGGCTGAATGAAAAAGTTAGATGACCTGAACTTTTTGCCAACAATTCATAGTTCTTGCATCATGACAATGTACCAGCTCACATGGCACTGTCTCTGAGGGACTTTTTAGCCAGTAAATAAACAACTGTATTAGAATACTCTCCCTACTCACCTGATCTGGCCTCCAATGACTTCTTTCTTTACCCAAAGATAAAGGAAATATTGAAAGGAAGGCATTTTGATGACATTCAGTACATCAAGTGTAATACAACGATGGCTCTGATGGCAATTCCAAAATTGCTTTGAATGGTGGACTAGGCACTGGCATTGGTGCACAGCTTCCCAAGGGGAGTACTTTGAAGGTGACCATAGTGATATTCAGCAAGGAGGCATGTAGCACTTTTTCTAAGATGAGTTCATGAACTCAATTGTCAGACCTCATATAACTTTAAAGCAAAAATCATAACATCATCTTGTAGGATTACAATGTGTGTATATATATATATATATATATATATATATATATATATATATACACACAAACAATAATATAAAGGATTGGAAATACAGTCCTATATGTTTGCAAGCCTTTTATATTTATATAAAGTAATATATAATTGACTATAAGTGGACTGTGAAAAATTAAGGATGTATTGTAATTTGAAGTAGCAAAAACAAAATGCAAAATATATAACTAAGCACAGAAACATATTTAAGAAGCTAAATAGAAAACTTAAATGGATTTCTAAAAAATATTTTAAAATCTAAATAAAAGGCAGGAAAGGAGAAACACTAGAACAAAACATAGAGGAAACAAGTAGAAAACAAACCAAAAAAAAATGGCATATAAATATACAACAGTACCAATAATTAAATGTATTAAACATTAATGAAATAAACATTACAACTAAAATGCAAAGATTGTCAGAGAGAATAGAAGGGAAATAGACTCAGCTATATGTTGTATACAAAATAACACACTTGAAATAAAAATACATATAGCTTAAAGGTGAATGGAAGAAAAAGAATATCTTATGCAAATAGTCGCTATATTAATAAAAGGTAAAATATACTTCAAAACAAAATTATTACCAGAAATAGAAATGAACATAAAAGAATAAAAATTTAATTAAACAAATCGACTGTGGTAGTTAGCTTCTGACTATGATTATTTCTGCCTCCTGGAATTCATATCCTGTATAATACCCTTCATTTGAGTGTGGACTAGACCTAGTGACTTACCGTATTTTGCCGTGTATAATGCACACTTCTTTGCCCAAATTTGTGAGGAAAAAAATAAGGATGTGTATTAAACATGGTTAGTACTAATTCCGTATCTATATAAATGTTTTAAATTCTTTTATTTATGCTTATGAGTTAAAAGTGTAACTCTAGAAACCAATAACAATATTGGTAATAATCTGGAATATGATAATCAGTTTTGTTGAACTTACGATGAACTTGCAATGACAAAGCGTGCTTGGCCTTCTATGGTGCATAAATATCATCAATTTGTTAGCAGTACATACAATTTCTTGTACCTTGTATTTGTTGTTGTGTTTCATCATTATTAGTTACATAAAATTTCTTGTACCATTATATGTTAAAAAATAAATGCTAAAACTACTTTATAATACAAAAAACTTATTACCTAAATGTAATCAAATCAACATTTGAATTAAAAATTGAAGCGAAAGATTTTTTTCCCCTAAAAGTTTGGGCCAAAAACATGGGTGTGTATTACACATGGAAGCGCATTATACATGGCAAAATATAGCACTTCTGACTAATAGAATTTAGTAAAAGTAATGGGATGTCACCTCTGCAATTAGGTTACCAAAGACTCTCCCATGTTATGGTCATCTCCCTTGCCTTCTCTGACAGTATGTTTTAAGAAAACATGCTGATATGTTGGGAGGCCAAGAACTGAGAGCAGCCTCAGACCTACAGTCCATGAGGAATGGATACCCTCGGTCCAACAACAGGATGAGGGACTGAACATTGCCAAAAATCACGTACTAGGTGAGCTTGCGAACAGATCTTTACCAGACAGCCTTGAAGTGACTGTAGACCTCGCTAACACCGGATTGCAAGAGACGACCCACCTAAGCCACACTTGGATACCTGATTTCCAGAAACTGTGAGATAATCAATTTTGCTTCAAGCCATTAAGTTTTGGCATAACTTTTTCCAGAGCAATAGACTCAGGAATACAAAAATGTAACAATCATAAATGTGGAACCTCCTATTAACAGAATTTCAGAACATATGAGGCCAAAGCTAATAGAATTAAAAGAGAAATGGAAAATTCCATACTTATATTTGGAGATTTTTAATACCCAATTGGTAGATCAAGCAGAGGAAAAAAATAAAAAACAAAAAACAAGCAAAAAGACAGCAAAGCCATAGAAGAAATTAACAACTTTACTAACCAAGTGTCCTAATCTATTAACCAGGGATAATAATACCTGCTGAGACTTGCTTTCTACCTTAAAAAGAATCAGCTGACTGACATTGAGGTTCAGTGAAACGGAGTGTTCTGTGCAAATTCTTACGCCAGAAAGAGACAGGTTACACACTCATTGCTGATTTCTGATACTCTCTTGCACACTTTAAAAAATAAGTGGTAAGGTATTTCATAGTTATTTTGTTATGTATTGATTAACTGAGTATTTATGTAATATTTCAGAGACAAATTGATGAGAACAAACTATTAGGTTGCATTAACAAATATGACAAGTAGAATAGTATAGGATGGTAGAGTTGATAGCACCATAAGAATCCCTTTTGTTAGATTTCATCCTATCTTTAAGTTTAAAGTATAACATTCCTGACCTCTTCTTCAATTCTTGTAGTAACCAGAAGCACTGCATTAAAAAAAAAAAAGTCTGAATATTAAACCAACATCTGTATTTTGTGAATTCCATCCACTGCACTCAATTCTATCTTTTGTAACAACAGAGAACAAGTAAAATCTATTTTTATTATCGTAGTTGTTCAAATATTTTATAATTTTCATGCCTCATGAAGAGTCCAACATTTACAGGAGAAATTTTCAAGTCCCTTAGACATCGTATAAAATGGTCCACTCATTGATACTAGTGAGTTTTAACTTGTCCCTGTTTCTCTAAAGTAAAAACACTCATATAACCGTGTAAAGTACAATAGGTGTGTTTTGATCAGGACCAAGTACTCAGAATAATTACCTGTGTAATTATATATTTTTGTAAATGTGCTTTATAATGATTGTGGCCATTTTTGGCCACACTCAGAACTACTGATTCATACTGAGTTTTCAATCAATGAAAACTCTAAAGTATTTTTCCTATTTCCCCAATCTTGTACTTGTACAGCTGATTTTTTTATTTAACCTAAGGGCAGGTTGATTCATTTATCACTATTTGATTTCATCTTGTTAGCCCTTTGTTCTTTCCTTTTGAGATCTTTTTGAATCCCCTTTCTGTCATCCTATGCATTCACTATTCCTTCCAGAATTATATCATATGCCCCCAAGCAGTGGGCCTATTCTGTCCTTATTGTTGTTCTAAACATTTCCAAAAATGTCATTTGTATCGTCTTTGGCATTTTTAACAAGCCTCTGCTCGTTTATGCCTCTCTCTTTTCTGTGTCTGTATTTCAGATTCCTGCCTCTCTAGGGTTTTTCATCATGTATGTGGTCCACTTTTTACATTTCCCTCAAAATATATACTTATCTGAGTAGTTTCTGGGCCGGCACAAGATTTAATGGTTTTTATCTTTTTATTTTCCTTCAAATGTGGAACTTGTAGTTATAATCAGAATTTTGGTTTCAAGAGATTCCTGTCCATTTCATCTCTCTTACAACTAAAGTATTTGGCCGGGGACTCATCTTACAGTCTAGGAACTTTTGTATATGTCTCACTATGTCAATGCTATTTCTCCATTTTGAGTTGACACTAATTTAAAAACTCACTGAACACTTAATAAATATCTGTCGAACAAATATATAAAAAATTTAAAGAATTGATGAAAAACTGAGATAAGATGTTATTTTCCAAGACTTTCCCCACTTGAAGTACTTATATTTAATTACAAAATCAAAAAAGCATGGTGATTCATCTCTTCACTTTCTTCACTGATTCATTTAAAAATAAAATGAAAGAGGCAAATAACAACCTGGAAAAATGTGAAGCACTTATGACAAAGTTTTATTCTTCACATATAAATAGCTATTTCAAACCAAAAAGAAAAAGACCTGATTGAAAAGGACACAATGTGTGAACAGACAATTTTCATAGCCCCCCACACATTACAAATGGTTAGTTAACATGTTAAAAATGTTCAGACTCAGTAGTAAACAAAAAGCATAATTGGTTGTTAATTCTCCCATTGGACTGGCAAATATTTATTTAAAAGTGATAATTAGTGTTCATAGGAAAATACCTATGGATCTCAATACCTCCAGAAAACATTATATTCAAATTTAATTTTAAAATTTAAGTTAATAATGATAATAGTTGGAAATTAAAGTTGTACTATGTTAAATATTCCGAGCTTAAGTTAAGCCAGGGGAATAAATCACAAGTTTTAAAATATTTTTTTTAAATGAGCAATCTTGAAGCTTTAAAAATATGCATTCTTCTGCGATGAGGAATATGGAAAAAACAATAATATAGAAGGATTGATTTATCCAGTGCTAGGCTGTAACTGTAATAGATCATAAGCCACAGCGGTTGAGTAAGCATAGAGTTTCTGAGATTTCAAAGGAAACCCTTTCTTCTCAGCCACTGTTATATTTTCTCAGTACATGTGACAATTGCTGTGAGTAAATAAGAAACACCAAAAGTTCTGTTTACTTTTGCAGGTCACTGTGACACAAATAAGATTAGTATTTTATTTCACTCCCTGCATCTTCAGTTAGTAAAATTATGAGGAACAAAAATAGCTTTTATATTTCTTTGGTAACTCAGGACTGATTCTTAGTTCAATTCTATATAGCTAACGGCAAATGGAAATCTAGGTTTATTGATTATCTGGACAGCTGCATTGTCTATAACAATAGAAGGTTTAAAGAAGTAGGTCCAACTTTATTTTGAGGGGTTTGGGTTAAGAAGAGATATATCACATAATATCAAAACCAAGTCTGATTAAATTAATTTTTCTTCTGAATTATTCTAATTAGTATATCCTCATCCACACACCAGATCTGGACTTGGGGTTGTATGTATGGTCTCAGACCTGGGACACTTTCTGAACAGAAGGACAAGATAATGCTGATCCATGAGATAATATTAAAGTGGAATAATAGCTAACATTTATGGAATGTTTAGTATGTACCAGAGACTATTCTAGCCACTGGGGATACACCATAAATAAGAAAGAATATCTGACCTGAAGCAGTTTACATTCAGTGGGGCATTCACACAATAAACAAATGAACACATAATTACATGATACAATGTCAGATAGTGAAGTAAATTAAATCAAGGTATGGGAATGAAGTGATAGATGGGTATTTTACATAGCGTCCAGGAGGTGATACGTGATCAGAGAGATCCAAATGAAATGGGTGCATGAACCTGAGGAAGAACTTGAGGAAAAGTGTAACAAAGGGCAGAAAGGAGCACTGCCCATTTCTGGAATGGCTAGTGCCTAGTGAGTTAGGGGGAAAGTAGTTGAAAATAAGGTTGAAGAGGTAGCCAGGGACTAGATTATTTAAAACTTCTTGACCATGGTAATATTTGGTATTTAATTCTCAGTGCATAGATTGCAGGGTTTTTAGAAGGGAAATGATATGATATGATTTAGATTTTAATAAAATGAAATTTCCTAATCTGTTGATTACAGATCCACTCCACTGAGGGGTGGGGATAGAAGTAGTAGGCGTCTACTACAATTATAAATGATGGCTTGGACTGGAGAGGTAGTGTTGGAGGGGGTGAGAAGTACAATATGACAATATCATGCAACAGAGAAATCTGAATTTAAAAAATGTAGAACATTCAACTGCAATCCTATTTTATAGTGCTGGATTGAACTAAAACCAGGCCAAGGAATTGAAGAGGAGACAATTAGGAAGAGTGGGTCCTGTAAAATTGCCTAAGGCAGAGAGCTTGGTACTGGTATCTTACCACTTTGCAGCATGGTGAATGTGTAACACAGGTGCCCGGAAATGTTTATCTTCTCAGTCTTTAGAGTGGTGGGTGGGATGGGGTGTTGGATCCATGGAGCCCTTCCTCCTTACCCTCATCACCTTCCCCATAACCCCTGCTGGATACTTCTCACTGCTGGAAGAATCTGCAATCTTACAGGCAGCGGAGTTTTCAGTACCCTCTAGTACTTGCTGATATGGTATGTAGTACTGAGCATTACCAAGGAGGTACTCCATCTTTTGGCCATCTACTTCAGTAGCCAGATGCAAACATACCCCATAAATAAGGTGGAGGAAACTGTGCTCCAGGTACCTAAAGATCAGTGAAGCAGCACAATATGATAAGAGTCAGGGGAAGGGAAATGAGTGGCCAAACGGAACCTTCTGGAGGATGCAGCTTTAGGTAGTAGTGTCTTCATGTTTATTGGAAAATTATTTTTATGGGTCTTATGCCCTTTTATTGCCCTGTAAGTCAGTTGTAAGCAGTTTTGAGATTACAGATGGTTATTAGGAAACACTTGATGTAAAAAAAAAAAAATCTACCTGAGTTTGAAAAACGTTCACATTACTATAAGAAATTGAAAAGCACATTTGTAAATTACAGAAAAGCAATCGCTGTTAGAACTTTTACATTTCAAATATTGTCATTTATAATGACTTATAGTAATTACTTAAAATTATTATCAACTACTGGTCCAAATATAGTCAAGAATTACTTGTCAAGGATTTGAAAACATCATTTTAGCAAAGTTTCAATCAAGGTTTATGTATCTATTTCATGAAAAAAAGAACCGGATATTTTATTTTTCATAAAAACTTTCGTTAGATTATATTTGGAAATTTTATACAAATTCAAAATGTAATATTTTCTCTAATACTTTATATAGTTCTTAATCATAATTATATCATACAAAGGAAATGTAATGATTTTATTTAATCAAATCCCATTTAGATCTCGCCCAATTCCCTCCAGTTTTCCCCAGTGGGTTATACACTACCCATTATTTTCTCTATAAGTGATTTTTTGAAGAAGGTCAGGAAGCCAAGAAAATACTGTACTTCAGGGAGGAACAGTTAAGTGCATGGAGACAGTTCAGATGTTCATGTCTAAATAGACTAACTGTGAAATTATCTTGACATATTTCTTCTTAGGCTCTTCAAGAAAGAATAAAAGGCAATTTCTATTTCCTATTTCAAAGGAGCAAATTGAACTTGAGACTTCCTTTGCTCTAACAGAGAGCAAGAGGGTTTTTATTTGTTTGGTTTTTTTATTTTAGTTAAAATTCAATTTTAATCTTTTAAACTGTAGGGGTATGAATGTCTAACTATTACATTATTCTGTACAACTGAAAGCAAGAGATTTTATTTTGGAAGAGGGAAAGAATTGGAGGGCTCTTAGAAGTGTTGAAAGAGGCTGGGGAAGACTAGATTTCCCAGGATTAGGGGACAGTGGAGGAGGTAATTTCTCTGTGAGTGATGAAATCTGGCCTCTATGCTGGTGCAGGGCCCTGGGAGAGGCAGAAAGACATCTTATGGAACTGCTAGTATGGGCTTGGAGAGGTCAAAAAGTTCCAGTTGCTGAAAGGAGTTGCGTGGATGCTGTAAATAGTCAAGGAATAGAAATAAAATGGACCACATGGATTTAGACCACGTTTTCTCAACCAAGGTTCTGCAAGAAAATTAAACTTAACAGGAAATAAATATTTTATCAATTCTCCCACGGACAGTTTATAGGTAGTACCCTTCTGGAAATATAGGAAAAATTCAATTCATTATAGACAAGGAATGCCTTTGGGCTTTAGGGCTTAACTCTTGTGAAACCCTTGATTGAGAAGGTCTAATTTGGACAATGGCTTTTCTTAGGGTGGACCATGATGAAACCAGGACAAATATTTTTAACTTTTTGGATGGTGTGATATCTCTTGAACTCTTATACAACAACTCTTCGGTGGAAAAAAAACATGTCTCTCCTCTCCTCCATCACAATTACATAACAAACAATTATCCCATAAGATATAAATTGATCTTCGATTCTTACCATCTTGCTTTGCATTATATGTATAACATTCACATACAGAAGGAGGTTGAGAAGAACCTGGCAAAACAGGTTTACTCTGTGGGGAAAAGTTAGCGCAACAAAATTGTACCTTCTTCATTTCATCTAGTATGTTTATCTTTGTTGTTCTATATGGTCACTGATAATTACAAAAGAGTTGGTAAGTAAAGTTTGGTAGAATCAGAAATTCCTATGTAATTTAATTTTTTTGTATTACTCTTTGGCCTTCAAAGGGCTTTAAGGAACAAGAAAAGACAAAATAATAGATTTCCAAATATGTAAGCGTTGAACTTACTATATAGCCCTTAAATGCCCTAACAGAATAACAGGATTCAAGATGGTGCTGATAATTTGTCATGGCATAATAATTTGTCCATTTTATATTTAAATACTGAGCTTAATTTAGGTATGCAGAATTTTTGTAAGTTCAATCTTTCCATCATTTATCCAAAAAAATATTTACTGCCTGTCTACAAGGCACTGTTCTAAGAACAGAACAGAAAAACCTGCTTTTTTTGGTCAAAATTTTAAAAATCATTAGTTTTAAAGACACTATAGAGACACATTAACATATTTCATAAAACAGATCTTTAATCTTTCTTATCCACACACTCAGAGACAAATAATCTGTAACAAGAAAAGCTAAAGACAAAAAACAAACAAACAAACAAACAAAAAACATATCTGAAATTAGGTGTCTCTCGGTATATTTTTAAATGAGGCCAATTTCAGTATTTAGGATACAAAACCAAACCAACATTGTCAGCTAATTATTGCTCCCTGGAACTCACCCTCTGGCTGCTTAGTCTGCTTTCGTTCGCACTGTCTTGAGAAATAGAGCTCACATTGTCTCTTTTAGATGGCTGTTCATAGTTGAAGAGTTGTTACTCTCAGGAGACTTTTATTTCTGGTGTTTAACCTAAATTGTTCTTTTAAAAATGATATTATATATATTCTAAAAGCAACACACACACACACACACACACACACACACACACACACACTTCTTATACTCGACTATAGTCATTTATCCTTCTCTTATTTTAGAAATCATACCGTTCCCATATTTATGAGCTATTATGTTGATTCTTGTGGCTAAAGCATTACCATGTGAATTTTTAACCCATCACTATTTTTTTTTCCTTACCAGCACAGAACTTCACAGATTCCTTGTACCACTTCCTAGGCTTCCCACCACTTGGTCAGCTGCTGGAGGCTCCTAGGAGGTAAAACATTAACAAAAAAAGTTTTCCAGGTGCAATTTTAGTATAGTCATGTTGAAAGTGATAATAATCCTCTCACCATGACGCTTGGCCCAAAATAGCATTGGCATCCTTTGACACCGTAAAGAAGCAAATTTTATTTTATTTTACTTCATTTTATATCCACCTGGCAATCATGCCATGTGACACAAGCTCATAAGTACAGGACCTCCCTTAATGATGGAGCTTGAAATAATCATTCTCTCAGTAAAGAATATGGAAAGTAATTGAAAATGAGTAATATACCATTCATTTCTCCATACTGGTTGATACTGACAATTCAGCAGTGTGAAACCCATTACATAGGTAAGCATTGTTAATACTGGTTGAGGTGTGTGTGTGTGTATGATGCTTGCACATACTTTTGTTTTATTTAATCCTCACAACCCTGTGATATATTGTAAATGGGTAAACCCAGTTTCAGAAGTTAATTAGCTCAGTCTCTTACAGCTAGTTACTGACAGTTTCCATATATGCAAAGTCCTTTACATGATTTGATAGTACCCCTCTATGTTTTTAACTTTTTTTAAAGTAAAATATACAAACAGAAAAGTGCACACGAGTGTACAGATTGATGGGGTTTTGAACACAGTCATATAACCAGCTCCTAGACCAAGAGCTTCAGAAGCCTCCATGCCCACTTCTAGTAACTGTCCACCCCACCAGACTCCAAGAGTAACCAGAATCCTGACTTCTAACAACATACAGTTTTGCATGCTTCCGTACTTTATATCAGTAGGATTATATATATTTTACTCTCTTTTATATTTGGCTCCTTTAACTTAACATTATGTTTGTGAAATTCATCCATTTAGTTGCAGGTAGTTCTATATTGTTGCCACGCAGCAGCCTACTTGTCTGTCTCCATGTGCCTGCCCCTAAAGCAAGGAGAGTCTATGAGACAGATCGTTTCAGGGACTTTGCTTCACCTTTGTGCTTGAACCTTATGTCTCCCTGTTTGGCCCCAGAAAGATGGCTGGTCAGTCGAGTAAGATTCCCCACGGCCGGAGGGGGGGGGATGGGACGGGACGGGACAACTCAAGCCAGGTGCAGTTGAGTGTGGACCAACAGGAGAATCCATGCGGTTCATAGAGGTGGGTACAGCCCCCCACCTTCCCCCAGCTAAGGAGAGCCTCTGCCTCTGGCTGCATTATTCCTTCCCACAACCTGCAAGGGAAGTGATTCAATGGTGTGCTCTCCATCTATTCATATACACAAAGGTTTTGTCCCTTGGGGAAGTACAGACATCCTGAGACTTACTGTTCGGCTGCCTGCAGGCAAGGGTGATTGGCTTGAATCAGTTTCCTATTATGATGAATAGGATTCACAGATCTTGAGATTGACAAGCTTTATCTCCTTTACTTCCTCATCTAACTAAGAAAACCTATGCGTAGGCCCTATTAGGTGCCCAGTCCTTGAGATTGGAGACCCTTGGCTCCGCTTCACTCTATTCATGGCTACTGTCTTTTCTTAACCCTGCGCAGCCCTCCTTGCTCCCCACAACCCTCGTAGCGTGGGACACGACACTATATCATTATTCTAATTGCTGTATGCTATTCCATGAATTGTAAGTATACCATAATTTATCGACTCTACTGTTGATAGGTATTTGGGTATTTCTAGTATGGGGCTATTACAAATAGCATTATTATAAACATTCTAGTATGCCATATGGTAAAATACTGGGGGTGCCAAAAAAATGTATACACATGACTTGTATTCATCTTTTGTTATCTGTTATCGGTATATATTATTACAATTTTAATACAGTTTTTTTCCTTTCCTAAAATGTGTATACATTTTTTTGGCACCCTCTGTATACACACATTTCAGAAATACACACATATACTGTGTTTCCCCGAAAGTAAGACCTAGCCGGACCATCAGCTCTAATGTGTCTTTTGGAGAAAAAATTAATATAAAACCTAGTCTTATATTATATTGTAGACCAGGTATAATATAATGTAACATAACATAACATAACATAACATAACATAACATAACATAACATAACATAACATAACATAACAAGTACCGGCTCTTATATTAATTTTTGCTCTAAAAGACACATTAGAGCTGATGGTCTGGCTATGTCTTATTTTCGGGGAAACACAGTACACACACACACACACACCTCCTAGACATGAGATTGCTGAGGCATAGGTTGTACAAATATTCAGCTTTGGTATACATTGTCCAACAGGTTTTCAAAGTGCCTATCTTTTATTATTATTATTAAATAATTAGTATTACTGATTACATGTTCAGTTATGACTCCTATTATCGCCACTGTCATTTTTGAGTAATGCTTATGAGCTAGGCATTGTACCAAGCACTATATATACTTATATAAAATTATAAATATATATTCTATTATATATAAATACATAGCATTTATATAATATAGAATTAACATGTAATATGTTATATGTAAGTATATCATGTTGTAAATATAAATATTATATAAAATAGCTATATGTATATATAACTATATGTAATATAATATGTCTATATATCAAATATTATATATACATATTATATTACATATAAATATATATGAGCACTATATTATATATGCATATATATAATATGTACGTATATTATATATAGCAACTATAATAGAGTTAAACTCCTTGAGGTTGTAGTATACTTGTCCTTGAGGGTGGTGTTGCTACATAAATTCTTTGAAATTATTCTGCATAATAGACTTGTCTTTTCTCCCTGTTTATTCATTCATTTATTTAATCATTTATATCAGTATAAAGTTATGGACATTTATTTTATACTTTGGATTATAATACAATACTATATTTATTTTCTCAAATTGTTCTCTCGTTGGCTACTAAAAGCTCTTTAAGTGGTTCCAGCCCTGGTTCTAAAATCAGCCATATATACATGGGTCCTTGGTTCTTTGTTTTAGAGTATGGTATTAGAAATCAAGTTTTGGATGCGTGTTGTGCTAGTTGCTACTGAAGTGTCATTGGTTGTAGGCACTCTTAGCTAACAGAGCAAATAACTATAGGACGCTTACACCAACCTGTATATATATACATCTACAAACATTTCTATATGTAACCTTCAATATCTGTATTAATCTAAGCATGAGTTCATACTGATATTTAACTCTAATACATTTCCAAAAGATTATTCTAGCCTTCACCCCATTCTTATCCATAAATTCCTACAACAGTGAAAAAAAGCATGACTCCCACTATCTACCACCCATTTACTTAATTGTTCAATTTTAGTATATATGTATAGTAATATCAGAATTGTTAACCAGTGTTCCTGTGGGAATACACTTCATCAACTGGAGTACAGTGCTTATGTGCAGTTCCTTTGCAGTTAGTCTTACAGAATACACTCGTTTTCAAAGTTACTTAGGTCAGCACCATTTCCCCACTCATTCAGTGCAGTTTTTTCCTACATTTGTAATGCAGTGAGATGTTCTTGTCATGATCTGCATTCCTTGCTTGGATTCCCCAGGATCCTAAATGATTTTTATAATGCTCACAAACATTGTTAGCTCTCCTTGCTGTAATGTTCTATGTGTTTTGACAAATTCACAGTGTCATCTATCTACCATCAGAGTATCACACAGAATAGCTTTACTGCTCCCAGCAAACCTCCATATTTCACCTATTCAACCCTTCCCCCAAACCTATAACTACCTTTGACCTATTTACTGTCTCTATAATTTTGCCTTTCTTACAATATTATATAATTATAATTATATAACCATATAGCCTTTCAGACTTTTTTATTTAGCAATATGCATTAAAAATTCATTCATGATTTTTCATGACTTTACAGCCCATTTCTTTTATCACTGAATAATATTCCATTGTATGGATGTCCCGGTTTGTTTATTCATTTACCTAATGGAGGTTGTATCTATCTTTTGGCAATCATAAACAACACTGTCATAAACATTTTTGTTTTTGTACAGGTTTTTGTGTGAACATACAATTTTGAATCAGTTGAATATTCAAATCAGTTGATTCTTTCAGCCCATGATGATAAAATATCTCTTGATTTATTTATATCTGTGATTTTTTAAAACCAGAGTTGTGTGGTTTTTGCAGCTCTGGTTACAGGTAGATCTAGGAACTCAGCAATGATTTCAATAAAATGTCTCTTTTCTCAAGTTGGCTCTCTCCAAGCAATGGCCTTGGAAAATTCACTTATTTTCAAGAAGTTTAGCAGCATCAGGAGAAAGAGATTCCTTTTCCAAACAGGGAAAATTTAGGGTGGGACTCAGGTCCAAGTTGTTTCCTATGCTCATTATGCACCAATCAGTCATTCTGATGCCTAATGAAGCCAGGGGATGAGGTCAGTCTCATACGACCACATAAACTGAGAGTGGAAGAAGACTGGTTCTCCAAAGCAAAATTGAAGTTACCAGAAATGGGGTAGGGGATTATTGATGCTGGCCAGGCAAGAGTTTACCACAGTGGGGAAGTTTTAATCTAGTCACAATCTAAACATGCGTCCTTTTGTTTTTGATTTTTTTTTTTGTAGTACAAAGTTTGGGGTTGTGCCCATATAAACAAGAAATATAGGGTTGAAAAGAGGGAAAACCATTGCTGTCTTAGTTATTCTATCTGTATGACAATAAATAACTGGTTTGAGAATTTTCTATTCTTAATTGACTCAATTATCATTGATAAATATGGTCTTCTATTTCTACCAGCTCATGGTTAATTTCTGATTCGTAACCATGCCTTTACCAACAAATTGCCTTTAGAAATTTCCCAGTAAAAATGAAAGCTTAAGAAATGAGTATGAGCTAATTTGAAGAATCTGGAGCCCAGATGAAGGAAATGATCCAATTTATATAATAAGACTCAGATTTATTCAACTTTAAAAGACTATACAAAATTTGGGCTCTTGAATTTTTAAAACTATGGTTTAGATTTGGATTTGCTAGTTAAATATCTACATTTACATTTATTATGTATGATTATTATTCCAGTAGAGCAGATGAAGCTTTTTAAATTGAGGTATAATTTACATATAATATTGTATTAATTTTAGGTGTACAACATAACGACATACGTAGATATTGTGAAATAACTGCTACAATAAATTTAATTAACATTTATCACTATGCATAGGTAGTTACATGTTTTCTTCTTGTGATGGGAACATTTAAGCTCTACTGTCTTAGCAACTTTCAAATACACAATACAGTATTGTTAACTATAGTCACCATGATGCATATTACATCCCCAGGACCTATTTATTGTATATCTAAAAGTTTGTAATTTTTGACCAACCTTCACACATTTTGGCCCCTTCCCTTCCCCCCACCCTCAGCCTCTGGCAATCTCCAATCTGTTCTCTGTATCTATGAGTTTGTTTTTGTTGTGTTTGTTTTAGATTCCACATGTGAGATAATACAGTATTTGTCTTTCTCTGTCTGACTTATTTCACTACGCATGTTTTTAAAAATAAATCTTGCTAACCTATTCTTCCTTGGGAGGAAGCATGGATGACCACTATTTTGTCCTTCATAAGTAATCATAAAGTTATGGATGACCACTATTTTGTCCTTCATAAGTAATCATAAAGTTACTAAGTATAAGAGAAAAAAAGAGTAGTCAACTAATATTTAATAATAGTGTTGCTACACCTTAAGAGAGCAGATATGGATGAATCAAAAGTACTCTACCAAACAAATGAGCAAGTTCATTTTGGAAATGTCAGAACAAATGTTCTGTGTGTGGCAGACTCCCTTAAGCATAGGAAAAGTCAATAGAGAAGGAGGCACACATTTAAAAATAGGTCTCATAAAATGTGAATTAGTCAAGAGAAGAAATATCACATTATTTGTTGAGCTGAAATTTGCATGGTAAACATTTCATCCCTCATTTTATTCCCTTCACTCCCATTGAGCTTCTCCAGTATTGTTATGAGGGAGAACACACTGAACATGCATTTTTATAACAGTCCAGAAAGCAATACGCAGGTTACAGAACAGTTTACAAATCACCAGCAATCTGAAATGGAATGCATGCATTATTTTTTCCCTTAACATTATTTCAACCCTTTGCCCATATTGATATTTCATTTTTAGTACCATAAAAATAATGTATCCTGTCAGGTACAAAGAATGGAAATGTGATTCTTTTATCTCATTAAATTTTCTTCCATGGAATCAGACTTGAGCCTTATACATGCTTGGGCAAATAACAACTCTACCCTGTTGTGACTATTAACAAATTAGCTTCTTTCCATTGTCTGGGAAGACATGTTTTTAGGAAACTATCACTGTGGGGTCTACAGAGGCCATGGACTTACTCTCAGCTATTAAAAGACAATGGTGCCTTTTAAGAATAAATCCAAGACACATCACAGGGGAGATGGTCCATTAAATATAACCCAATTAATGGCGTGTTTGGATATTAAGAGGGAGCATTTCATTCTTTCCCAAACCAGGTATTGATTCAAGGAATATTTCAGCACACTGTCCTTGACTCTCCCTCAGTGAAATATGTGTCGTTAAATCTTTGCTTCACTCCATTTATGGATGCTTAAAAATGCAGCAGAAGAGACTATTAATAACATGCAATTTGATTTTAAAAACCTGAACTGGAAAGTTTGTGTTTATGTTCCTCAAGGGAGATTATTTATCTAATATCCAGTCATTTCCACCTCAGCATTCACTCTTTTAATTCAATGAACACTTATGAATAATGGACTAGGTAGAAGATAATTTGCTGAGATGAATGATACATTTTTCCCTCACAATCTGGACAAAAAAAGATAAGACACACACACACAACTAACTATAACACAAGGTAGAATAGAGTGCTGCACACTTTTTAAAAAAACATATTTGACCAGTTTTAGCCTCAAAAAATCATTTAAGGCAAGAAGAGAACCCCCAAATCCAGTAATCCACCTTGACTCCTCCCTTTTCCTCCATGAAGACAGTGACCAAGCATGTCTTTGTCTCTTATATTCCTGAATGTATCGGAAACAAAATAGCTATTCAGTGTATATACATTGAAAAATTAACTGAATGAACGAATGTGTAAATAAATTATTTAATGAAGGATAAAAAAATACAGGTCTTATCTGGGAGTAGAGGTGGTAAGAAATAGAGAAATCTCATATGGTTCCCTGGCTTCTGATTTTGGTACCTAGATGCATATTAAGGGCAGGATTTGGTGGTGGTGGTGGCGGGAAGATGATATACAGTTTAGAAAATGTGGAATGGGAAGGTAAAGAATGCTTTTGAGACATTCAGAACGAGAAAAACAATAAAGAAAAAAATTCAGGTATGGCTCAGGAGAAGAGTACATAGTACAGAGTTAGAATTGGGAGCCATTACTTGAGGTCATAGGTGTGAATAAGAGCATGAAATACGCAAAGAAGATGGCTAAACACAGATCTTTCGGGAATGAATCCTTAAGGGCTGAATATTACAAGGAGAAAAGGCTTTTCAATAAAATTCCACTGCAGGTTTAATTTTGTAAGACAAAAATCAAATGTCATATAAGGTACTGAGTCTGGAGCAATTAATCTTTATAAATGTAGAAAAGAACCATGTTATATGTAGAGAAGAAAGGAAAAGATAAATTTTGTCTAAGATCTCTATTATGAAATTCAAATGACAGAATTGATTGGAAGATACAATCCAGACCAATAAAATTTACAGACTTTTTATGCCAGGATGACCAGAGGTTGAATTCACTGCATTTTTCATTGTTGTCATAGTGGCTAAGTTATGTTTATTTTGGAGTCAAAGTATTCTGTGTTCAAATCTTAACATGCTAGTTATAAGACAATGAAAGAGTGATTTTGCCTCCGATCCTCAGTTTCATTACGTATAGAATCAGAACAATAATACTATACTGGTAGACTTGTTATGAGAATTAAATGAAATATTTTAATAGGCTCATCATAGTGTCTGGGATATTACAGACACTCAATGAATCACACTTTTATTATAATATTATTAATAGCTGAAATTAGATTTTTGAAAGAGAAATTTTGGCATGGGCATATAAACAAATTCCTTGTACAGGAGAAGAAATGTCAAATAATTGAAGGTGATACATTCTTGCTTTAGTAAACCAAGAGAAATAGGAAATGAGAATAAAGGGTTGTGTAAATATTCCAGGCCCTTGCCAATGCTGGCTGGAGAAGCATTAATCTTTGGAGTCCCTCTGAAGAGGGTGGCTACATCTTTAACAGAAAACCAGCCCTTAGCCTGATCTGAACTATCATTTTCTCACATACTCTAAAGCGTAACTCTCAATAAAAGTCATTATATAATTCAAATTCTAGCCACTGTTCCTGAATTAAAGAACTACACTTACCATGCTATTCAAGGTCCTCTAAGGTCTGGACCCAATCTGTATTTCCAAACATTGTCTATTATTGCATTTCAGTCATTTTCTGCTTTAAATCAACTGAACTGTTGGCTTTTTCTTTTTTTCTATCTACATCTCATGCTTTCCCACTTTTATTCCTTTTCTTGCTCAGGTTGTTGCTTTTCCCTATAACTTACTCATAATCTCTGTCCGGATCTAATTATACCTAGAAACCCTGCTCACGAGCCCTGATCTACAAAGACTGCCTGCAAGCAGAAGGAATCCTTCCTGCTCTAAATTATTCTAATTACTTTACCTTTAGCCCTCTGATGACGTTCGTCACTTTCTAAATTAGATTATATTTAAGCATTTTTAGCTTCTCTGTAAGACATTATTAATACCTAGAGGAGCAGAATCATAGCTGATTCACTTTTGTACTCCCAAGTGCCTAATAGTGCCTGGATGCGATATAGTAAATAGATAAACAAAAGTGGAAAAAAGTAATTTATCTAGGCTTCCACGTATCAATTACCTGTATCTATTACCATTTTCACTTTATTTCTAGGACTTGGGTGTCACCTGTTTCCCTCAAGACGTGCAATAAATGTGGCCACTGTCTTTTTTGAAGAGTGTACACAATTTCTATGCCATGGAATCTTAAAGAGGTATCTTGACTTGGCAACTATCACCTGAGTTAGACATTGAGGAATTTTCAAGTCCTCCATTAGTTTGGTTATTGCCTTTATGTTCTCTTAAATTTGGTTTCCTCTTTTGTAATATCAAAAATAAGGTCTTTCTCAATATTATAATAAATAATGAGCAATTTTGAAAATTTGAAGTTCTTTTAAACATTTTTAAGTGTTAAATTTTCCTGTATTAGCTTATCTTCCTCACACACATATTTTCAGTATTTTTTGATAAAAATCAGATGTTTCAATGGAGTATGAATGTACTTAAAGATCGATCCTTATATATTTCAGTGGACTAGTGGTTCATTATCCCTCTAATGCAGTTAAATTACACTTTTACATTTGATGTGTCAATCTGAAAATTTATGAAGAATTTAAAAATAGAATACTCATAGTAGCACATAATTTATATTGAAAAGCATTACAAATTTTCATTTATTTAGTAATCTCAAGTATTGTTGAAGACAGAAATATATTCATTGCTTTTAATATGTTGAGTGTATAACCTATGCACTATTATCAAATGAAAAGAGGCAGCTTTTATAAACTGGAAAGTGACACTCAAAATGAACTATTCTACTATACATCTATTAGAATAGCCCAAATCCAGAAAAACTGACCATACCAAATGCTAGTGAAAATGTGGAGCAACAGGAACTCTCATTCATTGCTGGTGGAAATGCAAAATGATAGAGCCACTTTGGAAGGCACTTTTGTGGCTACTTACAAAAAACTATACGTACTCTTGCCATATGGTCCTGCAATTGTGCTCCTTGGTATTTACCCAAAGAAGATGAAAACTTATGCCCACACAGAAGCCTGCACATGGATGTTTATTGCAGCTTTATTTATAATTGTCAAAACTTAGAGGCACCCAAGATGTCCTTCAATGGGGAAATTGATACATAAACTATAATACATGCAGACAATGGAATATTATTGAGCACTAAAAAGAAATGAGCAATTCAAGGATGAATGGATCTCAAAGGGCATTAGGCTAAGTGAATAAATCAGACACAAATACTCTATGACCTCATTTATGTGGAATCTTAAAAAAAAAAAAAAAAAAAAGCCAAACTCATGGAAACAAAGAAAAAGCCAAACCCATAGAAACAAAGAGTAGAATGGTGGTTTTCAGGGGCCGGTGGTTTTCAAGAGAAATGGGGAGTTACTGATCAAAACGTACAAACTTCCAGTTATAAGATGAATAAGCTCTGGGGATTTAACGCACAGCATGGTGACTATAGTTAACAATACTGCATTATATACTTGAAATTTGCTAAGAAAATAGATCTTAAATGTTCTCACAACAATAAAAATTATAATTATATAAGGTGATTCATATGTTAACTAAACTTATTGTTTAGTTAAGTTTCAAATCATATATCAAATGATCATGTTTACACTTTAAACTTACACAATGTTACATGTCAATTATATCTCAATAAAGACTTGAAAAAATTTTAAATAATAAAGAATGAAGTAGAATGTGATGACACTCAGGCTAGAGAAGTAAACTGGGGTGAGATTATGATGGTCCTTAGACCTCAGAACTCTATCCAAAAACGGTTAAAGTGATTCAAAAACAAGAGTGACAGGATGAGATTCCATTTAGAGTTTGCTTGGATTGTAGTATAACTTTGAGAGATTATACAGGATGCAGGAAATTCCTTTAGAAGGATACTATGAAAAACATGGGGTGAGAGATGGGTTTCCTGGGCTAGGAGAGCATTGTTGAGAATGGAAAGGTGAAATGGATGCTCATGTTTAGGAGTTAAAAAAAAAATCAGTGTATTTTGGAATTGTTGATGTGTAGGGTGAAGGAGAAGAAAGACTTAAATGTAATGCCTGTCGGTGCCTTGATCACTGCAAACTGGAGTACAGGATTGGCTGGGTTAGAAGATGTAGCGTTTCAGCTGCTATGGAACACTTGAGTAGATGGAGTATTAGGAAATCAGACCTCCATTTGCAGGTGGGAATTTTGGTTTGGGAGTCATATCAATGGCAATTGAAGACTTAGAAATGAATGAAATATCCACTAAGAGAAGAGGGCCCTGGATAAAAAGAACCCGGAGACTCACCAGCACATGTGGATTGGCAGAGTAAGTAGAGACTGCAATGCAGTAGTAGCCAGAAATCTAAGGAAAGGAAAACCAGGAGGATATGATATGCTTGAAAACAAGATTAAAAAGCACTTTAATAAGGATGGAGTAGGCATTATCAGTTACTTATTAAGAGCTTAAATAAAATATGTTCTGCAAGGTAGGCATTATATTTGGGATCTTAGTTACTAAAATCTATAACCATTGAGAACATAGGTGATTATAATAATGGTAGATTATTATAATTATTTTTTAATGATAAATACCATTGTTATTATTAAGTCCTGATCACAGGTAACATTTTATTTTAACTAAGTTTTGTAATGTCAATTTTATAAACATATTTTATCCATTTATCTTCCTGAAGTAGAAAGAACATTCTTTATAATTGAACTGAAAATCATAATCACTCATACATCAAAATCCACATAATAATATTCAACTAATTTTCTGGTAATCTGAAGATGCCTATGGTGACACTTAAATTTTTAAATATCGAATAGCTGTTGTTCTAGAATTTAAATTTAACTAACTGAGTTTTTAGAATGTGTTATGTGTCTGTGTAGTGATTTATTTTAAAATGCTTTAGAATAAACAGTGTGCTATTTGTGTCTGATTTACTTTAATCTAAACCCAGAGAGTGATTTTTTAACATCAAAATTACCCTAATTAGGAATCAATGCTCTGGAGGTGGCTCTATAAACACATTAAAACCATTATCAAAATTGTTATCAGGAGTATGTTAGTTAGTAGAAAGGATGCTAGAAATAATTCAAGAGGTGTTATTAGTTGTAAAACTCCAGAAATATATAAGCTTTATAAGCTATTTGTAAGAAATGGAATACATTTATGCAACCTTTTTAAATATACTAAAGTTGATATTCTAAAACACATAAAGAAATAAACCAGCATGTTTATTTTCTGTGTAAACAAAATGCACAAATATTTTTAGAGGTCATTGACTTAATATTTTTTAGAGGGAAGAATTAAAAATCAATTTCAGATTTTAACTTTGTTTAATACAGTAATACTATTATATAATTTAAATGATTAATCAAATGATAACTTGCTTGTCCTAAAAATGTACATTAAGAAGTGTAAACTTTTTTTCCAGTTTAAATGCAGCACTGTTTATATTTTAAAGTGTGAACTGTTTTTAATCCTGAAGATCAATGGGATGTCTCATAAAATTTTGGAATTAAGAAACTATGATATTTCACCTCCCTCCGACCCCAATTTCTTAATTCTCATCTAAGGAACGCAAAGATGTTTAGCTTTTTATGGATAAGCAACAGAAGTCCAGGTGGACAGAATCATTCCCAGTTGGTAAAGGGAAATAACAGAAGGAAATATAACTTTCAAGAACTCTAATTTATCCAGCAGAATTTTATGTTAAACATTCTAGAGAATTCCACAGAAAACTATTATTACACATTCAGTGTTTTATAAGCCTCAGTGTCAAAGTTTTCCTACATCTAATGCAAATAGTTAGCTTACAAAATCATTAAAGCTACTTCCTCTTTTTCCACGTCCAGGCAAAGTGGTGTACTCAGGAAGACAGTGTGTACCAGAGATTATTATTTAGCTTCTCCCCTGCTTGTTATTCAATGGATGGTAGCCATTGCTCACAGTAGTCTAACTTTAATACTAGTTTGGAAACACCAAATCAGGGTGGGGTGCATAATCCATCATTTCTGTGGACCTGAGGAAGAGGGCTGGACAGGGAGAGGCAGGTAGCAAAATCACAGAAGATAACAGTCTATGCAGAGATGACAATCGGGTCCAGAAGTTTTCTGGCAGAGAGGAAAGAAGCAACCAGCTGGCTAACCAGAAATAGCAAACCCGAGCCTAGAACATAAGTGACAACACTCTAGATTTCTTAGAAAGATAAACTTATAACAATTCATAGATTCTAGCAAATTTTGCCTTTGAATGTGGTGAACAAGAGAGACCACGCACGTATTGGAATGTTGGGGTTATTACTCAAACCTGTTTTGAAATATTTCTGGAAAAGTCTTCGGAGCCTTTGGCATAATCATCCAGCTTTCCTTAATGAAAGCAGATTTCCACTCATTAATAAAATGTTTATCATAGTGTATGAGTCCTTGTAAAATACCTCAGAATCATCTAAAATACCCCCAAAATAGGAATTTCTCAGGTTGGGGCCTGGGGTTTGCATTTTTGCAGGTGTTTCATTTTGCAGGGGTTTATTTGCACTTATACAATAAACCCTGTATAAAAAGATGATTTGGTAAACATACAGAGTGCTTTGGGGCCTGATTTGGTGGCCACACACAGTTATAGAACTATGGGTCTGGGTATATATGACTATAAAGGAAAGAGATGAATTTTCTTGTCTTGTTTGTCAGTTACACTAGATTTTTCCAGATAAAATTTTCCAAATGTTTGAGCAGCATTATAATGGTAACATTTAGGTCATAGTACTTCGAAAACTTTGAAGGCCCTTGAAAATATGTACAATTTGTATGTCTATTTAAAAAAAGTGCCATTTAAAAAGTCATACCTTGCAGTAAAAACCTTTTTAAATCCTTGTCTGCGTGTTCTTATAATATAAAAATATCACGTTTCTCCAGATTTTGATGTATCCCTTTGTGAAGGGGAAAGGCCATGTTTTATTGAGCATTATTATCTGTTTCCATTCAAAAGAACAAGAATTGTTTTTTCCCCAAATTCTAACAGCTTAATTTGAATGTACTTTACTGAACAGGGTATACTTGCTTTCCTTTAAGATTCTGATACGTCTCTGGATGGAGTCATTTTATTTTCCCCCAATTGAGAACACCATCATACAGAAAATATGGGAGGAAAACTGGACGGTAAACACTTATTTATATCCTTTTTTTTTTTTCCAGGCAAGTGTTTTTAGTAAACTTAAAACACCTATCAAGGATAATGTTCCTGCCGAGCCCATTGGAGGTGCTGTTTAGCTAGAATTTTCCATGCCTACTGTGATCATATTCATAAGATGTTTATTTAATTTTCTTTTCATTTTCTTAAAGATCACGATAGAACCTACCTCCTCCTACTGAATTAAAGGTGTTGTAAGTTAAGCAGTGGCCAAGGCAGTGTTTTTTTGTTTTTTGTTTTTTTGGTTTTTCTTTTGTTCCTAATGTAAAGAGATAGTGACATAAACTTAGAGGACAAAATTTCCCAAATTTACCTTCTCAGCACTATTGTCCCAGGTGGCTGCTAAGTATTGAATGTCTAAGTTCGCCTCAGGTTCCATCTTGGCATAAATAATGATATGAAATTTAATGGTGTCCAGGTATGGAAATAGTTTCTACTCTCCTGGGAGTTGGAGACCTACTTGGTAAGTCTGAAAATTAGTTTCTAAATCGCACATATTTGCATTTTCTTCTTTCTGTTCAGCATAATAGTTCTGCTGTGCTAAGGAAATTTTGCTAACATCTAATTTAAGAAGAGTTGGTGAATGGTATTCACAGAATAGGCAAAATACGCGTAAGTTGAAATCTTAATGGGACAGCAGTCAGATCTCAGAAAGTTGGCTGAAGACTCCAAGTTCCCTCATTTGGACTAGGGAGCTCGGGCTTGGACACTTCAGAAAAACTCTCACACCATAAGTGTGCTGACTATGAAATCACATGTGTGTCATCGAGAGTTGGCTAACTCAACTGCATTTGGGAACATATTAATGAGGATTTTAAATGGTCTTTTCTGTCTTTGGCATTCTAGCTGTTTGTGTTTACAGATTTTCGATTTTTTCTAGACACACATCATAATACTGAGCTTTTTGCAGCAGTTTCTAATTAAGGCATTAATTTCTTGTAAGGAATTTTTTTGTTTGTTTTGGTGAGCTGAATAATTAAATTATGACACAAAGCATCTAAGTAATGCATGATGGTCTCCTTTTTTAGTTGTTGTTACAAAATAAAGAGCTTGTACCCTGCCACATGGCCTCCAAAAGAAAAGTGTAATCCATGTCTTGGCCACTGTGAATAATGCTGCACTGAACATAGGGGTACATATTTTTTTAACAGATAAATGTTTTCAGATTTTTTAGGGTACAAACCCAGAAGAGGGATTGCTGGGTCATATAGTAATTCTATTCTTAATGTTTTTTTAATTAAATTTCATTGGGGTGACAATTGTTAGCAAAAGTACATAGATTTCAGGTGTACAAATATGTAATACATCATCTATATATCACATTGTGTGTTCACCACCCAGAGTCAGTTCTCTTTCCATCACCATATATTTGATCCCCTTTATCCTCATCTACCATTCTTAATTTTTTGAGGAACCTCCATACTTTTTTTCCATAGTAGCTCTACCAATTTACATGTCCACCAGCAGTGTATGAGGGTTCCTTTTTCTCCACAGCTTCTTCAACACTTGTTATTACTTTCTGGTTGATAATAGCCATTGTAACAGGTGTGAGGTGGTATTCCATTGTGGTTTTGTTTTGCATGGACAAGACACGGAAACAACCAGTATTCTTTGATAGATGATTTGCATAAAGATGATGTATTACATATACATCTTCAATCTTCAAGTTCTGTCAATTAAGTTCTTGAATTTGTTGCAACGATGTTCCTAACCTTTTTTTGATATCAAAGGGATTATTCATTATGAATTTGTACCAACTGGACAAAGAGTTAACCAAGTTTACTATTTGGAAGTACTGAAAAGGCTGTGTGAAAAAGTTAGATGAAAATGACCTGAACTTCTTGCCAACAATTCATGGCTCTTGCATCATGACAATGCACCAGCTCACATGGCACTTTCTGTGAGGGACTTTTTAGCCAGTAAACAAATAACTGTACTGGAACACCCTCCCTACTCACCTGATCTGGCCCCCAATGACTTGTTTCTTTACCCAAAGATAAAGGAAATATTGAAAGGAAGACATTTTGATAACATTCAGGACATCAAGGGTAGTACGACAGCAGCTCTGATGGCCATTCCAGAAAAATAATTCCAAAATTGCTTTAAAGGGTGGACTAGGTGCTGGCAGTGGTGCATAGCTTTCCAAGGGGAGTGCTTTGAAGGTGACCATAGTGATATTCAGCAATGAGGCATTGTAGCACGTTTTCTAGGATGAGTCTGTGAACTTAATTGACAGATCCTCGTGTATATATAAAATCAGAAGATAGATTCATATTTTTGTATAATAAATCATATGTTTATAAGTATATAGGTATGCACAATTATGGAAGCTGAGAAGTACCAAGATCCAAAGTTGGCAAGCTGAAGACTCAGGAAAGCCAAAGATCATGTCAAGTCTGAGCCTAGAGGCCTGAGAACAAGGAGAATCCATGGTGCATGTTCTAATCTGAAAGCTGGCAGGCTCAAGAACCAAGAAGAGCTCATGCATTAACGAGACATGGTTCCCATTGCCTGCATTCTCAACTTCAGGAGGAAGCCTGCCTATATGATACTGTAGTGATGGTTACATGACATTATGCATTCATCAAAACTTATAGAACTTTATAACAGAAAAAGTGTATCTTGGTGTAAAAAATTTTTTCTAAATAAGAAATCAGGATCCCAGGATAAAATGCAGACTGTGATTTTTATCATCTAATTATATTATAATATATGCCATTACCTCACTGAAGGGTTGGCTGCTTATCTAAAAAACTTTGGAAACTCGTAAAGACTGTGGGACTTCATTTTATATTACCCATATAAATGTTTACAAGTACAGTTCTCTGGTTGATAAAGTTACTTCCCATTGGAGTGGGTACAGGTTAACGGATGTAAAACAATTCAGAAACAATCCATTCCCAAATATTTCAGTGTCCCTTACTTCTGCTCTTGTTTTTGTTTTTTTTCCCACAGTGCTAACAATCTTCTAAAACATTGGGTTACCTTTTTATTTATTATGTTGTCTATTGTTTCCCCTATTCGAATGTGAGTTCTACAGAATCAGGCATCTTGGGCCTAGATCATTGTAGGTTCTCAATAAATTTTCTTGAATCATTTTTTAATTGAACTGAGCATACATTTTTAAGTGTCAGTGTAATGTCCACTGGAGACAATACAGCAAAATATGCTTAATATAGAGACTCCAGAGCCAGCTCCCTAGAAATGAGTCCTAGCTCCAACACATTCTTGCTCTATGATCCTGGGAAAGTTACTTGAAATTCAGCTAGTGAAACCACCATGGTATATGGTTAAAAAGCAGGTCCAAATATCCCTTAATCCTTCCACCCATATACTTACATTTCATTTTCTTTGGGGAATAAGACTGCAATTTTTTTCTCTACCATTAATTTTTAGGTCTATTCAAACCCATGTTGAGGCAGACAGGAAAAAATCTTAGATTTTAAAGATGTATCTCTAAAGGTTTTTCAAAAATCTATTTTATTTACAATAAAAAAAGAAATCCTGGAATCCTTGGAGGTGAGAGCAATAATGTTTTAGTTGACTTTCCCTACATCAGAGTTCAGTAACAGCAGTATTCCTGCAAGAACAACAGGGTAAGAAGTAGATTGGTCAGCAAGGTTATTTGTTTAGTAAGTTTCCAAATTGAAATTTTTGGTTTTCCGACTTAGCATTCATAGAAAACACCCATAGTATTGTGGAAATAATGGGTTGTTATCAAAATCGAGCTCATCTGGTAGTGATTATCATAAATTAGAATGGGGGAAATCAAATACCCAATTCTAAAGATTAAGTTAGCAAACAATTATTGATCCTCTACTAATCACTACATTCTGAAGACTGAGGGTCAAAGATTTTATCAAATGTGCTTATACTACCTTATTCCTCTTAAACTAATAAAAAAGTACATCTGAGAAGGAAACTGTGACTGCTTGAAACAGTTTCTAATTTTAAGTATTTTCTAAGACATTTAAGTATATTAAGTACTAAGAGTAGCTAAATTTGATGAGTTAAAAAAATGGAAATAAATATTATCTATTTCCTTGGCCTGACTGATAAGATAACCACAACCAAATGATATGGAGAGGAAATAAGTCTATGGCTACAGGACTGAATGATAAGTTCTCTGTAATGAAACTTGATAGAAAAAGAAGAATTTCACTAAATAATTATCCATAATCAAATTGTTCTGTTTTCTTGCAAATGTGAGTCCATGTTGCCAGCTATCATTCATAGCACCAAAATGGTCTTTACATCATTATGCCTCCAACTATTTGTCTTCTAACTTTTCAAGACCATTGTCCTCTGACCAGCTCAAGCACAGCGGCAGCATAGTACAAGATAATTCCAATGGTCATTTAATGTAGATAATAATCCTGAATGATTTTGCCTTTTGTTGGGATGACCCATGATGCCGTCATCTCTCAACAGTATCCCAGAGATGAGACACAATATAATCCAAATTCCTCAAATACTTCCTGAGTGACCCGTCTATCCCTCAGATGCTGAGACAGAAACTGGAGGAACAAAAAGGAGCAATATGGTCTATCTATGGGCCCTTAGGTTGTCCATAGTCTTGCAAAGGAAATGTGGAAGCAAATAATAATAATACAGTGTGACATATAACAATAGAATTGTGTAAAATGACTTTTACAAAGTAGAGAGTGTATTTAGCAAGTCAGAGAGTTTTGAAATCTTTGAAGAAAAACGTAAACACATTTTTAACTGATGAATAATAGTTTTATAGCCAACAGTCTGCAAATAGGCATTCCAGAGAATAAGCAGCATTGACAAGGCATATAAAGGGTATTCAGCGTTTGGATATTTCTAGAGCATAAAACCAGAGATAAGGCCAACACTCAAGATTCCTATCTTTTGGCACACTAAAAAAAAATTATCTGGCTGGAAATTAGTCACTGAAAGTATTTGAACTTGAGGGGGAGAGAAGAGGATTATGATCAGATAATCATTTCAGAGAGCTGGCAGCCGTGTGGGTGAATGAAAGCAGGTGAGTTACAGTCTGCTTCAGTGGTATGGTGACAGATGAGGAATGCTTGAACTAAAGCCATGAAAGTGGGGATGGAGAGAAAACAGAAATCTTGAAATCAATTATAGAAATTCAACTGACAGGACTTGGTGACTAATTGGCTACTGGGGTGAATTATAAAAGAGAGAGAAATTCTAGAGAGACTCTTTGGGACTTTGTGTACTGTATTAGTAAGGAACTGCCTTCTATGGCTAGTAATAAATACCAGAAATAACAGTGGTTAAAATAAGTAGCAGTTTGTTTCTCTCTTAAATGAGTCAAGGGTAAAGGTAAGCACTCCAGGTCTAGATGATAGCAACATAGTGTTAGCAGAGACCCAGCCTCCTTCAGTCTGCTGCTTGACCATTGTTTTTCTTCTTCATTAAAATTTGTATTATCCAAGATGGTTCCTGGAGTTCAACTATCATTTCCAGGCAGGGAGCAGTAAGTGAAAGCCCAAATGGGCCCATCCCAGCCTTTTCTCTCAATTTGAAAAGGCACAGAGAATTCCTACTTAACAAACTGCCACATAAATCTCTTTGGCCAGGACTGAGTGGCATGGTCACACCCAATGGCAAGGGTGGCTGGGAAATGTTATATATTATCTGAACAATTTCCCATTCTGAATGCATTTAGCATTGGGTTGCTAAACAAGAAGGAGAAATGGATATTAGATAGACAATTGCTTTCTTTACAAGTATCTTGTAACCAACAAGAAAAAGTATACTGAAAGAGAAGGTGTGAGATAGAGAAGGGAGGAGTTAATATGTTTACTTTTGGAGATGGAATGTACAATAAATATTGGTCAGGTATACAGATGTCCAATGGACAATTCAACTCTTGGTTTAAAAGGAAAAGTAGAGCAAGCTATATTGACTTGAAAGTCATCTGATAGTCTGAAAATACTAAAGATAAGCCAAGATTTCCTGCTCTCATCAATAGTAGTAGAGTTGAAACTGTAATCATGGAGTCAGCTATAATAACCACATTCAAGTAAATCTATACACCTCCTCATAAGGGTGGTTTTTATTGAATTTGAAGTGTCATAAGGACACTTACAGAATATTCTGAAATACAAAACAGGCTAAGGTCAGTCATATCTTCTACTCTTAGGAAAGTATCATCACCACGAAACAGGATGCCTCTGGCTCTTTTTTATTAACTTGTGTTATTAAATATTTTTAAAGCACTAAGCCCTAGGTGCTGGACTGGAAAAAGGAAAGTCAAAAAAGTTTCCATGTTACTCGATACATAATGATTCAGTTCTGCCCTGTTATCAATCAGCATGGAAAAGAAAATAAGTAGCCTGGTACCTCGACAACAACCTAATTCTTGTCAGAAACTTTTCCAAATCTATGGCATGTAACACCAAAACACAGTTATGTGTCTGGCATGTGTGGAAAATCTTCGGACTTTTTTGAATATCCCACTATTTCAAAGAGTCAAAGCACTGTTTTTTCTAAGTTGCATATTGGAGATAGATGAATATATATTGTATATTTTTGTTCATGTCTTATGAAAGAACCAGCCTATAATTATAAAGATGATTTTCCAATGGAGACTATAAGACACAAGGATACAAACAGGTTTTTTTGAATGTTTGTCTTATGGAATATTAAGCTTTGTATTACCTGAAAAAATTTTACAACAAAAATGCTTTCATGTGCTACATGTTAATTTGTTTGATAAGCTGTTCCAATAGACTAGCTACAGTTTTGTTCTCTTTATAATGTCCTAATTTTCAAGTATATTTCTTGCACTTTACTTATTTTCCATAAACAAGACTGGTGTAACAAGTCTTAGATATGAAGGTCACAACTTGTCTAGGCTTCTTCCTAGGAAAAAATCATTTAGTCTTTCAAAGAGGTGTGGATTTATTTTCAAGCTGAGTTACTGAAGAGTCCAAATTCTGTCTTAGTGGCTTATCAAACTTTGGAACTGCAAGGAATTTTAACAAATTATTCTATTTCTCAGGAAATGATCTCTGTCCTGGGATTACAAATTCAAAAGTTCTGAGTTATTGATACTAGAACTAGTGCTAATTTTTAGAAATCATTTAAATAGGCTCTGTGAATCAGTTAATAAAAGGAAATATGTATTTGAGTGTGTGTGTGTGTCTAAATTCCATAACTTGGGAATTCAAAACAAAATTATATTTTCCAGTTATACAAGATAAATGCGTTATTTTTTTTCTGTTTTTGTTTACTGTTGACTTTAGTAATATTGAATAATCTGGCTATCCTTTAAAACAGAAATGTAATCTCCTCAAACTCGTAAATGGGTTTCCCCAATCTTTTTAATAAAATAATCTCTTTGGTAACATCATACTTTAAAGCTTTAACACTGTAATTTTTAAGGAATTAAGTAGAATCTCTCTGTAAAATCCCTGATAAAATTTGTAAGGGTAGTGTGCTTTAATCACTATATAATTTTCCCCTTTTAAGTAAATTCTTTCTAATCCTCAGGACCACATTTCTAAATTCTTAGGACTGTTCCTTTTGAAAAGGGATACTTTATTCCATATTAAATAGATTTTCAAGAGCTATTCCTCAAATAGATTATCAAGCTAGATAAAACAGAAAAGGTTAAGAGAAAACTATTTTATTGCTACTTGTCAGCTATGAGCCCATGTGTTTATCTTTTACATGATTTTGGTTGAAAAAATTTTCACATTCTCAAATACACACTTACCTTCATGCAATTTAACAGAAATAAGTCTAAATGATAATAAAATAAGTATCAAAGTCCAGCACTATTTTAAACCTCAGCTGAGCAGAGTGCTTAGTTTAATTTTATTGATTAATTCCATGCTACCCTTTGGTTTCAAACTTTGTGAATAAAATGTCTATCAGATATTTTATTACTTTCTTGTCATGGTAAGAAAAAAATGGAATATTAACCATAATTAACATTTCTTAACTAATTAAGGATTGCATAGCATCACTATGGTATAGTTTTATAGCCACTCTCATGTATAATATTCTTTATGTGTAGCTGAGAAGATGCAAGAAAGGCACAGGTAAATTTTTACTCCATCTGTAAAAGCCTGTATTTCTTTTATTGAATAAATTCTTGTGTGAATTTGTTTCTTTTGCACTTGTCCCTTTGACCTAAAATTAAAGCAAAAAGACATTTTAATAAAGGTCACTAATCACTGAGTTTAAGGAAATTGGCATATATATATATATCCGCAAACAAAATAATAGCATATATTTTATATACCTACAGTTCCAGAGTAATTACATACTTAGATTAAAGGGAAAATGTCTGTTCATCTTTTGCTGAGGTTTATCTTAATGACTGTTCCTTTGCTGCACTTGGATAGAATATTAATGAGGTTTGTTGACCTATTTCTGCATTATATTTACCTCTATTAAGATTCATCATCCTTAACGTAGTTTTACCAATAGTCATTTTTCTTATTCTGAAATGATCAGAAATGTAACAGCTAGACATTTGCATTTGAATGTCCAGTGTCCTGCCTTGTCATACACAAAAGACTCAAGGAGAAACTAGCTGATCACATATAATAACATATTATGCTTTTGATGAGGGAAAATCCATATGCATATATGCAAGACTTTTGCACAATAGATAGCGCCTGAAAGGACTAATTTTCTGAGAGAGAAAGTAACACACACAAAAAAACTGCCAGCTGAGTACAGCACTTAGATATCAGTGCAGCATTATTTTTCATATTGTACCTACTGCTATAATTGGAAGTGAGAACCATCAGGGTTCAGAATTTTCCTCCTGACATTGCCTTTTGACATCCAAGTTCATTCTACCTGAACTACAAGCTTTTGCTTCTGTTGCTGCAATCCTCCCAAATAGCTTTCAAACAATTCATCTTTCATTGGGCCTCAAATACGATGCTTTAAAATATTTTGAGCAACAAATGCAATCATGTTTTGTATTTATTTTCATTTAGAATATAGACTATCATTTTTGGAGTCATTTAGGGTAATGGTTTCAGGAAATTTTTTATTTTTTTTGCATATTTTGAGAGACTCAAAGTTCATTTCAATTATTCCTCCAACTATGCAGCATTCTTATTACAAGATCATCACAAGGGAAAACAATTTGATCTTATTAGAATCCACAGATTCAAAATGAGAAACTGTACTGAGAAAACAAAAGATTATGTGTCAGGCTATTTCTCATGCGTAGGGAGTACAGTTTAAGCCTTTTACAAATGAAATCATAGACATAAGAAGATAAAACCAGTTTCCTTTCTGAGTTGAGTCTTTTAGTAATTGTGTACTCAAGTAGTTTTCATATTATTATATGCATGCCTGAAATAAGAAAAGTAAAGAACAATGCCTTGAAAGGATATTGTGCGTTGGGCATACAGTGAGACTATGCAGACATTTTCTGAGAGTCAATTGAAAGAGCACATCTGAGGTGTCATAACATTAAAACGTTTCCAGCTTTTCTCCCAGGGCAGAGAAAGAAAAAAGTAAAGTTATCATACAACAAATATTTAAAATCAGAGTTGATGAAAAAGTCAAGAATTCTGAGTGGCCTCTAGTGTGTTTTTCAAGTTAGGATTTTAATTCCACTTAACATTGAACTTCCCCCCCTTCTTATATCCTCAGTGACTGATTACATATATAAATATGAAATAAAAGATTAACTATTACATTTGAAAACTTAGAAGACCATTGATTCAAACTCTGAAGGTCTGAAATGATGAAGACAAAATATTAATTATAAAGATGAATATTAAAATGTAATTGGAATGAATTCGCAAATATGTAAATGAAAATACAAAGTGTAGTAAATCTTTTTTTCAAAGAATTGATCTAATCTGTCATTATGTTTTTAAGATGAATATTTGCTGTGAATGGCCCTACATTTGTATAATGACTTTCCTTCATTGGACACTAGTAAACATTCTGGAATGTCTTTGCTATCTCAGACCTCAGAAGGTAGCAGGAGTGCAGCTACATATGTTTTATCATCAGGAGCCCATCCCCGGAGATCTGTAGAATTGATATAATCCTGGGTCTCCTCAAATACAGTACTGTACTTGTAGGACAAGGATAGAAACTACAGAAGGGCAAGACAACAGTCACATTATACACATTTAACCCCCTTTTAAAATGGAATTTGGTTGGACTGTAGTGTGATGGGAAGAGGCAACACTGAAATGACACTGGAGAGTATTTTGTAATATCAAGGCTTTAAATATCTTGAATTGCCTTTCCCTCATGGAATGGAAATTAGCATGTGATCAATGAAAACTCTTAAGAGTCTTCAAACGTACGTGTCTCTCTCTGGTCCATAAGATCTTGAAACTCCAAGCAGCTATGGCTACATGAGAGATGACTCCAAGACAAGTAAAAAAAATAGTGAGCAAATATTGCAGGATGCCATGGAGACAGACAATCTTGACCCCATCTGAGATGGTGAGGAATGCCTATCTGCCTCAGGAATGCCAGTCAGAGAAAATGGGGTCCTCAGTCTGCCATTACAAACATCTTCCCCTACATCTTAGCTGTCCCCAACTAAGGACTCGCGCATTACACCTTACAAACAATATAAACCAAACCAGAGAAACAAAACCAGAGAAAAAATAAACTTCCTCTTTCCCTTTAGAACTATTCTTTAACAGAAAGCCACAAAACATCTAACAGATACTTAAGTAATAGTAACAGAATTGCAGACTTTCTTTGAGAGGATTAAGAAACAAATGGGGAAAAAGAAAAAAATGACTGAGTCTTCAGTTTAAACTGACCTGATCCAATTGGCTCTTCAACAATTGGTAGCCTCTGGAAACTGGAGCTGAGTGCTCACTGAATGGCACTGGGGTATCAGCTGATCTGTGAATAGGAAAATAAGTTTAAACCAAGTCTTCCACATGAACCACATTCATTAACAGGATGATGCAAACGTAGTCACACACCATGGTCTTGCAAACTTGGGGATGAGTGACTCCTCTGTTCTCAGGCACACTGACAATGATCTTACCTGAGAAATTCACTCAAAGGTGAATAGAAACACACCTGACAGCAGAATCAGCCTAGTTTGTAGTTGAGTTTGACCACAGAGTTCTCTTTGGAACACAGACTCTGGGCCCGGTAAAGTTCTAGACATCATGTGTTACTCCAAAAGTGTTCAGCACCTAAGCTGAATTGGATA
The DNA here is from genome assembly GCF_036562045.2 of Rhinolophus sinicus. NCBI lineage: Eukaryota > Metazoa > Chordata > Mammalia > Chiroptera > Rhinolophidae > Rhinolophus > Rhinolophus sinicus. The sequence continues at coordinate 97,579,477 of NC_133758.1, forward strand.
TTTACATACCGTTTATGCCAGAGACGTGTTGCTATTCTGGTGAAGCACATATCTTGAGTGTCACCAAAATTCAACAAAATAATTTCCAACAATCTTTATGCTGATGTTCCCTCTGGTGTACATTTAGATAATGTTACTTGAAACCCCTTGCTGGTAAAGCCACGTGCTTAGTTGCTTCAAGCACCTGTACCTTAGATGTGAACTAAGTTAGTTAACCCAACAGGTATATTCCACTTTTCTGCCACAGAACTTTGAAATAGATTACCGATATAATATTTATCCAAAGATTACACAGTACAAAAGAAGGGAAACATATTCTGAATAATCAAAATAAATCCAAAGAAGGCAGAAAATCAATAATATGCAATCTGTACTATCAGGGAGAGTCAAGGGTAAATTAAATCTATAAAAGGGAATAATCTGAGATTTAAAATAGTGCCTCGATTGAAAAACAAAATTATCAAACTTAAATGTGCAAAGGAGACCTTGAAGAACTGCTAAGATACTGTGGAAAATTAAGCCAATGAATTCGAAGAGCAGTTAGAGGAACCATCCCAGAACACAGCATAAAAGAGGAAGAGATAAATGAAAGGGGAAAGAAAAAGACATGAGGGATCCCGTATACATGTAATATGAAATCCAGAACATGAAAACAGAGTAGAGAATTTGAGGCCATCCAAAATTGTTAATTGAATATTTATTCAACAATTATTCATGCTTCTACTTAAACTGAAGAAGTTTAATTTTAATGCAGAATCTGAATAATGATTGTCACTCTAGATCCGTATTGTCCAATATGGTAGCCACATGTAACAATTGGCTTTTGAGGACTTGAAATGCTATGTCTAGTTCAAATTGAAATGTGCTCTCAATGTAAAAGTCACACTAGTTTTGAAGACTGAGTATTAAAATAAGAATACCTAATTAAAGCAAGAATATCTAATTAATAATTTTAACATTTGCATTTGTTACATATTGAAATAATTATATGTATTATATGTGGAGTTCAAATATATTACTAAAATTTATTTATCTGTTTCTTTTTACTTTTTCAACATATCCATTAGAAATGTTTTTATTGGACAGTGCTGTTCTAGACAATACTAACTTGTCTCAGAGATATTCTGTTACTCTTGTTTAGAATTATTTTCAAAGCCTTGGGGCACATTCCTGGAAAAACTTCAGAAGCAAATCTCTCTTGAATGTGGACTGGATCTTGGAAAACAGTCAAAAGTCATTTTGAACTGAACCTGTTAAGTGAGGTGGTGATAAAACTGGATAACACACTAGGGGTCAAAAATAAGATTCAAAAACTGAATTCTTTGAATTTTGGGTGATTTATAAACTGGATTATATAGTACATGTCTTCAGATCTCAATTTCCTTCGCTATAAAATGAGAAGTTTCTACCAATCTATTTTGAAGGCTCTTTCAGCTCTCTTAGTAATTTTGTAAATAATTTCACATTAGCCTTAATGGTATAAAATTGTGATATTGGTTTTGGAAACAACTGAAATACCTAAAGAATCAGTTAGCCATGCTCAGATCAATTGATGGCCCTATTCCACACAGAGAATAGAGACCTTAACCATTATAATAGATACCTTCTAAAGCAAGCATTTCCTGTTCTTTCTTTCCTCTTGCATGTTTGATTTCACTGGGCCTTCTCGTTGTAAATGAAATAAATACATGTGTAAAGGTTTACTTATACTCCAACATTATACTTATTCATCCCTATAATGACCCTTTAGATTTCACAAAGTAATTTCTATTGATTAATAAAAGCTATTTTTTCATCTGATTTATTGAGCCTACATAGTAACACTTGTATTTGTCTTACATTTTGATAATTATTTCTTTGATGACTTTAACTATAAACATTTCAACAAGAACTGAAAGTAATAAAATCATTTTAATTGGTATTTAGAGAAAAGTCTTTGAAAGCTAGGTGAATGGATTTATAAAGGTAATAAATCCTTTGGTCTTTTTCCATGTGGTTCTGGCAGAGTTTGCAACAGGAAAATAAATAAAATTCTTTCACTGCAAATGTATCTGTTATGTCTCTGAGCAGGAATGTGCTTTTTAATGAAATACCAAAGGTGCATATGCTGTTCTAGTCAAATAACCTAAGGGTAAAAAATACATATTTGGTCATAACCTCAAATGCTCTGAAGTGTTCCCCTCCATTTTTGATGAAGTTTACTAAATCACTTTTTTTTTTTAAGGACTCTAGGGAAAATGCTGTGTTCTTCAGAGTCTCTGTGTGTAGTTTTTGTAGTTTTGGCTGGTCTAAGGTATTTTTATATGGCCTCTTGTGGATAACATGGAGCCAGTCCACGATGAATAAAAATGATCAAAGCCATTTGTTAATGAATTAATTAATTTATTAAACATTAAATAAATATTTAATTCTGGACACATTAATAGGTATTGTACCTGGAATTCTGTAACCCTAAAAATCAATTTCAGTTCTACCTTTATGTGATGACTAAGCAACTTGGGAAAGCAATTCTTAGCTCACAACATATTTGTTGAAAGAAGGAACCATTGAACTATGTTGTAATAATAAAAATAAATGTTTATTAAGTGCCTGTTTTGTGCCAGACACTGTGTAAGAACGTGATGTGATTTAATACTCATACCAACTCTGTGTGTTACATATTATCCAATTTGATAGATGAGGAAAGGAGGCTTAGACAGGTTGGCTGATTGACTTATGGCCACACAGCTTATAAATTATGGCGCTGGGATTTGGACCCAGATCCAAAGAACAAGGAGTATCCTATGAAACGACCTGACATTGTCACCCTAACACCATGGTGTTCAGAAACTGTGGTTATGTGTCAAGACACATCCAGGTATGGGCCAGCTGACTGTAGATCACATTATAAGCACGAAGGCTTGAGAATTGAATGTGATCACCAAAATGGGGCAGGCAAGCAGGGTCAAATGTATGGTGATGGAAGGAGAACTGACTCCAGGTGGTGAGCACACAGAGTGATATATAGATGATGTATTGTAGAAATGTACACTTAAAATCTATGTAATTTTACGAACAATTGTCACCCCAATAAATTTTAATTAAAAAAAAGTGGGCAGGCAGTGAAGAATTGACTCAGACCAAGTTCAGTACTTCCGGCAGACCACATTTTCCAATGCTAATTGTTATAAAATGATGACACTATTTTACTACATAGGTCACACAATTGAACATGCACAGGCAATCTGTATTACTTTTCTATTGCTGCTATAACAAAATACCACAAACTTGGTGGCTTAAAACAATACAAATTGATTATCTTACAGTTCTATACATTAGAAGTCCTAAAATCAAAGTGTCAGCTGAGCTGCATTTCTTTCTGGAAGCTCCAGGAGAGAATTTGTTTTTCTGACTCTGAGTTTCTAAGGGCTGCCTGCATTCCTTGGTTAGGGCCCTCTCTCTTCATCTTTATGGCCAGCAGCAGCGGGTTGAGACCTTCTCATATTATATCAACCTGACCTTATTTCCGTTGTCACATATCTACTCCTGATTTCTTCTATTTACTTTCTTCACTTTTAAAGCCTCTTGTGATCACATTGAGCCCATCTGGTTAATCCAGTATAATTTCCCCATCTTGAGATCCTAAACTTAATCATAGCTCTAAAGTCCCTTTTGACATGTATGGTAACATAGTCATAGGTACCAGGGATTAGAACATGAATTATCTTTGGAGGAATCATGATTTTAACATAGGTCCTAGATCAAGAATCAGTATCCTTCATTAGCAGTATTCAGTATCACTACCATTGTGCATTATCACCATTCAGTATCCTTCACAATTTGTCTTATGTTTCTTGAATTTATGAGCTTTGTAAACTTGGTTACCTGAGAGACAGATTGGGATTCTGAGAATTTGGGGGGGAGCATTCCTGGGATCAACACCAGTCAGTGAGAGAAGAATGCAGGATAGAAGCTGAACTATGATGTAACCATAACAAAGGTCTTGGCCAATCCCATGGAAGCTGTGGTGCTGGCGTGTTATCTCACTTGGAGGCAGGAAGCTTGAGCGTGGATACCCCTGCATCAACCAGTCATTGGATAAAGGCTGCCTCTCTAACCCTCCCCAGACAAAGTGTGCCTATGGATGCCAGCTAAGGGACTCAGCTGAGATCCCTCAGTGATCAATGTTTCCCAGCACCTGGAGGAATGATTGTCTCCATCCTGAAAGTAGACAACACAGTTCCACAACACAATCTAAGCCAATTCAGGGGCAATACTTTGTGCCATGCTTTATGCCACTATTCTTCATTGTAGAAAAAAGCAGGAGAAAATGCTTCATTCCAGTTAAATATATTCATCAAAGAACAATTGGCTCATTCACCATAAATTAAGTTGAACTTAGTTGCTCCCTTGGCAATAATCCATTTACACAGGCACACCATTTTTCCTTTTTTTTTTCTTTCTAGCTGCAAAATGACACTTGAAAAAAAATTTTGCCTCTTAAACAGTGCTAATATGTTTAATTAGATGAAGTAATTAATGATAGACACTTTACCAAAACAACAAGAACAACAAATATCATTTTCAATGGTTCTATTACTCAGCTGTATTTAAGTTATGAAAATGTTATCATCTTCCGTCTAGGACGGTTGTTTAAATAATAAAGGGAAAATATATTAAATGCTGTATTACTTGGATTCCTTATTTAATTCTACCAAATGCCCCTTTCTCTAAATATTAAACAATAATTTTCCATCATATAATTGACAGAGGGAATATTATCTCACCCTTCTTTGCCTGTCTATATCTAAGTGAAGAGCTCCAGGAAAGAACAGCAATAGAACAGGAATTAAGAGGCCCAGGGATTTGACATCCTTTGTGATTCATGAGCAAAAATGGGGAAAATTTATACTTAGTATTTTTATCATTTGGGGAATCTGAGAAAAATTAGTTTGAGGGCCCAGCTTCTCAGAAGCATAACTGTATCAGCAGTTCTGGAGAATCTGGAGCAATTTTAGGTCATTTTTCTATCTTCCATGCAAAGATGGTAATCAGGTAGAAAAGGCACTAGATAAACTGTATGTCAGGGGGAAAGAAAATCAAAGACTTCTCATGCTTAACTTTCACAAGGACGTTAAACATTCTTGATGTTCTAGGTAATCAGTGATTCATTGATGATAAAACTATTTTGGTGTGGGTTCTGAGAAGATGACTCTTTACAAGTTGCAAAGAAAAGAAAAAAGATATTTATTGATTTACTTTTATTCCCTCAGAGATAAATATTATGCTAAAAAGCATAGCGACTTGACATTACAGCACACAACAGATTACAGTCAGCCCACTATATCTTCCATTCCTCATCTGAAGATTCAAAAAACTGCAGATCAAAAACAGTGTGTTTGATCCTTGGATATGGAGGGCCACCTGTATATATTGTTCTGCATCATTTCACATAAGGGACCTGAGTGACTGATGATTTTGGTACCTGCGGGGATCCTGGAACCAATCCCCTGCAGATACAGAAAGCCGACTGCATTAGTTTCCTAGGGTTGTGGTAACTATTTCAGAATTAGATGGATTAAAACCACAGAAATGTATTGTCTCACAGTTCTGAAAGCTCGACATCCAAAATCAAGGTGTTGGTTCTATCTGAGAGCTCTGAAAATGAATCTGTTCCATATCTGTCTCCCAGTTCCTGGGGACGACCAAAAATCCTTGGCATTCCTTGGTTTGTAGATGCATCACTCCAGTTATTGCCTCTGTCTTCACATGGTGTTCTCCCTGTCAGTTTCTCCATCCAAATTTCCCTCTTATTATAAGGACCAGTCACATGGATTAGGGATGTGCCCTAATGACCTTATCTTAACTGGTTACATCTGCAAGGACCCTATTTCCATATACAGTCATATTCACAGGTACCAGAATATAGGACAGCAACATATCTTTTATGGGGGACACAATTCAACCCATAACAAAAGGGAAGATTTGACCATGAGACAAGAGTCAAAGATGTAGAGAAGAGTAGAGAACTCAGACCCAGGGAGGGAAAGTGAATGTTCTAGGTGTAGCCTTGCTCCTTATGTATGGTGTGGTTTGCAGGCCAGCAGCAGGGGTGAAACCTGAGAACTTATTAGCAATGCAGAATCTCAGGCCTTATCCCAGATTAAGGGAATCAGAATTTGATTTTACCAGAATCCTTGTTATTCAAACGCACACATTTGGTTTGAGAAGCATGCTCTAGGGCCCACGATCTAGAATTTTATTAGATACATAATGCTATTAGCCAATGCCACAAACACACTATTTATGATTTCTCCTCTGTCTTTTCTAGCTACAAAGTACTTGTAATAAAATGATGTCTCTTACCAGTGCTAGTATGTTCAAGTAGATAAAATATATAATTATAGTTAAACACTTTACCAAAATTGCACAACAAATATCAGTTTCAATCCTGTGTAAATATAAAAATGTATAGTGGCTCACAATAGTTTACTTCTCCCTCTTTTCTTTTTAGCATCTGTGAAATCCATCTGTGAATTATAACTTACTGCATCTTACAATGCTCTCATAGCTTGCACATACATGAATTTAGTCAAAGTCGTTCTTATAGATGTCATTTAAAAATTATTGGCACTGGCAGCGCTACATATTAAATTTAATTGGCATTTTAATTTTTGTGAAAAAGATTATACACAATCATTTGTCACTAAAGCAGAAAGTTATTCAGTGCTCAGCAAGTCACAGAAACAGAACAACAGGGTATCAACATGGCAATAAAGCAAATATGAATTATAGAAATAATTACAATTCCATAATTTTTGTAAAGACCAAATCCTTTATATGGCCTAACGTAGCAATATACCTAAAAACAGTTGGAAAACAATTTGTTGACACTTCTTGGTAAGAAAAAGAAAGTGTTATCATTAAAATAAATTGGTAAAGTGTGTGATGCTTGGTTTAGAATAAATTTCATCATTTTAAGAAATATTATATCGCCATGGCTCTTCATTACAGAGAAGATGATATTTGAAGAAAATCTGGACATTAATGACTCAGATAAAAAGTTAGTCAGAGGAATTAAATACTGATTGAGAAGAAATTTTAGAAATACTTTAAACATTATTTTGCTTATATTTATTTCTTCATATAGGCATAATAATACTATATGATTAAAAGCATGTCTAAATCCATCCAAAACAGTTCTTTCTTTAAGGATACTATAAAATGCCAAGAGATAAAGAATTGTATTATAGTTGAAGCAGTAGTGTTTTTTCTATTTTCGTGGTATATAATTTGTCTACAGTCAATATCTTATAGTTGATGAAATACACTATTAACAAATGTAATTTACATCTTGGTTTAAATACTACACTACTGGTAATGAAAACTTTGTTTCATATGAACAAAAATATATAGTTATAAAATACAAATTCAACCAATTATCATAGTAAAGCAATCAGGGTCATATGGAAGATGAACTAGCACTCCTTATGAAAGCAAAGTTATTAAGAAAATTCAGACAGGGTGTGAGGTTAGTGGCATCTTAACCTTAACATTGAACTAGCTATTTTCAAACCAACGTTAATAAAAAACAATTTTTAAAAATCTTCTCATTAGTCCTTAAAACATTTCTTTTTCTTCCTGGTTGCCTGTTAGAATCTTTGCCTTTAAATGTATAGGAGTGATTTTAGATACCTGAAGATGTAGGTTTAACTAATTCACCCATAATTGTTTCCTATTAAGAATATCGAACACCAAGATTTGATGCCAAAGAGAAATGAAAGTCATAGTGTGTTAAAAGGGCCATGATTTAACTACAGTTTGCAAATGCGTGCAACGTCTCCAGAGGATTTGATGCACTTGTTGAGCAAAGCTTTTGCATTAATATTTAATTTCCAAAATTTGAAACAGGGGCTTGGTTCATTACAGATTTACATATATTACATACTTTGGCATGTTCGGGAGACATTTAGTTATTAATCAGATCTTTGTTTTTGAAGGCATAATTTGCTGTAAAAATATGAATTAGGCAAAATGCTATGTTTCTAACATTCATATTGTTGTTGTTTTTTAAACAGACATAACACTGTAGTGATTTATGCTTTCCCTTTACCTTCCGCATGTGTCAATTAAAGACTAAAGTGTTCCCCTTATAAAGAATTTTTATTAGGGATTCTCAAAGACAGGAAATCTATTATACCCATCTGAGTTTAGAATTGGATAAACTTGAATTTCCCTCCTGGATGCAGCATTTAATTAGTTGTATGATCTTGGATACCTAACTTAACCCTCTATGTGCCTCAATATCTTTGCCTATAAAATGGAAATGATAGTAACTATCTTGTAGAATGGTAAGACACACACACACACATAATTAAATTTGCCAACTTTGTTGCAACAATGTTGCTAAACTTTTTTGATATCAGAGAGATTATTCATTATGAATTTGTACCAACTGGACAAACATCTAACCAAGTTTACTATTTGGAAGTGCTGAAAAGGCTGTGTGAAAAAGTTAGACGACTTGAACTTTTTGCCAACAATTCATGGCTCTTACATCACGACGATGCACCAGCTCACACGACACTGTTTGTGAGGGAGTTTTTAGCCAGTAAACAAATAAGTATATTGGAATATCCTCCCTACTCACCTGATATGGCCCCCAATGACTTGTTTCTTTACCCAAAGATAAAGGAAATATTGAAAGGGATACATTTTGAAGACTTTCAGGACATCAAGGTTAATACGATGACAACTCTGATGGCCATTCCAGAAAAAGATTCCAAAATTGCTTTGAAGAGTGGACTAAGTGCTGGCCAGGTGCATAGCTTCCCAAGGGGAGTACTTCAAAGGTGACCATAGTGATATTCAGCAATGAGGTATGTAGAACTTTTTCCAGGATGAGGTCGCGAACTTAATTGTCAGACTTTGTTGTCAGTTTTCTTTTCTTAAAATGTATACAGAGGGTACCAGGAAAATGTACAAACATTTTAAGAAAGGTAAACTGTATTAAAATTGCAATACTCAATATATACGGATAACAAAAGATGAATACAAGCCACATTTGACTTCTGCATTTACAAGAGCTTCTCAAAGTGGTTACTATCAGCGTCCAGACACTTCTAATTATGGTGAATTACTGCTGGAGCAACGTTGACCAAAGTGTCCACTTTTATACATTTTTTGGCAGATAGATAGATAGATAGATAGATAGATAGATAGATAGATAGATAGACAGAGAGAGAGAGAGCCCCTAGCTTTCAATAAACAGTAGTTAATTTTTATTACTATTCAAATTACAATACAGGATTTTTATGCCCTAAAGTGTATGTGTGTGTGTGTGTGTATATATATATATATTTTTTTTTTTCATTTATCAATTTATCAATAAGATATAAGCACTGTAAAGGTAGAGACTGTGTCAATTCTTTCTCTGATATATATGTCCTCAGCATCTAACACATACTATATACATAATTAATGTTTTTATACTAAATGGATGAATTACTATTTAGAGCTCATGAAGTGCCCATTTAGCAGAAGTTGAACAGGTAACACAAGAACTTTTTGACACTGCATAGCTCTTAAATGAACATATTCAGCGTTTCTTTTGTTTTCTATTTATAAGAGAGCTCTGTGTCCCAGAAGGTTCTTGTGGTTTGTTTCAGTGACTGAGTGAGTGAGCTTCTGTTCAGTGTTGGAAGGTGTAGTATGAACACTGAATATTAGCATGACTCTGGAAAAGTCACATCCTGTGTGATTCTAAATATCTCAGTCTACAAAATGACAGATTTAAACTAAGTCATTGGTGTTAAAACATTTTCTTAACAGAAGAAACTTTCACACAAAAGTAATCCTTTGTGGAACTCTACTATATAAAACTGATAAAACCAGAAGTGGTGCATAAAATGACTACATGTCTATGTGTGTATGGGAGTAGGAGTTTTTGCCTCAAGACAGGCAGAAGAAACAGTCCAACAAGCATCCTTTGAGTCATGCTGCCCACTTCTTACTCCCACCAACCTTGACCTTGCTCATGAACCTATAAGCCTCAGAGACAACTCTGAAGGAATACTAGAGATCCACTGATCAAAGTTTGAAAATGGATAAGATGAACACTGAGTTCTACTCCTGCTTTAAAGTTTTATGAAGGTGTGTTTTTAAGGTTCAGAAAACTCCATATTCCTGTCTTCACTTTTTAAAAATTAAGACAAATAAATGAATAGGATTAAAGATACTCTCTCAGTTTCAGAACATTGTGGTAGAGCTAAATCAGGAAAGACTGAAACAGGACAGTGAGAGCAAGAGGCTGGACCTGGAGGCCTTGGGATAACAGGTCTGTGCTCCTGACGGGCTCAAGCTCAGATCGTGTCACACTGAGTTTGTATCTATCCCATGTTATCACATTGACAACTTCATCGTAAGTAACAAATCAATAGAGATGGAACAGACATCTTTCAAACTCATGGTGTGACTGAAATGACCAGCTGCTTGTCTGAACTGACTGAGCTGCTTCTTGTATAATGTAGACACAGCCTGAGAAATAGTGAAACGTTGACAGAGCTTTGACTTTTCCTACTCCAGAAAAAGAAAACAAAAAGCAAAAGAAGCAAGAGGCATGTATAATGCATGGAATGATGGGGAGAGGAACAACCAGCCGGGAGCATTCCATAGAGTACTTAACAAGTCCCAGGTACAATACTTGACTTCATGGAAACACGTCTCTATTTTGAAAGGTGATTTAAAATACAACATGTTGATATGAGAAAGATGAAGGGAAAGGCTAATTTAAGACTGAAACGTGAAAACTACTGTAATCAATACAGGATTCATTACAAAATAATTTTAGTTGTTACAATGTAACATTAACTTCCATGCTGTTAAGTTGCATGTGCCTATCAATATTAACTTTTAACATGAAGCAAAACAAAGATGAGTTGTTGAAAAATGTGTTAATATATCACACACATGCAAGCACACAGTCTATTCCAAAGCCAAAGAACATGTCTTTACCACATTCTTTTTAGCACTGTTTTGTGACCGTTTATATTCATGCATCAGTCCTGGTAACTTCGGAAGAAGTGGTTTCAAATCCCCTTTGCTTCTTATAAGCATGGAACGAATCACCTTATTTGTTTCCCAAAAAAGGCAGACTTTTTTTTTGTTTTAGCACAGTAAAAAATGCAGATTAAAGCATGGGAATTTTATTCAAGAAATATTGATGAATATTCATGCATCGATTGAAGAATATAAAAAATGAAATCACTTTCTCAAAAGTCATATGACCAAAATGTGGAAAGCAACTTAAAAAAAGATTTCCATAAACAAAAGCAACATCATAAAAATGAATGATGTATTTAATATTATTGGTAAATTAGGACATTTTCAGACAAATACAAAATATGAAACAGTAAGTTATTGTGAATTATTATGATATATTTATAAAGTGATGGCAGTAAGAAAAATGTAGTAGACATATGAAAACAATATAATCCCAAAATATCCTTGTCTGCTTTATTTTTATCCATAGTATTTATGTCCTTATACTTTATTATTTCTAAGATCACTTATAGCTTTTTGTTTATTTTTCTTCTCTCTCATTACAAAACAGGTCTCTTATTATAATATAATTTGTTGTTTTGTTCATTGCTGTATCCCCAACAATTTTTTAAATGGCTGGTAAATAATAGGTGACAAATGGTAGAATAAATTAACTGATATGTAGCAATATGTGCCAAGAAATGTCCTAGTCAATTTCCTTACACATAAAGAGAGAATCCTTTTGAAGTCAAGGCAAAAAGGTCAACTATGAGGGGGATTAAATTAACCTGGACTCAAATTCAAAGAATATTTCAATGCTAGAAGACAATGAAGAGATTCCTATAAATGTCACAGGGGAAAATAAGTTTAGATTGTGATAGAGAAACTTATATCTTATATATAAAGCCTAACTCTCTCGCAAAAAAATTATTGTAAGAAAATAATCTGTAAATCAATTTGAAGTTACTTTAAAATGACCCAAAGCAGGCAGAAATTATATATATCCAACCCTTGGAAGAATTAAATTGCACTGAGTCAAATCCACATTTATTTCACTTTTCTGCAAAGGCATTTCCCCATTCACATGGCACAGGACAGTTATAATTCAAGCAGAAATCTGTTGTTTTATCAAATTGAGGTGTCAAAGGACAGAGTTCGGGGCTAACAGATGAGCTGTAAATTGAAGAGAAAAATCCTGAGAAGGAAGGAACCACAGGGAGAGATTCCTCAAATCAGCATATAAATTTTCCTCAAATCTTTGGCTGACCTTTGAATGCACAAAGAAAGTCTAGTGGAAAACAACAGCTGGATATTTGAAAAAGCTGAACAGATATCTCAGCTCCTGCCAATTGCAAATGAGATAAAATATAGCATCTGAGTCCTGTTTCATACACTTTAGGATTTTCCACAGAAATTACAGAAAGCCGTAACTTCACACTAAATACTATAAGCAGGACTGAAATTTATATCTTTAGACTAAGGATAAATTAAGAAAAGACCCACGTTTTAAAAAAGGAAAGATTAAAGTGCTGCATGTTCAAGGTAATTAGCCAGTTATATTTTTTTTTGCATTCTAACACCAAAACAATGGTCCAAATTCAATAAAAATATTACTAGACTTGCAAAGAAGTAGGAACATGTTAATCTATAGTTAAAAGAAAAGCAATATATAGAAAGAGACACTGGTTTTAATTGTTTAAATTGGCAAACATTTTAAAGCAATTATTAGAAATATGTTTAAGGCTATAAAAACCATAATGATGGCCATAATCAGTGATCCTGTGGAAAATCTCAGCGAAAAGTGAAAATTATTTGAAAAAAAGTGAAATATATCATATCTCCAATGGAAAATTCAGTAGATGGGCTTAAGAGCAGATTGACAATGACAAATGAAAAAGGTGAGTGAATCTGGAGACAGATTAATAGAAATTATTCATGTAAATAATAAAGGGTAAAATATTGAACATAAATACATAAATAGTGACTCAATGACCAGTGGGAAAATAACAGCAGTCTAACATTGGCATATTTGAAGTCCAAGAGGAGAGGAAAAGACAATCGGGCAGAAGAAATATTTGAAGATATAATGACTCAGAACATTACAAAATGATGAGAGATAGTAAATGACAAGAAGGTCAGCAAATCACATGCCACATACATGTGGAGAAAACCATGAGCAGACACACCATTATCAAACAGCTGAAAGTCAAATACAAAGTGAAAATCTGAAAGTGGCCAGTGAAAAATGGCATCTTATATACAAGAATAAAAATGACACTGCCTCTTTATCAAAAATAACAGAGGACAAACAATAATCAGAAAAAAGAAGGAAAAAAATAGCTACAAACACAGAATTCCATATCCAGCAATTATATTCTTTAAAAATAAAGATGAAATAAAGACATTTTCAGATAAACAAAAGCTCGACAATTTGTCACCAGGAAAATTGAGCCACAAGAAATGCTGATGGAAGTTCTTCAGGGTGAGGTGAACTAAAATTGAATGAAAACTGTGATAATTTAAAAACATATTTTAATCTTTAGAGAAACCACTAAGGAAACTACAAGGGGTTGGGCTGAAAAGTCAATATAGTAATTAAAATAAAATTACAAAAAAATAGTCGATAAAGTAAAAAGAGACAGGAAAAAAAGAATAGCATAATAAAAACATTTCACAAGGAAAATATATTTTTAAAAAAATGCATCCAGAAATATATAAAGAAGATAATATACTATAAGTAAATGGGTTTTACCTTAGCAATGTAAGTTTGACTTAACACTGGAATATCAATCGTTATAATTTACGGTTAATGGAAAAGAGAAAAAACTCTATGATCTTTTCTATGAATTACATAAAGAAAGCATGTAACAAATTTTAGCACTTATTCATGATAAAAAACTCTCAGCAAACTAGCAATAGGAAGAAACTTCCTTATTCTTATGAAAAGCATCTATGAAAAAAGCTAGGTAGCGTCATATTTGATGGTGAAATATTGAATGCATTCCTGGTAAACCTGAGAACAAGAAAACATTACCCATTTTGATCTCTTTTGTTCAGCATTGTTCCAGTAGTTCTCGTTAGTGCAATAAAAGAAAACAGGCAAAACAAAATCTATAAAAATTGGATAGAAAAAGTAAAAAACTGTCATTATTCACATGACAGTTCATTTGTTCTGTGATTGTTCATTTAGAAAGTCCTACGAAATCTATTACTAGAATTAAAAAGTATATTTGGAAACACTGCTCAATACAGTCAAGATAGAAAATTCAATGGTAATCATTTATACTATTATAAAAAAAAAGAAAAGAAAGTTCAAAAATTCCATTTATAATAGCAACAAAATGAAAAACAAATACTTAGAAATAAATTTAAGAAAATATGTTCATTGTATTTCAGCCAAATGCCAATTATTTGAGAGTGTGCTTTGAATTTAGAATTTGGCTTGCATTAGTACAAAGAATGGGTTAGATGGACTATGTTACACAGAAGTAGTGACCAAGAAAACTATGAATCACTTATTGTCTACCATATTTACATTTATACTCATTCAGAATCGATCAAGCAATCATTCAATTTAACTAACAAAGCAAGAAAGTTACATTACTTTATTCAGGATTTAGTCAGTCTCAATCTCGCTGCCTCAGCCATTACGTGTCATTATCAGCTCTAGTGTCTACTGGCTCCTGTTTGAAAATCCCCTTACTCAATCTGCAAAGGGATTCAAATTATTTTATGGCTAACATAAAATGATTCATAGTCCACTTGACATCCCCAGGAGACATACGGGGCACTTGTTGCTTAGTTGTTGGTGTGGCCACTCCATTCTGGATTATATGCTCTTTGGGGTCATAGAAATTTTCAATGTGCTTAATATTCTATTTGTTACATCATATTTAGCAGTGCCTTCACATTTCTTGTAAACAAGGAACATCTTTCTCTTAACAGCATCTTCTTCTCCTATTGAACAGGGATACATACAACAGATGCTACTTGTTTATAAGTAATGTGTTATGTATAATAAGTAATGTTTATATATAAACATGTCTATAATTTTAGGGTTATTTAAATCTTAAGCACATGGCAGATTGATTTTGTTTTTTACAGATGAGGTCGTCATATGTTTATGAAGATAGATTGCTGCATAACAATTACCACAAACTTCGCAACTTAAAACACATTTGTTATGTCACCTTATCCATGGGCAGGAATCCAGGCATGGCTTAGCAGTGTCTTCCGTTTCAGTCTTCTCACAGGTTGCAATCAAGATGACGGCTGCCTCATCTCAAGGCTCAACTGGAGAAGGATCCACTCCCAAGCTCATTAAGATTGTTGACAGAATTCATTTCTTTGCAGTTGTATGCCTGAGGCCCTCAGCTCATGGAAACCACCCCACAATTCTCTACCATTGGGCCCGTTTTTCTGAGATCAGTCACTCTCTGTCCAGACAGCTGAGATCGAGTCTTATTTAACTATCTAATTATACACACAAAGTAAATTGGTAGCATGAAACGTACTTTACAAAATTGTTCATAAAACATAATACACTCCAAGGTGCTCTCATCCTTAAATCTTCTTTACAGGCTTTTGTATGTCTTCTACGTTTTGATTCATATTCATTTTTTAAAGTACATTTTAAAAAAAATCTTTTCTACGTGCGAAACCACAGTTGTTATCATAGCAGCGACAGTTGTGGCTCCACAGTTCTAGTGGGGCTGCAAATGTGGTCCCTTTATTATACCATTACATAACGAAGATCATTCCTGTTGATTCTTACATTTGCATCTCTCACCTAGGGCTGAGGGAGGCATTATGAGTCACATGGCTACCCTAGAAGCAATACAATAGTTGTCTGACTAACAATAGTCAATCATCTTATTGTTCTTGGGCTGAATCAATAGTACTTCTTTCCATGAGAATCTCTCAATTAATTGAGTAAGTCATCCAAAAATAATGTCACAGGGTAATCTTAAAATTGGCATTTTCCTCAGAAACACAAATTATTCTAGAACTTTTTTCTTCAAGTGTATTTTTGAAAATTATTTAGTAACATTAGAGAGTGGAAATAATAGTAAGAGTAGCATTGCTTACAATGATCATAAAAGTACTATAGGTAGTGAAAACAACATGGACCTTAAAACAGAAAGTATTGCTAGGGGAAGAGGGAAAATAATTAATATTACAATAATTAATATTCTGTACATCATGAATTTCTTAAGACAAAAGTAACAAGTTTTTAATTTCGGTCAGATTGTTTCTGTTTTGACCCAGTTGATGCTGGGACTACTGTTAGCTACAATCTCCCCTGTAATTAGGTATTTTCTTTTTTGCCTTAACCCAGATTTTACCTTTGTTTGGGGATTCTTGTTTTTGGATTGCCTCAGAGATTGATATCATTGCAAATGGTTACAAAATGTCCACGTGCATAAATTTGATTATTAAATTGTCTCACTGACTTGATGAATACATCATAAAATTTCCAGTATTCCCTTTATCTTTTCTTCATTTGCATTTTAGGAGCTTATTTAGTCTCTCAATGACTTTTGTTTCATCAGAAATATTTGAGAGTGGGAATTTCCATATTATCTCATTTCGATTACCCCAATCCTCTTGTTATTAAAATGGCTTTCTTGATCTATCTCCATAAATCGTTCATGGGTGGGTCTCAATAAATTGCTTTCTACAGAGTAAGTTTTTTATTTGTTTATTTGCTCATTTATTGTGGTATCAGAATTAATTCTAAAAGAGGGGTAAGCCATCCCTACTTCTGAAGAAGTATCTGTAATAAGTTTCCCACAATTTAGACATAGGTAAAATGCAATCAATCTAAATTTCTTGTATTGGGTTATAATTCCTATAATTATACATACCTGATTCGATTTTGTGTTTTAGAATGTTGGCCTTATTATAAAAATAATAATTAATCATGTGTTTTCAGTCTGATAACCTATCAGAATTCCTTTGGGTTTTTTTTTTTTTTTACCCATTGATGAAGGAATAAATTTTGCCTTTTATCACTTCTGCTGACCAGATTTGTTTTTTTTCTTTTTGTCCTTAGTGAATTCAGACCAGGGTGAAGCTCTCAGATCTAATCAGAAATTCAGCAAAGCCCATCTCAACAGTAGCAATCTCATGATGCAAGGGTGAGACACTTGGAGTGTTGGATTTATCCCATTCTAACATATCCCCTTTCAATTTTACACGGATGCTCTGGTGAGCCACTCCTTTTATTTGTTCTTGTGCTATTTTCATCTATGGCATGATTGGCACTGGAATTCTAAGGCTAACAGAGGTAGAGCCAGTTAAGAACTCAGCAGCTATTTAGGCATTATAAATGGCCTATACCAATTTTTCTAACAGAGAGTACCAAGCTATTGAGCCAATCCCTTTTTGATACAAAAACCCAGTTGTCTGATATGGTTCAATCCTGAATCCTAATGGTCTCAGCTGTAACGACCAGGATCCATACATATTTAAGGTTACTTCCTCTAATTTGAAGTCAGAATATTTTGGTGTAGGGATCAGAGGCATAGAAAATTATAAGATGTACTTAACTTTCTATAATATTCTTTCATCTCCTGCTTTCCATTTAAAACTTGGGGATTTTCCTGTTATCTTATCTAAGGATTCTCAAGTAAGGAATTATTTTTACAACAACAAAGAGATGGCACAATTTCAAACTGGCTATTTCCACTATTTTCTGATTAAAAGATGAGGCTATTTTTGCTCTCTTGAATGCTCAAATTATTTTAAGAAATGTAGTGAAGTTTCTGCCTATTGTGAGTCCTTTATTAAAATTATTAACATTTTCTCTACATAAGATATGCACCATTATTGGGTTGTTAATAACCTCAGTTTAATCTAGTAAAGTTATTAGACATCCCCTTTTGTTATAGATTCTCCCAACCCTTCTCTCCTGTGTTCATGAGATTTTTCCTCGTGACTAAATTCATCTACGATTATGATTACTTGACATTTTGTATCCATTTACCCTATACATTTCAGGGTTTACTTAAAATAGTTTGTGTGTTGACATACAAATGGTCACTATAGTAGAGTTGCAATTGTCCTGACATGACTGTAACCTAGGGACTGCCCTATTCTTATGGTTTGGGTGGTTTGCCATTTTGAAATCCTGATTATTTCTATGTCAAAGAATCCTGTTCTTCTTCTTCCTCCTTCTTCCTTTCTGCCTCTTCTTCATCATCATTTGTATAAATCCTCCCTTATTTTCTTGCCCAGTGTTGCCCTGGATACAGTATTTTTAACTGGATGTGGTTTTTCTGTTTCACTCTCCTCTTTCCAATCATCTTTTATTTCTTTATCATTTTCTATAATGTTTAATTTTCCATCATGGTTAATCACTCTGGCATTCTTTGTGATGGTAGATCATGTAGTTTGTCTTTGAGAATATCTCTGTCTATTAGGTATTTCAATGAGACATTTAGATCCAGTTTTTTTCATTCATCATCTATAGATCAATAGATCTGATTCATGATCATTTTTCTTCTTTGCTTCAAAATTGTATTGTTTATTTTGGACAGCCTATGTTATTATTTTTAGAATATTATTTAAATACGTAATTGTCTTACTACTGCAACAATGCCCAGGTACAGCAATTTTTCTTATGAGTCAAATGGCAAATAGTTATATTTTTGGGGCCCAAGAAGCAAAGTTCAGCAATTGTTCTTGCCTTTTACATTTTACATTATAATAAAGTTTTTAAAATTCTTAATTCATAGACCCTAAAAAATAGGTGGAATTTCATATTTAGTCCATAGGCTATATTTTTCAACCCTTCCTCTTTATCACACCTCTATCAAGTGATGTGGTGACTTTCACTAGAATTTTTTAATTTTGTTCTGTGGCATTCACTTCTATTAGTCCCATTAGGTATTTCCTTATGTAGTTAAACATATACCTAATCTATGATTCAGAAATTCTCTCCTAGGTATTTATCAAATAAATGAAATAATTTGTCCACAGAAGAGTTACACAAAAATGTTTGTCAACTTTATTTATAATAGTGCTAACTGGAAGCAATACAAATGTCCAACAGGATAAAAGATTGAAAAAGCATTGTAATTCATTCAATAAAATATTAAGTTGGTGCAAAAGTACTTGCAGTTTAAAAGGTTAAAAATAATTACAAAAAACGGAATTACTTTTGCACCAACTTAATAATACTCAGCAATAAAAATGAATAAAATTACGGATGTATGCAACAACATGGATGAATCTCAAAAACCTTGTATTGGGCAAAAGAAGCCAGCAACATAAAAATTCTGTATTATTTATATGAAGGTCAAGAAAAGGCAAAACACATGTGGCTTAACACAAATAAATTATGACAGTGTTTTTCTATAGGTAGTAGGAATTGGTTGTATAGGAGCTTAAATAAGTTTTATGGGGTTATAGAAATATTCTCTGTCTTTATTGAAATATAGGCTACTTGGGTATAATCATGTCTTGAAACTCATTTAATCATTGTCTTATAATCTATGCAATTCACCATATGTGAAGTTTATTTACTTCAATAAAACCACAAAAAGATTTTTAAAGACACAGATATCCCTCATTAATATAAACAAATACAATATTACTTAAAATATTTATACTTGACAAAATATTATCATATCAAATTCAACAATATGTAAAAGAGTTATGTTTATTCCAGGAATGCAAGATGGGTTTACCATTTGAAAACCAATTTCATTCACAAAATTAATGGAAAAAAAGGAGAAGTGCCACATAATAATTTTAATGGTGCGTAAAAATGCTTGGCAGAGTGCAACGCAATATATGATAAACTAAAAATAATACAAAATATACTCAATCTGAAAAATTGTCTCTAACAAGAAACCAAAAGCTAACATTAAAATTGGTGGTAAAAGCTTAAATTATTTCCCTCTAAGATTTAAAAAAAAGAAAAGGCAATACTGTCTACCTCCACAGCTTCTATTCAATACTGTACTGGAGGTTATAGCCATTGTAATGAGGTAAGAAAAAGAAATAAAGCAAATAAAAATCAGGAAGGAAAAGTAAACTCTGCCCATTTATTAAATTATTATACAGTAAAACGCACACTTACTTTTGTACAGTTCTATGAATTTTAACACAATGTCAACTCTCTTTCTGAAAGTCCAACTGACATTGAATCAGTCAAATCAAATCTTACCTCTCATACCACTCTCCTGACCCAAGGGTTGGACACTGTACCCTAATCCTTGAGCAACCTTTACCATTTTAGCATATAGAAGCTGATATTATAGCTGCTAATATCACGGTCAACAACACTGAAGGATGGTTAGCATAATAAACAGGAAAGGGAGGGCAAGAGTTACAGCTAAAGCCTTAGAAACCTATTTTACCTGTTGTACATATAGAAGATGATTGCTCAACCACTTCATTTAATTCATATTCTATAAGATATATTGGTTATGTAAAACACATCTGCTTGTATGACCAGCAAAACTGCATAGAAAATCCTATTTTCTTTTTGGATGGTAGCTTATATGTCAATAATAAATGAAATCAGGCATTTAATGCTTCAACTATTTAGGAGACCCCTGCCTTTGGAAAAAAACAACAACAGTATCTTCAACTTAAGATCTGAATTAACAAATGGCTATCAGATTGCAGGGTCAATGGTTGGTGATGCTCAGGTGGCCACTCCATCTGATTAACTTCTTTGTCATTTTAATTTCAGAGTGAAGGGATAAAATTATGGTTTTGAACTTGATCTCAACTTTTGATGATATGCCCTTAATATTCTTTTTATTTTATGTACAATTTGATCACACTCATCCCTTTGAGGGATGTAAGACGGACACTCCCATGTTCAAATATTTCCATAAAACAGGATTCAGATACCATGAGATGCATCATTTAGTAGGACTGGATATCAGACTGAGAGGAAACCTTGGCTATGTGACATGATCAGGAGCTGGAAACTAATAGATGACAGCATGAAGCAAAGAAAACTTGGCCTCTGACCCTATTTTCTCACCTCAGAATTTACTACTGGTAAGCAACTTGCCCCTCCCCTGCTATATGAAAGACTGGACATTAAACCTTGAGGCTATGGACATATAACATAAAGGAAACCTTGCTTCCAGTCCTGCTTTGTCAGTGCAATAAAAGTAATGAGGTCTGATTCTATAGATAGCAACTGTGTGACACAGTGGACCAGCAGCCTCTTTTCCTGATCCGTCACCTACGCACTGTACCATAATGGCTCATCTTGTCCATTTAATTTGTATCTGTTTCCATGGAGATTCTAGGAGTCCTAGTACCTTTGTGGGAGGGTAGTCTATAGATAATGGTCCTCAAAATTTGGTCTCTATATAAGCGGCATAAGTTTCACCTGGGAAATTGTTAGATGTTCAAAGCTAATGTATACTCAGAATTTCCAAGATTATAATTTGATGGGCAGTTCCTTGAACACATTAACGGCAGAAACTTTTCTTTTTTTACATCAGCATCTGTTCAGGCTTATTTTCTCTGAAATACTCTTAATAAAACAGAGCTTTAGAGCATGCTATTTGAAATGGGATGCAGTTCAAAATTATGCCAAATATGTCTTTCACTTTAGTCAAACAAAAGACATACAATAAAAAAGTACATGAAGAAGACGGGTGACCAGTTAGCTCAGTTGGTTAGAGCGTGGTGCTAATAACACCAAGGTTGCCGGTTTGATTCCCACATGGGCCACTGTGAGCTGCAAACTACATTAAAAAAAAAAAAAAAAAAAAGTACATGAAGAAACCAGGCTGCTTCTTTCTTTCAAAAATAAATACATTTATATTGAATGGATGAATTAATTCTTTGAGGTAACTAATGTTGAAATCTAGTTTTTCAAAAAATTATTCCTTGTGGTTAAATAATTTAAATTCCTAAAAGGTGCCAACATATGCCTACTTGTCCTCTTTTATTATATTCCTCATTGTAACACACTTGGCAGATATGGCTATAATCAAGATAAATTAGATTTTTAATTAAAGAAGCAAGGATAGAACATTTAACTCAAAGCCCCTGTTAATCCAAAGTTTCATTTTAACCAATAAATTCAAATAAGCATATAGCTGTATCTTATTCTTGGTTAAGTCATTGAAATCTAGAAAATGAAAAGTAGATCTATTACTATGTATGTTCCCACAGTTTCAATGCCTGTGAGACTCAGTCTGCTGGAGTCTGTCAGTCTTCCAGGTTTTTAATAAGAAGATGTCTGCATATTTGCTCTAACTGGTATTTCAGGAAGCTCTTAAGTTGATTTTAACTGCTATATCATAACAAAATCACTTAATTTGAGCTGAGAACTGAATGGGTTTCTATCCAAAAATCAGTTCTGAAACTAATGTGTCTTTCTACAGTCTCTGATAGCCATTTTTCTGTATTTCCTGAGCTACAAAAACTCACAGCTGTACTTCCATGTAAAATGGGTTTACCAGTTGAACAATTAGAACCAAATGGAGATGGCAATGAAAATGTGAAATGAGTTTAAATGTTAGTCATCTCTCCAGGTGAGAAAATGAAGACAATTGAACATTTCACTTTTCAAATAGATAAGTTGGCAATTAATCATCATCATAATCAATAGTTGCAGTTATGAACTGCTTATAATATTTCAAAAATCAAGCTCAGTAGGTTAAATTAATTATTAATTACTCAGAGTAAGTCCCTTTCTCATAATTTATCTATTGATATACATATTCTAAACAATATATTTAAGAACAAAAGATTAGAAAAACCTAAATGATCATCAATAGGAGCTTGGTTAAATAAAAATGAGCATGTTTACAATGAAATATTACTATGGAAACAGATCATTGTATGTTCATATTGTTAAATTCAACCTTGGTTAGAAATTTTAACTAAAGCCACAAACTATAAACCTCAGCCTTGTGACTTAAAGGACTGGAAAATTGTTAACACAAGGGTTTCAGAAGTGTTTCTCAGACATTTTCCTGGAAGGTACAAAGCATGTAGACACTGAACCAAAAGGACTTTCAGAAGCCACTGATTTCAGTGGTTAGGTACCATATTAGTGACAGTGGGACATGCTTCTGTTAGAAGAACACTTGGTTGATGAAGCCCTGCATTCCAATCTTAGTGTTGCCATGATTTTGGACAAATCTCTGAATTTCTTTGAGCAACATTATCCTCATTAGTAAAATTATACAGCTGGATCAAATAATCTCTCAGAACTCATTGCTCTCAAAAATTCTATAACCTCTTGTATCATTGCCACTTAAATTGTATCATGAATATCTCTGGGAGATTATGTCCTTAACAAGCTGAGAAACATTTAAAAAAAAATTCTTCAGAATCAAATACTACACAGCAGTATGTTCTCACCTCCAAATCCCGTGAGTGATGAGGAGGCTCCATATTTACTAGGAAGAGTCTAATGCACACTGGTCGTTCCTGTGCAGAGGCCCTGTCACCAATCTTAAGTATTCTTCAATATCGAGCCTAGACTAAACTTATAACAGGAAGGATAGAAGATGTGGGAGAACAGAAGATTTAGAGAGGATAGTTTTGGCTTAGAAAAGACTTTAGGCTGGCTCTAGCTCTCTCTTTATCCTTTTCACAAATACTGTGTCTTTGTTTTGAAAATATGGTTATAAAATTTGAGTCAAGTTTGGTGGGTGATTGAGAATTATTAGATCAGTAAGCATTAACCCAATGGGCAGCAATTATATTTTAAATAAGAAATGCCAGATAACTGATAAAAAAACATATGCAAATGCGAGAAAATTATATGCAATCTCTCATGTAATTTTTAAGTCATCTGACCTGTGACGTCACATGGAGGAGAAGCTCCTGGCAGAGGGGGGTGGATTTCTAATCATTACTGTTATAAATAATATTAGTTAGATCAAATTACTGGCAGATTAGTAATGCTATTCTGGAAACCCTTGAAAGCAAGATTTCTAAGTAAGGATTTAGTTAAAAGTGTAATAAAAATAAACTTAGGATTTGGAACTCTCCCTGAATAACAGCAACAGAAGCACTACATTTTTTATATAAATGCAGTAAAGACATTCTAACAAGCCTCAGGCAGTTCAGATGCTACTATTTTCCTATGCAATATTCACTTTAAATGGAAGGCAACAACATAAAAGTCCATTGTCTTGCAATGGTATCTAATACCTACACAAAACTGCCCCAAAAATAACTTGTGGACATAAACAAGTTTTACAGAAGAATCCTGGTATTAAAAATTATGTTAAATCATGTTTCCAGTTTCTTTATGTTTTGGAGTGTAATACCTTTCTTCCCGTTAGCTTAACCCCTTTTCATGAATTAATTCTTCCAACTACTCTGATCACTTTCACTGAACTCAAAGATGTAGCTAAGAATATAAATACACACTGCATGAACTAGGAGATACAGGTGGGGGCATGAATGGTCTCATTTAACTACACATTACTGCTGTGCTCCTAGAGAGTTTAAGGAGAATATCAGTCTACATTCATTGGTAGTCTGTTACATTGGTAGATTCTAGGATTGTGAGCATTAGCCAATAAAAACACGGGATACCCAGTTAAATTTAAATTTCAGATTAACAAAGAGTAATGTTTCGGTATTAGTATGCCCCATATATTGCATGGAACATACTAAAACCATTTTCATTGTTTATCTGAAATTCAAACTTAACTGAGTGTCTTATATTTTACCTGGCAACTCCAGCACTGGCCCCTAATAAAATATACCTCGTCATATCCACACACTTGTGTAGCCCTCATCCCTTACATCTGGGTTGGGCCTATGGCTTACTAAAGCTAAAAGAATGTGCTAGAAATGATACATGGCCAGTTTCAGGCCTAGACCTTGAAGAGACCTGGCAGCTTCTGCTTTTGTGGTTTGTGGGTGTTAAGCCATCCTATAAGAAATGCAGCTACTCTGATAAGACTACGTGGAAGTTAGCATAGCTGACACCAAGATCTTACACTCCAGGCATGTGACCCCCATTGAACTGTACCAATCAGCTCCCAAGGATTTGAGCCATGTTAGTGGAGGCACCAGACATGCGATTCAAGAAGCCATCTTGGGTGTTACAGCCCAGCAGACATCACATGAAACAGAGACTTATGCCTGGAGTGCCCTGTTTGGTTCCTGACTCACAAATTATGAGAAATAACACAAAGATTGTTGTTTTAAGAGCTAAGTTTTGGAGTTGTATGAAACAAGAGATGACCGAGACAGGCACCAGCCCTAACTTTACTAGTTATCGCTCCATTTCCTCTAAGGAAGTTGTCTGACTTCTCCAGACCTTTTGAAAAGTAAGAGGAGTATATTTACCTATTTTATAGGCATATCAAGAGAGTTAACAAATTCCCTTATTTAATGTGTTTGAGAATATAAAAAGCTGTATAAATGTTAAATAGAATTATGTGAAGATTTTGTAAAACCAAGGTAAATATTTAAAGTGAGCAAACTCAACATCAAAGGAGTAAGTTTGATCATCCAGGGTAGAATACTCCCAGGAATTTATTATTTTTTCAAACTTTCTCCTTTCTATTGCTTTCTTCTTTTTAATTAGCTTCCCAGAGCTTAAATTTAATGGGACTTTGCAGTCGATTCTGCAATTTTAACTTTTCTACAAATAATTTCTAGTAGAAGACTTTAACTTTTGTCTGAGCACAACATTGGAATAAGTCACACAGCACTTTTTCACATCAGCAGAAAGAAATAATTATCCATACATGTTACAAAAGAAACAAACCTGTACATTGCAATCTTGAAATGTTATACAGATTTGCCTGAAAATTGATTTTTTAAGTTAAAACTACACTTAAGCTAGATAAACCCGAAGATATCCATGATATTAATTAGGATGACCTTTGGCTGTTAGTACCATAAAATTCAAATCAATGAAAAGTGGCGTAACTATACACATTTCATCCTCTCATGTAAGAAGAGTACTGAGATACACAGAGGGGGGTAGTATGACAGTTCCACAAAGTGTTACTTCTTCTTTCTGGCTTGTCACATAGTTTACATGTGTGTTACCTCATAATTGATAATATCTGCTTGAGTTCCAGTCATCCCATCCACATTCCAGCCAGTAGGAAGAAGGAAAGGACAGAAAATGGTGTGCCCCCTCTTTTTAAGTAGACTTCCTAGAATTTTCACAAGAAACTTCTGCTTAATTTATTTTGGCCAGAACTTAATCACATGGTCATATGCTTAGGAAAAGTAAACTCTATTCTGAGTGGCCAGGTTCTCATTTTAAACAGAGATGACTACTTCTAAGGAAGAAAAGGAGAATTCTTATTGTGGACACTTAGCATTCTCTGCTGCATATGGCTTATTCTTAACTGACTGATACTTGTTAATAACTGACTTTGTATACATTCTAAAATTATTTGCCTATGTAGGCTTTCAAGTAAAATTGGTAAGGAATTATCGAGCACCTATTATAAGGCAGCACTCTGTTAAGTGCTGTGAGGGATGCTGGTTATGACATCAAGTAGCATACATCTATTTAAGAATTCTATAAAACATACTACATCGTGGAAAGATTCTAATACAATGTTTGAGTAATGAAAGAAGCCCCAACAAATGTTATGATATTACCAGGTAAGGAAAGATTATAAATGGTAGAGATAATAGGCAAAATGTCAATGGGAGAAATTCTACTTCCACCAAAAAAGAATTAGTGAAAGTGATGTATGTGCTGATTTCCCTTCCAACCCTTTAGGTATTCTGATACCATTACAAAAACTGGCAAAAAGAAACCAAAAAATCAAAACTAAAACTGTGCTCACCTCTTTTCCTCTCCTTGCCTTGTTGAAACCTGGCTCATCACCCAACCTAGGGCCCTCTCCAAGTCCACTCATATCTTATAGAGCCCAGACACATTATCAATAGTCTTCCAGTTCCCACTCATTTTTTGATACCACTTCCAGCTCAATTCTCTTTTTTCCTAGATGCAAAAACCCTTCCTTTTTGAGAAACTAATCCCCTAAGCAACACCTTCTCTCTTCTCTTCTCTTCTCTTCTCTTCTCTTCTCTTCTCTTCTCTTCTCTTCTCTTCTCTTCTCTTCTCTTCTTTCTCTCTCTCTCTCTCTCTCTCTCCCCCTAATTCCTCATCATTGTCATCTATCAATATCTCACTGTCTCTCTAATCCCCGAGGACTTTGATATCTGCCTTACATTCTGTCTCCACATTCTTCCGTAGGTTGTCTTGGGTAACTTCAACATCCATACGCTTGACGCATCTGAGATACTAGCTTCAAAGTTTCTTAACCTTCTGGATTCCAACTATGTGTATCTGTCCTGAATTTTAGCCACTCTCATAATAATAGTAACATCTTTAATGGATATCATTATGTGTTGAGCTATTTCAAATGTTTTATTCTTTAATGCCTAATATTTACTTCCTGTCTTATAACTTTTCAGCATTAACAAAGACTCCAATTTCTTCTCTCTTCCTTCGTCTATTATTAGTCACTTACTTCTGTTTCAAACCTAATGTCTATGGGGTATGGGTACCACTTCAATCATATCTAATACTTTCAATTTTCTATTTCCAAATAATGTCAGCTGGGTACTCAGGGCAGTTAATAGATAGATAGTCACATAGGAAAGAAGATTCTTCTCTTATTGTCCATAATGGGTATGAAACACACATAACTTCACCTCAATACTCAATTCCTCTCCTCTCTCATTAGTTTCTCAGGTGAACTTACTTTTTCTTCCCTAAAATTTGAGATGCATATGTTTGAATTCACTTAATTTCCTGTCAAATACAAATTTATGCATCTGACCTCATTCTTACTTTCTTTTCTTCCTTCTCTTGGAAACACTCTCCCTTCTCCATTTCAAGAGTAGGTCCTCCCCTTGTCCTCTCTATGCCATCCTTGCCACCTCCTCAGAGAGTCTTTAGCACTGTTATTATCCTCTCTATTCTCCCATATCTCCTCCCATGTTTTAAGATGCACACACTTTATGCTCACATTCCCTTCTAATGTCTGCCTTCTTATATCTCTTCTATTTAAAGCCAAGATATCGGAGACCGTGTAATTTATATTCACTACATCAGCTTTGTCCAATCCTCCCTTCCCTTCCCTGTCCTTACCTTCCAAGAAACCACTTACCTCTTGAGTACTACATCCAGGGGACACAATTTAGTCCTCACTAGCCTTCTCTGTAGAACTGTCCACAAGTCACCATACTTGGCTACAAGAAATTTCCTTCACTGAATTTTCCTGATACATTTCTCTGGCTGCCCCTTCTTCGTTCTTGCTCCTTAGAATGGCTTAATTTTCCAGATTTCTTTTTTTTTTTTTGCTCTTCTCTTCCCACTCTTCAAAAACATCCCTTGGTATCTCATCTACTCCTATCACTTCAACTGGTATCAATATATTCATAGATCTGAAACCTCTATGTCCAGACGTGACAGCAGAAATGGAAACAAAAAGGAATATGTGTGTTCTCTTTATCAAGGTAGTTCATAAACCTCCAGTGCAGTAACTACGAGTATACATAGGACCTGGAACAATATTTTGTATACTGAGGCCAATTAGACAATGTTTAAAACTGGACAAAAGCTGTATTTTCACTCTTTTGTGTTTGGGTAGGGATATAGAGAAGCAGGAATAGTATGATCAGAAAAGTACTATTTTTTAAATTGAGATAGCCAGGTTTAGAATTCATGTTTTCTGCAATTATAATACAATTCCAAGGTTATAGTCTACAGTGTTTCTAAATCATGGTCTGCCATTCTATACATTTGCTAGAAAGATAAAAAGTCAAATGCAAACACTTATAAATGAATGGATTTGTGTTAAAATATTTTCATTTTCTATTGTGCCTTATTTCTACAAGCAATGAAATGAAATCTGCATTTCTCATATTTCACCAACCCATAAAAGAATTCATTTACTAGAAAAATCTACTTGAACTAAATTTTGCTAATGATCTTTTCTATTAGTGAATAAAACTCACATAATGATTCATCAATATTTATTATACTAGGATGTGATGAATAGGGGCTTTTTCTAAGGCCATTACTGAATCCATCTTATCTCCTCCCTTCCCTTCCCCTCCTCTCTCCTCTCCTCTCTGCTTCCCTCCACCTCCTTCCCTTCCCTTCCCTTCCCTTCCCTTCCCTTCCCTTCCCTTCCCTTCCCTTCCCTTCCCTTCCCTTCCCTTCCCTCCCCTCCCCTCCCCTCCCCTCCCCTCCCCTCCCCTCCCCTCCTCTCCTTCTCTCTCTCTCTCTCTCTCTCTCTCTGTCCCTCCCTCCTTCCTTCTTCCTCTCATCCATCACACACACACACACACACACACACACACACACACACACACACGAGGTTTGGCAATTAAGTTCACAAACGCATCCTAGAAAAAATGCTACATACCTCATTGCTGAATATCACTATGGTCACTTTCGAAGTATTCCGTTGGGAAGCTATGCACTGATGCCAGCACCTAGTCCACCCTTCAAAGCAACTTTGGAACTCTTTCTGGAATGGTCATCAGAGCTATCATCGTATTACCCTTGATGTCCTGAATGTCATCAAAATGTCTTCTTTTCAATATCTTTGTGTAAAGAAAGAAGTCATTAGGGGCCAGATTACGTGAGTAGGGAGGGTGTTCCAATACAGTTATTTGTTTACTGGCTAAAAACTCCCTCACAGATAGTGCCATGTGAGCTGGTGCATTGTTGTAATGCAAGCGCCGTGAATTTTTGGCGAAAAGTTCAGGTCGTGTAACTTTTTCATGCAGCCTTTTCAGCACTTCCAAATAGTAAACTTGGTTAACTCTTTGTCCAGTTGGTACAAATTCATAATGAATAATCCCTCTGATGTCAAAAAAAGGTTAGCAACATCATTGCAACAAGTTCGTGAATTTAATTGTGGGACTTTGTGCACGTGCATGTGTGTGCATGCGTGCGTGTGTGTGTACATAAATATATATATATATATATATATATATATATATATATATATATATATATATATATATATATATATATATAATATATAATGTACTGGTACTTATATTTCCATACAAGAGTTTTCCATAAGTTAAGAATCTTTACTTAATAACATTTTTAAGTAATTAATGATCAACTAATGTCTGAAATGATTTCCAATGTTTCCGTAAGTCGTAGAGTATTTTGCTCTACCCATCATCCTCCCAAAACTGACAGCAAGCCCCTCACTGGAGAACTGGTGTGGTAGCCCTGGACTGGATGCAACAGAGATATGTCTGCTTTGGACACCATAGGTACCAAACTCTATACTGACCACAAACTGGATAAGACCTTAATATAGCTTTCGTATGCCTGGGTTCTTCATGATCGATAAAAAAATGTTATCAAATGAAAAATCACTTTTCTGGGAGTTAAATAAAATGGCTGTCTTTAAAATTTTTCTTCCAGCACTTGCCTTTAGCAGACCTTCATCTACTACCTCTGTTCCAAGGAAACAGAATTCCTTGGAAGCTCTGAGTCTTCTGAATGAGCTGACAGATGATTGAGGGTCTGCAGCCCTGACATATTCAGATAGGAACATACAAAGGTTACCATGGAAACTCTCAGCAATTCCACCTTGTCATCTTTTGAAACTGAGCTTTAGAAGGCAGTCTGACAGAAGTCTCAGAGGGAAATGGGCAACAGTTTGTCCTATATAAGTTAAAGCTGAAGTTCAGCAGATGAGTTATATTAAAAAGAAAAAAGAAGCACATGGATATCTAGGAGTTTGCTTTAGTGATCTGATCATCTATAAGATCCTCTTATACACACACTTTTTGTAGAAGCAACACTGAAAACCACCATAGAGCTATAAGTATTTTCTGGTTGTCAGCCAGTAGCCACTTACTGAATGTGTAAGTTAAAAGAGCAGATTTTTCATGATCAGTGTATTCTAAAAAATATAATCTGATATGTTGTGAACATATAATCTTGGGTGCTAATGTCTTAGCAAGTCAAAACTTTCTATCACCCTTAAGGATCTATTTGATATAATTATTCATAGGTTTTATACTGCCTCACCCAGTACATTCTCCCTTACAGTTTCTATTCAGAGGCTGGTTCATTAAAAAAATAATAGATTTTATAATTTCTTGTGTTTTCTTTTCGTGCAATATGAAAATCTTGGTTAACCTCTTCATTCTCTCTCTCTGTAACTCTGGTTATCCCAACTCTATTATTGCTGATACGCTTTCTGAAATGATATCTTTCAAAGAAATAAAAAGCATAAAGGACTATTCTTTTGTGACTTATAATACTTCAGAAATCAATCCCATGATTCTCTTCTATAATATTATCTTTGAATTAGAAAACAAAGTAAATACTATGGAAGCACAATTTTTTCACAAATATAAATGAGATTTTAGTTATCAGGTCTTTTAGCAAATTAACTTCCCCATGGAGGGTACATTAAGAAAAGTAAGTATACACGTTTTCTTTTTGCTGGTGGCATTGATCATTTTGCTAGAGTTTTGGTGTTCTGATTGCCTAAAATTAACTTCAGTAATTATTTTGGTTTCTAATCCCACAATGAAATTAACATCAATAACAGAACTTGGCCCTGCAGAGAACACAGTAACAGCTTATGACTGCTGTCAACAATAACCGGATATGGTGTCTCATACTGATGTGGCTTCCTAGTAATAACCTCTCACTTAGTGTTCTCATTACTATATTACACCCAGGGATAAAAAAAATCTATGAAGACAGTTCCAAATTATTTTGGGATAATTTATGGAATACATGCATTTAAATAGCAATATATTTAAATTTCTAGAAGTGAGGCAAATTATAATTTTGTTATTTCACTTGAAAAACAGATTCAGTATTTAAGTGAATTGTTCGGGTTGCCTGTGGGTGTGATTTTATTTTTGGTTTTGCCAGGCACAAACTAGGAACTATAAACAGTCCGCCTATCCATTATGTTTTGCCTTTAGTTTTTCCATCATTAAAGTCCTTTAGCCAATTAAGAATTGAGTTAACATATGCAACAAAAGCAATTAGGGAACAGCTTGCCAAACCTGAACTATATTTACATAACAGAGACTGGATGTAATATCATGCCAAAAGCACTTGGAGAGTTATCTGAAGAAATCATCCTTATATAGCCTAGGAGAATTTTAACTGATAAAACTAAAATAAAATTGTATTGGATTTATTTGCTATGCTATTAATTCTTTCTTTAAAATATGTACAACAGCACAGAGAATATAGTCAATAATATCGTAATAACTATTTATGGTGATAGATGGGTACTAGATTTATTGGGGTGATCACTTCTTAAGGTATGTAAATGTCTAATAACTATGTTGTACACCTGAAACTAATATAATATTCTATGTCAACTATAATTTTCAAAAGAAAATACATACATGGCAACAAAAGCATGTGTTGAAAGTTAAGCCATTACTCTCCCAAACTATGTTGTGGAGATCCTAAATGATGAAGTTCAAAACCAGGAGGCTCAAAAGTCAATAATTACGACAAAGGAGTCAGGAATACACAATCGGGAAAGGATAACCTCTTTAATAAATGATGTTGGGAAAACTAGACAGCCACATGCAAAAGAATAAAACTGGACCCTATCTTATACCTCACATAAAATTGAACTCAAGGTGGATCAAAGACTTGAATGTAAGACTTAAAGCCATAAAACTCCTAGAAAAAGCATAGGGAAAAACCTCCTTGACATTGATATTGGCAATGATTTTTTGGATTTGACACCAAAAGGAAAGGCAACAAAAGCTAAAATAAACAAGTGAAACTACATCAAACTAAAAAGCTTTGTGCAGCAAAGGAACCATCAACCAAATGAAAGGGAACCTACAAAATGGGAGATAATATTCCTGAATCATATATCTGATAAGAGGTTAATATGCAAAATATATAAAGAACACATATGACTCAATAGCAAACAACAACAAACCCCAAACAATTCAATTAAAAATGGGCAGAGATGCTGAAAAGACTTTTTTCAAAGACATACAAATGACCAATAGGTACATGAAAAGGTGTTCAACAGCACTAATTATCAGTGAAATGCAAATCCAAACCTTGATGAGATATCACACTTGTTAGAATGGCTATCATAAAAAAGGTAAGATATAACAAGTATTGGCAAGAATGTGGGGAAAAAAAACAAACCCTTGTACACTATTGGTGGGAATGTCAATTGGTGCAGGTACGATGGAAAATAGTACGGATATTATTAAAATGATTTAAAATAGTACTAGCGTGTTTCTCCGAAAATAAAACCTAGCCAGACCATCAGCTCTAATGCATCATTTGGAGCAAACATTAATATAATACCTGGTATTATATTATATTATATTATATTATATTATATTATATTATATTATATTATATTATATTATTATATTATAGACCCGTTCTTATATTATAGTAAAATAAGACCAAAAGATGCATTAGAGCTGATTGTCTGGCTAGGCCTTATTTTC